>NC_053459.1:10617840-11344090 GCF_015227805.2 Hirundo rustica | reverse complement strand
ATGCTGATTGAGCAGCTTCTGCCTTCCAAAATGAAATATCATCAGTATATGAAAGGGTTTATTTTATTTGGTTCCCTGCAAGAGTAGAGGACTGGGCTTGGTGAAGAAGAAAGGTCACTGCTGTTTCTGTGTTCCTAACAGATCATAATTTATCTGAAGATTAATGTCAATGCTAACACATTTATTTATGGGTAACTACTCACTGGCCTTTTACTTTTCTGCAGCCATTGATGGAGACCAGCCAGACATCTCTGGGTTAGTTCGTGGCTGAATTCTCTCTAGTAACATCATTTACATTTGGTAAATGCAGTTTAATTTGAGAGCCTTGTTTATAGTCTGTCATTTACTACTTGTGGTATTCATAATCTATTTAATAGTGGGGCATTAAAGAAGTACTTGAGCACACTAGATTCAGGTTGTTTAGGGAATGCACATTTAGGGTGTGCTCCCAGACAGGCAGTGCCAGGGAGTGATGCTGCTGTTTTCCTGATTGGCAAAGGTGCAGGAGCTTGGCTGCATGGGCTGGGGGCTTTCCCAGCAGCCTGTTCATCGCCTCAATTTGCTCAACAGGCCTGAATTGCCCCGTTGCTGCACAGATCTGAAGATATGCTTGGGTGGCAGTGCAGAACCTGTTAAGGTGTTAATTGTTCAGAAGTATAAGACTACATTTAGATGAAACAAAATCTGCAGCAAGCACATATAAAAGGAGTCCTCGAACACGCAATCCATGGGAACCAACAGCCTGTGTTGGTGGTTTTGCATGGAGCACAGCTCTTTAGTGGATGTAAGGTTTGAACTGTTATAAAATAGAGGGTCTCCTCTAGACTAAAAAACATTGACAGAAGGAGCAGCAAGGAACTCGTGTCTGTGCTATGAGGATTACACAATTTTCTGTCATACACACTGACTTCCAGATCTAGCAATTTTTATTATCATTATATTATACCTATTATATTATATTCCCATTATTATACCTTCATGACTACACTAAATAAACCTAGTGGTAGCAGTTAAACTTCTAGCTGCTAACCAGCATCTTATTGGTCATTGTGTAAGTAAATATCTCCTTTTTAGCTTTCTTACTTCCCATTTCCATCACTTAAAATCAGTTCAAATCAGAGCTGCACACAGTCTCTGCTCTCACAGTGCTATGATCCCTGTTTCCACAGCCCCCTTTTCATGAGCTGGACTCCCTGCCCCAGCCACCCACCAAGTCTTGCCCAGGTGTGTCCTGCTCCTTCCTCCAGTCCCACTGGAGGCACGTGGGGCAGCCTCTCCTCAGGGCTGCAGGCCAGGCCTTCTCACCTGGCTGCCAACACACCTGCACTCCTAAAAACCTGGCCCTTGCAAAACCCACACACCCCCCAGCCTCTGCTGTTTCTTGTCTTCCAGTGCCTCTGGAACACTGTTTGCGCCTCTTGCTCGCCAGCCATCTTGCAGGCTGCCTCCAAAGATCTGAGACATTCCAACAGCACCTGTACCTCCTCTCCCACAAAAACCCTCTTGGAAATGTAGTGAGCATGGATCCAGGTTAGTCTACTGCTTCCTTCAGCAGCACTGCAGAAAGCAGAGTACAGGTATCATGACTGCTACACCACAGCATCCACTTTCTGTTTAATCCTCAGAACATCCTCTCTAATCAGCAGCACTTCTTTAAAGTTTTGGTAGTGGGACCACACTTCTTTGTATTTTGCAGAAGTAGGATTGTTAAGTGCTCAATAAATGAGCTAAAAATAAGAGAATGGGCTTATATTCTGCCTTATATGCGGGAGAATTTGTTTAGTTCCTCAAGTCTTTGTTCACTTGGCTGGGCCTGAACACTTCTACAGACTTACCTCCTTCTTCTGCAAGCAGAAGTACTTAAAAACAGTAAGAGGAACGAGTTCTTTTTAAAGCAATACTCAGAACATAAACTATCACTTATTAATGTGATAATCTGTATGTTATTGTTCAACAGCACTAACCATGTGGGGTGTTTCAAATGCCACGTTCAATAAGAATACTGTGTTCAAAATAAGAATACTGACTTAATTTTTCATTTCTTTTCTCAGTCAAACAACTGTGGCCCAAATCCCGTAAAACACCCCAATATTGAGTTTGTCACTGTATGCTCTGCCATAGCCTTTTAAAGAGCATCCTTCACAGCCAGAGCGAAAAGGCTACTAAATGGGTCAGGATTACCCATTGGTAAACAAAACGAAGCATTTCAAGTTTACTTTAGAATTTAAATAAAGAAGAAAATTCAAAGCAGCATTGCTATTTTTCAAGCTTCGGCGGAGCTGCAGATGATTGCTCAGCCGGTAACACTGAGTTCATTCATGCCCAGGACAAACACCCGCACTGTGCCACCTGAGGACAGCGGCGGAGTGTCGCGGGGGGCCGCGGGCTCGGGGCGGGCCGCGCTGCGCTGGGGCAGCCCCGCAGGCGCGAAGTGCGCGGGGCCGGGGGTGCCCCGAGCAGAGCCCGCGGGCCCCGGGAGGCTCCGGGGCGGGGCGGGGCCGGGCACACCCGGGGAGCGCCCGCGCCCAGCGCCGGGAGAGAGGGCGGCCCTGCCCGGGTCTCTGCCCTGCCCTGGGGGCGGAGGGCCGCGGAAGCTTTTGCCTCCTCCCTCGGCACCGGCAGCCACAGGAGGAGCAGGCGGCGGTCGGAGTAGCGGCTCCGCGGCCCCAGCCCTGCCCCAGTCACCGCCGCCGCCCTGAGATGCAGCCCGCCGCCCCGCTGCTGCTGCTGCTGCCGCCTCTGCTGCTGCTGCTGGCGGCGGCGCGTCCCGG
The DNA here is from genome assembly GCF_015227805.2 of Hirundo rustica. Lineage (NCBI taxonomy): Eukaryota > Metazoa > Chordata > Aves > Passeriformes > Hirundinidae > Hirundo > Hirundo rustica. The sequence continues at coordinate 11,341,319 of NC_053459.1, read as the reverse complement.
CGCCCCTCCGCACAGGTACCGCGCCCCGCTGTCCCCGCACAGGTACCGCGCCCCGCTGTCCCCTCACAGGTACCGTGCCCCCGCTGTCCCCGCACAGGTACCGTGCCCCCGCTGTCCCCGCACAGGTACCGCGCTCCCCTGTCCCCTCACAGGTACCGTGCCCCCGCTGTCCCCGCACAGGTACCGTGTCCCCGCACAGGTACCGCGCTCTCCTGTCCCCACACAGGTACCGTGCCCCCGCTGTCCCCGCACAGGTATCGCTGTCCCCGTACAGCTCCCGTGCCCTCTCCCCTCCCTTCGTGCCCCGTAGTCGCGTTCCCACCGTGCCTCCGTGGGGTGCGCGAGTGTTTCGGTGCCCGTGGCTGCATCAAGGCAGGAGCATTTCCCAGGGAGTCCGGGCCCCTGCGAGAGCAGCGCGGTGCCGGGTAATCTGTAACCTCTCTAACATAACGGTGTAACACGGTGAGGCGTCCCGGTGTCTAAAGCTCGGCAGGGCCTTGGCTCACCCTCGTGTCCTCAGCAGCAGCAGTGGTTCCACACGGGTTTTCCAGAGCTCCTCGCATGTCCAGAGCCGGACTAGCATCTGAGCTCACCTGAGCTGAGCCCTGAGCACAGCTGGGCCACAGGGATCAGCACCAGGAGCGGGGCTCAGCACGGGGCAGGTTGTGCTACTGAGGTACAAAAAAGTACCAGAGACTTCCTTGATTAAAACTTTTAAATTCAAAGCATAGAAAGGAATGAGAATTAATTTTTATATCAGTGCTCTTTTAACTACTATTATATGTACTATAAAAAGTCATTGCTAATGACTTTTTAATATTTTTTTTTCCATTATAATAGCAATTTGCAATGATGTATCCCACTGGCACACTGCTGCTCCAAGGAAATAAAAAACGAGGGAGAGATAACAGCCTGTGCCTACCCAGGATTAAGGCCCAAGTAGTTAATTTTTTCTACTCCAGAGTTCACACATTAAATTGCACATTCTATGTCAATAGTGATTTTATGTAAATAATTAAATAAGTTTAATGTTAGCAATGGTTTTAAGTATTTAGTCTGTTGAGACAATTTGTGCATCTTATACAAAGAATAAATGATTTTTTTTTTTCTGTTATTCTCAGGCCTACATTTACATGTGGAGGAGTTGTATCTGGAGAGTCAGGGTTTATTGGGAGCGAAGGATTTCCTGGCGTCTACCCACCAAACAGCAAATGTACTTGGAAAATCACAGTAAGAATTTTTAATACCACAAAATCAGTGCTGAAGACAATGAGCAGCTATTTGTTGTTAAACTGTGTTTTACTTGGGGTAACATATGTGCAATGATGAACTAAGTAACTCAAAGTAGCTCAAATATCTGCAGCTTTTTAGGGTTGATGTAATACGATAATAGCTGCAACAGAACTGGCCTTGCTTCATGTCAGAAGCAAATTTTCATTGACTTCCCTGATGTACCTTTAATTGTTTTAAATTAACCCACTTACAAGCAAAGATCTCTCCTTTTGTCACGGTGGAAAGCAATAGTGAGTTCTATCAAAGAAAAATTTGAGGTGGCGAGTATGAAAAGCAAAATTTCTTGGCAAGAAGACACATAAAAATTTCAATCAAACTCAAAAAATTCAGGCAGGTTTGTTTGAAGTGTGCTGCTAGCAGTGTTCTGCCAGCCAGGACATCTGGAGTCTGTCATACAGCAGGCTGACAGCAGTAGGGAAGTGTTGTTACGTTTATAAATGACTATGTGAAATGGAACCTTGTGGTACAATTGAGATTTTGATGCTGAAATGAGACTGTAGACTGTAGAGATATCATATTCATGGACAATAGAGTCCATGAAACGACTAGGACTAAGGACTAAATACTTCTCTTCTGGATGTCCTAATCCACAGACTCAGAGAAAGGGATGTGAGTGAATGATTACTTTTCCTCACATCTGCACAGATTAAACCCTCTGAAACTGCCCACCAAATTTCCTCCCTTCTTCAGGCATGGTTCACCAAAAACTCTTCTAACATTTGGGCCTACATTAAGAAGCATAACAAAATAAGTTAGTCTGTGTGTTGACAGGATCGCTAAAGACAACTTCAGCTGAAAGACTGCATCACAGGCTAGGTGTTGGCAGGAGAATAGGATGTCACAGGATAATTGTTTCTTGCTACTATAGAGATGCTGACGCAAAGCAGGAGACATTGATCTGTTTACAATGTTCAGTTTAAAACAACTCTCGTCCCAAATGAGTGATGTGATTTTAATTGTTTTATCTGAAAGATCCCAGTGAAGCTGCAAAGCTGCTTTCTGCACCTTTCTGTTGTGTTATTATTGGGGTCTAGTTAGAGGTTACCTTTGATATGTCTGACCTCATCCAGAAGAGGATGTGAAACGGTGTATGCCCATAAACTTGCTTCTTTGCTCCTGGGCTGAGGTGACAGCAATCAGCTTGGCCCACCTTGCAATCTGAAGAGCAGATGGAAATTGCATTTAGAATCATACACACATGCCTTAAATAAAAGAGAAAAAATACAAAGTTCGTTTAACAGTATAACTCAGATGTTCAGATTTCAAAATTGAATCTGGAGGGAATTAATAATTTTTCTTATAACAGCATGAAGTTTTTACCATTAAAAAACTTAGATAACAAATGGAGGCAGCACTAAAGAAGCAGTTGCTGAATCATGCCATGTATCTGCTTTTTTAAATATGGGAGGTAAAGGGAGAAGAGAACAAATTATTTCACTTAGAAAGTCTATAGTGGTTTTATTGTAGACTTTATGTGGCTGTTGCTAACAAGATGCCAGCCTCCAGGTGAGCCTGGACATGGTGAGAAGCTTTACTACAAAGCTGTAGCAGAGCTGTGTCTGCACTTGAGCTTTCTTGACAATGGGAGGATCTCGATGGATTCTGTCATTTCGTGATCACCCTGACTCCCACTTTTCTGCTGTGCTGCCATTTGACTGCCTCCTGCTTGTCCTCTGTAGTTTGCCCAAAGCCAGAGAAGGGCTGCACAGCTGGAGTAGTCCAGGCTTGCTTGTGCCCTCACCCGATTTAACCTCTGGTTTATTAAACAGTAATGTTCACTAAGCCAAGCTGATTTCTTTTCCTTCATCAACTGTAGAATGCTCTGTGTCTTTTGGTGTGCAGGAAGGATGTAGGGAAGGCAAGGACTAATAAACTTGCAAGACTAAGCCTGTACTCTCTGTAAAAAGACCATGGTTTACCAAACCGCAGCAAAGTGGTACACTCAAGGGTCTGCTTAGCCTGAATTTAAACAACAAAATCCTTTCACTGAATACTGCTGAGGCTCAGAATAGCTTGCAATAGCACCCAAGTAAGAAAGCCAGTTACACTGCCATGAAGAAATACTCTGTAGTTACTGTTAGTCTTCCTCATTTAGCATCTGGTCTCAGAAAGTGACTAAGACATTTGCCTGTCCGTTTTAGCCAAGGGCTGTGAACACCTTCCTGAAAACACTCTGCTAATACAGGATTTGACAAGTCTGCAAGACTGAAAGAGATGTTGATTTACTTTGTGTCAGGATCACGAGAGGCATGAAGCTGTTGTTTTCTCAAATACAGAATCTCATCATCTGCACAAGAAATTCAAGGAAAGGCAGAATGAAAGCTAATTCATTCTTTAGAGGAAAGTAGGTTTAGAAACATTACAGGTAATACAGATAAAGCGATGTAGCATTCAGGTATCATTTGAAATCTTTCCAACTAGTTTGCTAAAGCTGGAAGAGTCTCTCTAACTCAATTATGGTTCTGTTATTTCAAGAGACTGGGACTTTTTCAACTGGCTAAAGCAAACAGCTTCTCTATTCTAAGAGCTCTAAGAAGTGTTCAGCACATGCTTGTGGTTCTATTACAGCCTTGGCAGACTACCCAGCAGCTTTTCACTGGCCTTGCTAAGAAGTCATTTGTAGAGCTATTTCCTTTCCTATAGTAATGTATATAGTTTTATCTAAAATATGTAATATACATTTACTTTTAATACTCTGTAATCCTTCTTGGCCATCACCTCACATAAATGTGTCACATAGTCTGAGAATCTGGACTGCTGTCCTGTGTTTTTCTGGCAGACTGCTTAGTTCCCATAAAACTCCAACAACTTAATGTGCAATAACAATACTGAAAACTGTCAGAGTTACATAAGGTTATGCTTTTATAGGTTCGGGAGCTGTGTTCCAGCAGGTTTGCTGACAATAAGCAAAGTTTGGAAAAATTACTTATCAGGGCAGTTGGGAATTTGCCCTGAGAGAGCAGAATATTTAAAATAATTTTTCTATGTTTTAAGCATTCATTTTCCTATGTCATTATAAAACTGCCTTTCCAGTAGAAAACAGGTCTTTACACATTGGTTGTATTGCTGGAAAAGAAAGAGATGAACAGAATCTAGTGCCCTTGTCAGGAAGAGCAAGCTAATACAAATTTTTAAAACTGGAGATAGAGAACAAGCAGCTAGGCAGAAATCATGGGTCTTCCCAGGATGTAGCTCCAAATAACTTCCACATTCATTCTCAACAGAGAGAAATAACACATTTGGCTTGCAGGTAGCTGATGTATTTTTCAATTTTACCTGGGACTGCTATAGCAAAACATACAGTTAGCATCTTTGTATTAAACATATATCAAAATATATTTAACCCAATATAGGTTTAAAAGCTAGGCAAAATATATTTATCAAAGTTGGCATTTAAGGGGATTCCTCCCCCAGAATGATTATTTTCAAAGTAAATAATCTAAACCACCTAATTTTGGTGAAGAGGGCTTTGTATTCAGTCAGAACAGCAACAGAAAAACAACTTCAGTACTTTAAAGGCAACTGAACTTTTATTACTGATTATATGAAATATCTGTAATGAATGATAACCAAAAACAATGAAAAGAACCTTATTTTGAGGTGTGTTGTATATATGGAATAATCATGCCCTTTTGAAGAGGTTAGTGATCTACACAGATGATTTTAAGGAATTATGCTCTACAAAAATTCCCTCTAAAAATTTCTTTAGCCTCCCATAGGAGTAAGGCATCCTTCACATTAGTTTAGCATCATAATTTTTGAACCTAAAGAAGCTCATAGAGTTAAAATAAGAAGGGAAGCAGAGAGTGAGTATAGGTCTGTTGCCCTCTTTGTGACAAGGAGAGGCAGAGGATGAAGTGCCTCTGTTGTTGAAAGATACCAGCTGGATGGATGAAACAAAAATAAGGCACACCCTGCAGAGGAAGCATCACATCATTCTTCCTTTGACTCCTCTCTCTCTCTCTCTCTCTCTCTTTTTTTTTTTTTTTTTTTTTTCTTTTTTTTTTTTTTTTTTAAAGAGCTGAATTTCTTCCAGTTCTTCCTCTGAGGTATCCCATCTTCTTACTGCATCAGCCTCAGATGTGGCTCAAAGTAAACAATACTGAGTCATGCTGGCTTTTGCTTGTTCCCCTGTGTTTCTCATGGAGCAATACTTTAAATGTCCTGGGATAACCATTGGCAGTTTTTAGCACATTAGTTCTCCACTATTAAAGAAGTGAAATGGTAGAAATCAAAGAAAAGTACAGTTTTGCAAGGATGCCTGTGTTTAGCACAAGATTTCTTGGGAGTAGCTGCAAACTGGATGGAACAGCTGCTGCCAGAATGTGGAACCACCATCCTCTGCACTCCTGATTATCATCTACTCAGACAAAATTTTAACAAATTTAACAAATTTGTTGTTTTTGTAAATGACAAATATTTTAATAAGCAAGTATATTTTTAAAATAAAAATAGTAGAAGTAAGTAGTGACTGTAATTAAGGGTCTGCCACATTTCTCTAAATTTCTTACCTCCCAAATTCAGCTAAACATGAGCAAGAATTAGTCTTGCAAAGAAAACCTGCAGTAGGCTCCTTGTTAAACCTTCATGACCATGTGGCTGAGTTTTTCCTACATGTCTTTTACAGACTGTCATGAAACAGAAGTCAGTACATCTATGGGGAAGAGCCTTGACCAAGTTCAAATAGCCTGACAGAAGCAGAGATTAAAAGCTATAATGAAATACAATTAGAAAGTGTAATGTTGTATAGTATAGCCAGTGGTAGAGAGAGGAGAAGGAAGCAGAACACTGCACAGAATGACTGATATTGTAAACCAGAAAACGTAGGACTGGCGTGGATGGCTGGCTGCAGCAGGGGTTTGGCAGCTTTGCCAGCTCCTGTCCCTCCTGAGCAGGGGTCTGTCCCACGTCCTGGTTCCCTGTGCCCCGAGGGGCGGCACGAGGGGCTTGATGTCCAGGGGCAGGAGTGAGTGCCTTGGGCTGCTGTGGGTCAATGCACTCCTGCAACAAAGCTGTCAGTGAGCACCATCAGCATTACTGAGGGGTCACCACTTGGCTAAATCTGAATGCAGGTTTACAAGGATGGGAAAAAGACCTTTACTTACCCCAGAACCAGCCACCTCTCACATTTCCACTTTCTTCTTCTGACTCTGCGAGAGAGCAGGTATGCTTAAAAAAGCAATTCAGGCTGAGAAGGGAAAAGTCTCATGAGGACTGATAAAACTGTTTAATATGCTACAGCAACTTCTGTTCAGCTTTTAAAAACAGGGGAAAGAAAAGGGGAAATATCTTAAAGATGGGCAAGTTTTAGCCACAGCTGCATGACACTGTTGTGGAATATGTTGAACACACTTAACTGTAGGTGTGATATTTTATTTTAAAACACAATAACCTTTAAATGTTGCCTCATTTGTGTCCTGTCATACCAGTTGTACCAACTTACGAAAATGACCATTCTGCCCCAAAAGAGCATATGCTATTTTACATACATACTTCTGGGAAAAAAGGCTTCTAACTGCCTAAATTTGACTTAAAATAATTTTACTGTCAGCATTTCTGAACTGACTTGAGTTTGCAGTATAACCATAAATAATATTCAGGTCTTCTGGTAGGAATACCAAATTCAATTTGGCTCATTTTCTTTTAAAATGACCACACCTTAATGCTCCTTAGTGATTCAGACCAGAAGAAAAGTGAATGCAACAAGAGATTTAGATATGAGAACAGTGATTCAAGGAAAAAATTCAAGATTAGGTGAGTTGTGGTTCTGTAGCAGTGATGTGTATCAGCACAGGGGCCCTGAATGCATTTTTAAGAGAACTTTGAACTTAAAATTCTCTGAAACCAGCAGCAAGAACTGTACTGGAGCTGGTCAGGCAGTGTGCACACGGGCCCTGGGCAGCTGAGAACATCTCAGGCAGGAGTGTGTCCTGCTGCAGGATCAGTATCAGGACTGGACATAAAAGCAGCCACATGAGTGAGTAATCTGAACACAGCTACAGCACATTTTTCAGTACATCTAGTGCTGCTGCCTCTAGCAGTATCTTCTCTGGGTTAACTAGCAGTATCTTCTCTGGGTTACAGCAGTCGCTTCCATTTGCAGCACTTCCATCTATTCTTGACAAGCAATTTTTAACTGTTGAGATTCAATGTTAAACAGTTTGACAATTTCATATAGGAACAGTTTAGTTTTTAGTTTATTTCAAAACAGTGTTTTAAAATGAGTCACTGTTAAGGAATGAAAAAAATTCATGAACTCTTAAATACTGTGGCTTAAATATGAACCTAATGCAGATATATTAAGTGTGTGTTTAAAGCAGAAAATTATAATAGTGTCTCAGTAAAGCAGAACAGCTGCAATTATTTTAATAGCTAACCACTCTACCCATGATATGGATTGAATGCAGATAATTACACTTGCCTGTCTAGGGTCCCTCTCTACTTTAAAATACTGTTTCCCTTCTTCAGTTCTGTTACACAGCATTAAGTGCTTTATTAGAATCGTTTTCACTTCTCAGTATGCTGCTTTTTCTCTTAAAAGCTTGTAACTATATCCCAGGAAATGTTCTCCTCGTAAACTATTGTGCTGTCCTAATTTACATCCTTCTCTGTACTCTTGTCTCTTGCAATGTCCACAGACGCAGACATGTAAGAAGATTTGCCCTGTCTTATGTTGCCTCAGATATTTCAGAAAACAAAACTCTCTTCTACATTGAGGACATCCACTAATGTATCTTTTGAATTTTCTATTTATAGTTTTATATTGTCTTTTCAGATACAATTCTTTCACTGTCCCCACTCCAGGAACTAAATATTAGGGTTGTACAGTGTTAGCCATAAAGTTTCCAATTTTATTTATAAATGTAAGATGTATGTCAGTAAATGAAAAAAAAAATCCTTCAAACTATGAAACTTAGTAACACAAATCAGAAAGAGAGGCCATTTCATTTGTTCAAAATGGTAAATTGCTTGTTCCTTTTTTTTTTTTTCATATTAATCTCATCCTCCTCACGTTACCTGGTGACAGGGAGCTGCCTGGCTGATTTCTGTACTTTCAGCAGAAAATGAGAGAAACACACCAAGCTGACCTGGTTTATAATTAACTGCATGAGCCTGACTAGAGGATACTCTGAATCAGAAATAAGATAACAGCAAGAGGTGGCCAGAGCTTTTTATTTAGGATTGGTCCAAGTTTATTTAGGATTGGTCCAAAGTGTCATGCTTTGCCTGGAATATAGTTGACAAAAAGAGCTCATCTGACAGGAGGTGAAGGGTATGAAAACAGTCACACAAACAGTGGGATCCAATAGATACATGGTCACACTTCCAGATGCATCTCTCCCTCTTTCCCTCTCTCTGCAGGTCCCAGAGGGAAAAGTGGTAGTTCTTTCTTTCCGATATTTAGACCTGGAAAGCGACAATCTGTGCCGGTATGATTTTGTGGATATATACAGCGGCCATGCCAATGGACAGCGCATCGGCAGGTTCTGTGGTACTGTGAAACCAGGTGCCCTTGTGTCCAGCAGCAATAAAATGTTGGTGCAGATGACTTCAGATGCTAATACTGCTGGAAGTGGATTCATTGCAAAGTTTTCTGCAGCAGAACCACATGAAAGAGGTAATTACCCATTATATATGTACTGAAGACAAATATCTAGCTCTATCCAGAGCCACGTCAATACTTAAAAAGATGTGGTCCCAGAGGTATTAAGGATTGTGCTATTCAATATATTTATTAATTACATTGCTTAGCAAATAGCTAAGTGCAACTGTTTAGCCATCTTAAGTTCATCAGGTAGTAAAGAGAAAGGCCGACAAGTCTTAAGAGTGGTGGAAGAATAGTACCTAGTAGTAGGCTGGTAATAGCTCACCATTAAACAGGCATATGAAACTCAACATAGATAAATGTTGCAAGTAAGGGAAAACACCCTAACTTTGTGCACACTACAGCAGGTTCTGAATTGACTCTTACTGTTTTGGAATGAGATGTTTGGTTTCAAATACATAATTTATGAAAACAGTAGTTGAGCATCAATCCAGTGCTTAGTAGGTATCAGAAAAGAAACAGAAACGTAACAATTTTTAGGAAAGAAAATAAAGACCAAGCAATAACAACAAAAAATTACACCATTATAAATCCATAATGTGTATATATCTTGAATAAAGTGTCTCTTTCTGATGTTCCCATCTTAGAACTGAATAGGATAAAATTATCAGAAGGAATCAGAGACTACAAGCATGATAGAGTTAGAAGAATATCACATACACAAAGAGCAATGACACAGCATGAACTTTTTCATACTGGAGAAGGGAAAGTCAAAGGGACAGTAGGAGATGGTTTTAAAGTCATGACTGGTGTGGAGAAAGTGACTGGGGACCACAGTCCCTCCCTTTCAATAAAAACCCAGATGAGCAAGTGGCTACAAAGAAAAGGAGAGAGCAATCTTTCTCTGTGACCTGTGAAGCAGTAGAACCTTGGGCCAGGGGATATTGCGGATTGTCTGTTTCTTCCTTGGGTTAAAAACACAAAAACATGTCAAAGTAAAACTCATTAGGTATTATTGAACATAAAGTCATTGCCTGGTGATTGGGAAGGGTATGACCAGTGAGAGGCTGGGAGGTCACAGGGAGGTGGAATTGCCCTAGTTAGTGACTCTTTTTCAAGGCTTTTGCTGTTGGTATGATACCAGACTAGACAGGTTGTTGGGCAGAGACAGTGCAGGTGATGGGTAACTTATCAGGCCTTCCAGTTGTAACCTTGTATCGATAGCTTCTTGAAATGTATATTCAAACACTGTGACCAAGAACTGAGAAACTAAATGAGAATTCCTGTTAATTTACAGTTAATTTTATAAGAAGGTTCACAGTAATATTGTAAATAAGAGTTACATACCTCATGGGGTTTTTAATTTGGCACTGAGGGCAGGAGATACGGAAGAAAAAGACCCCCCTCCATCGAGAGCACTCCCCAGGCTGCAGTCCCTTTGGGAGCGCCTGTCAGCCCCAGGGGCTGCGGGCATGGCTCCTGCGGCTTCTCCTCCTCCTCCAGCCCCCGTGTTTGCAGGAGCGCTTCTCTCTCCTAGTTTCGCTGCCGTTTGTTAGCGGTGTTTCCCAGAGGTGCCCCCGGCTGAGGGCTCGGCCGTGTCCGTGGCGGGGTGCGGCGGCGGCGGCGGCCGGGCCCTCAGCGCGGCCCTGCAGCGGCCGAGGGCGGCAGCTCGGCTCCCGCCGTGCTCAGGCCCGGCTCTGCTGCTTTGCAGGGGATCAGTACTGCGGGGGGCGCCTGGAGAAGCCGTCGGGATCCTTCCACACGCCCAACTGGCCGGAGCGGGATTACCCCGCGGGAGTCTCCTGTTCCTGGCACATCGTGGCCCCGAAGAACCAGGTAAGGCGCTGCCGGGCGCAGCTCAGCTTCCAGCGGCTGCAGGGACCGACACCTCAGGGCAGCGTCCCGGGACACCGCAGGGACGCCCGGCTGGCACAGCGGGCCGGGCAGGGGCAGCGAGAGCAGGCACAGCCGCGCTCCGGCCAGCCCGCCTTCCTCTGCTGTACCGCCCCGCTCGCTCCTGTGCGTCCTCAGCAGGGCCACGCACCCGTACTCGCCCCTAAATGAAACCTTTAAAGCATCTGGGGCTGCTGAGGCTTTTAAGCCAGGGAGGATTAAAAAAAATAGTTTTCTTAACTCAAAAATATCATGCAAATTAAATTTGGGCAGGTGATTATCACAGCACCAAACATGATGATGACCAATGCTGCATTTAACGTTTGAGCATTTTTGGTGTTGCTGCAGTTTATTATTGAGGTACCCAGATAGAGCTGATTGAATTTAATAAAAGCAGTTTGTTTTATTACGTATTTTGAAGGCTCCATTGCATAACATGCTTGCTTAATTAGCCGGATGCCATGAGAGCATATGTTAGCACTTCATTAAGAGCTGAGGAGATGTGACAGCAGACTGAGGGCTCTTGTGCTGCGCATGGCAAACACAAGTGTGTTCCCTACACCGTGGGGCCAGGCTCAATCCTAGCTGCACATTTTCTGGTTGCTGCTGAGCCATCTGCTCTGTATCTTAGCAGGCGGTCTACAATGATTGAATGTTTTGGTTGACAAGCTTGTTTGGTAGGTTGCTTTTCTCGCCACGTACAGCTTTTAAAATTCATTTACATTTAGAGATGACGTTCCTCTTCATCTTCCGCTCATGACTAATCCTTGAAATAAAAAAAGGTGCCCCAAATAAATATATTCTTCTGATCTTTCTTACTTTTCGATTCACCGAGACAGTTCCTCCTTTGAACTGAAACAATATGTCAGCTTAGTCTTTCCTGTAGTCCTTTTTAATCCACATTCCTTGTTTGCTAGATACAGATCATTTAACAATCCTATAGATAGGCGGTGATTTTTAAACCTTTATCTGTAAACTGCAGATTACTTTGGTTCTTTCCAAATGTCTCTAGATAAGCCTAAGAACTTTTCCTAAGCTCATAGAGAAGATTTGAGAAAGTCTATATCAGCATTAAAATAAGGGCATTATATCCTGTGCCTTTTGATGATTCTAATCCATAAATCTACCTGTTTCCAAATATATATTATTCATGTACTGTAGCAGTGGTTGTTTGCATGGAAAAAAGGCAGAATTTTGACAGGGACAAAAGCCATTTTCCATCAAGCAGTGAATAAGCATCTCTCTTCAAGTTGCACAGAAAAAGCTCACCAGTCTTCCATTTGCCAGAATTTAGGTGTCGTCTCTATTTCCCTTTCCTTAGCACATGGGCAATAAGACAAGGCACTCTTGTTTTGTTGCTTAAAATATAAACCAACAATTACTTAATTTATTACAGAAGATGAAGGAGCTTCTCCTGATCATGAAGAGCTTCTGTTCTGCCATGAATATTTACTAGTGCAAAGTGCACTCACTGAACTATAATTAAGTAAATATTATGGCCTGCTGTTTTGCCTGCTACGGAAAAATTTAGCATTTCTATTCCCAGCTGCATTACTTCTTTCCATACCATCTTTTTTGATCACAAGCATGTTATTCAGATGGGTATTTCCATTTAAAGTGCATTTTTTCATCATGATACTGAGGGTTTTGAAAGAAGCCTTAGTCATCTCTGAAATCAAGTCCCCCAAGGTTACTCATACTTCATGGGAGACAAAATTATGCCTTTAAACATCTTAATAGTGCAAAACTATATCCATGCAAAACTAAGCCATCAGGTGATAACAGGTTATCATTACTATGAATGTTGAACAAGGTAACTTTTACTATGTCAATAATCAGATAAAGTAGATGCCATGTACAAATTTCTTCTTTTTCTTTATACAGTCTTAGAAGATTTAATACCATCATTATTTGAGTCAGATCTTTATAAAGGCTGATCTACAATCAGCACAAATCAGTCTTGTCATTCAAGCCTTATTTGTGCTATTTATGGGAAGTTGATTTAAATAGTTGTGCTTCATTTGAAGAAGCAACCTAAATGCATATATAAGCTCTGTTTCCAGGCAGCAGTTAAATTGTGTTTCCCTTCCTTGCCATACATGACTGACAGAGTCATTCTACAGGACTTCATTTCAGAGTAGTAAGATTCCATTTCTGGGTTTTTGTACTTTTTTTTTTTTTTTTTTTTTTTTTTTTTTTTTTTTTTTAACTTAAGTAGAAAATTCCATAAACAAAAGTCATTGGAGATAATAGCATAAGTACTGGAAATACCAGAACAATACTAGTTCATATTTATGACTCGTAAAGCCTTAACAACTATGAAAATCTGACATGGAAACGCTATTCTTTTAAGTACTTACTTTCTCTTGGGTTTATTATTTGCTAGTTTTCTTTCTATCAACATTTTAATTTCTAATTTTTAAAATTATGAATCAAGTATACACAGCAGTGGCAACCACAGTGATTTAGGCCCTGTTGTTAATGAAGTCAGTGAAATGTCTCGTATCAACTTTGCTTTTGCTTTTTCTTTAGCATATCTTGAATGATGCAATGACATTAAAAGCTCCTTTTCTGTTGCTTACACTTGCTGTAGTTATTTTAAGAGCATTGTAACACCTAACACCTACTAACATTCACTCATAAAAATAACTTTATCAGAAGTTACTTGCATACATATGAAAAGAAAACATTTTACAGAATATTAGTCATATGCTGAACTATTAGTTGGAAAGGTCATGTGGATTAAAATACTTTAACCATTAAGTGGATTAAGGAATTTTCCTTTATCGAAAGAAAAATTAAATAGTACTTCATACAAAGATGTCACTTACTACAAGAAGTATTAATAAATTCTGCATGTCAAAACCTTAATGAGTTATTTCCATTTTCCTTTTAGTTAATAGAGTTAAAGTTTGAGAAGTTTGATGTGGAGAGAGACAACTACTGCAGATATGACTACGTTGCAGTGTTTAATGGTGGGGAAATCAATGATGCTAAAAGAATTGGCAAGTACTGTGGAGACAGCCCACCAGCGTAAGTAACTTCCTTTAATGTGAACTTCACCAGCGCTGTGTGTCATTTTGCTAACAGTGCTGCCCAAGGCTTCTAAAAGATTTTAGTGTTTAAATTAAACATGGTGTTTTCTACCTCCAACTGAACGTGTAGAAATTGCTTAGTATCTTGTCTCTCTCTAGGTTTTTTCTATTTTCCCTCTCTCCATGACTAACCCCGGCTCCAAACCATGTTCTCTGCTGTCCCACAAGCCTCGTTAGAGCACTGTGTAACAGCCCCAATGCTAATCCCAGTGCTGCTGATACTGTGTAGCACCAATAGTAATGGTAGCTGAACATTAACATAATGTGTGTGTTTTGGTTATGGATACTGAAGTACGGGAATCCAGCTGAGCTCTCTAGCCCCTTGGCTCACTCCTCACTTTATCTGACTCATTTTCCTCTCAGCCCTTTTTAAAAAGACAGGATACACAGACCAGGTCAGATTTTTCAGATTTGGCCTTGTAGTCACGGTGTTCAGGAAGCAGAACAAAGCTCTTGGCAGCTGATAATCAGTGCTCTCCTACGTCCACAGGCAGCAAGGAAAGGCTAATCTGGGCAACCACCATGGCAGCTGGAAATCCAGAGTTCCAGTTAACCAGCCCCTTACTTTTGATTATGTCAGACCCAGCCATCAGAGTAAACTGATTTCTGATAATCTGCCAAAAAAAAAAAATAGAAAACAATGACAAGTTTGTACTTCAAAGACCTCATTAAGTGTTTTGAAGAAGTCCTTGGTAATCCCTATCCAATCATTGACAAAAAGTGAACCCACAGAAATAATAACCCAAAACATTTTATTTTTTGGTGGGTTTGTTGAAGAGCTGCAGAATCCAATACTGAATGAATTTTCACAGCCCTTCCAATTGTGCAGTATTTTTTTGTTAAACAAAACCAAATTAAAAAAGAAATTTAAAAAACCCCCACATTTACTTACTTCCCCTGTGTACTGAGGATTTCTTCAATGTATTTTCCCACTTTCCTACTCTGACCCATTTCATGGAACTGAAGTCTGCAATGAAGTCACACAGAGAATTTAACAATACTCATATTGGCATAAACTTCAGGAATCAGAGTTTTAGGTGATTAATAGAAATGAATTTCATCCTCAAAACACCAGTGTGTGACATGCCAGCAAAGAAGCACGTGTTTTTCAGTATTAGTCTGAAGTGTTTTTTTCTTTTTAAAGAATGTTATTAATGCTTTTTGGCTTTGACATGCAAAGAATGGAAATATTTTATTCTGATTTTCTATTTCAGGCCTATTCTGTCTGAGAAAAATGAGTTGCTGGTTCAGTTTTTATCTGATTTAAGCTTAACAGCTGATGGTTTTATTGGCCATTATAAATTTAGACCAAAAAAGTTACCCACAACTACAGCTCTGCCTACAACCACAACAGTCCCTACTACCTCAAGTAAGTTTTAATGGCTTTATTTCATTTTCTATAAAATATTAATTATTCCAGGACAAGGAGAGAGTTACAGAAATAAAAAATAGAAATGATATTAAAAATTCAAGTTTTATGGTTTGTTAGTATTTTAAATGTTGAAGGAATAAAATAAAATGAATATTCTCCAGGGAGTACCGGAATATACTTGAGGGAGGATCCACTTAAAATTATTAAAGGAACTCTATCCAAGCAAGAGTTCAGTGTAACAGTAACTTACTTCACCTGAGAGAATTTTCCTGTCTCTTCTCAGTTTTGGGTAGTTAACTAGCACATTCCATAGAAGAATGGATAAGCCAATTTCTTTTGAATAAAAAGTTCTGAATATTTCAGGAAATAGTTTTATTTAAAGGAATTCTTTCTTCTATACAAGTTGATATCTAAAAATCTTAGTGTATTTTTCCTCATATAGTTATTAAGATCAAGCAAAATTGGTATGGAAGCCACCTGAGCCTTCTTCAGGTTCTGTCAACACCCTGTCAATATGACACTCTCCTAGAATAATGTTTATTTGAAAATATTCAGGGGTTGGAACTTACAGAGAAATATTCTCACTAAAAATAAGTCTCCTTTTATATTTAAGACTAGACAGCATATATGAAAGATCAGAGCTGGATTTCTCTGAAGGTGTTGCCAAAAATACCTCATTACTGAGATATTGATGGGATAAAATCTTAGAATTTCTATAACCTGAATGTGAGGCATTTCAGATACAATTACAGCAGGAAACCAAATTATTTATGATGTTTTTGCAAGGCATAACCTGATTTGTACTTAAAACACGTCAAAAATCAGGGCAGCAATGGCTTGTCGGCAGGAAACCAAGAAGCTGTGGTGCTTCAATACTGCTAATGAAGGTATTTAAAATAGATGAAAATAAACATTGAAAAAATGAAATCATAGTGACCTGTAAATCATTCTGATGTGACTCTAACAATAAATAATTCATCTCTTCTTCACTCTAAAGCACTTGTTAACAATGTTGTTGGTTCTAACACTTGGTCTCAAGTAACCCAGGCTGTCAATAACCCTGTTCAGGGTTTTGCACAGGCAAGAGAGGTGAACTTTACAAATTAAATTGAAATCAATTTTCGTGATAGCATCAGTGTTAGAAAATAAAAACATGCAGATCCATCTGAGAGAGGACAACAGAGGCAAAGTGTTCAAAAGGACTTGTCAGGCAGACAGAAATAAGAAGTCCTTTCAAGGTGTGATCAGTTTTTCACAGTGTAGACATTTCTGATCTTCAAAACAAACCAAAGCAAACCAAACCTTTACAGTTCAGTTACATTTTTGAGCAATCATTTGCATTCAGTAGTGTCCAGTTCAAAGAGACTCATTATCTTGGAAACCAGATCTGTTTAAGCTTGAACAGAACTCCAGGCATGAATAAAATATTAAACTTTAGTAGGCTCTTTCATGAATTACGTCTATATCTAACATAAAAATATTTGTACTTGCAGAAATAAATAAATGCTATAAATACATTTGTAAAAGTAATGAAGATTAATCCAATACCTGTGGTGAGGTCTTTGACTTCCTTATTTCATTGGCTAAAGCCAAGCATGTTCCTGTCAGTGTGCCTACATGTAAAATGGTGGGCACCTAAACTTTTATTTCAGTTCTTCTTCATTTCATGTTTTGCTAAAGTAGCTCACAAACAATAGACAGCCTCTGCTGACAAGTCATAGCAAAGTTGGTTACCAACCATAATTTAGTAAACTAAAAGAAAAAAGAAAGAAAAAAGTGCCCTAAAAGGACCAAACAAGAATATTTTGTAACGCATAATGCCAGTTTCAAATTTAGAAAACTCAGAGCACCTCAGTAAATTTTTGGCAGCTATCATGCTGGCATGCACCTGGGACTCATCTACCTGCTGGATTTCCTAACCTCCTGCTATAGACACTAACTTGAAACGACTCAAGGAACATGAAATTCTTAAAATTTAGAGTGCTGTGTGTAGCACTGAGATAGGAAGTACTTGCCAGACCTGTACCATTGAGATAGGAACTTGTTCTTTAAAACACTTACCCTTGTGGGAGTAAGGGTATATAAAAATATCAAGAAGACTGGAGAAAAAAAATGAGCAAACCAGCCCAAAATAAATAAAAAATCTATGAAGCCCAACCTTTAAATTTTGGATTTGAAAGGTAGAACAATGAGCAGTGCAATCTTCTAACAGTCATGACCATTGCACTAAAGACAAAGTAATTTTAATATAATTTAGTTCATTCTTAAAAACTTGGAAAAATATTCAAATAAAAATTAGTACAAGTATAAAAGTATAAATTACTGATGGAAAGTTACAAGTTTTTTTTTCAAAAACTATAGGCTGAATAAAACTTTTGCAAAATGCTCCATTTTAAAGTAAAAAACTGCAAAAATACTTGTAATAACTAATTTAGTTTTTCTTGGAAATGAAGGCTATGTAGGGATTTGTGTTGGTTTTTTTTTTTTAAATCTGTCAGTGTCACTTCCATGTTTCCAATACCTATGTCACTGACTAATTCCAAACAAATTTGAAAAGGACATAAAACCTTACAGTACTGCATCCCAGCATGTTACATGGAATGATGTATAGAGACTATGGACATCCACCCAAGGTGCCAAGTGCATTCAGTTGTTTATAAACAAGGCATTCAATTTCAGTAAGGAAATGTCAATCCCTAATGTTAAATGCGTACTTCAAATGTTGTGTTTCCAAACGTCATGAGGAAAAGTTATGCAACACTACCTGACATGAAGCTATGTGAAAAATTTGGGAAAAAGAGGTCAGGAATTTGACCTCTGATCCTTTTCATCACAGTGCAGTGATTTCCAATAAAAGGCCACCCCCTCCCTGGGAAGTGTTACTGTTAAGATCACATTGTGGTACTTCAGGTGTTCTACTGGGGCTGTGTGGCAACAGCAGTGACAGATTTAAGATGCCACGCAAAGCTTGTGTAGCATCCCGTTCTCCCAGACCCTAGAACAGACACAGCTGAGACACCTGAAAAGAAGATGACTGGAGTTGACAGAAGAGACAAGGAATCTTGTTACTGTGGTGCTCATCCCCTGAAATGCCAGGCCTAGTTCATGAATGAGGATTATTCATCTTTCTTCTTGTCTTCTTTTGAACATAGTGCTTTTCATTTGTATCAAATGCTTCATTTCAATTTCAATTTACTTTTTGCTCTTTAAAAAGTTGTGAAACCTACAGTTGCTCTGTGCCAGCAGAAGTGTAAAAGGAGTGGGACTATGGAAAGCAATTATTGTTCAAGCAACTTTGGTAAGGATGCAATTTTTTTTTTAAATTATTCATTCTCTACTTTGTTTTCAGACTCAAGGCAATTTTCCCAGATGTAGTTCTGACTTACCATTAATATATAGGCTAATATTTTTACACCACCTTGTGTACATATCTGACATTAGTATATGTTTCACTCAGTACATTCTTGGAGGTATTCTGAAATAGGCACTGCACAGATATCTGAGACAAACATACCTTCTCAATGTGAGAAGCAAATGACAATGTAAGACAACCCCAGGATTCATCAATTCAGTTACTGTATTGTCATCTCCATTTTCTGTAACCAGCCAATCGTGTTATGCTGCCCCTGATTCCAGAATACAGTGTTAAGACTTCCAAAATGCTTTGAAAAGAAATTAGAAGGGGTGGAGCTTCCAAGCAGTGCTATCTGTACAGAGACATAAATCAATCAGGAAAAACAGTGTCTGCTGTGTATTAGCATGGCCTTGTCACTGCTGATCTATTCAGCTGTCAGGGTATTTTCCCATATTAATACTGCAATCCCCTATAACACGCCTGGTAATCTGATGGGGAAACTCCTTGCCACCACCCTTTTTTCATTTTAAGCTGACTCTGTCTTACTGCACTGCTAATCCCGTGAGATTTGAGGAAACCTGAGGGATCCGAGGGCAGCTTTGCCCGATGGTGCCCAAGCAGCAGCGCAGGGCTGTGGCTGCACCCCGAGGGAGGGTGGGCTCAGGGCAGCCCCTCTCACCCCTCACCACCAGCCTCTTTCAGTCTGCGGCCACTACAGGCACGTCCAACACAAAAAGAAACAGGTAGGGAAAAAGCCCAAACCTTAAATGTCTCCTCTTCCTGACCACACCTCAGCTCTTGTGCCTCTTGGTAAACGATACTATATAAAACTTGGTTTTTTCCTCTAGCATCACAGTAATAAATCACATTCTTCTCTCCCATCTTCTGTCAAGTACTTGGCATTTTTCAGTCTTTTCTCTGACAGGAGTGAGAGTAAAAATACTTTATATACTACTGTGAATGCAAGTATATCCTAAGGTAAGAACAGGAAGTCTGTTGTTCATAGAATACGATTTATTCTAAGTTTATTTGCAGACTTATCTGCAGACTGCAGATCTCCGTTTTCATACTTAGAGGTCTTTGGGAGATATGATGGTCAAATCTGTAACTACATTCAGCTGAAATAAGTAAGCTTGTATCAGGCCTCAGACAGATCAAAATTTAGTTCTTAGGGCATTAACTATTCCCTGCTACTCATCTGGGAGTGCCAGAGAGCTGAGAATTCAGATTTTGGCTAGAAGAGTTTCAATTCAACATCTCCACCATTTGAAAATGACTCATTAAAAGCAGTATCACATTGTACTGTTTAATTGAAATCAGAGAACTGGGCTTGCACGAGACTGACACATTGTAGTACAATTTCATCTTTGGTACCACCAAAATTTGACAGTAGTGAGTTGGTTATTAGCAGTGATACTCATATTTTTAGTAAGTGTTCCCAGTACTGTTTGTTTCCTTATTAGGGACTAATGTACTTAATAAGTTTTTATGATGCCTCATATTTTTTCTAAAAATAATAAAAATGTACCAAATATATCAAATGTTTTTTCTTCTAGTAATAACTGGAACTGTAATCACAGCAGTGACGCGGGCTGGCAGTCTGCATGCAACAATATCCATCATTAATGTATATAAGGAGGGAAATTTAGCAATCCAGCAAGCTGGCAAGAATATGAGTGCCAAGATTCTTGTTGTGTGTAAGCAGTGTCCTCTCATCAGGAGAGGTAAGTACACAGTAATAACTGCTTTGTGTGTTTATAAAAAATAACAGTTATAAAAATTGCTATTTGAAATATGGCCACAAAAGTCAATAAAATTAACTTTTTTTGTTTTCTATAATAAGCAGTTAGGATTACAATCAATTTGAAATAACCAGTAATCCGGGGATTTAGTGCATTTTTCTGTTTTACTGGAAAAGGTTTAGGCTCACATATATCACAGGAGTTTGAAAAACTTTTTTCTTCAAAAGCCACATGATGCAAGATAAAATCTGATTTGGGGCTCTCAGATGAAGCTGAGATAGATTTTGTGTTTACATGTATGCATTTTGGAGCTAGTTTTGATATACAGTTATTTAGAAGGGAAAGACAACAGCCTTCTAAACCTAGAAGAGCCATGTCTCACAGGAAATGGCAGAAATCAACAAGTTCCACTGTTGTGTATCTCCTGAAGGTATTTACATCTTTACAGAAACACTCATAGTATTAAGCCCACTTTATATATTATAAAAGCCGCCTTAAATAATATTATACAGAGAACAACCAGCATAAATTCCAGTTAATTGTGGTAAAGGTGTTAAATATTGAGAGTATATTCTATTGGAGTAACTAAGTAAAAAATAAAACTGTTTTTAGCTCTGCCTCATAAGTAAACATGTAGCATAAATGGATCCATAGCAGGAGCCATAGCAGGAAACAGTCAAAATAATTTAATAAGCATCAAAAACCCCTGATATCATTCCAGATACTACCAGCGCTTAAGCATATTAACTCAAAGTGCACAGTAACAAAGTGAAAAATCATGATTAGAGATTAGCTTTTGCCTTTAGTTATCTGAAAACTCCAAAATTGGGAGACATAACAACGTCCTTGGTGGAACAAATTGTCTCCTTTTAGGCAGACTTCTGGCTCCAAACCACACACTTGTTTCTCATCCTAAATCTCAATGAATTATTTAAGAGCCATTACTTAATACCTGAACTTTTCTTTTAATACATTTCTGTGATACCATTCCTTCCAGCCCGAGACCTTGCAAATGCCCAACCCTTCTAAGGCATAAAAATACACAGATCCAATTGAATTGTCCAATGCCAGGTCTTACCACTCATTAAGTCCACCTTGACTGAATGCTTCTGTATGTATCTGAAAAATATTTACATCTCTGGGGAGGGAAAGGGAGTGAAAAGATTTAAGGGCATTAACCTACAAGCTGAGAAAATGTGAAAATATTCAAAATTATTGAGACACATTCCACCCAGGGTGACAGTGGTTAGGTTATCCAGTGCTGATAGGCACTTCTAGTGCCTCTCAGACTCACTTGACAGTCTAATTTAAAGACCATCCCCTATATGTTTAGTTATGTAGTGGGCACTTAGCTGTGTATCTGCTTGATTTTTACATAACTGGAGTTTGCGGTGTAACAAGCATGGCGAAGATAGGTAAGGGAGTAAATGCTGCAGGCAGGAAGGAAAAAATGTTGGAAGGCATTGGTAACAAACAGTGGAATGAACAGAAACCACAGGTAAAGAACTATACTTACCAAATGATGTCCCAGATTCCTGTCTTGTAATCTCATTCTCTACTTTCTAGGTTTAAACTACATCATCATGGGCCAGGTAGAAGAAGATGGTAGAGGCAAAGTCTTTCCCAACAGCTTTGTCATGAGTTTTAAGACTAAGAACTCAAAGATCCTAAGTGCCTTGAAAAACAAAACATGTCAAAATTGAACTCTGCAGCTATGTTCTATCATCTGTCTTGAAAAATCATTTTAACTTAGCATAAGTCAATGGAAATGCAACTGACTGCCAACAGTACGGCCACGCTGACCCTTCCTCCCCTCCTGTCCACGTAAGCACAGCTGGCACAAAGTGAAATCCAGTAATGTACAAGATGAGAACAGAGCCTCCTGAGGCTGAAAGCCGAAGATGTGCAGCACAGCCATCTGATCTCAAACATACAAATTCCAATTACTTGGAAGATGGTAATTTATAACTGTCCAATTTTTTAAGGAGTTTTGTACGTAAAATACGAATTCTAAGTGCAATATTTATAGCAACTCAGTTTAACTTAGCTTTTTTCTCTAAAGTTGTTTTATTACATTTCTGCATTATTATCAGTGCTTAATAAAATATTTCAAGACTAAATCATACACCAACTAGTTATTCATTATTTATAAAGTGGGGCAGCTAAGTAAAGAAACTGTTTGTTGATCATTTACATGCTTTTGATGGTTTGGGCCTTGCACATTGCAAGTGACATTACACTTCCTTGCTGATTAAGGGTCTGATTTTCCTTACTTGAAAGTCAGTGAATCATTGATCTGAACAGGAACTTTTCAAAGAATTAGACAGCACCATGCTTTTCTCCATTGATGACTATCTACTTAGTAAATGCCCCTACTAAGTTCTGTAAGGTAATAAGGTAGAAGGTAGGAATTAATTTAATGGTGGTATGGTGCATATATAATCTAAGATCCCTTCAAGTATTTATTTTTTTTCCTTGTACATAAATACCAGACCAGAGTCCTTTGGATAATCTGTGACCAGGGGCAGGAAACTAATGAAATACACAGTCCCTACTGGAAGTACCCCTTGCTTTTTCCAGCAGGGGAGTGCAGATTGCCATTCTCCTCTTTGATGGATTCTCACATGTAATGCCAAGAGGCGCTGCCACAGTGAGTGCAGCTGGGCAGCACAGCAGCCTCTCTTCCACAGACTTCATGGGTAGCTGGGCTGGGGACAAAAGGATCAGAGGGGGGCACAGAGGTACAAAGAGGCTGTGCTGGCAGCTCACATCCAACAGCTCAGTGCTGCAGCCACACTTCAAAGGTTGCACTGCCCGACTGACCAAACCAAACAGCACTTCTCTGTGGAACCAACAGCAACATTTGTTTGCAAAGCAGATGTAGTTTTGAAATTTTAAAACCTTTCAATCAAAATTTTAATTTTCCAGCATTAATTCCTATGCAGACTAAGGGATTTTATGCACAGTGCTCACTGCATTTCTTGGCAGCAGCCTGGGGAAAAGCAGTGTGGAAATCATGCTCAGAGCTGTCTTGAACTACAACAATCTATTTTTATTTATGATGACATGCCCATCTGTCATGCAGCTTTTTTCAGTGAGGCAAGAAAGGTCTGGCAGCTTACTCATTGCCTGCCACAGAGAAGGTAGGGAGAGCTCCTGCCTTCTCTTCTCAGTGCTCCCTTTACACCAGTTTCTTTCCAAATTCAATGCACTGGTAGCAGTAGCCCTGGAAAGGGAACAGAGGAACACAGAGCAGTGCCAGTTTCCTCAAGTAAGAGTTGGTTACAAAACACAGGTAGTAACTGCTACAAGGTTTTAAACCCAGTTTGTAGTGACTCTAAACTTCAAACATTTGAAATCTGACTTGCAGCCAAATGGAATAAAAATTGTCTAAACATCATTTCTGAAATAATTTCTACAGAAATAACAAGACCATAGTTCAGCAAGACCATAAAGTACGCTGACTTTCAGTAATCAGTGATTTTGACATTCAAACTCCCAATGAAGGCATGAAAATTTTCATCTCCATTTTTCATTTATCAAGGCAAAGTTAGCTCTAAGACAAAACCGACCTTAATATGAAAGGGAAGAGAAACCTTTTCCAGTTATCCCCAACGCTCTGGTTAGTCCTTTCATGACTTGCAGAAATATCTGTACAAGGAAACTCTGAATCCTACAGCCAAGTAAACTCCAGCTTCTCCAATTTTTTTTTTTTAATATGTAAAATTTTGTTTCTGTGCCTGTCTAGAACTATTCTGTGAGTGTGCATAAGGGAGATCTTGGAACAGCCAGTATTAAATTGCCAAATGAGAAAAAGCAATAGCATGTTTAACACACGTGAACTAGAAAAATCCAAATGATGAGACAAATTTGAGTACAGAGCTCTTGGTACTGATTAGTAGCCACGTAGATTGGAAGGGCACAGCAGATTTCAAATAAAACAGAGATGTATGGTGTCATATAACTGAGGTATGGCAGAGAACAAACATCTTTCTCTCTCTCATTCTGCACATTTGTATTTCAGTGACAAGTAAAAACTGAACTCCGAATTCAAAACCCCCAAGAGCCTTGGAGTGCAACAGCTCTTCCTAAGGCCATCTCCACTGCAGTGGAACAGTGCCACAAGGCACTGACCAAGCTAGCTCTGATGGACTCTGCCCAGTGTATGAAAACACTCAGAAACAGCTCCATTAGCTCCTTCATTCCTACTGTCAACACCCCAGGTTCCCAGAACCAACCATCCCAGTGCCAAACAGCTCATGGTGCAGCTAGGATCCAAGCCAGCTGCTCTGGAAGCATCATCACTTCATGGCACTGCATGGAGCCATTTCAATCAACCCAACAGAAGGAAAAAGGCAGCAACACATTAACACCAGCTTCCCTCCTTAAACCTATTACCTCAACATGACAAAGAAAATAATTTCAGTGTGGCAACTGATATATAATGTTTGCAATATAACAAATATTAATAGAACTATATTTTTCAAAGAGCTTTTATTTGCTTCCTTTCTTGAATATACATAAGATACACAGCACAGTTTTTATATTGGTGCATTATTCAAACACGAGATCTCAGTCCAAATACAAAACTCATGATCGTCTGAACCAGGAGGTTAACTTCCTATTCCCACGAAAAGCCAACACATGTCAGAATCCCTCTATATTCTAACACTTCTGGAAGCAGAGTATTAAAACCTAGTTCAGAAATACATAATTTCATAGTACAGAAAATATATTACCTTTACAAGAAAGAGTTTTATAAGAATTCCTTCAAAAAAGTAAACATTCATGTAAGCTCCCACTCTGCCAATCTCCCTAAATCAACTGTAGTCAAAGACCACTGGCTACCTGCGCCTTCCGGACACACGACTGTTTCAGAAGAGCAACATCATAACAGCAGAACTATCAATCAATCCTTTAGCTGCTATAAATATACTTACTTTGTAATTAAAAATACAGGAATCTCACATTTCTCAGTTACGGTTTGTCAGCTTGAATTATATATTAGCATAAAAAGCCATATAGGACCCTCCAGCACAGAAAGTCCACAAAGCCCTTACTGTCCATTGTAAGCAAAGTCAGATAAACTGTTTCCACAAAACACAGTATACCTGACATTAAAAAAAAAGTCTAGCTTGGCAACAATTCTGGTAAAAAAACATGAAAGAGACAACCAAATTTAAAAGTAGGATATGTAAAACCTGTGTCAAACAGACCTTTCTAAAGTATATCTCTCCAATGGCAAGACTCAATGACCTCACAGAAAGAACAGTAGAATGATTCACAGGAATTGTTCAGCACTGCAAACAATAGCACTCATGTGCTCCACCTCATTTTCATGAAATCACAGGTTTTAATAATTCAAATAATTTCTCTACATTCTAAACCCCAAGATACTAGACATTAAATGTTCACAGGTTATTTTTTAAATTCAGTTCCCAATCCTAACACATATATTAAAATGCACTATTGATGCACTGTTGAAAAATCCAAGCAGGGTTAGATTGTCTTACACAGAACCATGAACATTCAAGAAATGCTTGATCTATTTTGTATTCAAAATGTCAATGTTCCCACAAAAATGAAAAGTCTTGATGATTTGATTTGCTGTATTCTATAAATGTTAGTTTACAGTCAGTGTTAACATACAAAACTAGAACTGCCTCTTTCAGAGCCATACAGTCTTCACATGCACTGTAACCTACAGTCATACATAATTTCCAACTGTGCTGGAAATTTTCTATTATCCTTTATCTGACTTCTCTATTAAAAATAAACTGCTGCGTTTTCATTTTAAAATAAAGGCTATCTTCTCCCACAACTTGAAAAACAAGTATCAAAAAAGAACAAACAGTAAAAATAGAAGAAAGAAACACATTGTGCTAGTTAAGAAGCTCTAACACCTGACAGCCACAGACAGTCTGAGGAACATTTAAAAACTCCTATACACAAATTTTATATACACACCAAGATTAAGAGGTTAAGAAAATCAGCATATCTGTTTTTGCATTCATTTTGACCATTTGGGCACTGAGCTGCAACTCATGCAAACACATTTTCAAATGTATTTTTGTGCAATAATCCTCTTGTCTATAAGATCTGGCAACAGAACTAGGTCAACACTTTCACCTATGGGTATCTAAAAGCACACACCTTTTGTGTAAATGTTAGGCCTTAGTTTCTTGGATAAAACATAGCATATTTAGAAGTTCGAAAGCCAAGCAGGTCTCTCATTTCGTTCCGGAATTTTGACAAGTCCTGCCGCAGCTCATTGAGGTTTTCCACGGTGGCCTGATCTGTACTTTGCATCTTCTGTCTCATGGAAGTCAAGTAGCGGTGGACTAAGCAACACATCACCTTTTGGTAATTCTCATCTCTCTTCTGCTTCAGATTTCTCCATTCCTTTAAACAAACATAACATATTTACTATGGAAGTGGTTTTTGAGCCCTCAAGCCTGTATATAATTCTACAGAGAAGAAACGTGAACAAAATAAAAAAAGCTATTTTTAAAATACATCCTGATGTACACAAATATACAATGCATATAAACTGTCCACAAAATCCAAATTAAATTATGATCTGCTCTACCGGCAAAACTGAAAATTTTTTATCTACCTGACTTGATAATTGTTCTGTGAGCAATCAAGAGTTCCATAACCCTGAATGTGTCTCACTGCAAACTGCATAAAGTGCTTAAATTTATTTATTCAATGCTATTTTCATCAGCAAGAAGATGCAAAATTAGTATGCAAAATTGCAGGGTACAAAAAATGTTTATAAAATAAACAAACAATAAATTCCTTCCCTAACAATGGGAGGCTTCAGTGATTTTTGGTTTTGGTTTTTCTGATACTTCTGTAATATGTTTAAAACCAATTACCTTCTCCAAAGAACATTCTATCCTCACCATTTTTGAGATTAGCACATACTTCCTTAAGGTTTCTACGTGTTTTCATTCAATCAAAGCTTTTCTTTTCAGACTATTTCTGAGGGAATTGGGGGTTGGAGGGAAGTGGGTTGAAATTCCCAAACCAGAAAGTTAATAAAACCTTAAGCAGAAATAAGTAACACCTCTTTATCTTGGATGCAGCACACATTATTCTGCAGCTCCTATTTATCTTAGTAGCAGTCACCTCCTGACAGGCAGCTTCATGCGGCAATGAGTGTTTTCATTTCAGCAAGCAGCACCTTCCCAGCTGCAGAGCCCAGAGCTTGCCCACTCCTTGCTCACCTTGAGGCTGTTCTGACGTTTCACTTTGCCACTTGATGTATGAGAGCAGATCCATTTACTGAGACTGTTGAAAAGGTAACAAATAGTCTTGGGAGAGGGTATAACGTTAAAAGGAGGAGGGAGCGTGCATTTATCATCGAAGTAGCTAAGCCAAAGCTTGGCACGAGCAAACTTCCACTCCTTATCTTCATGATTCTAAAACATCAGACACATTAACAGAGAAAAGAAGCAGAAATGTTAATAGGTTATTTTATAAGTTTAATTTTCTCATACCTGAAAAATTGACCATTATTTAAGTTTGACTGTATAGCATTTTAATAGATAGATTATAGAGTATTTTAACAGGTTTGCCTGAGTAGTCAAATATTAAATACTTAAGACAAATACATATTTCTTCAATTCTCTATATACTCTGGTATAAAATTCATGAGGTACAACCCCAGATCAAATGCCAAAGCACCACACATAGCAAAATCAGCATTTGAACAGCCATTGTCTCAAGAAAGTCATCAATTCCCAGTGGGACAAAGCCCTGCACATATTCAACATAGAAATTACAATTTTTTTTTTAACCAAAGTAAATAAAAACTTCTTATTTGAAGGAGAAACATGCGCTCACATAAATAGCTCATCCATGAGGTCTATAGATCATGAGCTTACACATCATAGGAAGAAATTTGTGTAAAATCCAAAGATACAGGTAGTTGGTAATTTATCAGACACCACTTACTGCTATCAGCTGAAAACTTTTGTGAAGCATTGCCACAAGGAGTTTAGTTAATACTATCACAACCACCACGTTGTAGGTCCCAACAATGACAGCGCCCACAAAAGACTGTAATTCTTCACCGTAGCTAAAACGTGTCACAAAGATTGCAACATGTGCCAGGGAGAATATGTACCAGAAGAGAGCAAAGCACGTACCAATAAACCTACAGAAACAAGGGAAAAGATCTGCTTAGGCAAACCTTACACCAGAAGCGTTTAACAGAAATTCAGAATCAGTGAAAAAATCCAGTTCTGTTTAATTACTAGGGGTTAAAGGCTAAAACAATAGTTATTTTATGGATCTCAAACTCACGAATGGAATGTGTCGTTGCTCTGTTGTTCACAGAAAATGCCCGCACAGTCCTTTTCTTCATTTAGAGTAAATCCTTTATCATAAAGTTGGGTCAATCCAATTGTGAAGGAGAACAAGACAAGAAGAAACATGCCCAGAAATTTTCCAAAATCTTGTAGCATCTGCCCCATTGAAATCTGAAATAGATTTATTTATAATTTTAGTAAAATGTCGTTATTTTTATTTGTATTGTTCCCTTCAGCCTTTGATCAACCAAAAAATCTATTTACATTTTAAATATTTACATTAAATTTTGATATGCTAAACTGACCTTAAGGTCAGGAGATAACCTTGTACTGTTTTTCAGAGAAAAAATCTAGATATTAAAAAGAGTATATAAGTAATTTTAACATCACCTGGAAAATTAATATCTTCCAAATAACCATAAGCAGTAGTATGTGCACCATGTAATTTATTTGCAATACCAGTGGTAATAAGGAACTCACAGGTCATCAGACAAAAGCAGTAAATTAAATGCATTTGAACACAAATGCCATCATAGAAAGTTAAGAAAACACTTAGAAGAACACTAAATTAATCAAAACATTTTGAATCATTTATCACTAATTTAAAAAAAGGTAGTATACAAAAGCCCATCTGCAGAATACAAAATTAGTTTATGTATGATTTTAAATAAACACGTGTGTAGGTACACAGAAATTGAAGGATAAAGCATACAAGGTGTGACAGTAAATTCAATTAGTTTTCATTTCAAAATATCCTACACAGAACTTTGCAACAGTAGAAACACAGCACCTTTAAAAAAACCCAATATGCTTGTGATTTTTTCCAGCTCAGGAAAGACCTTGATTTGCTTTTGACATAAGCACAAATTTTTACACGGACACAGCATAAACTGTTTATATAATTTAATCAGTCTTCCTTCAAACTTCCTCAGAACAGTGTACCATTATAAAAAATGCAAATATACGTAATGTGGGATCGGGTGAATCTGATCTATACAAATCAGTGTGGAAAGCCTGGTCCTATATGAATCAAAAGCTGTACCAAATCACAGCCCAGAAGCGTAGCACAACTGCCAGGTTTTGCAAGTACAGCTTTACGGAGAGATGAACTCCCAGTGCTCCCTCCTCTGCTGCTGGGAACTCACCACGTACGTCCTGCAGCACAGCACATGGGGAGTCTGTACAGTTTGTAATGGTCACGGAGATTCTGCAGCTGTGGGCAGAGCTCTGCACCAATTCTGTGCACGTTTGCTCAGGGAATGACTGTACTCCTCATCGAACTGTTTCATCACATCCAACCCTTTCATGAAAAAAACCCAACCCAAATACCAACAACAGAACATTTTCCCTTTAACACATGGTTCCAGGCAAGAGAGAGAAAAAGTAGACGAAACAGGAATGCACAAAAAGTGCAAATTGCCCCAAACGCTTTTGTTTGGAAGAGAGTGTAATAACCCATCCCAAATGCCAGTTGCTTTCTTCATAGGTTCATGGTTTCCCTCTCTAAGTAATTACAATTTCTAAGCACTTGAAACCTAATTATCTCATCTAGGGAAGTACTACTCTACCTTCTGTTAATAATAAAATCCACCACACACAGCCAACTTACAAATCTGGATTATAACAGGTTTTATTAGCCAATGAGTCAAGTAACTGAAGGCTTAAAAATAACTCTTAAGAGCCAAGAGCACCCGGTAGCTGCCTTCCCCCGCCCCCCATGCTGGGTTTCCATGCCATATTTGATTACCACCATCTGAACTTTGTGACCTACTTTCAGAAAATACTGTAAGAGTTGTTGCACCGGCCCTACTGGCCAGCAGTAATAAGGTAAGCTCCTGTGTGCCTCTGAATGGGGTGACTGTTGACTGTTTTTATTTACTTGGAAATTTCATAACAGCCTCCTAATAAAAAACTTGTGAAAGACCTAGTACATAAATAAATATGCACATTAAACAGTGAATCTCTTTAAAATGTGGAGAGACTTCAGTGTTCAATCAATTTGTACAACCCTAGTGCTTAATGCAACATCAAGTCTTTAGTACTTTTTTCAAAGTGTGCAAGTACATTTTCATTTAAAATGTGTAAACTGGATAATTAGATAATTAAAATGTGGGAGGTTTTACTGTCATCATTACTGGAAGGCTCTAACAAATACCAAGCAAGAAGAAACCTGTTCTCCCTTCTTATAATCGCCAATATATAGGTGAGTATTTCAATACTCTTGAGAGATTTATATTTTTCAAACAAAAGCAATTTGCACAACACAAGGTGCAGCTTCAAGGAGATCACAGACATAAACAGAAAGGCTGTTGATAACTCTTCCTTGCTACACAATTATTCATCTATCTCTTTAGAGATAAGAAGCTAAGGCAATTATTTACATAATATATAAAGTATAAAGATCAGGATGAACCCGATTCTTATACTTTCCAAACTGTGAAAGCTTAGGTATTATGTTAAGCTTAAAACAGATTAAAACAAAAAGACAGTATAGGTATAGCTATCATGGAAAAAACCATTAACTGAACTACACAAGGTCTTTCATTCTTTTTCTTACTTTTCCCATCTGAATCAGTAGATTTTACACAAGAGATGAATTTAAAAAAAATCGAACTTCAATGCAGTATTACTTCTTTCTGCTTTTCACTTTCTTACTTTAACATTTTTTCCTGTTTTCAGTAAGACTCTTGATAGTAAATTAGGTTTAATATTTTTCAAAAATAATGATATTCACCTGGAGTGGTCCCAGAATGGAGCTGGTTGTGTACATGAAGAAGAGACGCAGGTAACTAAGAACATTGGCAAAGGCAAAAAGGCCTTCGGCCACTAGGGTAGGATGGAATGCATCCCAGTCCTTCCTTTCAGCATAATCATGAAACTGCAACATGAAAAAAGACAAGTTGAGATAACGAACATTATAAATACAGAAATGTACCCATACATCTCTCCCTACTTCTACTTCCAACACAGGTAAGAGCAGAGAAGAAATTAACATATATCACTCATAGGTGTCATACCTCTTTCAACAAAAGAATTTTAAAAGCCATTCCTGAGGGAGCCAGAAATCAGACAATTTAAATTCAACACCAAATTCTGCCACTCACTTGTTCAAACCATTTATTCTCCTGTTCTGCTTTCACTTTTACTCTCTTTTGCACAGTCTACTGAAACAGGGACTCGGGCACTTAAAAACACGTGCATTGCTTTGTACAATAGGCCTCAGTCAAAATTGCATGGAAAAGAAAACCAATGTACGCATGCAATTGCAATGTGGTGACAGCTGTTCCTTGAGGTATTATCCACTAGGAACTACTATTCAACTTATTCAGGGAATATCCACAGATTCCTAACTTTTGGTTTGGCTGAAAATACTCAGCATTTGTATTTCCAGCTTCTGCTGTCTCAAAATGGACATTCAAAAACCAAGGAACTCCCAGCTGCTTTATAATAACACCCCAAAGCCTGCTGCACAAAGGTGGCAAGAAATAGGGGTAAATATTTTGTTACATACTGCAACTGCACATGTACAGATCCTTCTGCTACAGAGACTCTTCCTTTATTTCTTACAGTTTTGGGGCCTATAATGGACCTAAGATGCAAACTGAACATTTTTATTTGGTTTTCTATATGATTTATAAACTCTAAAAATAAATTTGGCCATATAAAAAGGGAAACCCCCCCCATTATATGCCTATTGTAGAGGACAGGAGTCCTGCATCTTCCAAAAGGTTACAATTTAAATTGGCAACAATGGGTCTTATCTCAGCAAAGGAGCTACTACTAGAGAATGCTGGTAATTCTACTACTACTAATACTACTAGCAAATGGCTGGGAAAGCAGCCCAGTGTGGCATTCTCCCTCTAGTTTTTTTCCAAGAAATGGAGCCTTCCTCTCCAAATGATTACCAGCCTCTGAATCAATGCTAGGATAGGGAAAGGAGCCAAACACCAAGTTGGGAAGAACTGAAGCCGTTTATTTTCCTCCCAACTGCCAGACAGCTGTCAACTTGCAGTTTTCAAGACACAATAATGGTGCTACTGCACTGGCTTGGATTTTGCTGTAATATTCACATTCAATTGGTCTGGCAGTTTGCCATGTGCTGTGTGGTTAACAACACATGCAACAGAATGGCACTGATCATTTTCAAAACTCTTATTTTCAATCAAATCCAGATGGCTTTTCATAGAGACAAGACAAGGCTTCTCTATGGTCTCAGGGCTTTTATCCTTATCACCAAAGAAAACCCCAACCAAAAAAACCCCACCAAGCCAAAATCAATTAAAAATCTACCATTTATGACATTTAAATATATGTAATCAAAAGCTAAATAAAACTCTCTGCAACAAAAATGCCCTAGGCAACTCAAACTCAGAGAGTACTATTAGCTTTCTGCATAGTACTGAATCAG
The DNA here is from genome assembly GCF_015227805.2 of Hirundo rustica. Taxonomy (NCBI): domain Eukaryota; kingdom Metazoa; phylum Chordata; class Aves; order Passeriformes; family Hirundinidae; genus Hirundo; species Hirundo rustica. The sequence continues at coordinate 11,308,297 of NC_053459.1, read as the reverse complement.
GCAAGCTCAAATGCCCAATGAGATGAGATGCATTTTCCTGAAAAAAACCCAAACCATTTGGAAGACCAGCCAGCTCTTCCAAGGCAGACAGTAGCTCTGTTTGGGGGTTCCAAGTGCTTGGACATGTGATGTGTTTTCTCACTCCCATCTGCCTGATCAACTGCGCTTTGAAGACCAAAGAGCAACAAGACCCGAGGTCTGTACAGCTGCACAACCCATAGCACACAGAGCATGGGAGCCCAAAGCCTGCAGTGCCCCACGTCAGAGGCTGTTACTAATGTTCATTTAACCACAACACAGCACATGTAACACACCTTCAGGTACTCTGCAGCAATTTACTAAAATCATACCTGCTCAGTCAGCCCCACAGGAGCTTTGGATCTATGAAGATTGGTGCTCACCTTGTTATGGGCCACGACTTTGAGAGCAAAAGTTGCCAAATACAGGGAATTCATGACAAAACTAAGCTGATTGCGGGATTCTTCTAAAAAATCTTCTAAACCATCATACCAGAGCCTCTTAACATCTGACCACACCATCCCTGCCGGAAAAAGAATAACCCCGTTTTAATGATTATGTTGCTTAGATATAACTTTTAAATCCTACTTGAAATCTATATTAGAATATTACATGCAGAAAAGTCGTATTTCCGTAGCCTTTAATTAAAATTACCAAGACCACCTAATAACACACTTTGTCTACAGGAGACTTGATGGAACAAAAGATTTTACAAAATTATAGTATTTCATTTCAAAGCAAAGGAGGAATCTGACTTGTACTCAAAATTTGAAGTTTTCAGGTTTCTTTAAAGACCTGCCTGTGCTTGTGTGGGAAATACTACGTATTTCCAAAATCTGCAAGAACTACTCAATAGTTTTAATACAGCTCGATTGTGAAAGGAATCACCATTACACAAAAATTCCCTCACCCTAAAATATCAAATAAATCACCCTCAGAATTACTTAGATAAAATGCGTGTTTTTACTATTATCACTGCTTTTTACAAGTCAAATGAAACAAACGATACATATCTAGTTACCTTACATTAAGAAAGGTAAATCTTAATATAAAAACAATTGCATACCAGACAACCAGAACCAAGGTAAAAGTTATGAACCTTCAACCAAAGTTCTGGAGAACTCCACAAATATTATACCTGTGCTCCCTCTGCTGCATCAACCAGAAGTGACATGCAGCCTTTCTGGTACAGCTAGGATAATCGGTGGCAAGGACATACAGAAATAGAAAACCATAACATGGGAAAAGAGTAATTCTTTTTGTGTTTTGAAACAAGCATGAGGTAAATGCACACCTCTAATCTCTTAGACTAAACCGGAGCATGCATACATAAACATACACAACATCTACTTGTATCTTTACACCGTGTACCAACTGTGCAGCAAGTCCAAATTTTGTTATTAACTACTTTTCCAATCAAGCATTACAGAACTGGTCATGAAAGACTAAGTTATTACTCATTGCTGATGTACCAGCAGATTTTTATATATATTCAACTGGAAATTTTTTATATATATATTCAAGAACTGCCATCCAATCCAGTCAAATAATACCTACCAATAAGCCATATTATCAGAAGATAGTCTATTCTCTCAAGGGCTGGTCCCATTGTATTCTTCTTATTCTCGTTGTAGACAAGGGAGTACAAATTAAGTAATAACAGAAATGTGAAATATGAAGCTCCATGAATAATAAACTTCATAAAGGGAGTGTGAATTATTCGACCTACTCGAGATTTAGGAGCTAACAAGTAACACAGGGACAGAACTGGCCAGAAAATGCCAACCATGAGAACAGTGAGGATCTTCTTGCAGGTGTGCTTGCGCCGATAGCCGGCCATCTGCCCGAACCACACCGTGTTGAGAAACTGCTGGCAGTTGGACTGGGCAACAAACTGGGGGAGAAGGGGGAGAAACAAACAAGGAATCACTCTCAGATTTCTTAACACACACTACTAAGCTGCATAATTAAAATTCATTTTCTAACTATATGTATACCACATGTTTACCATAAAATGTTGATATTTTCCAAGCCCTGTAGTAGAAGCAAGCTACGCTCAATCCCAGAGGAACACCAAAATACTTCAGTGTACTTGATAAGTGCAGGCCAGAAATGTGTAATGCTGGTTGTGGGGCGTTCCAGAACTACAGCTTAGGACTTTTAAATGCGATGTATTTCAACAGTTTCAGAACAGTTTAAGCCTAGGCACGCAGAACAGACAGAATTATGTAATTCCTTTTGTAATACTAACTAAAAATGGATTTTGCATGAAAAGGAAACTTCCACTCTGTCCTTGGTCCTTGTACTAGAATCCCACTAATACCCATTTGCCTTCCAGCACAGAAAACTAGTGTTATAATTTATGAAGGGACAAAAATGACAATAACCTACTGCATGGAGGAAGTTGCATATTGATGGCATAAAACGTGCCGCTATTCTGGAACAGAGGGGCTATTCAGTTATACCAGCATGGCTCCAGCCTGATTACTGAGCAGCACAGGCAAGGCCTGAGACAAAGATGAACAGTTAATGACCAGTGAGAAGATGATAAATCATGTTTGGCACCTAAGGATCCATGCCTCTCTAGGCAAGGATTTAATGAGGAACTGAATAAATAATTACCACTACCAGAGCTGTTCATAAAAAAGCAGTAGCCCATATTCCAATACAGAAAATATGACATTCATCTCCACAGTAAGCACTGAGAATCACTCAGTATCCTGCAGCATCCATGTTTCACATACTGGTACCTGTTTATTATCATCTCTTCTATAGCTCCTGCAAATTTATTTCCACTTCTGTGTCCAGAGGCAGAACAAAGTAATTACTTACTAGCAAAATAAGATATGGAAAGTCTATCAAGTTACTGCAAAGACAAACCTCTTTTTGATTATATTTGATTGCAAGTTTTAAGCGGCTTAAGTTCATCCTCTCTTCCAACAATCCTCGCTTGTCTACGTGTTCATCACTGGAGGTGTGATTCAGGATCACTTCCAGCTCCCGGGAATTCCGCGCTTGTGCAAGTAAATCTTTAGCAAAGGTTTTGCACTGTTGAGCGAGCTCCTCATAATCATTTCTGAAACACACAGAAGCAGTACGTACTATTACACTGGCCCTGTATTTTCCACTGAATCATGAACTAGCCATTTACAGCTGGGATTGTATGTTATGTTAAAACAAATTAGAAGTAAACCACCCTGCAAGTCCCATGTCAAGGTCCAAGCATTCCTAAGACAACTCTGAGTAGTTTTCACCATGTAACGTGACAATTCCGTTTCAATTTAACTTGCAAGATCACTCGAGAAAATCTGGCAAACAGGCTCACAGTGTACAAATTCTTATGTCATGAGTTCCATACACAGAGTTAAAGCTTAGAGTTATTTGCAGGCCATGAGAAAGTGTAGCTGTCACAAAATATGGTACTGGTAAGCAATCACTCGGACTTTCCAAATGGACAGGAAATCGTTTGGGGTTTTGCTTTATTCCTGTCATCTGAAAACTGAAGTCTATTCACTAAATATTATGTATTAATGTATTAAACACATGAAGAGAAACCAGATGACTTCCTTGTCTTACCTTGCACATAGTCCATTTTAATGCCAAGCTGTATCACAAAAATGCAACAATTGAACTCTTATTACAAAAAACAGGTAGCTAAAATGCAGAAAATTCACATGTTGTTTAAGAAAGTAGAATTTTTCCTAATATAAACACTTGCTTTCACGTTCTTGGAAAGTTTTTGTGCTGGTAAGTTAGAAAATGGTAAAAATCTGCATTGTTTAAACGTGAAATTTCACTGAGCTTTGGTCATCATAACAGAGCATTTTCAGCATGAAGTCTTCTACACACATATGTGTATTTTAAATATATACACATATGTGCTCTTCAAAGTCTTATAATGAGCAAAATTAAGAAACAATACCAAAACCAACTGCCAGCATAAGTCAAGTCAGTATAAGCAAGGTATTGCATATTTCTACCCTGATACAGAAAAAAGTGCAGAGTTCCAATGAGATACTGGTATGGTTAATTGGTGTGTGATTTCCAAGTAAGTCGGCATTTCGCATAATTTCTGTTTATTTTCGCAGAGTAGAGCTGAAATTTGAACTGTTGGTGCAACTACACACATTGAAATGTCTATACCTAAAGAGATTTAAAGTAATTAAACTGTCAAAATGACTACCAATGAGGCATAAATTATATTATTAACTTATTATGTCTAATTATCAATTTAAACATTCCATTTACAAAAAATTGAGACTAAACTTTTTCTAATGCATACATACTTCTATACCTGTAATTTCATAAAAATATTCAAACTGATTTTTGTTTTCAATTCCTACCTGAACTCAACCTCAACGAGGCTTAATTCTTTCAAGTCCGCACTAAGTTCAAAAGCTCTTAGGATTGGATCCTCCTCTGTCAACATTATTAAGGCAGGACTGGCCAAACACCGATAAATGTCCAGACGAAATCTGTGACAAAAGAACAGCAAACACAAGGAAGAAGTTTTATTTCATTAGCAGCTTCAATCCAGAATCTGTTCAAAGGTTTGACTTAAATGGCCAGCTGAAAAACGAAACAATTTGGTTTGTCAAAATCAGACACTACAAACATAAACTCAGTATGTCCTGGAAGACAGATGACATATTTAGAACCCCTAAGTATGCAAAATCGGGCAAACTGGTTCCCTCTTCTTTTCCTCACTACTTCCACTGCTATCAGTAATCAGCAGAAGTTCTAGATTAAATTAAGAGCTGCTATCTCAAATATTTCTACTGTTTGTCTGCTTTGGATACCCTGACATCTTCTCTCACACTGAAGTTAATGATATAGGGAATAGGATGGATACCAGAATGTGGCCTGTGGTAGGTCAGCACCAAAAACTCAAATCCTCTCACTTCTCTTATTTTTTAGTATTTTGGATACAGACTGAAGTAACTATACAATAATTATTGCGTATTGTAATTGCAGTACACTTATGATCTTTGAACTCTGTCATTTTTCATCCGAATTATCTCATAATTAATTTTATTCAACCCTCAAATATGTTCTCAAGTTAACCACACAAAATATTTACCAGATTGCTACATCCCTCTCCTCATCTGAATCTTTATTAAAAAGCTTTCTACTTTCAAAAATACTGAAGGAAAAAAAAAAAAAGAAAGAAAGAATATTGTCTTTAGTTTGCATTCATCAATTCATGCCAAATAAACACTTTTAGAAACAAGATTCAGAATTATCCACTTCCTCATTCTGGCTCACAAACCCCCAAGTATTAAAACTAACTTGATAAAAATTTTATTTGCATAGTCCCTGTGGCCTCAAGCCAAAAGTAGCTAGAATGTTTGAGACACACCTGGTAGAAAGGAAAGGCACATAGTGACCATGCACAGTGACTAAAAGTATAGAACCAAAATGGAAAAAACCCACTGCCTCCCACCAACCTTTTCAGGCACAACCATTCCCAAGTACTGCCATCTTTCACAAAAAGAGCTACAATACATTAAAGGAATCCACTCATAAAACTTCACCTTAAAAAGAGAAAGGAAACATACCAAATCTGACCCAGGCAATACCAGAGAATTAAGAATCTTTTTATTATGGCTCATGACTGCTAAGTCTTACCTGGAATGTCGCAGACTGTCTTTTTTGTTCTTGGCAGTGCACAGTGTGCACTCACAGCCCACAGCATGAGGTTTGGGTAATGATATGTCTTGCTTCAACAGCATGGTGAGAATTTCATAGTTGTTACGATGAGCAGCTAAAATTACCGGTGCCACATCCATGGTTGTTGAGTACTCTGGGTTCTGAATGCGCTCCATTAATTTCTGGAATAAAATGTAGGAAGCATCTAAATTTATTACCCACAGTTCTGCTGCATGGAAGGGGGTTTTTGACTTCAACCAAGAATTTCTCCTTCAAAATACTTTCCAATGTTTCATAACATGAACAGAAAGAAAAGTATGTAACAACATAAACAGTATCTGTCAGATAAATACTAAAAAAGAATAAAAGACCCAGATACTTTTCTGGTTAATTTACACAGATATACTGCCCATTTTTCCAATACACACAGAATATCAGAAATTGTTATTCTGCTCTCCTTTGTCAAAAAATTATTGTACTTACTACTGAAGTGCAGAAAAAATATCCTGAATGTGTTACACTCTGTTACACAACACCTTATTCCTTCCCTGCCTCCACCTCCTTTTTGTGCTTTCAAAAGTTCCTTGATACTTAAGCACTAACAAGGTAAGCTTCAGTCGCTTAATTTCAAGGTGGTGGTCTGATGTTTATAGATTTGCTGTGAAAATCTATGAAGCTTCAATAGATGAATAAAAGCTTTTTAAGCCAAGGCTGCTAGCTACCTTGCAAACAGACTACTAGAAAAGATTTATAATCACTAGGTTTTTTCTCTTCTGAACCATGTATGTGTTTGGCAGGTATAAAGCCACAGAATTCCTTAGGTGATAAAGCAAAGAATGTATTTCAGCTTTCAAGACAAAGAGGTTACAAAAATAATCTCTGGTATCCAAATTCTATCACTTTACAGATGCAGAATTTAAGAACATTGTTTTAAATACTACAGATACCCAAAAAAAGCAAGAGCCTTCACAGCCCCAACGAAAAATCAAGGAGTAACAACACTTAACCACAATGGTTGGTCTGGAGGATCGTTTTGGGCGGTGATTAAGTAGAATGTCAACAGCTCCCACCACTTCTGAGTCAATAGCCACCAAAAGTGCATCCGAGGACTAAGTAAAGAAAAGAAATCATTTGTGAAAACAGCAGTAACCTAAACAGCACAAAGAGACAAACTCAAGCTAAACTGCATTTTTTAATGTGCTTTTTAAATTTAATTTTTAAGTACTAAAATGATGTTCTGTATTATCACCAGGCATATGATCAGGATACAAATTCAAGTTGCCATTGCAGGAGTTCACATAGCATTAATGACAATTTGTATCACTGCAACAACAGCACAGGAATCAACTGAATAAATTACTTTCCAGCAAAGATGATACAGAAGACTTATAAAAATCAAGTTTGAAGATCCAGTTTACCAGGTTACTAGACAGATTAAAAGCAAGTGTTAGTGTAACACAGCTCAGGCATATGGGATGCTTCAGCCCTGCATTTGTAATTCTGGAGTACAGCTAGGAAAATAAGCTTTTTCCTTCTTGGCTGGTAACCAACCACTTCTGCACCTTCTATTCCACTGAGATAAGCAGCTTTTCATTTTTCCTACAGATGATATTGTTCTTCTTGATTCATTTAGAAAAATTCAGATTTTTACTTTAAAAAAATAAAAGAAAAAACCACAGCTTTTATTACTGGTACTAGTTCAGGTAGGGAAAAGCTTGTGGTTTTATTCATGCCCAACATCAAACAATGTAACAAAAGATGGTACTTTTCCTTGTCTTTCATATTTAATCCATCACAGCTTCACCTCTCCCACCAGGAGCAGAGATGCTGCATACATTTAAGTCTTGGTTGGTAGGAAACTGCCCTGCCATCAAGCACAGACCAAGTTTAACAAGAAAGCACCACAGAAATGCATGTTTGCCTTAACTTAAAATCAACAAATATAAGATGATTTTTTCTGCGCTACCATTTAAAAAGTTAATATATTCTACAGCCAAAGGGGTTTTTTGCATTTTACACTTTTTAATGTAAGGCACTCATACCATGTACCTTTTTTCTTGAGGATAATGTATGTATTATATCACCAGCAGTAGTAAAATTTAAAATAAAACTCAAACTTGTAAATATAATAGAAAACATTACTTAAACATTTGCCACACCAATAAAGTTCCATGAAAAAGTTAACTTGTGAGAAGAAACCACTGTCACGATTACTTCTTCCAATTTACTAGAAAAACAACTGAACTGCCTAAAAGACAGACTGCATTTATGTCAAAATTCTGACAGATTAACAAAGAAGATATATGACTACACTGAACGTTTTTAACAACATTTGTTGCATACCTGGCAGCCATAATCCAAAAGCAGCTGTAGTATGTCCAAGTTTTCATTTTCAATGGTTATGGTAACAGCATTTCGTCCAAGCACATCCACACAATTTATGTTCATTTCACCTGAGCTGTTTTCCTCTAAGAGCTTCTTAACCATGTAATAGTCACCTGCAGAAGTAAGGTAGGGCTATCACTTCATGTTATAAAGTAATAAAAGAATGTGATAATTTTAAGTACCAGCTACCATTCAAACAAGACACTATTCCATAGCTGACAACAGTCACTGAGTTTATCAGACAAGTAAGAAGTCAAGGTAGATATGCATCCTCTCATCAGGGAGATAACTAGAGATATTTCAGGAGATTTCTCTTCAGGAAAGCACTAGACAGGTACTTTAATCCACCCGTTTAGTTTCAGTCCTAAAAATAAACACACACAAAAGCACGGGTGCTTTTTAAAACTGTCTCTAGAGTAACAAATTACTTTGCAACACAGAAGACCATGACCAAGAGAGATCTCAGTGTAGAATACTTATATGTAGAAGTACATGTAGAACACAGCAAAATACATATCAAGAGTACTGAACCAGCTGTTATACACACAACTGGGTTTTGTTACTTTTTTGTTATGCAGCCTTTTAGCACCCTGAACCTCTGTTTATAGTTAAAGAGAGAAATCCATGGCTTCCTCTGATGTTCAGGACAGACTGCACCAGCTGTGCAGATGCAAGGCATCCCACCACCGAGAGTCCCAGAGCAAAACTGCTAAGCCGGCTGCCGAATGCCACTGCAGAAATACCGCTGCTGTGGCTGTGAGCTAACCTGAGCTCGGGGCCAGCACGCAGCCCTGCGAGCGAACACCCCAGCTCGGCTCCTGCAGCCGCGCTTGTGCCCCAAGCACGCAGAGCCGCGCAGGACCTCTAAAAGCATACCCTGGAGTCCAACGTTTCAGACCTTTTTAAGATCATTTTGATTTAAAGCCACGTTTCGACTCAAAGGTAACTAAATATAGGCTTAAAGCAAGCAGCGTATATTAGAAAGACAGATCTCCTCCTATCCATCACCAATGGTGCAAATCGCAGGATACCGGTCGCGTTTATCCTGGGGATGTCTAGATAAGCCCCAGTTTCACTGCAGCTCTCTCCCCAGAGACTCTTTTAACAGCGAATACCTCCCAGATTCCTCCGACACGAACGGAGCGCCCTCAGGAACGCGGCGGGATCCGGCCCCGCGCCTCCCTTCCCGCTCAGGGGCCAGCGGGAGGCGGCGGGCCCGGACCCCAGGGCGGGACCCGCACAGCGGGAGAGGGAGGACAGCCCGGGGCTGACACCCGGCCACGGCCGGGCCCGCGGAGCGAGCGGCCCACACCTCGGCGGGGGGAGGGGGGGAAGGGGGGCGGCCGGCGGGGCAGGTACCTTTGTCGCAGGCCAGCAGGAAAAGCTTCTCGTCCAGCGTGGTCTCCTCCTTCACCTGCCGCACATCCTTCAGAGCCAGCAGCTTGTTGGGCGAGGCCGAGGCGGACGGGTCCGCGCTCTGGTACAGGGCGGCCATGGCTCCGCCAGGCCCATGCGGAGCGGGCGGGGCGGTGTCGCGGCCCCCCCCGCTGCCCCTCGGCACCGCCGGCGAGCGGGGCAGCGGCCCCGGCCAGGTCAGCCCTGGCTGGCGGGCAGGGCCGGGCCGGGCCGGGCGGGGCAGGGCAGGGCCGGGCCGGGCCGGCGCTCCCCGCCGCAGTGCGCAGGCTCCCGCCCCGCCGCCGGGGCAGCGCAGCGGGCGGAGCGCTGGGGCCGCGGCCCTGCCCCTCCCCACAGCCGGGCGGGGGCCGCCGGCTGCTGTGAGGGACGCGGAGCGCGCACTGTGCAGCCGCTGCTGCGCTGACTTACAGCTGTTATCTTCCAGCTGCTACAGTAACTGCGGCCCTGTTCATCACAGCATCAGAGGCATCGCGTGAAAACTCATCTCGCTTTCCTTCGAAGTAATTCTGGACACTTACAGCGATAGTTTATAAAATGGGAAATACTGGCCTTTACGGAGTAAGGTACCAAGTGTCTGGCAGGTAAATACAGTACTTTAAGATTATACAATTTAATAAGAGATCGTTTATTACAGTGTAGAGGGTAAGTAAACCTCCATTTAGTCTCTCCTGAATGAGGAGACTTGGACTGAGTTGTCTCCAGAACTCAAACTCTGTATGAAACTCTGTCCTCTTGGACTGGGAATAGAAACCAAGTAAATCAAGTCTTGTCCCAACAATGCAAACCAGTAAATAGGCAGAGGCAAATGGGTTCAAATCCAAGCACTTAATTCCCTCCAGTCCCCATTATCTCATTATATAATGGAAGCTGTTCCTGTAGTGTATGCAAGATAGTGAAGATGTAAAACTTAGTCCAACTGCTCGCTCATCAGGATTCTCGGATTCTGCCACAAGTAGAACTGGCTTCAGGACCTGAGAGAAAGCAGAAGCTTCATCATTAAAAAAATAATCTCTTTAATTTTGATTTAGTTTCCTTAGTGTTTGGCTTTTGGTAACAACTTTATTAAATGTCCAGCTCCAGCATGATAAGTGAAAATTTACAGCTGATGAAAAAGGAGTACAAATAGTTACTTTAAAATTACTAAGAAAAAATTATGGATTTCCTCTCATCCAGACAATGCACCCAACATGATACACACTTTAGAAAAATCAAAGGAATGATATATAAGGAAATGCAATACAGTACTGAGAAATCCCATGGTGGACTAGCCAGCACTTTATTGTTTTCTTAATAGAATATTTTATGAAAGGTTAAAAAAACTCAACCAACAGATGTTTAGTCCAGCCGAGAAGACCTAATAATGACAGGACATTTCTGCTTCCTATTGCTGTTTTTTTTCATTCAACGTGTTTTGTAAAAGTTTCTACTAAGTAACAGAACAAAACTACTATGTATATTTAAAGATAATTCCCACAAAACAGTTTCATCAGTTTAATCAGTATTCATTAGTTACCAGACGTTATCACAGGCCTTTACTTTCTCTGAAGTCAATGACAAGACTCTCATTGGCTCCAACAAGAGTTCAGCTCTCCAAGAATAAGGCAAGGATGATAATTTCTGTGCAGTTTGGAGTCCAACAGGATTGGAATGCACCTTGAGACTTGTATGACTACATCTAAGTAACACCCACAAAAATCAAACAGTGTTTCATAATTGGTCCTGAAACAACATATGTAAAACAATGCAGGTTCTTACAGTGCTATGGAAACAAATGTAAAAGGAGCTTGATTCACATGAGTTTTTCCAAGCAATACAAATCTATGATGTTAATTTATTAATTAGCATGTTCTGAAAACAGTATTAACCATAAATAATTCATGTTGTGAAACCAAAGAAAATTAACTAATATAAACACATTATTAAAAGATAATTGATGAGTATATTTGTGCATACAATTTTTCTCATACTAAGTTTCAGAACTCTGTAAACTGTGAGGCATTAATTGTGTTTAACATGGCAGAAAGTTGTATTACATGTCTGCATTATTTTATTCTGTTCAGTCCTCTTCCCATCAAACATGCAAACACTGTCATGACCATTTTTGGCTTCACTTCAACCAGATCATCTGGGAGAGCATAAATACGAGCACCGATTTTTCGAGCAACTGAAATGGCATACCTTGGGAAAAAAGAGAAAACAAATACTGTTATTTTTCTGGCATCTATTTATATGTCAAAATTCACACCAACAAAACCAGATTCCAACAGCAGGATATACCTGTTTAACAGTACTTAAGCTCTACTAGAAAATAGACATTATTGTGAAGAAAGCATGTTCTGGCAATTGTACTGGCAGATGTTTTGCTACTGGTTATCAAAGCTTTTACTTTGGTCAAAAACACTATGAGGTACGGCAGACTTAAGAAATCAATTACAGTGCAGTGGTGGTAGGTCATGCCAGCCCTGAATTTGAGTTTGTATTTTAGATACACTAGAAAAATAAATAATATTAGAATTTATATTCTCTTCAAAAAATCAATTAATATTAGTGCTGTCTTTCTCTTAACAAACCAGTAAATCATGCATTACACTGTGTCATGCATTTCCTGCATTTCAGGAAATTATCAGGCATTAATTTAAAACTTACTTGGCATTATTCAATTTGTCTTGGTAAGAAAGGTCTTCTCTCTTGACCATTTCTGGACGAACTGCTTTTGGTGCAATGGCATCTATTAAATCTAGGACAGGTAAGCTAGTGCTAATTGATTTGTCCTAAAAGAAAAAGACTCACAAGATTAGTTTAAGGAATCTGATTTGATTACTCCATCTTCAAAATGCAAAAAGCCCAACAGCACATCTTGCATGCATACTGAAAGACAGAAGCCTGCTTTCTTACTTCATCGTGTGAAGGCTTTCCTCACCCTTTATGAATTTTAATGTTCTTTTCTGCAATCAGTATTACAATGTTCACTGTGCTGGTATCATTATCGCACAAATGGTTTAAATTGATTCCAAACTTCCCTCCCTAAGCCCTGAGGAAGGAAGGGAATTTTGATAGAAGTTCAAGGACCAGACTTTCAAGACAACAAAAAGATCCTTACAGGCCCCTACATTTTCTTGCCATGGAACTATTTTCCCCAGTAGTTTATGGCTCACTCTTTTTATAATTTTTCAACTCAGATTCAATTCTAATTTTTCAAGCTCAATATTCTGAGCTAGTGTGAGCAGTCTGTGTTTCACATTTAACACACAGAGATTCTTAGAAGAGCAAGTCCCGTTGCTGCAATCATTCCATCCCAACTGTCTGGGCAGAGAAGGAGCAGCTGATGTTAAAGCAAGCACAGCCAGTGCCCGTGAGGCGGCTCAGGCCCTGCAGTGGCTGAGCATGAGCCACGGGACACAGCTGCCTTTGTCACCAGGTCAGAACCATGGCTGCCAATTCAGGGAAGTCCCACAGAGCCATCACACTAATTATACATCAAAAAATACTGATATAATTCTGCTTCAAGGCATTAAATGCATGGAGTATATCCCCAAGACCATAAGACACACCTTTATCATTTTTACTGTTTGAACTAATGGCAATACAATAGAGCTTGGCTTTTGTAGTCCACAGTGACATACAAGGCACTTCTGCATTCTCTATGGTCTGCTTGCCATAGTAATCCCAAAACCCAGACAATGAAAGGCAATATTTACGTAAATGTTGTAAAAACTTAGTAGTAAAAAAAATTAATACTGAATAGAGTCACTTTACGTCAGTACCTCCTTATCTTTATTGGTCAACCATCAGTTGAATTACCTTAAAAATACCATTTGAATGACCTTAGAAAAACAACCAATGTCCCCCCCAAAACCACAGGCATACCAAAGGCAAGATATTGGGACAGATTCTTGTCATACTTACAACTTATTTAATACCACCGTTTATAACCATTTATGTAGAAATAAGAGAAGAAGCAACATCTCATAAGAAAATGAAGGCCTGAGTTACCTTCTAAAGTGAAAATGAAATATTTTTACTTAATTTTTTGATTAATAACGCTTACCTAATTAAAGTTCATAACATAGTGAACTCTCAAATATTTAACTTGCTAGGTTCCACTGTTACGAACCACAGACATAATTGCTTCAGATTACAAAACGAACCTGTACAAGAATGTTACATTTGTGTGCAGCTACTAAATCAGCCATTCCTTAAGCCAGAGATTCACACAGAATAACACACCTGACACACGTATGGCTTCTCTGGTTTTGAACACTTAAATAATGTGGAAGGAAAGCTTGCTTTATCAGTGTGTTCTTGTTTGCTCAATGGGGACAGCTCCTGTTTTCCCCCGGCCAGCGGCACCTCAGCAGAGACAAGGACGACACAAGGTGTCGCTGGTTACCCTGAGCTCCCTCTCCCGGCTCTGTCACACGTGAGAACATCCTTTTAAGCAGCTCCTAGGAGTGCTCATCTGCCCCCGGTATTTCCAGTACAAGCATGAGAGTGCCAATATCCAAAAGCTTGGAAAATAACATGACATGCCAGGCCCAAACACAGATAACTTCAGACAGAAGCCCCTTTGAAAGTTTAAACTTCTTTTTATTTTCCTTGGTTTTGGGCTTTTTGTCTTCTATCTTACTGCAGCTACTATAAATTATTTTATTTATCAATACATTTGTAAAATACTTTTGAAGATTCAAAGACTGTCAGAAATATTTCCATAAACAATTTTGCTAGCTGATGGGAGAGCCATTGTTAAAACCAAATCGTTAACAAATCAGGTTAAAAATCCCAGCTCTTATATGTGGAAAGAAAAGTAAATAAAATGGATTACCTTGAAACTTATAATCGAAGTTTTCTTATTTGCTTTTGCAAGTGTCTGATTCACCCACTTAATAATAATTTCATCATTTACTTTTTCACCCTCTCCAAGGTCAGACAGTACATTCAAAGTATACCTTCAGCAAAGAGAACAAGAACCCAAGTTAAAATGAGTGGTAGAACTCAACTTTGCTCAACTTTTCTTTGTAAGAAAAGGTGAAATATTATTTCATCACAGTATTAATGCCAAATACTCCTCTTTGTAAGGTACCCTTACCTTACAAACTACACAATACTTGAAAGCATTTTTTCAGTGGTTACTAAATGAAAGAATAAAATATTATCCCAAATATCATAATAATCACTGTAACATTGTCACACATTTGATTTACTCAGTATATCATAATTAATTTTGCTTTCTAAGTTTAAATGGCTCCCTACCATCCTAGTAGGGAAAAAACTGGATCACAGCAGTCTGAGAACAAAAACCACTAAGTGTTTTGGGATAGGTCTAAGGAAGCTAATTTGAGGAAAACATTTGCAATAAAACACTCCTTAATGAAATCACTTTATACCTATTTTTTCTTGCTTAAAACAGTAGCAAGATTTTGATTTGATGATACTTATGTAACTATAGCTGTGATGGCCTAAAATTTTTTACCCTTTAAACTTCTATAGTATATGTATCACCAATTCCTTGGGTTTTACAAATACTTAAATTACTCTCTACTTAGAAAAAGACACATGAAACAACATGACATAAGTTGAACTCTTTTCACTTGCTGCAGGATTTATGATTTTAGTCACAGTTTCTAGTTTATAAGGTTTTGTCGCTATAAATTGTGGTTTCAATCACTGTACAGTATGTAAAGTTACAAAACACATACACAATTTTATCTTTGAAAACAGGGATATTTAGAGATTGCTCTCTACAATACCAGTTGGGTGACCTGAACACTACCCTTAATTTGCCTTGATATACAGACACATGCACAGACACATATAGACACATCTCTCATACACTGCACCTAACTTACCTTCTCATCAGCTGCCATACCAAAGCCAAAGTCAGAGTTGGATTACCTTCATTTAGATCGTGTCCAGCAATACCAACCAGTGAGAATTTGGCTTTTGTCTTCCCAAGTTCTACTGCATAATTGCAATTCTCAATCTAAAAATAAATT
The DNA here is from genome assembly GCF_015227805.2 of Hirundo rustica. Taxonomy (NCBI): domain Eukaryota; kingdom Metazoa; phylum Chordata; class Aves; order Passeriformes; family Hirundinidae; genus Hirundo; species Hirundo rustica. Next base: position 11,292,836 of record NC_053459.1, on the reverse strand, counting down.
TTGTGTGCAAATAATAAAAACACCTTAATATCTCTGCAATACAGACCTATAATCTATATGTGTTTTAAATTACTTTGCCTTACTGTTACCTACAGTGATATCTCAAGCTAGAAAATATTTCCAGTGTAGCTGCACTGTGATGAAAATAACAGTTTTTACTATAAATGCAATTATGCAAGATTCCAATGATAATTTTTTCCATATTTGAGAAAACCAAGTTTCCACTAAGGCAGTGAATAAAATATATTTATATCAAAACTATACTTCGAAAGATATTGAAACGTGTTCTTCTTAAACTGACAATAATTTTTATCCTCTACATTTCAGGCTTCACAACAATCACAAAACTAAGTGAAAACTTGGCTTCTGCAAGTCTTGCCCAAATCCCCTGGGCAGCATGTAAAAACTGCTCTGGGAGGAAATGCCTCACAGGATAGGAGCATCCAGCAACAACAGCCATGTCGGGCCTGAAGCTTTCACTTACTGATCCAAATCAGGCCATCAGCTGAATATTGCCAAAACATGTGCACATTTAGAAACTAAGGTGATACGTGCTATACCTGCTATTTATTCTTTGGGATAATAACTGAAATATTCCCTTTTTTCCCCCAGGACTGTCTCAGTAGCACAGAAACCTCGAGAACAGACTGCCAGCAGCACAGTGGGAGCCAGTGCAGCTGGGCTGCCTCCCAGAGCATCCACCCACCTTCTTCATGTTGCCACCGAGTAATGAGTAAGGAGGTTTGTTGACGTGGCTCCAGTCAACAGGTACACGTGTCATGTCATACAGTTGGAAGATGATTAAAGCGTCAGAAAGGTCACTAAACCAGGGCAAAACAATGTTTTTAAGCACAAAAGCACAGATTGACAATGAAAATAAGTCCCTGAGACTTTTCGCAGTGTAGTTATGCTGCTGAAAAATCCCAGACACTTAAATAAAAACAGGTGTCGTTCTGTAGAGAAACTGGCCTATATTCTATTGCTTGATTCCTGCAATTATATGCACCAGATTCTGCATTTAATTTTATTATTTTCACAAACCTTAGCGAAGCAAGCTCAGCCACTCACTGCAATTAAATAATTACTTTCATAGGGCAGGCATATGAACAAAATAGCTGCTAAATTTTTTAATTTATTGATCTACTTTTAGTTCTCTGAGGACTTTCCCAAATGTTAAATATTCATGCTTTATCTGCAGATGCCTACAGATGTATTTTGCTAAAGAACAATCAAAACCAATGAAATGATCTTGCAAAAAAAGAATAGTAGGAAAAGTATTATTTTCCCATTATATGTTGTATTACTGATAATCCCCACCAGCTACTTAATAAATTAAATTCTCCATGTAAAGCTACCTACAGATCACTTTACAGAGGTCAGAGAACAGAAATAGTTAAACCAATTAATAAACATACATCCAAGCAGGTGCTCACATTTGCTCCCTCAATCTCATCTTTTATTGACAGGATTTGAATCAATTTCTGGCATAATTTGAAAGTGACCAGAAACACCTAAAAAGCTTGCTATAAAGCCCTTCATCTGAGGGAATACTACACTGCAGAGCTTCTTATAGTCTACTGAAAAAATTAAAATATTATGCAACATAAAACACAATTATCTCAACTTTAAAAAAAAATGCAGTTCAAGGTACAAGTGAATGAGGGGGGAAGGTTTAAACCTTCTTAAGTTTTCTAGTTGAGCCAGATTATGACTAGAATATTTGAGTCAGATACTGCTTAACATGGTCCTACAAACCAGTTTTGAAGAGAAAACCTGGAAATCACTATTGTAGCAGAAATACAACTTCCCCCACCTGGAAATCACTATTGTAGTAGAAATACAACTTCCCCCTCTTCTTTCCTTCTTTCTTCCCATGTCACCTAAGGGAAGTCAAATAATTCTTAAAAAAAAAAAAAATCTTACCTGTATAAATGATTAACATATGGGCTTACACCCAGTGAATTCATCCAGTTTCTGAAAGTCCTTTCTTCCTTACTTTCTCCTATGGTGACAAATATAATTCTATATAAGTTATTGGAGAAAACACTTTAATAAGCAATGTTTAAATGCTTCTCATATCCCCCACCACCCCCCTCCCACCCCAAAATGAGCTCATAATTTCCCAAACAGTAGTCTATACTACAAGGCAATCCTATCCAATTCAGATTTCCTCAGTTCTGGGCACAGGGCAGGGGCACTACAGGGAGTAGTACTATTAGATTACATTTATCTGAGTAAATACAATTTGATAAAATATAACTTTTTGTCCTATTTCACATAATTAATATATCATGGAGATGATTAATAATAATTTCCTGAAATTAAAATGAGTGGAAACTGCATTCAACAGTACCATTAGATCTGTTTGAAATGGCAGCTTTTTATTAAGTCAGTACTAACACAGGAGGCACAACTCCACTCTCCCCTCACAGAAGTTGACAGTATTAATTTGCAAAGAGCCTCCCCAAAGCAACGAGATTTCTTTTTTCTTTAATTCTTTGCACCGAAAATATGGAGAGGCAGTGTTGTATAGGTTAAATTTGTGAAGTTATTTATCCTTCTGAGGGGGCCAGTTATCCTCACAGTTTTAACCAGCAATTCTACATACAAGAACTGCAAAAAATTCATTAGCAAGTAAATCCCAGCTTTCACTTCCCTGACTTAGATTGCTTTTATTATTGCAATCATGAGTCCTAACCTAACTCTCTTTCTCTATAAAATTACGGCTTGCAATAATTCATTAATTTTCTACATACAACACTACCTAAATTTTAACAACGTCTCTGCGGCATCCACACGTGAATCAGTGCTGCATAAGCTGTTTTCTCTTGCATCAAAGAGGAGATTTGAGAAAATATTTAGCCTGAATATGTGAGCTTGAAATAACCTCATCACTTTGTTCCCCTGGGTTGATAATCCACAGTTAAGAAAACAGGGAAGATACTGAGGAGGGAGAAAAACCTCTCCAAACAATGAAAGAACAGATTTCTCCAGACTGAAGCACAAATATCTAAGCAAGATTTTCTTTGCTGTTTTTGTTTGCTCCTTAGAGGGTACAATACTATGTTTGTCTGATGAGGTTTAAATAACATGAAAACTGTCTCATTTAGTACTGCAGTTCTAGGCTGACTACAGATTAATGAATGCTTTTGTAAAATGAAGCTACTGTGTAAACATGTATTTATCATTAATTTAGAAAGAAAATATCTTTAACATCATCTTTCCATGCCTAGACCTAGGTCATAACATTGATTTTTAGATAGAAGTTACCATTTTAATCTAGGTCTCTTATCCTTTTATACAAAAAGCTCTGGACTTCAGAAATTTCAGCTGTAGTTTACAGCTTCTAACAAAGTAAGTTTTATTTTAAAAGTTTCAGCCACCTTACCAGGTTATTTCCTTTCCAGTTATTTTGAAATAGTTGATATTCATCTTACCGATACATTTTGTAAATTAAGATTTTTTTCATATGCAATTTCAATTAGTGTTTGTTTCACATAATTATTTGTAAAAATAACCAAAGAGCTTGATGAAACTGATGAAACAGAAGAAACAAAGAAAAATACTATTCTGCAAGGTCAGAGAGCTTTGTTTCACATATTTCTTGCCACATTAAAATTTAAAAGAAGAATCATACTTTGTCACAAAGTTATTAAAAGTCAGTTTTTCCATTTAAAAAACAACCATAACTCAAGAGTTATATAAATTAACTTTATAAAGAGCATATTTGAGATTATAGTATTTTGAAGCAAGTGCCTTGTTCTTTTCTTTAATGATTTTATGGTTACTGAGCTTTGAGTTGATTTGCAGTACCTAAAATACTGACTGCAAAGCGCTTTTAGGAACACTTGTCCATTCCAAAGACAGTACCAAGGTTATTTAGTGAACTCTTACTAAAAACAGCGTAGCCACAAAAACAGATACTCAGCAACTGCACTCAGACTGAGGATTTTAAAATGCTTGCTTAACATTGTCAGGAGAATCCACAGTAACCAAGCAGGAGCAAGAGCATGCAAGCTGGGCAGGACCCTTTTGGAAAGTGGGAGTCCAGAAACGAAACCCAGCATACTATATTTAATATGCCACTCTAAACAAATCCCTTCATCATGCAATAACATGAGTGTTCATAACTTTTCCAGATGGCTGAGAACTGACCAATGTTTTCTCTCTATTCTTTTATTCAAAATATACCTTGTGATCCTATCAGGAGCATATCTTCTGCTGAGTGGTGCAGCAGATAGCCAAAATCATTGGAAAACTGCAGAAAGGGGGCAGAGCTACACAAAAGAGAGAGGAGCAAATTTGGTAGTATCCTTTATATTTATTGCCATCTCTTTTTTGAGATCATTACACTGTGGAACTGAGTGGAAAGTAGCCATAGGGAGGGGGGTCAAGAATCCAAAGAGCTCCAAATATATCCAGGATTATCTCTGGAACACAACTGAGCTCAAGATACAGTTGCACCTGAAGTTCAGCCAGCCTGAGTGGGGGTACTTAACCCTCTCCTGGTGACAGCCATGAAGGCTGCCAGTAATCTAAGCAACAGCACAGGACATTTACGCTGGAGGAAAAGTGGGTGGACACAAGTCCCTCCTCTTCCTCCCCCCAAGAACTCAGCTTTCTGCATGACTTTGACTCCAAACTGCTGCCTTCCCCACAGGCGAGAGGCTCCTTGGATCAGCAGCAACATGCAAAGGTGGTGCAGTAACTGAGCTCAGGACTGCCCTCTCCACCCCCACTCAATATCAAAAGTTCATTTTGCTATGTCAGTATTCCTGAGAGGTATGCTCTCCATATTTCAGTGCACATCACCAGCCATTATCAGGGTTTATGCACAGCATTAACTGTCTTTAAACTGAAGAGGACAGCCACACCATACTGATCAGGTGGGACAGTTCCTGAAAAGATGGAATTTATGCAGGCAAATGAAGATTTTCAGGAAGCTCTACTTACCCACACATGCCTACAGCTTGACATCTCAGTTCGTGGAAAGCCCTTACTGGCTAAACCCCCCAAAATACCTGTATGGCATTTGACTTACTGCAACTCTGGCCCTCATTTTATATGATGTGGGGTTTTTTCCTTCTCTTTTACTTATGACGGCATATTAAAACAACAGAGAAATGTAAGAACAATGCAAAATATCAACCAGAAAAGGACAGAGATGATAAAACAATAGGGAAAAAAAAAAAAAAAGGAACGAAAAATTGCAGAATAAACACTTTTATGGAGTACAGAAAAGTACTAAATACAGTACCTACATTAGGAGGGGTCAAATCTGCATTTCATGAAGCAAAACAGGAAAGCATTATAAATTATGAGTCAGATTTCAACAGACAATCTATGATGAAACTATAAAGAAATCAATGTCACATTTTGTATCAGTAGCTTGAAAGAACATCAGCATAAACACAGGACTTAATGGAAAACAAATAATACATTAACAGGAAAAAAAACATTAACAACATTGTCTTTGGGCTGAAATAAACTATTTTGATGGTTTAGATCTATGTGACACCATGACAATTATTATTTGAGGGCAAAAAGGAGTCATCTACTTTTCTTTGAGCAGATAACATTGGCATGATTATCCATCTCCAAAATATATACTGTAAATAGTAAGTTAAATTTGGCCAGTATTTATCATTACAAAATCATAGTCTAGGATTCAGCTGATTGTATCTTTTTAAATTGGTTTGGCTGAGACTTTGATCTCATCTAAATGTTTCAGGAAAGTCCGGAAACTAATTGAACTGTTTTTTCCCATGCCATTGAAAACTCTTCTAAATTTAACCAAGTTTTCAGTATTTCAAATCACACCAGCAACTTTATCTTCAGAGCAGAGAAGCTGAACTGAACATATTCCACTTCCACACAGCTCCTGTATACATTTCCAAGAGCTGATATTTCTAACAAAACTGAAGCAGAGGAAGAGCAGACCTTTCCTTTCAGCCATTTGTCCTGGCCAGCAGGGGCTGCAGTGGCTGGGGATATCACAGCTGAAAAGGGAAGACAAGGTCCTGTGCTCTACAACCTCTATCACATCACAGCTGGCACCCAGCTGAAGCTAGAAGAGCAAGAAGCCTGGAACAGGAATCGACTGAGGGGTACAAGATTTGTGACACAGGGATGCAGCAGCACAGACAAATTATGAAAAAACAGGAGCAAAGGAAGATGGACTCACCTAGGTGGAAAGGAAACCTGATAGGAACAGTAAGAGGAAGGCACGAGAAGGCAGTGCAGAGGACTATGTGAACATTGCTGATGATTCTCCCGAGTGCGGCACCCCTGATTCCCACATTCCTTTGAGATCAGTGAACAACTGTGAAATACACTGGCAGGAGCCATTCCATTATCCTAGATTAGCTGGTCCACAGCAAGGGCAACAGCCAAAGATTGTTACCAATTATCCCTTTATCTCTGGCATTAGAGATCTGAACTGTACAGCTGAAGGCCAAATTCCCTGATACAATAGGATCTATACAGGCTTTTGATGCAATAGATTTATATAGGCTGCTGATACAGAAGCCTTTGTTAGAAATAATGCTTCCTACTTTAAAAGGCAACAAACTAATACACACACATATATAAATGCACTATGTGAAAAATACTTTTAAAGACTGTTACATTTGCATACTATAGCACTGCAAAGAAAAGCTAGAATTTGTACATCAGCTAAAATATAAATAGCGTGGAAAGAAGCATGGGAAACTGAAAGGAAAGTAGGAGGACAGTTTTTGCTCCTGCAAATGAATGACAGAAGGTTATTCAGGAATAACCATTTGGTCAGACTAACACAAGTGAACAATATACACACTACTGGGGTTCTCTACTAAGGCTTGTATTGGCTGCTAGTGAGTAAACACAGGCACCAGCACACAGGGTTCCTACATCACAACCTAGAAGGAATACTAAGTAGAAATGAGTAACATTTTTATCTTCTGTATAGTTAGAAAGTTGAGTACCTTCTAATAAATTGACATCATAAGATGAACTGTCAGGCTTGTGCAGGGCTGGGTATGTGTTAAAGAGATTTGCAACAAAAGCCAAGTTGAGCTTAGGGTTGCCTGCAACCACATCAGCTGGAGTTACAAACTGTCTGCAGCCCAATTTATCTGCCTGTTGGAGCATATATTCAGCCCTCCTCAAGTCATTTTTATCCTAAAAAGAAAAACAAACAAAAGTTAATTTACTTTTAGTTAAATCTAGTAGTAGATTTTACTTAGTTGTCAGGCAGGGATGTCTTTAAATGACCCATGTCAGTTCCTCCCTCATTCTGACAATGCCTGAGCTAGTTCTTACAGCCCATGACAATTCCCCTCTGCCTTCCACTGTCCTTCACTTCCATGGCTGTCAGCACAGCATTCCTCATGAATCACAGCAACTGCAGCCAGCAGTGTAGAGATTTTATTTCCATTTGCAGACTCTTGATTCCCATACTGCATATCCTACGTGTACCAAAGGTTCACCATCACTGCTTTAAACTGATATTCTCAAGCACAATAACTCCAGATGATACCCAAAACCATCAGTAAGAGTTTGAATGCTTCAAACTTGCTGCTCTTTTAATATTTCTTCCTCTTAATCATTGTAAGTTGGCAACTTCTGTGTTTTGTTCGTTGGTGTTTATTAGTAATATACTGGTTCATTGCAAAACGTGATCATATGAACTGTAGGAAATTACATGGAAAAAATTAACTTCTACACTTTCTCGCTCACTCTCAAAAGATCGCAAACAAGAGCAAACAAGGAATTTAAAAGAACTAAAACATGTAGGCAAACTTGAGGGTGGGTTTCATGTTTATAATGAATAATGAGATTCTACTTTAGATTCTGATTGATATATAGGTATATAGGCATGCAGTCCAACTTTGTATCAAATGCATTCTCAGAATCATCCTTCCAACAGGCATTATGAAGCAGCTTAGACAAGTGTTTTCACATCAATGTAGGCTGGTCTTAGACCCTCTGTTCCTTCACAACTTAAAGCTTGATGGATGCCTCACTTTCCTGATGGTCATTAGAAGGGCTTACATGTTATTTCTAAATGCTATTTGGTTAGAGGAAAGAACAACAGTTTGTCAAGTCTATTCTTTTTCCTTGTCTGAATTCCAGAAGAGGAGAACTGAGCAGGATTTTGTAATATTCATGTTGGATGACCCAACTGAAAATCAATATACATTACTCCAAGTAAAACATGGCTCTAAACTTTACACTGCAGGATGCATTATCCTGTTTCAGCAGCATTGTAGAACTTACTCAAGTTTATGCTCATTTAAGCTTTTGTAACACTGAGGAATCTGGCTGAGTTTTTGCAAAAGAAGATTCAGGGATAACCAGAATGTTAAATATATACAGAGAGGTCTCAGATAATTCCAGGCTATTTTTACATTTCTGGATACTTACATGAAATCCTGTAAAGTCAATTTTAATGGGCAATTGTTCAAGGTCATCACCTTGGGGTGCAATCTGATTTAACAGATGGTAGTATGCTCTTGAATCCTAAAATAAACAGCATAATATTAAAGAAAAAAAAAAAAAAAAAAAAAAAGCAGCAAATATGTAGCCTTTCCTAGATGTTTATTACTCTAATGGTCCAATCCAAAAGCTATAGGAGTCAAAAATACAGCACCCTAATTTCAGTGAATATGGATGAAGTCATACAGCCATTTTATTACCCAGTTTCACTGAATAGAACTTTGTTAGCCAGATGACAAAGAAAGGGAATATCTGCTAATTATTCTGGACAATGCTGGTTAAATTCATTTTGCTGAATATTAACTAGACTGTTGTAATTAAGATATTCAGGGCAAATTTACGTACAAAAAGGATCAATTTTGCAGTAACAAACCAGAAGAAAAAAGAAAGCCCTACTAGTTCTAGTATTTACTACTTCTCTTAAACACCATATAATATTTTTACCATACTAGCAGTTTTCACATAAAACCCTAGATACAATCTGCTTTAATAACAGCTTTCTTGGTAGCATTTGACAAGTTGTAACTTGCAATTAAGGACATGGTTTTCTTCCATGAAAGGAGGTCTAGCCACTCTAGGGAATCTTCCTCCTTCGCTTTCAGTTTTAAAAAGTTGCTGTGCTTTCTCATCAGCTGGGCTGCTACAATGCTCTGTGTGCCTTTGCAGAATGACTGAAGAGAGAATTCTGCAGCTCTGCCACCTGCCCCAAGGAACCTTCCAGCCCCCTTGTCAGTCAGCTGACACCAGCAAAGCAGTGACTGGCACTTATTAGGCAGCTAATAAGGTGGTGCAAATTATCCTAAATAACTCTAATAGCCATCTCACAACATTAGAACTTCCCTGACTATCAGCTTGTTGGAAGTGTTTATTTGGCACTGTGACATGATAATACAGGGGGTGAGCACCTAAATAGGACAGAAGAGATCAAAATAATACTCTTTCAATGTTGAAAAATGCAGGAGAAACCTACAGCCAGAGAAAGCAGATTACTATTGTATCTAAACTTTTCTTATCTGAAATTTTTTCTATGCATTGTGTGTTTTAATACCACTGTGTTCGATTATGAGAGCAAACAACTACATACCTTAATGTCTTGGCTGAAGTTACTGATTTTCTGCCACCCTGCATTGGCCAGATGGTAATTCACCCAGCGCAGCAAGAGGTCTTCTGGGGAAAGCTTCATTAGCTGATCCAGCTCTTCCCCTTCATTGAGCAAGGCAATAAGAGCTAAAAGCAAGTTTGAAAGAAAGCTGAAGTCACTGCTGTTGTGGTCTGAGCTAATTCCAAGTGGCTGACAAGGTATGGCTGGCATTACCCTTACCTTCATTTCTGGAGATCTCAATATCAGCAAAAAGGCCAACTTTAATGATCTGCCACAAGAGTCCTAACACCAAGTGTGGTTTTCCTTCTTGCAAATCTTGTGATCCAATATTGACAACCGTGCAGCCAATGGCAGATGCTGAGTTCAGAGCCAGGTTTAGGTTTTCCTGTTTGGAATATCATAATTTAACAAACTTGTGAAATTGTATTTTTTAGTAAAATTGCTCCTATTAAACTTTAGAAGAAATAATGCGTAAATTCAATGGCTTCCAATGGAAAACTGCACACTCTGGAGGTTTTTTGTGAACTGCCTTGCATCTCACCAAAATTTAACAAAAACAATCACAGTGTTTAATATGGACCCACCAAAAAATTGTGGACCACCTTCTGCAGCTTAAACCCAAACTAAGTTCTTAAAACTGTTTCTATCATACTTTTCCATATATAATCATTCAAAATTGATCTTATCTTCTGTCTAAGCTGCTCTCCAGTATTCAAAGTGCATCTTCCTATCATAGAGTATACAGCCACACAGATACTTTCTGCATGGCTAAAATACAACTTGGCCATCCACTCGAAGTCTAAAATTATTTTCTTCAGGTACTCAGTAAGGCAAAACAAAAATAACTAATAGGTAAAGAATTTGGGAAAGCAAGAAAAAACTAGCTTTTCTGTAAATCATCTAAGAAATAGGAGAATGCAGTAAAGTCTATTAGAAAATACAATCTCATGCTTCAGGATTTTTTATTACATTAATTTTTCTAATTTTTTTTTTCTCCACCAGGAGAACTGTCACTACAACAGAAAAATACTTTACTTTTTCATATGTGGCAAGTTCCTCTCCATGAAGTACTTACAGAAATAGTGAAAGGAGTGAGTTTTTTCTTATTTATAGCTCTTTCATCAATTGTATCTGGTTGTGAAAAGTTGATCATTTTGCTAAGGAAGAAAAGTCAAGAGTTTATTCAAACTTCTGTTTCTCAGAAAATATATTATTTGATTATAAACTACTAACACTAGGCTAGCTGCAAATGTTTCTGATAAGATTATAAAAAAATGACCATCCTTAAACCTCCTCTCCCCATTAAATAATTGCACGTGCATTCAGAATGCCCCAGATAATATGCTGCATTTTCCTTTTATCATTAATAGATCATATCTATAACTGTCAAAGAAAGTTCCTAAGAAGATTAAAACTGTAAACCAAAGTAACTTAAATGGTCTCTATTGGAAAACTGTAGTATAATCAGTATTTCTGCTCTTCATTTCTGTAGTACCTTGTATCTAATTCACATCAATACCAATAAGCTAATCCCTTGTTACCACGGTGTGTAAGTACTAGTAATCCACTTTAACTAGAAAGTTACAGCAGACTAAAGTTAAGGGACCTACTATATGCTCTCTGTTTTGCTATGGGATTAATTCAGATTTCTGTTCCTGCTATCCCATGATTTATTGACTATAATGAGTAACTTTTAAAAATATTTAAAATAGTAAAATTTTTCAATTATTTCAAGTAATGAATTTATGAACTGTTTAATTATCTCCTTTACAAGCAGCCTGCACATATCTGGCATGTAAAATTATGGGTCTGAAGTGGAAAACTGCTTCCATAACATATGCACAGAGTCACAGAAAATATGCTAAAAATCACATTTCTAGGGAAAACAGATTTTCCCCACCTTGCACCCAGACTGAAATATTTCAGGGTGGAGTCTTTATGTTAAAGCTTGTCTCAAGTTTTCTAATTCATGTCACTGTCATCAACATTCAACCACTGAGATTTCTTTTCTTTCCCATCGCCTTGGACTCACCAAAGAAGGATGCCATCTGCAAGGGATTTAAACAGACTGGCATCTGATGGATTCATGGGTAGGAGGTGTTTACAGTCTGGGTCATCTTGTAGAGCTTTGTTTATCCAATTAACAAAAGCAACTTTTTCTTCCTCTGAAAAGAAAGACAGCATTAAAATAAAAGATTAACATTTCCATGAACACTAGTTACAGCATACTTGGTTCAAAGAGGTTAATGTGCAACAAAACTCTTAAGTTTCACAGAGGTCAGTTATTAAAAAAATCCGATCAATGAGGGAAAAAAAAAAGCTTAAGTGCAGATTGCCCTGTCTCCCATTGCACTCCCCAAGTATCCAGTGATTTTCTGAAGGATAACATAAAAATCATAGGAACATCTTAGGGAAGGTATCCTCATAGCTGACTTCAAATTCAGTTTCTCAGCAGTTACAAAGAAGAGGGGAAAATGTCTCGTGAAAGATGCAACATCTCACTCCACGTGCTGTTTGTTTAAAATGCAGCATTTCATTCAGCCTTCTGCTGGACTTCACAGACTGGCCTGAACTGCTGAGCTGGCTTTAGCTTTGAGAAACTTAAGAAGTTTAACATCTCAGCTTTAAATTCTCTTTCATATTCAGTACATTATTTATTACTATGGATCTAAGAAAGCTTATTTGGGTAACTGTCAATCGAGTCTCAGTATCCCAGTTCCCAAACAGTACAGGTGGTGTTCACCTCACCTCGAGAAGCACCTGACTCGTTACACTTTGTTCATTGTCAGTGGGAAACAATGCAGAATTCCAGAGCACACTTCACCTCATCATAAACGAGATGGCTGGTGAGGCCAGGCCAGGTGAATCGTGCATGAGTGAGGTTTGTTTCTCTCCACCAAAAATAAAACTGCATCTAAAGAATCACCTCTCATGCCCTACAGGCATCCTTTGGGATGGAGCATATCCCCTGCTTTGAGATGCACCGGGTAGAGCTGATGCTGGAATCCTACTGAAAGACAGGATATTACCGGCTTTGGCTAATCAAAGTAAGAACCACACAAATTCCAGGCTAAGTCAATCAAAAAAGTAGCAATATTGCTGATTGCAATATGATCCTAGAAAGATGGTTCACACTGTAGCCAAGAGCTGCAATGCAATTAAGCACAATTATCAACTTAAATTACATGCTGCAGGGGGAGGTAGAAAATAACAGATCAAATATTAAAAGCAGTTTCTTCAATGTGAGACAGTCTGTGCAAAAACAATTTAGGAGTGAACAATTCTGTAATGGCAGAGACAGCTGAGGAGGCCAATCCATCCAGAAGGGATATGTGGTCGTTTGTTAATGGGGTTTTAGCTCATGTTAGTTAACACTGTGGAAATGAAAATGAGGATTCACTTATCTGAATATAGGAATAAGAGTCCATTAGTACATAATGAAGGCAAATCTTGGCTAGCTTTACTAGAACTATGCCAAAGGGGCCATTTCCCCACCACAAGATGTCAGTGCTTGTTTTCCTCTTTTGCTCTCACACGGTTGCCTAACTTGCCTCCAAGTGCAACTAAGAGTGAAACGAAGCAACAACCGAACAGAGTCAATAAACTGTCACCCACACTTACCTTGTCTATCTCCACACGCTTTTGCTGTGTTAATTTGTTTTCACTGCCAACAGTTTCCAGTTAGGCTCTGTTCTATCTGTAGTGCACATTTAAAGAGTCTTGCTCCATGGAGAATTTGCCCATGTTAATTATTTCTTACCTGAATAAGAATGCTGTGTCCCCTCACTAGATATTGCTGATGTTCCTCCAATTGCTGTAATACCTTGCTTTTTGTTTATTGATTTTCGGAAAGATTTGCTAACATCTTTGCTTTTCAATTCCTGGATTATCTGAAATTAAAAAAATAGAAAACATTTTGTGATTGAGTGTACCTTCAAATAACTGTTAATTCATAGAAGTAGTCTAGAGTCAGTAGTTAACCTGACTGACTTTTTTGATACTTATATTGACTTCTGTTCTAAAAATAAATAATTACTCTTTGGATATCTAAAATTTTATTTCACAGTGAATATCTCTATTACATAGTTCACACCTGGAAGCAAGTATTTGCATGGTTAGAATATCAGAAAAAAAGATCAGTAACTAATTTAACAAGCAACCTTCTACAATTAGCAGCAATACTCTAACTTCAAAGCAAAACATCATCATCCCCAAATACCCACAAACCAACAGCCTGGCAAGTTCTTGTTTCTTTTAAAATGCACCAGTGAGTAATTCTCATTTAGAAAAGCCTAAAGCTTTGAAATCTCCCCAGTGGAAGGGAAAACTTGTACCTCACTCCCAGTAATAAACAGCCTTTATGAGTGGAGAGATTAAGCACAGTGAAGCCCTACTAAGAGCATTCAGAGGCTGGTATCTAATTGTCTGCTCTTTGGCCAGAGCACGGGCTGACCCAACAGTCCTTCCAATATGGAGTCCTTCCCCTCACCTTGGAGGAAACCGAAAACAAGACTGATTGCAACTGCTGTTCTTTCACATGCCGCTGAAATCAGAACCATTTAATTAAATAGGAGTGTGAAAGATAAAAATTAGAAAATAACTATAAAGGATATTCTAGGTTGTCACAGAAACTCAAAATAAGATTTTACATATAAAAATAGTACTTAGTTGTACCACTTAATTCTCAATAGATATCAGACAGTAGGGAAACATCCAAAGGGAATGTCTTACAGAGACAAATTCTTCAAAGTTGATTTTCCCATCCTTGTTGCTATCTGTCACTAAAATGATTTTTTCTACAATCTCCCGGACTTTGTAACCAGGCAAGGGCACACTTGCTTCTTTAAACAGGTCTTGAAGCTCATAATCACTGACATAGCCACTGTTGTCAATATCTGTAGAATGAAAGCACAAGTTGTCATACTTCCATAAACTTATGCATATTCATGTACTACGGTATGGTGACTGTTAAGAATAAATGAAGCACGATAAACACAGTTCTAGGAAATAAGTATTTCCTTCTCTGATATAGATAAGTGAGTATGAAGGAATGCTTGTGGATTAGAGGCACAACTGTCTAGGACTTGTGCCATCTTGTAATATGCTTTCTCAGGAACTATCTTGTGATCCCAGAGCAGCTATAACAAGACAGCAAATTTGCAAATAGAGAAGTTCAAGATTTTCCTTTTTTTTTTTTAAGACTCCCAACACAATTATCTATAAACCTTCAAGTCAAAGAGATATCAATTAATATATGCTTACTGCAATATTAAACTATTTGCAATCAGTAAACTCAAATATGATGCATGTTGTTATTAGAAGAACACACTTCCATAAGAAAAACTATTTAGACAAGAACTCTGCCTGACTGCATTTTATTTCTTATCCTAATACCTGATAAACATTTTCTGTTCTTTAAAACTTTCGATGTGGCCTGGCTTACCTGTGAAGAATAAGTCTGGGATGATCTGTATCTGTTTATTAAAAGTGACCTTCCTTAATCTATTAACTGGCTCTGTTAGGAGCAATTTGAGCTGCTACCTTCACTTACTTTGCTGTACATGAGCATTCCTGCCATGTGGCCTTGGGAAGCAAGTGTATCAGAATGCTTTTATTCAACAAGAGGTTTAAAATTTTGGAAAGAAATTAATGGCTGTATCATATAAAAATATGGAGTATCATTTGTGTTATTCATGATGAATAATGCAGCAGCACAGAAACAATCAAAAATACCCTTTGTACTTTCACCTTTGGACAATCCCTTTGCAGAAAAGCTGTCTTGGATTAATCCTAGTATAATAAAGAATCATTTTACACACCCATGTTTTTGTCCAAAGTAACACATTAATGAATCAACCACATTACCTTTTCCTATTTTTTTTTAATCTATGCATATTTCCACATATATATGTATATCCATATTTATACAAGCAGAATTTGAGCATGTCCAGTAAAACAGCCTTACCTGTTGCCTTGGCTACACAATGAAGAGAAGTTCTTTTAAAAGCAAAAAAGCTGTAGTTGGTACACACAGTATCTGTATGAACTACAGTACAGATGAACATGTCCAATCAAATTCAAGTCCAAAAGAAATTATAGCTTGCCTAAGTAAGGCTAGATACAACATCCATTGTTTTATATATTTAATGCTATTATTTTCTATGTTTGAAAACAATTTTCACTGACTTTCATGATCATATTAAAGCTCCTGAAAAATGCTAATTAATAGCATTTTTCCCAGCTCTACAAATGATACATTTGTAAGAAATTTAAGAGAACATCACAATGAATCAGAAACAGAGGAAAATGACGTGGTCACTTTTCTGACTTGTCAAGGTGGTCCCACTTTTGGGGTTTTTTTTTCATTTACCTGTTAAAAACGTCTCTTCATATTGCGTTAGTGTCAGAACTCAGCCAATAATACCGGAGTGGATGAATGCCTCTCATTACAGAAGGGCAAGCAGAGACACATGCATGAACTTCATCTCCAGCCATAATTAATTGCTATACAGTAATTTTTTGTAACCCATACTACACTATGTAGCTTCTGTACAGCTTCATAAGGAAGCCACGTTGAAACGTAGCCTTCAGACAAAAGGCTAAAAACATGGGGTAAAAAAAATAATTTTCTGGTTTTGATACTATAAAAAGTTTACAAGTCAATATACAAACTTGATGTCTGTGCATGTATTAATTCATCCACTGCCTTGCAGACATGTAAGACCACACATAATAACAGGGATGGTCTAACCAGCAGAGGACATGCTCATGGGCTCACTCAGATTACCAGCTATTTTATTTCTCTAGGTTCATCTTTCACTGAGGGTAAGTTTCCATGATGACAAGTCGAGAGTTAAATAAATGCCTTCTCTCAGTTTACCAATGTAGCTGCAAGCACTTTATTCATAAAGACATTAGAAATGTGGGAAAAAAAATTATAAAACTAATTATACTTAATTTTTATGCTTTACAGAAAACATAAGGGAAAAAATGCTTTTCAGTGGGTAGGAGCATTACAGATAGTTCTTAAAGCAGAAATACGAAAACATGCAGGCAGGGAAAAGAGAAAAAGAAGGAATGTAGATGGTGAAAACCAAACATATGGAAAAGCTGTCAGACAAGCAGTGTTAACATCTCTCAGTAGACTGATACATGTATATAGTGCTCTTCTCCTTGGTCTGTCGTTCCAGCACCTGTAGGATATAATCCACTTGAGCCATAGAGGTCCTGATTATTGTCTATCAGCAACTCATGAATTATCTTCCATGGATGTATCTTACTCCCTTTAGAATTTCTACTCATTGTTTGGCCTCAACAACATCCTGAGTCAATGGGTTCATTGTTCTATTATTTATTGTGAAGTTAGTTCTTTTTATTTTAATCTTCCTGACTCTCTGCTTGGCATTGTGTGATACCTGTATTGGCAGAGCCTGAATAATTCCCTCTTCACTTCTCCACACTACTCGTGGTCTTCCAAATCTCTAACATACAGCTTCCCAATAATTTCTTTACCAAGACTCCTAATATTTAAAGACTTCTTGCCTAAAATGACCCTGTTCCCCCCATCATGACTGATTACAAACATGGTTGTTACATTTCCTGAGCGGCAGTTACACATCACCCCTCAGAACTGCAGTATATAAGAAATAAAGCAGATTCACAACAGCAGTGCAATCTGGAAAAAAGGGTTAGTTGCTCTATAATTTCTTACACTTTCCGTGTGCTCTGATTAATCTGTAAACATCCTGTCAAGCATATAAAATTGTACAGTTATATATTAACATTGGCTAGCTACAAAAGATTAAAAAAAACCCAAATTTACTTAAAACATAAAATCTGATTGAATAAATTAAATTATTAGTTCACCAAAGCATCAAAGCAAAACCCAAGTGTCAGTGATATAACATGAAAATATATAATACCTGAAGTTTAATTATTGGAGTCCAGGGCAAGCCCCCGACATTTAATCAAACATTTTTTAGAAGTAGGGAGTTCAAAAAACTAAATTTTGGGTCCCACTATGTAGCAATAACACAAAAAATGCTACCACCCTGCAAGAAAATCTGGTTTTAGTGCTGAAGTTGAAAGAAATTAACAGACGTAGTTCCAGTGAAAGTAGGGGGCTCTGTGTAAACATTTTTACTTTTTTTTTTTAGATATTACTGGCAATAAAGAGGGAAAACACAGCCCTATCAAAATCAAGTGATCCATAAAGATTTCTTCCACAAATCCTAAATGGCATCCTTATGATTCCGTTACTTAAAACATACCTATTTTGCCAAATGCTTCTCGTAGTTCTTCAAGCTCTTCACGAGATATAGTAGTTATGTTGTTCTCCATCTTCAGACAGCAGAAGTGTCAGCCTCAACTGCTAATACCTAAAAATAATAATAAAAGGTAAGATATAAGGCAGGCTGTAATTCCAGACACATAAAAGTTATGGATCTATTCAACACGAGGCCCCAGACCTGAACTACATGTCCAGGACTGGCACACTTAAAATGTTACAAACAACACTTTAAAGTACCTCAAATACCTAGCAATTCTCTTCACTGTGATAGTGAGTGAAAATTCACAATAACAGCACCTGCTCATATATATTTAATGTTTTCATTTGCATAGAATAAGCACTGCTTATTCTAGGCACTCCGTTGCTTGAGTGGTTTTCCAGCATTAAATCCTCCTCACACTTCAACAAACAGTTTTTGGAAACATTAATTTCTAAGTGAGATTCAGTATCTTTGCCAAGCAGTGGTCAGTGCTGGGATCTAGTCCTGCAAAGCACTGAGAACTCCAAAATTCAGAACACAACATAAACCTCAGTGGGACACTTCCAAGTACCTGCCTACAATCTGTCAGTGAACACTGGGGAGCCTTTCCACAACTGCTCCAGAATTGAACTCTACCACTCTTCTGACACCCTGTTGTCTCCTAACACTGTCAAAGAGCTGAATGAAAGCTTATACTGAGCGAAGATTAGAGTCTGTGTGAATCTTTCTCTACTGACCTCCTTAGAAAAGCAGACCAAAGCTGAGGACACCTTCACAAGAATTAATAAACTCCCATGAAAGATTTTGCCCCTTATCGAAGCTTTACTACAACAAGATGATTCAGATTTATTGGTACTAAGTGCAGCTTTGTAAAGCAGTCACATGCCGTTGTCTCAACACACAAGTTTAGATTAGCATTTGCCATTTTCCGCTCTGCTGTGGCACTGGCACACACAGGGCAGGCCCAGGGCAGCACAACCCTGCCTGTGCTAAGCTCTGGCTTAGCACCTGGCTGGAGAAAGAGAGAGCACAGGGCGTCACAGGTGGGGTTATGCCTGTCCTAAACGGCCAAGTTTCCTCCTTGCTTTCACTTTATAAGCCAAAAGTGGCAAAAATCATATAAATACTTTCATCAAAGTTGTTCTAAACTTGCCTAAGTTTTCCTTCTGGTTTAGCACTTTTGCTTTAGAGCAAGAAAAAATATATTCCTGGAATGACCAAGCTCACAATAAATATATTCAGATCTGCTATATACAGCTGCTTCTATCCCAAAAACCGTGCATACCAGCAGAACAGGACTATTACCCACTGGACAAGACTCTAGAATAGGAAACCTGACTTCAACAATTGGTTTTAACATGAATCATACTGGGTACCCTTAGGAAAGACTGTACCTTTGTTTCCCACCTTTTGTGGAAATTTTTTCTTCCACAATGCTATATAAACAGAGTTCTTAAACAATAGTGGATTGTTTTAAATAGATCTTGTCTACTTTACTTGGGTTAGTATTTTCTGTGTCTTCACTGGGTCTGCTCCTGTGGGTCACACAGGATACGGCCTTGAGTGTGGGTGGCAAGTTAAGTCTTTTTCCTTCATGTCACTAGATCTTATTTAAGTACTAAAATCCTTCTTACCCATTTTGCTAATCTTACTAACAGCATATACCAGTCTCTGTACTGAAAAGAAAAAAATAATTAAAATATATCTTCAGGAAAAAATAACCCTTCACACAGATGTTTCTGAAAGTGCAAGTACCTTCACTGGGAACCTGATATGGCAATTAAAAAAAATAATGAACTGTGGAAAAATTGATCAAAAAATAAAACATTTAAATGCAAGCTACTAAGGAAATTTAAAGGGCTCCAAATGTAAGAAAAAACACCAAACACCACAAAAAAACACCCCCAAAAACAATCAAATGAAAAAACCCAAACAAACACACACACAAAAAAAAGCAACAACAAAAAAACACAAAACAAACAAACAAAAAAACCCCACAACCAAAACCAAACAGATGACACTCCTCTGAAATACAGAAATGGCATGACAAAGCATAAGTGAAATATTTAGCTATGCAAATATCAAAATCAGCATTTTTGCTGGCACCATTAATGTTTTTAACTATTTACCATTATCATGACTCAGATCTTATCAATTTCTGCAAAATTGCATGCAATTAGTTTCACTCCTGCCCTTTTATGATTAATAATTCAGATTTTTGTCATATTCTATTTCATAAAATAGCAATCTGTGATTTCCAAAGACATTGATTATTTCAGTTACACAGTAGAAACATCTGTTCTTGAATGAAGCAGAAAAATAAAGCTAATAACTGCTCTAAAAAGACAGCCTTAAATAGCCTATGATATCCTTACACTGTAAATTATCTGGTCAATTAAATGGCAGAAGTGCTGCAATCATGGTTCAGGCATTTAGGAGAGGAAGAGTTTGAACATTCAGAGACAACAGCTGAACTAGTCAGACATTTCAGACAATTCCAGTCCACAAATATGGACTGCTAGCTAAGCTAATAAATACCTTGCACGCCCAGGCTCATCACCACCCAAGATAACTCAGGGCACAGGCAATTCTGACAAGATTTAGCCTCCAGAGGTACCTGTGTCTTGCAGCTATGACTACCTGTTGAAAGGCATATTCATTTACAGAGAACATTTCATATGACACTTAGACTTTCTGTAGTCTCTGCCTACATTGAACCATTTCCTGCTGCTCCAGGACAGGGTGGTACAAACACTGTTTTAATGCTGATGAATTACCCTTGATCCTCTTTTTAGTCTTTGAAAATATGCTTAATGTGAACTGACAATATTTATGTAATCCTAGCCTGCTTTCTATGCCTGGAAGGTTTTTTCAATCTAGAGACAATTCATTGGACTCTGCTAGAAATCATCCACATCCAAGTAAGACAGATACAAATTACTGTTGGTACCATCGTGGTATTTCTTTGTGTGTAGAGGAGTATCTGTGGCTGAGAAACCACAAAGGATGAAGTGAGCAGGTCCAAGAGCAGCTCCTGCCACATTTCTGACCCTTTATCAAAGCTGTCAGAAAAACCAGAGCAGTTAATTGGCAATCAGGCCCAATAGTTGTCTCCATCCATGCAGGCAAGTGGCAATTTCTTTTCCAGTTCTTCATTTCAAATTCTATTTGCCTCATTTCCACACGCAGCTGCTACTGCAGTGACAATGGAGTTCAGAATGCTGACTCAAGAGCTTATTTTCTTTTGTTGCTGTTCTTTTTGTCTGCAGCAGGGACACACCTCCTCCATCTCTGCTGCAAACGCTGCCTATCGCTGCATCATTCTTAAAGCTGTTGTCTCTAATGACAGCTAAGAGAGCATCATTTGCATATACAGGTTGTGCTTTTATGTCAACAACCAGCTGGTTATTCCTGTGTACTATCTATACTTACAAAACATGAAAATTCTCTTTATTTGGCTTTGAATCTGCTATGGGTTTTAATGGAAAAAAAATCCCCCCAAAATACAGTTTAACCTGTAGTATTCCTGGGTTAGTTATCCAGGAGTCTTTAAATTGATGTGATGAGAACAGAGTAGCTTTCAAGCACTATTAGCGTCTTTTAATCTCTCGCCAGAATAAACTAGGAGTTCTGTCCAATCTCATTGAGAAAATAATGCATTAAAAGGTATAAGACACACAAAAGAAACCTTAAAACAAGAATATGCATCACATTTTCCCCCTAGTGAGGAAATAGGAAATGCTAACTAAAAATTAATGGCAATGTTTGCATATAATAAAGATTTGAGCAATGGAACTAAAATACAGAATGTTAGCTTGATATGAACACACACACAGGTTTCTGATGTTTTTCAAGAACATAAAGCTACCCAGGTTCGTTTGTTCTGTTGTTTTTTGGGGTGTTTTTTTGTTTTGTTTTGGGGTGTTTTTTGGTTGTGGTTTGTTTTTTTTTTTTTTTTTTTTTTTTGTTTTGTTTTTGTTTCCCCTCCCCAACTCACCTTAGACTGAAAGAACTTTTTACTTATGCCAAGATTATTCTTGTCCTTCAAATAAAAAAAAATTATTAGGGTCCAACTGAATCACTCCTTTGATAATGTGAAAGGACAAATTGTTGCACCGGTGGTCTGTAATAAAGCAGCAGGGGAGAGTACTTTTTTTAAATTTAATACAGCTTAAGTTTTTATCTTATTGTGATAAGTCTCAATCTTTATGACAAAATGAATAATCATTAGAGTTCAGTGACTTTATAATTTTATTATTATTGTTGTTTGCCCTGGTATGGGACATGGAAAGATAGCTTATCTTTCCCGTATCACTGGTAATGCTGCAGGAGTTATCATCAGGAAAGAAATGCATTGTATGGTATTCAAAGTGAAAGAAGCCTTGATTGTGGAACACAGTCCTGGAATCACAGAATGCCAGGTTGGGAGGCACCACAAGAATCAACCAGTCCAACCTTTCTTGGCAAAAGCACTCTCTAGACAAGATGGTCCAGCAGCCTGCCCAGCCAAATCTTGGAAGTGTTCAATGTTGGGAAATGCACCACTACCCTGGGGAGATTATTCCAATGGCTGACTGTTCCTCTTTGTGAAAAATTGTCTTGTGACCAATTAGAACGTGCCCAGGAGCAACCTGTAGATATTACCCCTCTGCTTTTCCATGTGACTTCTTTTACAAGGGAGTAATCACCCTCTAAATACTGGAACGTGACGATAAAGGTCTCCCCTAAACCTTTTCTCAAGGCTGAACAAACCCAGTTCTCTCAGTCTTTCCTCCTATGGCAGCTTCCAGTCCTCTGGTCATCTTTGTGGCCCTTCTCTGCACCCCC
Source organism: Hirundo rustica (assembly GCF_015227805.2). NCBI lineage: Eukaryota > Metazoa > Chordata > Aves > Passeriformes > Hirundinidae > Hirundo > Hirundo rustica. The sequence continues at coordinate 11,270,159 of NC_053459.1, read as the reverse complement.
TCCAGCCTGTTTGCATCTTCCTTTGTGGCAGGAATCAAAACTGGATGCAGTATCCCAGATGTGGCCAGCTCTCTAATTCATTCAGAAAGAACTACTCTAACACACCTATAGACTGATAAGCACTAGGCTTTATAAAGAAAAAAGATTAAAAAATAGATCTACTCCAAATGCAACAAAGAGGATGCTTATCAATCTTAAAAACAGGAAAGCACCAAAAGGTCAAAGTCATTAGTTTTATACATACACATATATATAAAGGTATTGCAAGCACATGGCTAATTTTTGAAAGAAGAGATGGGGTATAATTATGGTATCAATTACAGTTATTAGCAGAGGAGTATGAAGAATAAAGTTCTTCCAATATGATACAGTCACTCTGAAGCTTCACAACCTGGAGCACTCAGAGATTATGTTTCTCAGCCTGGGCTTATAAACATGACTGGATATATTTATGATGACCAGAAGTATTTAATTACTAGCAGCTGGGGGATAACAATGAAGAAATATATAAACCAATATTCAACATATAAACCAATAATCCATGGAATTTTCCTCAGTCTTTTATGAACAGCATTACATAGTAAATGAAGTACAATTTAAGAAGGAAAAATAGTATTTTTAACTTTGCTCAAAACTGTATGCACTGACCTTTGCTAAAGGAAGGCTATCAAACCAGCCACAGTGATAAATCTTGTGTCCACGTAATATGTATCTCATGAGAAGAAGATAAGATATACATTGAAATTAATTACTCACTCCATAGGAATTTATTCAACATGGTACAGTAACTGTGGTCAGTAACAGAATCGACATTTCCTCTATGCCTTTAAGATAAACATGGATGACTCATGAATAAGCAGTAAAAAAAGCTGAGATATCTAATTATTAGACTGGTCATGGGCCTGCACCGAGTTCACTTACTGTGGTATTAATACAGGACAATTTCATGAGGCTCAGGTCACGATTAAGAGCAACTCTCTAAAAAGCCAGATAAAAGCTTACTTTGGAAAGATACCTTTTCATCCAAACAAAATGCCTCCAGCTTCCTTTGGCTGCTGAGTGTACAGAATAGCCATGCAAATTTATCAACAGTATCAGTTTCACGCAGTTCCTTTGCATGCATCATTCAAGAGGATCTCCTGCCTGTGCTTTGTATTGTTGCATTCAGCACTCCAAATACATCAACAGAAACTTCACCTATGCCTATACCACTTGTAGGCAAGTAGGTTTGAAAAAGGGGTGTTGCACATTGAGCTCATGGAAGAGCCTTGCATGAAACATTCTGCAAACTTAACCTATTTACAGTCTGGCTACACCAGCATTTTGGGATGAATTTGCCCAAATGGATTATCTCAGATCATAGGTGACCCATTCTGCTTTGGTTAATTCATTATTTTTAAAAGATTTCTACAAGTTTTACCTGCTTCCAGAGCAGAGCTGTGAGTACTGTCATCAGAGCAAACCTGAAATAGTGACATTCTCTGTGAAACTGGGACATTGAGGTGACACAAGTCAAAATCACCAGGCCTGCAGAGCTGTGCACACAAGTTACTACATTCTAATTATATTTTCTGATATTTATGAATACTGCCATCCTTAATACCAGTTATGGTTAGATCACTTCTGCAAGTAACAGAACAGGAAAGGAGTTAAATTTATTTCTGTAATGCAGTGTGTCCAAGGCTCCCTACCCAATAGCAAACCATTTCCAGGCAAAGACATAAACAAAGCTGCTTCCATGCAACAAGCAGCTTTTCTTTAGCACTTGAAAATACCAGACAAATCAGTATTAGAAAAATAGAAATAAAATTTTTCTTACAGATCTCTTGATAAGACAACACTTCTGCATTTCAGAACAGAAGATCAGATGGTCTACAAAAACAATGTATCCCTTAAACTGAAGCAAAATCATTTTACTTTTGAGATGACATTTATGTTTTCTGTGATGAAAATGTCAAGATTTAGTTTCTTAACAATCTTCATTTTTCGTGTAATTTAAATATACTACCTTTCCAATAAATTATGGAGTACAGAGTCAAAGTACACAAGACAAAATAATAAACATGTCATAATACAACAGCAAATTAAGGGACACAAAAATAAAGTTTCCCTACAGAATTTTTAACATCGTTAGATTCAAAAAACTCTGACCCAAAATAAAAGTGGGATACAGTAAATCTACTGAAGTGGCACTTGCTCTCACTTTTATTATGAACAGCCTTTAGCTTGGTGTAAGTTCAATAACAGCATGTAGATGGTATCCAAATTATGTCAGAAGTACTGACATAAGAAAAATGGAAGCATAGGAAGAACCGAAATACGCTCTAGCCATAAATCTTAGTTACCTTTTATGCTATCCCAACATCTTTCATGGTTTTCTTTCTTCAACAACACAAATATTTAATCAAGAAAAAGAACACAAAAGGCAAAAGAACCTAATTTTTAAAATAAACATACCAACTACCCACTAATACAACTGTTTCCACTAAAAAGTGTTTTCAGAATTCATTTTGAATAAAAGCAGCTTATGAAATAGAATAAACAAGAATAGAGTTACTACATTCTACAGTGGAAAGGGATGGTCCTGTTAGGTCTTTTTAAAGACTTGGTAGGCAAAGAGCTGGGAAACACAAGTTTAAATGCCTGGATGACATCAGAAGCTCGGAAGCTGTTCTGCCCACCTAAAGCAGTTCAGTTCTGGAACATCCTATCAAGCTTTACAGCTGGCCTAAAGGAGATTAGCGACTTTGGCATCCAGGTGCAGGACATCTTCTTTATTACCACAGCAAAGGTACCATGGTTATTAAGAACACATTTTTCAATTGTGTTCCAACAGCTTCAACTGCAGTCAACTGGATTTATGGATTTTTAGAAATTTTAATAATCATGGCATAAATAAAGTGAAAAAAACTTTGGAAACAATTAAGTGTAATGCAATTGCAATCTCCTTCCAAGACAGAAGCAGTTCTTGTTTGGTGCTGCCAAGGAAACACAGGTGGCAGTGTAAACACTCAAAGTCTCAATTCCATAGTCCATTACACAGAATGTCATAGACATACTAATATTTTGCTTTTCCCATAAGGAAGTATTGCATCCAGCAATAAAATCTACATGCTGTTAATGACACATAATTGCAACACAAAGATAGGAAACAACGGGCAAAAACAGTGTCAGGAGTAGGATTAGGGAATTCCCCTGGGAAACGTGGGATCACACAGAAAACCTTCCATTTGTTGAGCAAATCCGGTAACAAGTGTCTCCTCAAGCCTGTTGGAAAAGGTACATTTGTAGAAACCACCAGGATTGTAATACATGTGACCTTTGTGGGTGTGATTCTAACCTTCACAATGTAAATTATTTTCGCGTTGGTTTGCTTCCATCTTATTGTCCAGAGTCTAGAATATTTTTTACCTTTTACTGACACAGTTAAAACTAGTGCTTACAAAGGAAATTCACAAATCCTGGTATAAAACTTGCTGCTGTGTAGCTTACACTTGAGAGATCCATTCTCATCTCTGTGTTCCTGATATATAACTATATATAGTTACTATTGGATCCACTTCCATTTGCCATTAAAGTCACGTGTATTTCCAATGAAAAACTTCATTTCCGTTAGTCATGTTTTTCTTAGACAGCTCAAGAACACTAAAACTGTCCACTGCAACCCACAAAAATAATGCTAACAGAAGTGAAGCAACCCCACCACCTGATCTTTTTATCCAAGAATCTGAAGCTGGAGTTTTGACCATAAATTAAACATTTAAAAGCACTGTTCTGAAAGCAAAAGTCCTGCTTTTCCATTTCACACACGGCAGTGTATTTAAGCAATCCATGATTGCTTAAATTAAAATTCAAATTAATTAGCAAGGAAGTAACAGTTAGAATTAAGGTGAATTAGTAGAAGAAACTTCTTTACATGTGTAAACATCAAAATGTTTATGCTGGTCCAGGAAGCATCTGACTGAGCCTTGAACAGAAAAAGTTCAATCAATATAATGTATTGTTTCATTTATCTGACATATTCTTATCTCTTCTCACCATCAATATAATTTGCCCTCTGGATGGGTCATTTGATACTCTCCAAAAATCAGTTTATTATACTGAAACCTATGTCCCATGCTGACTCATCACTTGGTTTCCCTGCACACAAATGTACTAAACTCCTCCCTGGAGAACTTGTCCAAGCTCCCATCAAGCACCCTTCCTGCTCTTCCTGTTCCAAAGGCTTCCCTTGCTCACTGACCTTGTCCCCATGTGAGTATCTTTGCTTGTGCATCCCTTCTGAGCACGTCCACACAGTGACCAGGAAAATGCCCTGTCTCTGGAGGGGCACAGTTAGCAAGGATCATGCTTTCCAATTAACACTGGAAGCTGCTACCTCAGATGTTGAGACCAAAACTACAGCAGCCAAGCACAGGAATTGTGACAAAATTAATTCCTACAAAGGTCAAAGTATCATAGCAGTTTTAGCACGCAAATACATGTTAGGAGGAAAGAGTACCAATAACACAGAGAAAATCTGAAGAGAAACTAGGAAACAGCTTACTCATAAAACCCCTTTGATCACCAGTAATTGGTCTGAAGAACAGAATTATTTTTTTAAGTCCAAACTTGGTGTCTCTGCAACATTTCACTAGAGCAAACTACACTGAAATATAAATGGAAAGGCTACACTACTAAAAGCAAGTTCATTCAGGAACTCCATCCTCGAGTCACTCTTTTGTGCCTAGGCTGACATTACATATCAAGTTTACAACAGCAAAAGAGAGAGTTAAGACACACCAGCAAATGATACTTAACCTCTTTCTTTCTCTGTCTAGGTTCCGGGACATGCAGCTTTTGTTAGTATGCAACTACAATGACAGATATAAGCTGTATTATTTTTAAAGGAAATCTCAGTTGGAAAACATCCTGAAATTCTTATTGAAATAGCTGTATCAATAAAAACTCAGACCTAGAGCTCATGATGTGCTGACAGAACCCTCATTTGACAGCAGGATTTTTTGCGTGTCCCAGTACTCTCAAATAACATTCATAGGTCAGAGTTTATCCTTTAATTACTCTTTTACTTCCTTATTAAACTATAGCATTGCTAGTTAATTTCTAAACAGAAAATCTAATGAGAAGCCATAGTCTGGATTACAAAAATAACTTTTCCAAAAAACCCACAAATAAGACCCTAAGCAACTAAAAACCCCATGAAATATGGAATAACACCTGTCTTCTGTTTTCAAATACTTCCCATTATTATCAGATTAACTTTTAAAGCCCTGCTAACTGGAAAGACTTGAAGTTTGTTTTAGAATTAAACATTCTTGTATATTTTCTCAACCCCACAAAGCATGCCAAATTACAATTTCACAAGTTACGAGCTTCACAGTTTTTGAGACTGCTGGATTTTTCATTTTGTCTGCTCTAATCAAAGCGTACTCACCTTCGGCTGTTTAATCTGTTACAATGTCACTGATCTTTTGCAAGGCTGTCAGTATTTGTCCCAAGCCTCTGTTCCTTCCAGGTTCGGTGCCACTTGAGAGGCAGGACATACTGTACTACTCCCTATTCTTTGCTGAGGAATAGGCTTCAACCTTCTACGGCATCCGTAACTTCAGAAAAGGATCTTTTCCTTAAGCCCACCAGAATATTATGAACCATTTTTCTCTTCTCTGAGCATGAAGATAACATTTAGTTACCACGTAAGTGAAAGAGCAGAACTATGAGCAAAGCTCTCGGTGAACAAACAGCCTAAGAGGCAGAAGAGGAGGGAGGTGTTACAACAGCACAACCGCAACACTCCACAAAATTGCCTTTATCCTGCCCTGTGCCTGTCCTTTGGTAGCTGAAGTAGGAAACCTCAGCTTGCTACAAATAGTAAAACTCCAGCAGAGAGACACAGGCTAACTCTTACTAATGAACTTAGCTTTAAGTTCACCCCAGACATTAATCACGTGAATATCATTAAGTGTAACAACAGAAATGCATTCATTCTCCCCTCAGCAGTTGAATTTACAGCCACATATTCTCCATACTCTGGCTAACTGCAGTTATAAAATAGTACTGAATAGATGCGTGGTGCCAGAATATTTTCCAGTTTTCATTAATTATCAGATGGCAGTAAGGCCCTCTGACACCCACTAATGCCTCCTTCAGCTCCACACGGTTCAAAAGATTATTAGATTAGACTGAGCAGCTACTATACTGCAAGCAAGCCAGGATTTTCTGTCATGGAAAATTCATAGGTTATTTTTGGGTTTCTTTTTTCATTGGTCTGGCTAGAAGGAAAAGGAGGGTCCTCCACAATACGTGGCAAAAGCAACTGGCAGCATTTCAAAGGCAGTCTCTGCAGAGAGCACAGATGCCCAAGTGCTACCTGTTTGCCAGCTCACAGCTTTAAGGAGCTATGTTTGCCCAAGTGCAGAGGATAAAAGGAGCACATTAGAAAATCCGAGTAACTAAGGCTAAATAGAGTATTGTTCCTACCTCCTAAACTAGAAGACAATCTGGGGCACACGGGAAGCTCATTTGCTGCGGCTGTAGTTCTTATTAATTAGGCCAGAATAAAACATCTACAGTTGTTGTTGCCAACTGTCATTTTTAATCATATTTTGTAAATTAAAAAGAACAAAATTCCTGAGCAAAATTTTTTTGTAACTAAATTATTCAAAATCTCAGCCTTAGGACTCCTATGATTAGGAGATAACTTTACATTCTTTAATGAAAACTATTTCTGATGCTTTGGTGAAAACTTTGCCATCTTTTTTGCAAACATCAGAAATTAAAATTAAAAAAAATAAACCTATCAAAATCTTGGGTTTAAACGATCTTTATGTTTTTTGATAGTTTGAGCTCGCAACATGAGCAGACATCAGTAAGCATTTAAATGATACATTGCAATTATGCAACAAAGTCATGAGTTTAAATAAAAAAGTCTAAACAAAATATATATCCAAGCATTTCTACTAAAGCAATGAAAATCTAACATTTTATTCATCTACTGGAAAACAGTGCATAAAAGTGTTTATGGTTTTTGTTAATTAGAATTTTTGTTTAACTTTTTATAAGTATCATGAAAAAACTAATCTTAAAAAATAATGTTAGGTTAATAAAAACCTTTCCAAAACAAAAAAAAATTATAGTTTAAAAAATAATTTGTTGCTTTAAAATTAATTACTTGAAGTCCCATAAAGTGAGAAAGATACAATTATAGAGTTATCTAGCATGTACTAACTATAAGGAACAATACTTACAACACAGAAAACACTGTAAGCTAGATCACCTTCGTAATGAGCCTCTTTACTGAAACACTGAGTATTCTTAAATATAATGTATTTACGTTTGGTTTGTGTTGGCCATCTTAAGACGTCCCACGATAATGTGACGGTTGTTTGCTCTCACAGACTGCAGTACGTGCTACAGCATTCCAAAGCTGCCAAATTACAGTCCAGAGCCTTTCCAGACTGTGACACTTTCAAAGGAAAATGTTAATATTTCTTACACTCCTAAGCCATAACACTTGTTCAGACTTGGAGAGCAGATTTCTTGGAGAGCAGATTTCCACATATTTGGCAATTAAAATACATAGCCAAGAAGTAATTCTTTGAGGAAAAGATGATCAACTGTGATTAACAGATGAATCAGTTTCTTGGTAAATCAGCTTTTTCACAAGGACAAAACATCTTTGGAGGAGATCATATAAAATATGATATTTTATTTCATGTAATATTTTAACTGATATGTTTTGGATGTTAAGTTAGCTACAAGCCTCCACCTTTCCTACTGACCTTCACAAAAACTCAGGAACACTGTCACATTGTTTACTGTCACTTTACATTGTGACAATTAATGAAAATAACTCATATTTCTAGTCTCCAAAATTAATGCTCTTGAACATTAAACAATACCCTACATTTAAATCCCTGTTTTTAAGTTTCTAAACATGACACAGAAATACTTTTTGTGCTGTTAGTGTCACTCAGCAAGTCAGTACCATGCTTACCTTCCCAGGCTTTCCCACTATCGCTGCTCTGTCTCCTGCTGAGTGAGGAGCCCAGTGGGAAGCAGCTCAACTGAAGTGACATCTTAATGAAGCACTTCCTGGGCAGCACACAGACTCGAGTCAATCACCCATCCAACATATGCTTATTTCATTGGGGAGGGCTGATATGGAGTAATCCTATTGAGTTTAAATACCTAGATCTTAATTTACTTAGTAAAAAGCAGAATGGCAGCTTAAAGAATAAACTCTATGGTAGAAGAGTCTGTTCCACAGATTTACCACACCAAAAAATATTCAGGAGGGAAGGCATGAAGAAATTTTGGAATGCAACCAAAATATGTGCTTCTATTATTATAGATAATTTCATCATTTCTACTTTCCCCAAGGCAGTCAGTCTATCAGACAGAAGTTCATTAAAAAGCTGACCCAGTACTGTCTTTCACACAGCACAAGGGCTGCCATTTCAGGCTGCAAGCCACCTTACGAAAACAAACACAACAGGAGTGCCAGAAGTAGGGATTTGCTCTGGCATGACAGAAAACAAGTTTTGTCTTGCTGCCAAGCTTCTCTTGGGAGCAGCTTTGGTAGGAGGTGACCAAACCACCTTGCCCATGGTGAAGAGGCTATTGGGAGGTTTCAATTTCAAACAGAATGGTCAGAGATTCTGGAAATTTTAAGGACTGTACGCATTAGTTTTGAGTATTTTTTTAATCTCTGGTAATACCACTATAATGAAATCCATTTTGAGAGACCAAAGATATATAAATGTCAATGATTAAGATGAACAAGATATCAGTTTTTAGAAGAATTTGTCCAATAGGTCCTGCACTAGTGAAGTAGTTACCTCTATATGCAACTCTAAGCAAGTGACAACTAACTCTTTTCAAAAAAGAGGGAATTATTGATATGAGTTAAATGATAGCTAACTCTCTTTTTTTTTTTTTAATATTGATAAAATCTACATTTATGTGCTCTAATATTTTGTAATTTGGGATGGGAAAAATATTTTGTCCCATCCAATTAAATTCTCAGCCACAATTAAGTGGTTGATAAGGGTGATGAGAAGTAAAATGAAATATATCTTAACATTCAGTTATTTTACATTGAATACATCATATTACCTGGAAAGGGAGGAAGAAATCCTCACTAACTTCAATTAAATATATCTTGATTCTATAAATCAAACTTGGAAGCACTAGAAACATTGCAGAAGTAAAATAGTCAGCTCAATGGAAAATGATAACTTCATACTACTTTACACTGCCTTACCTTTAGAATATGAAAGAAATTCATTTCCCTTTGTCATAAGGTGATAAATTAGTGCAAAGAGTAGCAGTAGCACATGTGCAAACACAATGGGAGAAGGGGGGATGTGGAGTTAGAAGAAGAGCTTGATAAATCAGCAAGACAAAAACAATCCAAACTATAAAAATTCCAGAAAAGAAAACCAATCAAAGAACAGCTGGTTTGAAAGAAACGGCTAGGTCCTGAATCTTCAACAGAAACAAACTCTTGAAATCACATTCATATAAATATAATTTTGCTGATAACATATGACTTAATATTTCAGCTTTTCTACATGTCAGTGTTTTGAATCAGTCTATTCTAGCACTGATTATTAATGAGATGAAAGGATGAATACACTAATTGAATGAAAGTGGAAAATACTGGATCCAGCATTTTTTTCCCCCTAGTGACTATTATTATTAAGGAAACATCTGCCAAGAGAGCCCTGAAAATAGGTTGATAATCCTTTTCCCACCAAAAGCATGCAGGGAGAAGCACACATTCTGCTTTATGCATAATTTATTTCCGAGGCTTAGCAATACCGGTCTCTCTGATGAACTACCTTTATTCTCCTTGGACATCTGTATGTAATAGCAGTAACCAAGTACACACTTCCACATAAAAACCTAGGAGTTCATCAAGTTACATCTAGAAGTAGCAAAACAAATAATTATGTAAATAATAAAGCCATGGCTAACACTTAGCATTCCCTGCATGTGACCAGATGAATTAAAGCTGAAATCATGTAATTAGTAATTTTATCACAAATATCATGCACCAGAGAATAGAGAAATCATCCTGTTTCATTTTCAAGCCCTTTTTGAAAAGTTTAGCAACAGCAATGATTAAAAACCATAATAAAGAAGCCAACAATGCAGAATAAGTTCTGTCAGTAACCTGGAATTCCTGATCCATATTGATCTGACCAATATCAATTTCATTGTTAATATTGCTTTACAAATCAAAACACCATCACCAGCTGACTGTTTGCTCCTTGAATGTCAGGCTGAAAATGAGCTAATAAGACAACACCTTCCACAGAAAGTCTTCAAACCTAGGTTGGCGGTTGAACAGCAATTGCAGTTGCTCAGCTGAGTATCTTTTGTCAGAAGTACATTTACAATTTATTGCTTCCTTATTCTCTGCCACAATACAGTGGAATCTTTCCCGGGAATAGTTGTCTGTTGGGATCAGATTCTGTCACTTGCTAAGAGTCCTGTGCAACATTTATTTAATTTGTTTATGTCAACCTGGTGATATTTGGAGCTTTTATGGAAACAGCATGGATGTGAAGTATTTCAGCCATCATGGTGAATGCTATGAAAGCATTTTATTTAATTACTGCAATAAGAAGGGTGGAACTAAACACTACTCTGAGGCTTTACAGGAAGTCTTATGTGTAAGAGTATCCCTAAACCTTTCAGTTTTGGTATTTCCATATAGCAGGCTGCTAAGCTGATTTTGTCTACTGACAAAATCCTCACAGAGTACTGGAAGCTCTAAGTACTGAGAAAATACCAAGGAACAAAGAAGTAATAGATACTGCTCCACTGGATATAGACTAATTTATTTGCTTTCCAAACAAAGATGGGAAAAGGGCAAAGAACATGAATCCCCTTTCCCCTTCCTCCATTGCACTGATTTCTATAGTAAGCAATACAGTGGGGTAAGTGAACATTTAGCAGAACTTTTATCAATATTCCCATACATAAACTCTATTCCAGTTTTTATCAGTACAGAATCCAGTATCAGATGAAAAATTACAGCTCCTAATAAGTTTCTCAGAAAACAAGTTCCCACTATGAAAACTGGAGCAATGGTAGCTAGTACAGCTCTTCAGATTTTCATTGAAGAAATATTTAAATGGAAGTATCTATATAATTTCAACAGTCAGAATTTTCAAATGTAGTTTAAATTATATTTTTAATGCACACTGCACAATTTTCTCCTAGCATGACTAGTACAGAGTTTTAGACTTCACTAAGGGATGTTTAAGCATCACTGTGGCTACAAGTTCTTTTTTAAAGAATAAATTCCAGATTCTGTAAATTTTTCTTTAGGAAACTGGACTCCAGGAATTTTAATTCTCATTCAAAATTCTCAACTCAAAAAAGTCTTAATGATATACACTGAGAGTGGTAGTAGGTACATTTTTTGTGAGTTTCCTCCACAGCTACTAGCCTCAAGAATAACACTTTTCTAGAAATACTGGGAAGCAACAAACAAGTAAGAAAAAAATATATAGACAACTATTTTTAAATGTAGTAGTTGCAGATAAAAAAGTAATTTCTGCTATACAAATAATAAAACTAGGTGCCAAAGGAATGTATAATCTAATAAACCATTTCTCCAAATTACTAAATATTGTATTTTACGTTACCAGTAGTATATCAGTAGGCTTGTTCATAGAAAAAAATGTGAATAAGTTGTTGTAGGACTAGGACCTGTCAAGATTATATTTAGAAGAAAATCAAACAGATTTTAGTGTTATATATTTTCTTTTCCCACTTTTTTCCCCCTCTTGTACCTGTTAGTTTTTGCTTATCCGGATGTACACATCTGCTTTTAGGTTTCTGGCTTGCCTGTTGTCCTTACCACTATTTACTATTTCCATTTTTTACGTTTTTGTTTAACCATCAGACCAATATTCAGGGTGACACAATTTTAATCTGTGCCACTTCATTCCAGCCCAGCTGACTAAGCAACAGAGGCAGAGATAAAAGCCTTGAGTGCTGAAATCCACATTCTTCCAGGGCACGGTGCCCTGTGTCCAAAGGTCAGGCACCTGCTCTGACAAGCACTTGCAGGACTGCACAGGGAAATGGGACCCGGAGCACCCACGGCCTCTCGGGTGTTACCACAGCAGCCCTGCAGATGAGGAGCCCTAAACACACCCTGACACTGAGTGAAACCACTTAGTGCAGCCCCCAGGACCCCATCTCAGCCGCATTTCCCCTCACCACTGCCACCAGCCTGTAAGGTCCCAGCTCACAGTTCCTGAAGCATCAAGGAGCACACACGGGCACTGACACGTACTCCTTCTGGCTGCTGCAGGACAGCTGAGATTGAGCTGCAGTCATGCCAACCTCCTGGGGGAGCAGCTCACAGGCATCCACAGAGCATCAGCCCCAAGAACAGTAATCACGCCTCAGAATTAAACAACAGAGGGAATAAAAGTACAATTAACATACTCCTGTGCTCTCAGACCTGCGGGTCCAGTGCAGTCACTCAGTGTCTTTAAATACAATGACCCGCAGAGGCACGTGGTAAAGAAATCATGAAAGCCAAGAGTGTGGAAGAGTCATGCAACTATACAGTGAGAGGACTGCTCAATTAGGGAAGAGAGCAGAATACAAAAATGAAATAATTACAAAAAAAGTAACAGCAGCTTTGGCCGAAACCTTGGTACCACTGCATACTCTGAATTTGACACTTAGTTGTACCCGTCTGCATTAATTTCTTCTCCTGATCCAAGTTCTGCAAGCTGGACTCTGCACATCTAAGATTCCTTTCACCAATATGAAACAGTTGCATTGGAGGAGAAAACAGAGAGACGTTTCCAGGCACATTATCTTCATTAGCAATTAGTCACCTCTTCAAATTCATGATAACACACCTGCTTCTCTTCCGGGGGGCCAAGACACATAAAAGTGCACCATAACGAGATGAGAAAGAAACAAGATGTTTATCTGTGCTTAAGAAAAACAAGAAATGAAGCCAAGTGTTTCAGGGGCTGTTTCCGTGCAGGGTCTATAAAACACTAGGTTGTGTGACTGAGACTTCTTACATCCTCACAGCCCCATGAAGTTGTTATGGGCACTTCCATGTGGAGTCTTCTACCACCATGGTAGCTGGGGAAATTTGATGTTATGGTGAGAAGTCAGTAGATGAGGCTTTGCATCTGGGAAGTAAAATTCCCAGCGAAGAATGGGGAGCAGGAAGTCCCCCTACTGAACTGTTAGAAGTATTTATTACAAAAAAATAAAAAAGCCTGAATTACATGCTCAGTAAATGCTCACAGAAGCTGCACCACAAATTTATGTAGCATTCTACCTGTGCTAAATGAAAGCATTTCTTCAATACCTACATTAATATGATCTGGTGACTCCAGAGACCAGAGACTTCCATGCAAAACCTTTTTTTTTTTTTTTTTTTTTTTTAAATTAAGCACTTCATGTGCCACAACTATGCTTTACCAGCAAAAACAATCACCCTATGATTCAGTAAATTTAGCTTATTCTTAGAATAACAGTCTTCTTGAACTTCCTAATACACCAACAGTATCCTGCTCTTACATTCATCAGGGATGACAAGGGAGTTTTAACTCTACATTAAATTGGCAAGCAGTACAGTTTACACCTTCCTTAGTGTGCTTGTCATTTCAGTCTTGGAAATTTATACTCAGAATATTGTTTTCACAATAATAGATACTTTAAATTGAAATGGTCTAGAAAATTTTGTGTTCAAAATAACACTGATAACAAAACCCAGATGTCCTTGAGCTTCCTGAACCTTTAAAGTTCTACTTAACAAACCATATATAGCTACACGGTTCCTGCTTTCTCTCTAGGAATGACTCTTGAAAAACTAACGTTTTATAAAGTCAGCTGGGAGAAAACATTGCACTATATGCTGGAAAACAAATTAAGATGAAACCCAGTTACATTTTGTAAAGTTTCTTGAAGTATTGTAGGTCCTTTCCAAGTTGCCAGCCTTCAAAAGGCCACCAGAATTTTATTAAAATGACCAACATGTATTTTGCAGGACAAAAATAACCATCTCCGAATGAAATATTAGCAACAGGTTCCCGAAAGCATTAATCGGAAACGGTTCAAGTCTTGAAACACACGTGCACTATTTTACATGCAAGCGACACAGCCCTAGCACAGTGGAAACAGGCAACAGAATTATCCTCCGACAGGATTTTATTTCAACCAAGAAACAACGCTAAGCGAAGCTCCTACACAAATACAGAGAGAGCCGGAGTTCCTAATGACAAAAACAACGCTCGGAGTTGAGTGTCCCCTCCCGTAGTCTCTCTGTGGTTCACACCTGCCCATAACCCCTTGTTTTATCCTTTTTTCTCCTGAGCGCTCGGGACTCGCTGCCCCTTCGGGGCTCGCACCAACACCGTCCCTACTTTACACGCGTAAACGCTTCACAAAAGGAACATAACAGAAAGCAACGTACGCTCACAAAGTAATAACAATAACAAAAAAGAAAAACTGTATCGTACACACGCTGCTCGCCGCTACCTGTGCGGAGGAGCGCCGAGCCCGCTCACTCGCCGAACGCGCCGCTGGTCCCGGCGCCGCTCCCGCCGGACACGGCGCACGGCAGCGCCCGAGCCCGGCCCCCGCCCGCTGCCTCGCCGCCCCGTCCCGCAATGCCAGCGCCCCGCCGGCTCCCGCCGCCACCTGCCGCCGCGGGGCCGGCCCGGCGGGCGGGGCGATGGCGGGGGCGGGCCGGCCCGGGGGCGCTCGGGGCCGGGCTCGCCGGCCGCCGGGGCTGTCCCACACCTGACAGCCAGGTGCGTCCCGCCTGCTCGGGGAGTGCCGCCACGGCCGGAGGGAGGGAGCTGCACCGAGCGCTCCCTTGGCACCGAAGTTTCCTCCTTGCTGCCCCTCGCAGCGCGGGCGCTCCTCTCCTTGCTTAAGCCACTCTCAACGCTGTGGCGTTTCCTTTCTCTCGTCCCCTAAAGTCCCCGCCCGTACTCCACAAGGCGCCCGCCGGTTCCGGGCGGTCCCTCAGTGCTGCTGCCGGACCGGCAGAGGCTCGACGGGGCGCGCTCGGCCCCCGCCGGTGTTACCCGTCCGTGCAGCGCTCCGTGCAGCAGAGCCCCGCGGGGGCGGCGAGGTGCCCGCGGGAGCCATCAGGGACCGAGCCCAAGCCGCCGCGGCCGCTCCGTGTGCGGAGTCGAAGCGGTTAAAGCCGAGCAGCGCCGGCGGAGGAGGTTTGGGCCCCGCCGGCCGCCGTCCCGCCGTGCCCGCCCCGCGCCGCGCCGCCCGATTCAAAGCGGAGCCATGGCGGAGCAGGGCCTGGGCATGGCCTCCATGATCCCCGCGCTGCGGGAGCTCGCCGGGTAGGACGGGCCCGGCGGCCGCCGCGCAGGGCGTGTGTGTGCGGGGCTGGGCCGCGCTGGGGGAAGCGGGCCCGGCGTGTGTGGCGGGGAAGGGGAGAAGGAGGTGTGCGAGGTGTCCTGCGGCCGGGCCCGCGCCTTCAACTCAGCTGGTCCCTTCTCCCGCCACCTGCCAGGGGCTCTCCCACCCGCTCGGCCTGTCCCACCCGCCCGAGCTCTCCCTTTCTCCCTCTCTCCCTCCCGGGCGGCGCTGGCAGAGCCTGGCATCGGCAGCCTGGTGGCCTCCGAGCCCCCGGGGCTGCCGCTGTGTGAGCTCTGAGAGCCACACGAGCTGGAACATGCCCAGCTCTGGAGTTCTCGTGGCAGCACTGTAGCATTGTTTTGCAATAGGCAGCGAGTTGATGTGGAGGTACAATTGTATACTGAAGGTGTGACCCTACAAGTCCTGTCTGCTGAGGGACAGGCCGGTCACAAAACAAGAAAGTTAAAAATAATAAAAAAACCCCCTTAACCCTCCCCAAACCTCTACACAACAGCAAGAAATCAATTTGTATTTATTTTTGAAGACTTCTAGAAGAGAAGAAAATCAGTGTCTAACACTAAGTTGTTGAGATAGACTTTAAATAATTTTTTTGTTCTTTAAAATTGATTA
The DNA here is from genome assembly GCF_015227805.2 of Hirundo rustica. NCBI lineage: Eukaryota > Metazoa > Chordata > Aves > Passeriformes > Hirundinidae > Hirundo > Hirundo rustica. The sequence continues at coordinate 11,254,148 of NC_053459.1, read as the reverse complement.
CATAAGATATCATTCTTTTAATTTTAGTGCTAGTCCAGAGGAATACAACACAGTTGTGCAGAAACCAAGACAAATACTCTGCCAGTTCATTGACAGAATTCTTACAGATGTAGATGTTGGTAAGCATTCCTATGATCTAAAATTGTCTGCTTTATACTTTAACTAATTCCTGCCAAAAATAGAAGTTAAAACTCTAATTTTAAGAAAGTTTTAGTTGACTACAATACCATTTATGCGTTATTTTTTTGATAAAGTCAGTGATGAAGTATTTTCTGCTAGGATGTGAAGTTCCCTATGTAAATAACCCATGCACACAGCCCCGGAGAAGGAGGGGTGAATGCAGTTCAGGGTTGTCTGAATACAAATGCTCACGACATTGAAAAGCAGGAGTGTCGTGTAATGTCACTGCTCATGAGTAACACAGTGTGCAGTTCTTAATATTCACATGTCTTTCAGAATTGAAATATTGTCTGAATCTCAGATAGTTTTCTTCTTGTACTAACTAACATTGGATAGGATCCCTGGGGGATCTGGATTAATTTGCTCTGATTCAGATCCCTGTTTCAATGGAGCAGCATTAGATATGTTCAGCATTTTGTTAAACTTCCTGCTTCAATAAGCTGAATTTACTGTTTAAAACCTTTTGTATTCTGGAGATTTGAAACAATGCTCAGCATTGTTTCTCCAGCAAGACTATAAACCTAGGGAAATGTTCAATATTTGCTATTCTCCACTCAACACACAGTTGGATAGAATTTTAAGAATGTTAATGAATTTGGGGTTAATAATATTTAATTTTCTTCATACAGTTTGGAGTCACATAGAGGGTGACAATGTGCATGAAATTATCTTCATGGATTAAAAATATATACTCCCAATAAATAATTTGGAAGGTTTAATACCATATCATAGTATTTGATATATTTTTTAAAAAATCTTTCTTATAAGGTGTGAACAAAATATGTGAACTGGTTTATTGCAATGCTGATTTAAATATTGGCTTCTTTTTCTTTAAAGTTGCCTTGGAACTGATTAAGAAATCAGATTCACAGCCAAGTTCTGTGATGTTGCTTGATTTTATTCAACATATCATGAAATCTTCCCCACTTATGTTTGTAAATGTGGATGGAAATCGGGAGGAAACTGAATGCAGTTGCATTGGTGAGTCAGTTGAAAATGTTTATGTTGAAGCTTGGTATTTTCAGGATTTAAATTTGCAGACAGTGGGATCATCCAAAAGAACAGGAAGGGAGGAAAGGCGGATATGTAAGTTCATCATAGTAAATTTATAAATGAATATGATGCTAGACTTTGAATATTGTGACTGGATTCGCACTTGTGATGATAGAAATTTCTTGGGACAGATTTTGACATTCATTACCATTGCATAGATATATTATTATATAGTGTTGATGAGATATGCTGTGCATGTACTCATTGCCTGAGGGTGTGTTTTTTGACAGAGGAAAATGTGTGGAAATACCAGTGTAAAGTGTGTGTCTTTCATTCCCAACCCCCATGTTCTGTGCCCTCTCTTCCTCTTTTTCCATGGGATCTGCTGAATAAGTGTCCCAGTGAAGACTGTTTACTGAGCCTACATGCATTTATAGCAAGGAGTTTAGTTTTAGTGATAAGCAATCTGTGCTTAGGGAGGTGCTCAACTGGAGATTTTAGTTTTTATCTTAATAATAAAGATTCTCTTTTATTGTCCTAGAATTTAGTAACTGGATCATAACAAGGCTTCTTCGTATTGCTGCAGCTCCAAACTGCAACACGTTACACAAGAACATTTGTGACGTTATCTGCTCTTTACTTTTTCTGTTTAAAATGAAGAGTTGCTCCATTTTTGAAGCACTAACTAAAGACTTGCTACAGCTTTTTCAAGACTTAATCATCTTGCATGAAAGAGATGTACAGAAGCATCTCTGGGAAGATGGACTGGTCTGGCCAGTGACTGTAAAGAGATTTTCCAGCAATATAAGTGACAAAGTGGGATATTTAAGATTGGCACCATTACAGCTGATGGGTATGCCAAATATAGAATATTTGGAAGTTGTATTAATGTCTATTCTGACAAACATTGCTGCAGATATTTTTTTTGTAAGACGAGATACTATTCTCTGGGGGATAGGCTGCTCCCTATTAGAGTATGGCAATCCAAAAGTTAAAGCTTTGGCAATGAAGTTTATGGTGAAGTTAATTCATTTAGGAGGACCTCCAGAACAACTGGCCAGTATTTTCTTCACAGTCTTTTTTGAAATTCTACAATCAGCACTTGAAATGGATACAGAGGAATCAGAACTCTTTGAAGAACCACTCTTACTGTTGGTGAGGACGCTGCTGCCTTTTGAAGCAGATTCTCACAAAAATATCGAACCTGTCTACTTGAATATGCTGCTAGAGAAGCTCTGCTCATTGTTTGAAGGGGATGTGTGTAGGTGTCTTCAGTCTGAAAAACTGAAAACTGCCTTTTGCCATGTACTGCAGTATTTTCTGGAGTTTGTTCCAGCTGGCTATGAATCTGCCTTACAAATAAGAAAAGCCCGTATCAGTACCATATGTAGGATTTTTGTGAATGTGCTTGGAACTCAGGAAGAACAAGAGGTAGGTTTATTTTAAAAACTGAATTTATTTTATGAATAGATTATATGCAAAAACCTATACCTATGCAAAGAAGAAAATCCAGGAAATGCTGTTTTTAATTGCTTGTTTAGGTTGACACTCCTTTTTTCTCAACTGTTTCACATGTTTGTACAGGTTAGGGTTCTTAAATCTGTTGGATGTAGCTGGACTCCTATGTTTTTCAGATGTATTAAACTGTCCATAAGCTATGCAGGCACAACTGTCTGTCCATAATCATGAGAGTAAGGACCAGAGTGCACTCATATGAGGGCAGCTTTGCAAGTAGTGTGCAGCAGGTTGAGATGCTCTTACTTTCCAATCATATGCTTTTAATCATGTTTGTTAGGGACAGGTAGACAGAAAAGTTTAAATTAAAATAGAGTCAATGGTTTGGGTTGGCAGAGACCTTTAAAGGCCATCTAGTCCAACTCCCTGCAATGAGCAGAGACAGCTTCAACTAAATCAGGGTTCAGAGCCCCACCCAACCTGACCTTGAGTGTTTCCAGGGATGGGACATCCACCACCTCTCTGGGCAACATGTGCCAGTCTGACACCATCCTCGTAATAAAAAATTTTTTCCTGATACTCAACCTAAATAAACCCTGTTTTAGGATGAAAACCATAACAAGGGATTGGTAATGAGATGTTGATATGTTGAGTGCCTCTACTCCATACATTCATCTGTGTATCCTACCTGTTTTTTAAACTTTGTGTGTGTGTTTGATGGCTTTGGTAGCAAGATGTTATGGCAGGAGCTGGGAAACAGCTGAACAAGCTGCATCCTCTCTAATAGCAGCACAGGAAACTTCATTGCTCATAAGAGCTTTCATCTTGTAATTAAGTTTTTTGTAATGGAAAGGTTTTTATGAACTTTTTTACCATGATTACTTTGCAATTTAATATTTTTAGTCAGAAGTGATAATACCACATCTTTAAGTAAATCAGAGCATACATCATGGTACCTCTCTTGTTTGTCCATCCCAGTATCTGCTGAGTCCACTTTATACAGCATTAAAAACACAGACAGAAGAAATCTTTGAGGAGCTTCAGCAGAGCCAGCTGGAGAACTCAGATACTGATGGGTGGAGCAGCAGCAGTGATGAAGTTCCAGAGAAAAGACTACGACTGAGCCTACCCACAAAACATCCAAAGAAATCACCTGCACCTTTAGTGTATGATACTTAGTAACTACTTTTATAGTAATATGGCTGTTAATAATAAATCGCAACTTCTTGAGGCAGTTTCTTAGCAGATTAAAAGAGCTTCTGGGGAACAAATCTAAGTTACATTTTGAGGGATCAACATCTACTGGTGATTTTTAAGCCAGACTTTATCAGAGACTGTTGTGAATGCGTTCAGTGGAAATTATTTTCATGTTTTCACACTGAAAACAAAGCTGAGAGTACCCATAGTGTGACAGAATTGTGTGTGGCTGTGCTCTTACGCTGGATGTACTTAAAGCAGGCCTAGTTAGGTCAAGTTGTGCTCAGATGAACAAAACCAGTTCTCTCGGCCTCTGCTTGTGCTGTGCTCCCTGATTATCTTGGACTTGTGCCAGCAGTTGATCTCTTTCTTGTCTTTAGGTACTCAAAATTGGCTGGGGCATGCTGCATTCCAGGTGTGGGCTTGTGATCAGCCTTCTCTCTTTGAGTACAGCCCAGGGTGTAGTTGACCTCCTTTGAAACAAGGTCACACTGCTCTAATATTCCACTTTTCCACAAGCCTGCAGGTCATTTTCTCCAAAGCAGCTTGTTAATTAGTCAGCTCTCAGTCTGTTCTATTGCATCAGGGGTTTTTTGCCAGTTGCAGGACTTGTCATACAGACCTTCAGGAATTCTTGTCAGCCTAATTTTGTAGACAGTTGTAGTCTTGTGAGAAAGCAGCTCACTTTTCTCCACAGAGCTGCCTGTGTCATTGTAGAAAGGAACTGAATGCATGATTTGCCTGTCATAAATACATGCTGGCTGTTTCCAGTCACCTTCCTGTGCCTCATGTAGGTAGAAATGAGTTCAAGGAAGACTTTTTCCATAATCTTCCTAGGGAGTGAGATTAGGCTGATAGGCCTGTAGTTCCTTGGATTCTCTTTTTTTTTGCCTTTCTCGAAGATGGGTATAATGTTTGCCCTTCTATGGTTACCAAGACCTTCCGAGGCAAAACTTAAAGTTTTGCATTTATAGCCTTTCAGATAAGTCTGATACGAGTCATATCAAAATTCAGAGTTTTCAATCCAAAGAACACATTTAAGATAAAGCTTCATTTGGTATTTTCTTAGTCCTGTATCAAATATGGATTGGCTCTGTTTTTGCTATGGTTATTTATCTTTTCCGAAATAAAGTATGTGTTGGAAAATAATTAATATGGTCAAATTACAGACTTAGCCCTGTAAACATGAAACTGAAGAGTGCTCTGTGGAATGCCATCACTAAGAAAGCTGCATCCTTAATGTCTCTCCTTGAGGAAGAACTTCTGCCAGGGGATGTTGCTCAGACTGTGGAAGGGGTTGCTGTAATTCTGCGCTTGGCTGCTCTGTGCACAGTTCATTGTTCTCCCCCAGCAGATTCCGCCAGGTAAAGGTGCCAAGGGGAAACCGTGGGACCAAGAGTTTCTTGTAACTCGTCACGATTTGTGTGATTACTTTAATGCTTGTCTGTGTATCAGGATCAATACTGGAGGGGTCCTGTACATTTTGGAGAAGTACATTTTCATAGTAACTCGGCTTACAAGCAGTTAGTATTAAATGTTGTTTGCTGCATTGATGTGATTTCTGTTTTAACAGTAAAGAGCATGGAGTGTCTCATCCATGTAACTCTGATACATGTAAGAATACTCCTCCAAGCTCCCCAGATTCAATGTTGAATATAGAGTTCAAGTGGATTTCCTCTGAATTTACCACAAGAGTAGTGAAAGTCTGCAGAAAGCTGTTAGAGGCTGCTACACAGATTGTTAATCTAGAACAAGTGATTGACAGAATAGTAAAAATCTTCGATGCTTTGCTGTATGCACAAGGTAAGAAACCCTTTGAGATGTCTTGTATTTTGTAAATTAGGACTGTATTAAGTCTCTTTTGGTAGAGGTACAGAAATTATGAATCTTGTGCTAGTATTCCAACTCTTTTACAAAAAAAGGTTAAATTAAAAAAAGCATAATTTTCTGTTTAGAGACCTTCATTTGCATTCCTTTTTGAACATAATTTACTTCTTTTTGTCCGTACTTCTACTGATAGTGAAAATACATTAAAAAGGATCAAACTTTGTCAGTTTTCTTTTAAAGACACACAGAGGCAGCATACTTTACTATTTTTGTTCCACTTAGCGATTTCAGAGTTTATGACCAACTTCAGCAAACATGGCATGCGTGGTACCAAAAATATGGAGTACTTCTATGTTTTTTTAGAAGTAACTGGTAGGTTGGAGGACAGACTCAGTAACCAAGACGAAAATGTTAATATGAGCTCAGCTTACCAGACACCCCAAAGTCCACCTGAAAGTCTTTGCACAAATCCAGAGATACCAAAGTTATACTCATTCTGCTGCTCATGTGTTACATTCTGTCATCTGTTTAACGAGATTTTTAGGTTATTCTGATTTAGCACTACGTGATTTATTATTAAATGCCTAAAATGTGGGATATCAAGATGTGGCAATAGTGATACTAATCTTTGTTGATAGAAGAAGTAGTATTTTGTAGCAAATAAGGAACATAAAATGTTTTATAAAGTCTATAGAGGTGAAAAAATACATTTTTGTTGTTGTTTTGCTGGTTTTTTTCCCCTAGTGAAAATTCCACTGAGTGATCAGATTCTTGATGACTTATGTGGATTGCTGTCTCTGCCCTGGATTTACAGCCATCCTGATGATTCTTCTTTTAAGCCGTCTATCTGGGGGTTTGGTCCTCTAGTTTTGAATCAAAAAACTGCACAGAGTTTCTGTAAGTATGTTAAAGTATATGAAGCCTAGTTCCATTTTGGAATGATTGTTCTAAACTAAAATTATTTTATTTGCCTTCATATGATTGATGGTAATAGAAGTTGAAATCGAGTAATTATTTGCTTTGTTTTTTCTCTTTAGCACCCCAAACTCAGTCACACTGTGTGTTCCTTCTGTCTCTCTTCCCAAGTAACATTCATCTGGATTGGAGAAAATCAGTTTATCACTGGGCATTACAAAGTCACCATGAAGTAATTCGGGCTACTTGTGTTAAAGGATTCTCTCTCCTGCTTCATCCTGTGCAGTCCTGCAGCACGATTCCCAGAGCTCTTTTGTATGTACTAATGCAGCTTTTCTGTCTTTGTGCAAGAGGAAAAATGGGCAAATAATAAATGGCGTATAAGCACAAAAATAAATGTTCGTTTCATATGAAATTTGCTGGATCTTAATTTCAGAAATCAGATATCAACAGGATAGGTGCACATGATGATGTCTGTGTGACAGAATAGTGTTCACTTACTGTGTCAGTGTACAAGTTCCTTTGGTAGCTGAAGATCCCAGTTTAAAACAGGGCAGGGAGGGGAGATACCTTGGTCAGCGGAATCCATGTTGTATTTTTCCATGTCTCTTAAAATCTTTGCAGCTTCTCTGCCTTTTTTATATATGTCTTGGTGTCTTCTGTCCTTTTGTGTTATTCTTCAGTTTCTTCTCTACAGCCTGCCAGCCTCACCATGCCCAGTGCTAATTCAAACATTTGACAGAATGTGAGGGTGATCTGAAAAGGACAAAGATAATTTTGTGAGACAGACCCTTAAGCTGTCCTGATAGTACTGTCAGTATAGTTAGAGAACTCAGACCTTGTAGAAAAACAATTTTCTAGGTAAATGATCTATTTAAATGATTTAATTTCTGTTTCCATTTCAGAAATCAAATCAAAGATGAGTCTGAGCTGGTCAAGGAGGCTTGTGCTGCCATAGTTGGGAAGTTATCTTGTTGTCTTTCCGGCCCATTCCATGTACGACCTGCCTCCGCAGACTCTGCTATTAAGGATGTTACTCATGATATTTTGTGTAGCAGCCTTACTGTGACTTCTGCTCATGGAAAAACCTCTTCTGTGCAAGCCTGTGTTTTCAAGCCCTTTCTCATTCTCCTTGAGAGCAAAACACCCAGTTCAGTAAAGCTAGGTATGTGGCTTTACCTTTAGTAACATTTTACACTTCCATCTGAGGTACTAAGTCACTGTTTCTGAACCTTTCCCCATTCCTTTTATTCTGTGTTTGGTTTCTAATAGTTCTACTGATGTTTGAAATTTTGTATTTCAATTGATACCACTGCTGGTATTTAATGTTGTCAGTGATATTCTTTTTAAACTACCTTGGCCTAAATTTGGTTTATGGCTATATCTAAAACTGTAGTACTTGATAAAATATGAATTCTAAATATATTTTCTGATTTCACAATATTTCTTCTTTTGGTTAAAAAAGTAAAGTGTGCTTTATGGTTTGTTTGCATCACTCTTTTGTGCACTTCAGTATATTTTGAGAAAGCATTAAATATGTTTTCCTTTCCTCCTCCAACCATGCCATTCAGCATTTATAGAAAATATACCTCATCTTTGCAAACACCTGGATTTTAATACTGATGAGTCCAGTGTGAAGACTCTTGTTGGATCTTTATTAAATCTAATGGAAGATCCAGACAAAGAAGTACGAGTGGCTTTCAGTGACTGCATAAAGAACATACTAGAATCCTTAGATTCTGAAGAAGGATTCATAAAAGAGGTGAATTCATGTTTATTTTTGGGGTTTGTTCCTAACTTACTATGGTTTTTATTTCACTAACATCAAACACTAACATTAATTGTTTTTGTTTTCCTATGTACCAGCTGTTTGTTTCAAGGATGAAAGAAGCCTACACAAATGCCAAAATATCAAGAAATAACGAGCTTAAAGATACCTTGATTCTCACAACAGGAGATATTGGAAGGTATTTTTGATAGTATCTTGAAAATTGCCAAGTTTCACTTTGTGATACAGTATCACTTTATGATACAAAGTGCCCTTTCTTTAAGTATAAGATTAAATTGCTTGTTTTGAAGCCCTCTTTTCCCCAAGTCCATTGCAACTGTACAGAGCTGTTGATTCCTGTGGAACATTCCTCATTTTCTTCTGCCCTGTCACAGGAAGTACTGATAAGCCATGCAAATACAACCAGGACTCATTTTGCATGACGGCAACTGCATGTTCTTAAGCCATTTTATTAATGCAACAATTCAGTTTTCCTTTTTAATCCTTTTTCTTCTGTTACTTTGTAAGGGCATCCAAAGGAGATTTGGTACCATTTGCCCTCTTGCATTTGTTGCACTGTTTGTTGTCCAAGTCAGCTTCGGTGGCTGGAGCAGCGTACACAGAAATCCGGGCCCTGGCCGCAGCCAAGGCCATAAAACTGCAGGCTTTTTTCAGTCAGTACAAGAAGCCAATCTGTCAGGTAAGAAGAGTGTGTGGTTTAGAAAGTGTGTGTATTTGAGTTCTTTGTGTGTATTTTGAAAATGGAATTCGAGGTCGGAATTGCACTATTGCTCAAGGTGAAATCTCCTAGGACAAGAAAGAAATGATTTTAAGGAAAAAGCCCTACAAACATTCAGGAAGGAATGAGAAATCTTTGACTTTGTTGTGATCTCCCCTCAGTAGTGTTGCTTCTCTGTTCCCTAGATGCTTCACTCTGAAATAGAGGCTCTTGCATTCTGTAGTACTATTGCTGCAAGACACTATGGTTTAAAACTGGAATTGAAGTCAGCATTTCACAGGCATAGTTCTGCCATGATTAATTTAGGTTTTTTGTTATATCCATTACCTAATGATAGAAAGGTCTATTTAAAGGAATATTGTCAAAAGCAGACTTTTCTGATTTTGAATATTTTTTTAATAATGCAGTATTTGAATCCAGGGTTGCAAAATTGAATGTAATTATTAAGTGGATGATAATTCAGTTCTGTTGCAAAGTAATAATCATAGATCTATGTACAATGAATGAGAAAGAAAAACAGGTGCATATAGAGACCTGTGAAACTTTTGTGCTTAGTTTTAGGGAGTGAGCAAGGAGAAAATAATACTGAATACCTATTTGTTCATGCTTAGTTTCTAGTGGAATCCCTGCACTCCAGCCAGATGGTGGTGTTGAGTGCTCCCTGCCAGGGCAACGAGCTGCAGAAAGAAACAGCTGCTCACCAGAGGGAAATGGCTCTGGACATGTTATCTGAGATTGCCAGTGTCTTTGATTTTCCAGATCTAAATCGCTTTCTCTCAGTAAGTTGGTCAGTCCTTTTGATATTTTGTGTTTGTGAATTTCAATTTTAATCCACACTTTCTCTTGGGAATGCTACAACTGAGAGCTGACATGCAGAGGAACAGTTTTATCCAGGAGTTAGAGGGATGGCTACAGTGCCAATTCAAGCATGATGGGTAAGAAGCTAAAGTTTAGAATGCTCATTAAGTATATTCATATTAACAACTTAGTGCACTTGGAGGCATCCTTTTTAAGCTGTGATTTTTGCATGGTGTCAGCTTCCTTACTTCAAAAGAGGAAGAAATCTACCATTCTGTGCGTACAGTTCTTTTTGATTTGGTTATATATCTGTTTTACTGGAATCCTAATTAACTTCAGAATCACACTTGTGTTTTGCTTGTTGGTAGATGGGAAGTGCCCAGCTGTTAAGTCAGCAGTGTTCTAGCTGAATCATAGGCTGGGCGAGTATTGTGTGGGGACATGTTGGCTTTTTGGTTTCTTTTGGGCTTTTTTTAAGATTTCCTTTTGTGGAGAATCTGGATTGACACAAAAAAATGCTAGCTCACTTTTTGTTTACATGTTTCTTAGTATGGATTAGATGAAGCAGCTCCTAAAGTAATTAGTTCTATCTGCTTTTTTACTAGGTATTTTCATCTTATTAAAGTTTTTCTCTGTTCATACCTGTGGTCATAATTCTGACCAGACACATGTGTAGTGGCACTGACACAAATGGAACTTAGCCTAACCCTGGAGTTTTGGAAGGTTTGTTTGTTTTGGTTTTTTCCCATTAACTGTAGTTCTTCATTTACCAGCGGACCCTGCAAGTTTTGCTTCCTGACCTTGCAGCCAAGGCCAGTCCTGCAGCCTCCACACTTATCAGAACCATAGCAAAGCAACTGAATGTGAACCGAAGAGAGATTTTAATCAATAACTTCAAATACATCTTCTCTCATTTGGTCTGTTCCTGCACCAAGGATGAGCTTGAGCGGGCTCTGCATTACCTCAAGGTAAATTGGCATTTGCTCTGTTACACCTGCAGATTAGGAGCAACAGTTGATGCATAGTGAGCTTTCTGCTTATTTAAATTAAGGTATTGCAAAGCAGAGGTTGGGAAATTGCATATGCAGAAGTTTTATTCTTATTATTTCTAATCACTTCCATTGGTTCTGAGGAATGTTTCTAAGATATTTTATGAACTTAGCAAATTCTAAAAGCTTGGTTGGTCTAACATTGAGCTGTGTGAAAGCTTTTCCTTTGATTTCTGTAACAAACCAACCAGAGCCCAATGCGTCCTCTCTCTCAGTGTGCTAATTACGGCTTAATTAAATGAAGACTTTGTGTTTGACTGTAGAATGAGACCGAGATAGAGCTGGGCAGCTTGCTGAGACAGGACTACCAGGGCCTGCATAACGAATTACTGCTGCGGATCGGGGAGCACTACCAGCAAGTCTTCAATGGTTTGTCCATATTGGCTTCTTTTGCCTCTCAGGATGATCCCTATCAGGGACCTAGGGAAATAACCTCACCAGAACAAATGGTAAGGACATCAAAATCGTCATGCTCAGTTTTTTAAGTAATCTCTTTTTGGCCATTGTGAGAATGAGGGCAATTTGCCATGCTCTGAACATCACTTATTTCAGGCAAGAAGTGGAAGAAAGGCTGATGTTTCCTATTAAATGTTTCTGTTACAGGAAGATCTATACCAAGTATGCATAAAACCAAAGCAAAACAAAAAGTGCCTCAACAAACTAACAACACACATGTAAATCCCAACATCCTACAAAACAGCAAAACCCACAGCCTAACTGGGATGTCTGTCAATAACACTGGTATTTCTTAAGTAGCTATGTATTTGGGATTCTTCTCATATGTCAGAAGTAGCATTTCATACCTCATAATTTCTGAGGCTTTGGAAGGTGTTAATTGTAAGATTATTTGGGGTTTTAACTTTGTTTGTTCCTCTCCACAGGCTGATTATCTGCAACCCAAATTGCTTGGTATCTTGGCTTTTTTTAACATGCAGTTACTGAGTTCCAGTGTTGGCATTGAGGATAAAAAAATGGTGCGTAAACTTAATTTTGAATAATAAAACAAAAATAAGCAAGGACTGTTCTAATATTCCAGACTTGTGTGATCGTGCAACTGTCATGGAAGTCTCAAAGATATTAGGGTCCCAGAATGATTCCTTAAAACTGATGGTCTCACTATGGGTAGGACTTCTGTGTAAGCTCAAAAATTCTTGGTTTCTTTTATGGTCAGATAATGTGTTACATATTTCAGACAGACATGGTGACTGCAACGAGTCAGTCACCCAGGAATTTTAGGGGAGAAATCCAAGTGTGTGATTTTTAGTGTGTGAAATGAACACCAGTGCAAGGATGAAGGAATATGGGAGAAAACTGGAATTACTCCATGGGGTTATATAAGGACACCAAAGGGTAAAGGTAAAGAAAAAAGGTGGAAGTCCAGGAGAAACTTCATTAGTTTTGGTTCTCAAAAAACAGCTCCTTTAAGCTTTGCAGTAGAGAGCATTTAGATAAATTAGAGCTCACAGCGTGAGACAAAATGAAAATCTGCTGAGGCAGTGCTTCTAACCACAAGATTGGCCTTTTAGCCTCCTCACAGAAGGAATTTAGATGATTTCAGCAGGAATTTTTCAATGCTAGAATGTACATAACCTTTGCATTGATAGACTGCATTTTCTCTGGTGTTTTTTTGCTCTTCAGATATTCATGTCAAAATGTTCTCATTTTCATAGCCCCCTTTCTTCATGCTTTCTGAATTTCTTAATTTGTATAGCATTTCTTTTGCTTCACCTGCTATTGTTTCTATCTTCTGTTTTTTGTTCTTGAGTTTCCCTTGCATGACCTTTTCTCAAGCTTAGGTTTATTCCTGTGTTACTGATCTGTCATGCTGGACATTTTACTACCTTGTTTGGTGTAGTGTTACTGTGACTGAAATATCTCCTGCATCTCAGTATTTCTCTTCTGTCTTTCATTGATAACTGAGCTATTACCTGTTCCCTGATGCTTGCCAGTCACTTCTGTAAGCAGTTTGTATGTCAACTCTGTTGGGGTTTCCTTGGTTTGGTTTTTCATTTAAATGCAGTTTTGTTGTTCCTCTATATTTCCTAAGCCTTCTCTTTTCAGCTTGGGTAATCATGTCTTATAACAGACATCTATAATCATTAACTCCTTTGGTGTCCACAGTTCTTCCCTCATCAATCTGTCAACAGCCTAAGTAATGTAGAGTTTTGTTACAACCTTGTCATTAGAGATTCCCTTTCACCCCTTTTTTTTTCTAAACCCACATTCTTTATTAAAACATCAAACTAATTTTGGTGTCTTAGAGTATGATTTCTTAAGCAAGAGCAGCCTGATTTTAATAGAAAATATGACTCCTACATGTCTTCCTGAGGGTCTAATACACTACAATGACTTTCATCTGTCTAGGCTTTAAACAGCCTGAGGTCTTTAATGATGCTCATGGGTCCCAAACACGTCAGTTCGGTCAGAGTGAAGATGATGACCACGCTGAGAACAGCTCTGAGATACAAGGATGACTTCCCAGAACTGTGTTGCAGGTGAACGGATGGTGTACCCAAGCAGTGACATCCCTGCTATTTCTGTCCACTGTTTGGTTTTGTTCTGGACAGTAATCTAAACCACAGTGCTGAAATGGCTTAAAGTGCTTCTCGTGACTCCCCTGAAATGTTTCCTGCAGAGAAGAATCATTGATTATATTACTTTGTTGCCTGTTCCTGTTTAGAGCCTGGGATTGCTTTGTTCGAAGTCTGGACCATTCCTACCTTGGCTCCTTGCTCAGCCATGTGATAGTAGTGTTATTGCCCCTCATACATATCCAGCCCAAGGAAACCACAGCAATATTCCACTTCCTCATAGTGGAGAACAGGTACTGCACAAAATATTTTCAGTTGCGTGGTTTAAATCCTGCAACAGGAATGGGGATAACCCTAAATTCAAGTCATCCAGCACTGAGATGAGAAATCTTGTTTTTCTGCTAAATAGTTGTTGTTCTATAAAATTGCCCCTTCTCTAAATTGTGTTTGAGATTTTTAAATATAACAAGTGATAGCCTCATATGAAAAGGGGTTTTTATATTGTCCTTATAAAGATATATGATGTTGTGGCCAAGTTACAACTCATCAGACACTGAACCATGCCAGGTTTTTTTCAATGTGTTTATTGTACTGATAAGGAAAATTACTTCCCTCTACAGAATAATAATGATTGCTAACATTTGCTCTAAGCTAAAAAGAAGTGTACAGAATTGGAAATGGGGGGGAAATGAGTTCTTTGTTTTCTTCAATAATTAGAGGTATAATTATGAAGTGCGCAGATCATTATGTTGAGTAAGGTTTCGCACATTCCCTTAAAATGGTCACAACAACTGAAAATAAAATCAAAGTTTATTACAAAATACTTTAATTCTCATGACTTAACCTTTTGAAGATAAGGTTGATTCATAGTTCTTTTTCATCTTACTTTTTGTAGCTTAAAAGGGTGTTTTTTAGGAATGTTCATATTTAATATCTTGATTACTTTTGCTGGATTTTCATTTTTCTTGCAATGTATCATACCAACAGTTTTCACAATAAAAGGTAGTAATAGGAATAATAAGGCTCTTGTAGAAGGCCACAGTAGCAATATTGAAAGAGGTTTCTTCATTGCTTTCTTTGGAAGGGGTATTTAAGGTTTTTTTGGTTCACCTAATGTTTGCCATATTCTTTGCAATATTTTTTTTTGATAACTATTAGGGATGCGGTACGAGACTTTCTGCATGAAATATACTTTCTACCTGACCTTCCTGAACTAAAAGAAGTTCAGGTCGTCCTTCAGGAATACAGAAAGGTACAGCTTCTTTTATTTATTTGCTTGGCTTTATTGCATCAAATGAATTCATGACAACTGAGGAAAACATGTGAAGTGTATTGTTAAGTGGAAATCTATTTATCTGCCTCCACCGCAGAATAGGTTTTGTGTATCACAGGCAAAATTTGAAGCATGTTGTGGTTCTTGTTTAGGAATGAAATATACTCGTGTTCAACATTCTTGTTTCTGTAGCATCTCCTGAACCCCAACTTTTCATCTCTTTTGTGACAGATTATAAGATGAGAAGTCAACAGTTTTAGCTATGGCCATATTCTCCTGACAGGGAGCAAGGTTTGTCTCTTCTTAGGAGCACTCCATGGTCCATTTCATTTGCTTGCCCTCAGAATGATTAGGTAATAGGTGGGAAGTAGCACTTATTTTGTGCGAGTGATGCAACAAAAGTAGAAGTGAATTTGATTTTAGACAGTCTTTCACCAAAGCATTTTCTTCTGATTTTATAATTTTTATTTACACCATCATTATATTTACTCAAAAGTAAGATATAACACCTTTCTGAGTAACACATTTTTAAAAATAGGCAAGAAGTCAATGGTATATGGATATAGTTGAGAACATAGGCAAAAAGGCAGTTGTTTCCGTGTGTTCTTACTTGTGTTCTTTGAGATGCTGTTCAGTCATATTCCTGTCATGAACTTCTCATGTCTTGTTCAGGAATCCTCCAAAAGCACAGACTTGCAGACAGCCCTGCAGCTGTCTATGAGAGCTATCCAGCACGAGAATGTGGATGTCCGGATTCATGCACTTACCAGCCTGAAAGAAACGTTGTATAGAAACCAGGTACAGAAAACTTCCTTATCTCTTTCTAGTTATAAGATTGTGGGACACTCTTTAGCCAGAAATTTAAGAAAAAAAAAAAAAGTCCAGCTAAAAGAACGCTCATTGTATGTACTCCTGGCCAATCAGTAATTCTTGCAGCTCAGGTCAGCAAAATGCTGCCATGTCTTGCTGAGTTAGAGGTCTAGCAAAATAATTGAGGCAAATCAAACTTAATTTGTTCCACAGCTTGTGGAACTATTTGCTCTGTTATGTTGGCTGTGGTTTCAGTTTTCATTAAGCATAACAATGACAAACATCTTGATTTTTTTCTGTATTTGGATTAAATGTGAAACTGAGGAATAAAAGCTGGGCCAAAACAAAAAAAGAAAATACACAAAATTAAAATGATGGGCATAGATCAAAAGACTTGAAATCCTGGGTTTTATAGGACTTGAGAGTGAAGAAATGTCCAAGAAATGGCAAATAATAAGAATAGAAATGGCAGCAAACTCAGAAGGTATGACAACATTTGCATGAGACAAATTGAGAAGAAGTACTGGAACACGTAAGAAGAGAGATAAATAAGTGAAAAAGATTATGTAGAAAAGAGGTACTTGGTAAGGCAAAGAAAGAAAATGAAGTTAGTAGAGAGGTGCATGATAATGCAATACAGTGTTGGCCATGACAGCTTTACTAACTGAGGCCCAAATCCCCAATACATTTGTTTAGTCCTTCCTAGGGTGAGAAGCAGATTAGTACAGTTGGACTGTAGTTACCACCTGAAGTCATGGCTAAATGAAATCAGAAGTGAGTTACAGGTCAAAGATTTCTGAGATTGTGTCCAAATATGGTTGTAGAATAACTCATCTTTTTTATTCACCTTCCTAGGACCAATTGATCAAGTATGTCACAGACAGTGAAACGGTGGAGCCAGTCATCTCCCAGCTGGTCACGGTGCTTCTCATCGGCTGCCAGGATGCAAATTCCCAAGCTCGACTGCTCTGTGGAGAATGTTTAGGTGAACTGGGAGCCATAGATCCTGGCAGGCTCGATTTTTCAACAAGTGAAACTCAAGGAAAACACTTCACATTTGTGGTAAGAAGCACTGCAGTTGTGTTTTGTTTAGCGTTAAGGATCTTCTAAAAGACCTTGGGAGGAGGGAACCTCTTATCCCTAGACCCTTTGAAAATCTGGACTTTCTGTCTCACCTAAAGAGTTCAGAGTTATGCTTCCAAGTGATTATTGAAAGATACAGCTATTACTCTGTTCTAGTAAAACTAGTGTTCTATTTGTGATTAAGGCTGGAGTGGAAGATCCAAATTTTGCCTATGGATTGTTAATGGAACTGACCAGAGCTTTCCTTGCTTATGCTGACAATGTTCGTGCTCAGGATTCTGCAGCTTATGCCATTCAGGTAAGACACGTGGTTAGATTCTACTTTTATTTCACAGATTATTTTCTGTAACATTGAACTTAAAACAATGCAATACAAATTTTCATTTTGAAGTATATGTGTAAGTACTTGAAACTTCGTCCTATAACAGGTTTAAATTAGAAAGTACACCTAGTATTCTGGGGAGTTCTCAGATAAGATAGATCTGCTTGCTTTTGTGTCACAATATTTTAGGAGACAGCTGATGTTTTAGAGGTATCTAGCAGTCCATGGGGATTAAGGAGTAATCCTCAGAGTGGATTAGAATTAGCTCAGGTTGCACAGGCAGAAATGAAAAGCAGTATTCCTAAGATGGTTTCTGCTTACACTTTTAAGGAGCAACTGAAGGGGAGCCTACCCTTATTTTCAGGCTCTAGTCTTTTGTACTGGTTTTACTTAGTGGATGGGGGTTTTGGATTCTTTTTTGTTCTTGCTGGTTTTGATGTTTAATAACTTTGTGAAAACTTCAAGGGAGTTCAGGAGTGGCCCTATGTAGTCAGCAGGATAAGAATTGTATTAGCATATGCACAAGGTTGTGCACTTCCTGCACAAGGAGGAATCAAACTAAATTCTGGTCCTGGTTTATTGAGATGTGAAGAATACAAGATAATGTGGTCCAAACACCAGCTGGAGAGTCTGGGGAGTCAGTAGTTGAAATCAAAACTGCCCAGTAACAGGGGATTAAGAGTGTTGGATGACAGTTTTGCAGTTGTGATTTCTGAATTAATCATTCCATAACTTCTCTCTCATTACTTATCATAGAATCATTCAGGTTGGAAAGAACATATATCATGGGGTTTTGATCATGTACGCGGGGTTTTGTACTGTGGTCATGAAAATTCTCAGTGCTAACTTGGTGATGCAAACCATGCCTTTTCAGGAGTTACTGTCCATCTATGACTGTAGAGAGACAAACACTGACTGCCCTGGCTCCAGGCTCTGGAGGAGGTTTCCTGAGCATGTGCAGGAGATCTTGGAACCTCATTTAAACACACGGTATATGACAGCTTAAGGAACAGCTTTTCATAACAGATCTGTTTTTTTTTTTTTTTCTCCAGACTAATATTAGCCTCATATGGTTTTGTGACTGTTACTCTTCCCAGAAGAGTATGTATATATACTGATAAGTATGTATACACAATTGAAATAAGGTCTTTCTACTAAAAGCTGAATTAGCACTTATTGAATGTAATTCTCTCAAAATCAAACAAGCAAAACTCAGAGCTCATACTTTGTCCAGGTCTGTTTGTCCCTAGAGCATTGACTTCTATGATGTTTTGAAGCATTTGTTTGTTTTCTTTCCCCTCTACTCAAATCTATCAGCGTCCTATTATTCCTACCTTCTATAGAAGTAGGAGGAGCTCACCAAGTTTTAATTTTACTTTTCCTTCACATTATTGTTATTATTACTTCAACAAAATAAAACTTCAAATTATGTTGGTGTCTTAACTTAAAATAATCAACGTTTCCTTCTATTTCCTCATGAAGACAGTCATGCTCACCTGTGATAAGCTTTACCTTTTTAGAAAACAGACTTTTTGGCCTTTCTTGGCTTTCACGTTTTCCTGTCAAGAACATAGTACTCTATTTATCACACTCCATTTCTTAAAACTGATCATGAATAGCACTTAAAAATATACTTACAGCCTAACAAGTTATGAGAATTTTTATTTCATATTTCATTTTAAGAAGCTCTAGAATAAAAGATATTGACTACTGAAAGTGGTGATTTTAATTCTATTTTTAAGGATTCAGAAGACAGAACTTAATATTGTTCCAGTGAGGGAATTTCATAACTAGCAATATGCTATTGTTTACTGTATTAAATGAAAAGTTAGTTTTATTAAATAGATATTTCAAAATTACAGGTACAAGAGTTATCAGAAGGCTGTAAACTGGTCTAAGGTGAAGAAGCCAATTTACTTAAGCAAATTAGGTGATAATTTTGCAGAATGGTCGGCAACTTGGGGAGGTTATCTTATAACAAAGGTAAGGAAAGAAATCTCTCTCTTTGCAAAAGTAATGCTCTTTGCAAGACGGTCTTGAACCTCATTTCAGTTTCTGCAGGTCAGGGATGGATGGGAGAATGTGTCTGTTTGCTACAGGTTCTTTCAGGACTTCGCTGCTGCTTCAGCAGGGTACTGCGCTCCCCCTTCCCAGCACTGGTTCCTGGCCAGGCTCCACAGGCAGTGTCGAAGCTGAAAATCAAGGAAACCTGCCTTAGTCCTGACACTCTTGTGAGACTGAGTGCACTGACAAGTGCTCGTGAAAAGTGTCTGAAATGCTTCTGGATTTACCCTCTCAGTTTTGGAAAGATTTCCCTGTAGCTCCACTGTCCCAGCCCAAAAAAATCACTTTATCTTCTTTTTCTTTTCCCTTTCCAATATCTAAGTGACCCACCAAAAATGTCGCTTCCAAATCAGCCCCTGTAAGAAGTGAATTGAGTTACAGTAGCTCAGTAACCACACTGTCCTCTTTCAGACAGAATGTCTTCATAATATCCTACTTTCTGCAGGCTTTTAAGGGCAGAAGAGAGGCTGAGTGTAGTGGCAGACTCTCAGCCTTAAGGCATTTTCTGTGGCCAGTGCAAGTTCACAGTGATGTAAAACACGTGGAGAAGTGGAAATGTAAGCAGTGCTTAACAATCTTTTGTGCTGTCAGCAGTTGCTAGGTGTAATAGCAGCTGCCACCTGGTATCCCTGTCGCAGATTTAAGTCTGATGAACCTTCTGTAGAAGACAGGTATCTGAAAATTATTTGATGGACTAGAATTTGTCTTCATCAACAAAAGGAAATCTATTGATTGTTCATGTATTTGCACTTTTGTAATGATGCTTTTGCTGGCAATAATATTTTTCTGTAGGTGAGACATGATCTTGCCAGAAAAGTCTTTGATTGCTGCAGTATTATGATGAAAAATGACTATAAAGTGACAATTTATCTGCTTCCACACATCCTTGTCTATGTTTTGTTGGGATGCAGTCAAGAGGATCAGCAAGAGGTGAGATGTATAAGATGGTAGTGTTTTTCACAGGAATGGTCAGGAGCTGTTCCTCATAAGAGCTGCTCCGCTCTGTAGGCCTACGTGAATAAATTGTTCAGGTGTTAAACTCCTTTTTGTGTATTAATAATATAAATTTTCTGGCAAGGTTTTGAATATACTGATACAAGTTTGTGCTGGAACTGCTTTTCTATGGATTTCCATCAGTTAGACCTAGGATGAGATAATTATGTAGTTAATTATGACTGCAGTAACATCAACAGCTGGAGTGGTACAAAGAGGAAGTGTGCAACAAAAACAGCCAGTAAACTGAACTTGTATAATTCCAAAAATTCAGACTCATAATTTTTTCCTCTCTTTTGCATACAATTACAGTTTCAGTGGATAAACTGTTCAGCTGCCAGATTCCTGTGGAGCAGGATTCGTAGATGTGTTGTAGCAAAGCAGGGGTGAGGGAGAATTCATCCTGCTTTCCTTCAGTGTGCTTGAGCTGTCAGTGCATGGGCCCAAGTGCTGCCATTTTTACTGGGAGCAGCACATGTATGTACACAGAGGTGCAGGATTGCAAGGACTCTTTGTAAGCATGTCCTGGCTGAAACAAAGGAATTAGAAGAGAATGAAAAGTATTTTTCATTATTACCTTCCGTTAATTTGAAATTTCACAGCTAAAATATCTGTGTTTAAATATTGTGGGGGTGTGTGATGAGTTTCCTTCTGTGAGCAAGTACGTCCACAATAAGCATCTGTTATTTATGTTAACTCGTATTTTATGGACTAAAACAAACAGAAACAGATATTTTGTGATGGCATTTATTTAAACAGAAGCAAAAACGTAGATCTGTAATCTCGTAACCAGTAGATAACTTTATTCTTACCAAATCTTGAGGTATTGTATTTGTAGAAGAGGTGCAGTAGCATTTCTTATGTCTTGAAACCTCAAGATTTTCTCCCTGTATGGAATCCCTTGACCACGGCTGCTGCTCGGTTTGCCATTTCTTCCTTTTGAGATTGTGGGACAGCAAGGTCATGAAAATAATCCCCAAATTATTAAAATACACACTTAAAATATCAGTATTTTAGCTGGATTTTATGTTAATTGCTGCTTCCTATTTTGCTGTAGGCATGACCCTTGTGTCTTACCTTTGTGTAGGTGTACATGGAGATTATGGCTGTTCTGAAACACGATGACCAGTCGAGCAGGAGACTCGAGGACAGCGCCTCTGACCTGAGCCAGCTGAGCACACAGACCGTGTTCTCCATGCTCGATCATCTCACTCAGTGGGCGAGACATAAGTTTCAAACCCTCATTGCTGAGAAAAATGCTAGCAAGTCTAGCAAAGACAGAAGTGATCTAAAAAGTGAGGGACGCTTATTTTATTTAAAATGGCAGTAACATTATTCAAAGAATCATTTTATTTGTGTTTGCAGATCACATCATGACCGTTTACAAATGCTGTATTAGTATATGTAATCTCTTTTATGATTTCTTGATATCATATCGAGATTTCCACCTCTTCCACCCCAAATGGATTGTTCTGAATGCCTGTTGCAGGAACTAGAGATTTAAAATTTGAACAGTGAAATGTTAATTTCTTGATAGCTTTCTAAACATTCAGTTTAACTGAATATAACATTATATATAATATATAATATATAATATATAATATATAATATATAATATATAATATATAATATATAATATATAATATATAATATATAATATATAATATTATATATCATATTCTATGCAGTCTTGCAAGATATAGAAAGTTCATTAGAATTGTTTCAAATGAATTACTGTTGACAAGAAAAAGCCATGTTCTTTAATTAGTACTGTTATCTCACTAAATTGTTAAATGAGTTAATTGTATTTTGATGCATAAGGTAATTCTTATAAATGAAACCTCACTTGACAAACTTTTTAATATGTCTTTTTTCAACAGCATCAAGTGAGGATTATGGAGAATATCAAAATGTGACACGTTTTCTAGACCTCATTCCCCAGGATACACTGGCTGTGGCCTCCTTTCGTTCCAAGGCTTACACGAGGGCTGTGATGCACTTTGAATCATTTATAACAGAGAAAAAACAAAATATTCAGGAACATCTTGGATTTCTTCAGGTTCTGAAGTTCATTTTGGTTTTTGTATTTTATTTTAAGATGAAAATGCATATGATGAATAAAGCTTGGTCAAACTCTTCTTTGCGACGGCAAGAGGAAAAGATTTATTTAGGCACTTGTTGAATACAAGTGTTTAGTCATCTGTTTCAGCAATATTTAGTGCTTTCTCTTGCTTGGCATGCTTTTTATATGAAAAAGATTGAATAGATTTCTATTGTATAATAAAAGATTGTAAATTCCTGAAAATAATTGAATGTGGGTTTGTTGATTGTATAACATTTATTGCTTTGAAGTTGGCTCTATGCCTTTTGCCAGAAAATGCAGCCAACTAAAATAACAAAAACAACAACAACAACAAAAGCCAAAAGTACATTTGAAAAAATTCCTAGTGGCTTATTCTAAACTAGAAAAAGAGCCAATGCTAAGGGTGTTGCAAATTGTAGAAATTATTTTCAATAAGTTTCAATTTTAACCTGTGGGATGATCCTTTTTGTGGTTCCCTATGGTTTATATTTCTCAGTGACATTTCAAATTTGAATAAACTTAGTATGTTGCTTTTTCACGAAAAGTAATTATCTTTATGTTATCAAGTAATAATAGGAGATTTATTTTGCTCTTTATGCAGATGGTTTCAGGTAACTTCATGTGATGCTCTATCGATATTCTGAGCTCATAAATATTACTGCATACTAAGCAGAAGTAGGGCTCAGCTCTGGAAGGAGCCTGGCAAAACTGACACGTTCCATTAAAATCGATTGCCAATGAGTCCCACAGAGTAGTGTGTACGCCATGTTCAAGAAGTTCTGTGATTCTGCACATTCTCTGTAAAATAACTTCTTGTTTTTAATGCCACATC
Source organism: Hirundo rustica (assembly GCF_015227805.2). Taxonomy (NCBI): domain Eukaryota; kingdom Metazoa; phylum Chordata; class Aves; order Passeriformes; family Hirundinidae; genus Hirundo; species Hirundo rustica. Next base: position 11,231,236 of record NC_053459.1, on the reverse strand, counting down.
CAATTGTGTTTGAACACAGAAATTGTACGCCGCTATGCACGAGCCAGACGGAGTGGCTGGGGTGAGCGCCATTCGGAAAGCAGAGCCATCTCTCAAAGAACAAATCCTTGAGCATGAAAGCATTGGCTTGTTAAGAGATGCAACAGCCTGCTATGATCGAGCTATCCAACTGGAACCTGATCAAGTAAATAAAAACTTTTTTTTCTTTTTAAATTAATATAACTATTATTTTAAACCTTTAGCTCACAGACAACTAAGGCAAAAAAACTTCAGAATATTTTAAGTAAATTAGGAATCTAAGTGCTTATTGTGTCAGCTGCTAAATAATTACTGCTGTTGGAAGTGGTTCATGAGCTGAAACAAATCTCTTGCTGGATTTTTTGAATGTTCATTTAACTTACGGTGCAATTAGTTATGCCTTTTTGTATTCTAAAAAGCACCCAAATGGACATATTTCTTCCTTCAGATTACCATGAATTTCATTAATGTGTATGTGGGGTTTTCATTTGTTTTGGTTTTTTTTCTTCTTTCTAGATTATTCACTATCATGGTGTAGTGAAGTCCATGCTAGGCCTTGGTCAGTTATCTACTGTAATAACTCAGGTCAATGGAGTGCTTGCAAACAGGTACTGTAAGCATCTGATATACAGTTCACTTGAATAATATGAAGCTCTGGTATAAATCTCTGCCTCAGCAGCCATTTCTGCTCATTATCAAACATCTGAGGCTTATTAAACATAATTGAATTAGCAACGTGAAGCTAGAAAGCTTTGAGTGCTTTATCTATAAATTATTTATTTCAAGAAGTCCAGAAATTTTCATAATTCCTGTCTGCACTGTGAGCAGTATCAGTATGTGCTTTAATTTCTTAGATAGAATTTTTGCACTGTTTCCCATGTCACTGATTCCATTGGTATTCTGTAGTCTAATAGGTAGATGGATTAAAAGCTGGTAGTTTTTGATGCGTAGCACAGAAGTTAAATGCACTCTTTGGAGGTTGCAGTTGTGGGATCATGTTCTACAGCTCTTATTTGTTATCCGTGCATGTCCTTTGGTTTTACTAACTTGCCTTAGAAGCAAGCTTATCTCTCCTCTTTTCAAGTAAGAGAAGTTTTATATAAAGAACATTTGCTAATATAACATAGGATTAACATACTGAGAGGATACAGCATAAAATGTTAATGCCTTTTTTCCCTTTTAATAGGTCTGAATGGATTTCTGAATTGAACACTTACAGAGTGGAAGCAGCCTGGAAACTGTCACAATGGGATTCACTGGAAAATTATTTGGCTTCAGGTAAGTTATCATTACATAAAAGTATTAATACTTCATTGCATTTCTGAACAATTGTATGTTTTAGTTTAATCATCTTAAATCAAGTGGCAGATATTGTCCTTGGTAGGAAGGTTGGTTCTATCTTCTGGATTTTGTAACTGTATTTGATTGTAACCAGGATAGTCTTTGAGCAGAAGTTTGGAGTGAATGTATCTTATTTTTGTACCAAAGATGTGAAGTCCACTACTTGGAGTGTCAGACTGGGACATTTATTGTTGTCAGCCAAGAAGAAGAATGAAGCAGCTTTTTACGAGACGCTCAAGGTTGTCCGAGCAGAGCAGATTGTGCCCCTTTCAGCAGCAAGCTTTGAAAGAGGATCCTATCAGAGAGGATATGAACACATTATCAGGTTTCTTATTTTCATTCTTAAATTCAGAAATAACATATTCAAGTATGCAGCAGCAAGAATTTCACATTTCTACAGTAAAGGGTACTGATGTGCAGTTTTGTCACCTTTTTTTAATATTCATTTACCTGAAAACCTTTGATTGATTAGGAATTTATATTTATCCTCCGTGGAAAATACTCACAATAAAATGATGTGGTACAGTCTTTCCAAATCAGCTAGCAAGCTGATGTAAATATCAGATAATAAAAAGCAGCAATTAATTCCATGCTTGAAGTAGTGCAAATAGGCCAGTGACTCCATTAACTTAAGAGCATTGTTTTTGATCTGTATGGAGGCTGAAAAGCCCTCCCTTTTTATCAAGAAAGAGCAGTAAGAATTAAATCCCATCCCTTTTAGTAGTTCTACTTTTCTTTATAAATAAACTTTTAATTTGGCTGTAGTAGACTAAAAAGTGAGTAGCCTTTTTGAATAAAAAGACTTAATACTTCCTCTGCACTGTAAATGCATCTTTATGGCAAGATATTGACTGAAGCCAGTTGAAGTGTATGTTTTACTTACTTCTATTTTCTGTTGGTATTTTCTGCAGTGTTGTTTGGGAAATGAAGTTTGGGTATTAAGAAGTGTTTCCTTTGGGTATTAAGAAAGTTTCCTTTAGCCATTGATCCAGGCTACTTGGAAGCCTTTCAAGAGTCACTTTTTCTCTGTCAGATGTACCCACACATCTGGGCTCTGCCAGTGACAGCTGGGGCATTTACAACCACTCAGCCTTCCATCTTTGCAGTGACAGATATAACAATAATGGTATTTTAAAATAATTGGAATAATTTCACTTTGAGTAAAGGTACATTGTTTTTAAAATTGGATTTGTTGAAAATATCAGACTTTCTGAAGAATTCTTGAAGTAACTAGTGGATAGAAATACTCTTGCTAAAGATTTACTTCCTCTCTGAGTGATCTACATTGTCTCTCTTTTCAGCAGCTTGGCAAGGGAATATTGAGGAATCAACTAATTAGTTTATAAATCCTGGAGTTTGTGTGCTTGTTTTTGCTGCATTTTTGCTTTTAGCATAAATCCCACTGGGTGGCATTATTTAAAGAGCCAGCTTTTAGAAAGAAAATCGCAAAAACTTTGTAAGATTTGCATCTATCTCAAACAGCAACCAATTTTCACCAATTTTTTGTCTTTCTTTTGCTAACACAGGTTGCATATGCTGTGTGAGTTGGAACATAGTATTGGGCCAATGTTTCAGCAATCAGATGGTGACCACAGTAGAGATTCCCTGAACTGGTGTGCCCGTATTGAAATGACCCAAAACTCTTACAGAGCAAAAGAACCCATCTTAGCACTGAGAAGGGCTTTGCTTAGTCTCAAAAAGAGGTGAGGACATGACTGTTTCTTGTGCATGTTGTATTCTCAGTAATACTCTGGGTTTCCATGTATGTGTTAGAAGGGAGAAGGTAAAACTCTGGGAATTTGTTGTAGACAAAAGTAATCCTCCAATATTATGTATCTACTGTCTAAAGGAAAGAGAAGCAAGAAACGGGGAGAAAGTGTATTTGTTTCTAGGCCTAAATGGAAAAAAAAGGTGAAAAAATGTTTTAAAGTAGTTTTAAATTATTGTTATGTAGTATATAACTTACTGAGAAAATCAACCTGTGTTTCAATAAATTGTGATATTTATTTCAGATTTTAAAGTAGCATTCAAAATAGAAATGTTTCATTTTTTCCGAAAATGTCCCTGCAGCCAGGATTACAGTGAGCTTGTTGGTCAGTGTTGGCTCCAGAGTGCCAGAGTTGCAAGGAAAGCTGGGCATCACCAGACTGCCTATAATGCTCTGCTGAACGCTGGGGAATCCACCCTCTCGGAACTTTATGTGGAAAGAGCAAAGTGGCTCTGGTCCAAGGTAAGGAAAACAAAACTGGAATTTAATTTCTTACGTGCAAGAAGAAAATATTTTTAGTTTTCTTCAAGAAAAAAATGGTACACAATCAGCATATGTAAAACAAGGTATGTCAATTGGGACTATCAACACATTGCAGCTGACTCTCCAGCTGCTGGTCAGCCCTGTTTTGTATCCATTGACCTTCCTGGCACCTTTGTATAAGACTGGTGGATTACCTGCCACTGTCAAAGCAGCCCAGGCAAATTTAAATTATCTTAATAGTAGGCCTCTCCTTAATCTGTTTCCTTTTAACTTACAGCAGTAGGCAGCAAACATGAGGGCAATTACTGTGGTACACCTAAAGGCACAACAATGCTGAGATAACAAGGAAATACAAGAAGCATTTGAAGTCAGTAATATTCAGTTACCACAGCCAGAATGGCCTAGAACACATTTGGGGACATAGCTTTGCCTTAATAACAACTCTAAAAGGGAAATTTTGCATCTCTCTTATTTAGAGTATATAAAATGTTATTTAAACATACGTTATCCATTTATATAAAATGTTTTCTGTCTTTCCCTTAGGGTGAGGTTCATGAAGCACTGATTGTTCTCCAGAAGGGGGTTGAATTATGTTTCCCTGAAAATAAAGCATCCTGCAATAGCAAAAATCAGCTCATCCATGGTCGGGCAATGCTGCTAGTGGGCAGATTTATGGAAGAAACTGCTAACTTTGAAAGCAATGCAGTCATGAAAAAGTATAAGGTAATCTGGAATACTAGTGTTAACAAGGCAGGAGCTTTGAATATTCATGTATTTCTTAAGTAAGCTTTTGTTCTGCTCCTGATGGTGTCAACCAAGTGTAACATAAATGGGATTAAATAGTGCATTGATGGGTAGGAGGGAGGCAGTTCTTCTTGTAAAGATTTAACTGTCTTAGCCAAGTTTAATGTAACACAGTACAGGGAATGCTACAGTTCATATAATTTTTTTAAAATAAAAAGTTACAGAAGCATGGCTTTGTTCTCATGCTTGCACAGATTAGAATTCCTCACTAAAATGTGGACTACTCCAAATAGATTGGAGTTGACTTGGTGATACATTGTACTACTCTTTAGTGTTGTTTCTCTCTCTGGGAGTGACTTGTAACTGTGATTTAAATATGCTTCCAGTCTCTGAAGAACTGGGAAAAGGGACAACTGGTATGTTCTTCTTGAGCAATACAGCACTGCATGCTTCATCTTGTGATGCCTATGAAATACTTTTTGGCATTGATTAATATTGCTTCCTAAAAAGGAGGAGATGCAGATGTTTATGCTTCCTTAAAAGCAGCATGTCTCCTGTCCAAGTTTTGACATTTGATGCTGTTATAGTTTCTGCTGTCTTGTTTAATAACATACTTCTGTAACAGTCATTTAGAAAAAAATGTAAATGTATCAAATCAAATTAAGGTTGAAAGAATGTAAACAAATGAAATTTCAGCAGATTCCATGAAGACACTAACACTCAGTACCCTCTGCTAAGTATTGGCACAGGAAAGCAGCCAGTGTTATTAGAGAGAGGATGTGCCTCTCACCAATTATCTATTTTCTAATACGTCACCTGAAGTTTTGTTTTTCTTTTAAACATGATTTAGAAGGAAAACAGAAATCTGAAAAACATGGAATTAATGGAATCATACATGCATTAAGGTCAGAAAGATCACTGAGTCCAACTGTTAACATCATGCTGTTTCACTTTTCAAAAAGCTCTAAGAGACTCAGTGCTGAGTTATTAGGATCAAGAACCTGATTTTAATGAAAGTATGATCTCTCCTAGTTCAGGAATCCCATGTCATTCTGTCTTCAATTGTCTGTCTCCAAAACCAAAAGGTATTTTAAAAACAGACTTCTGGTTTGTAAAGGCAATTATCTTGAGGTAAAATTCGTATTTTTGGAGTTGCAGTGTTAACAATTAATACTTTTTTGCACGTACTCTGCATAATGTAACTAAGACAAAATTCTTGTTTCATGAGAATATTTTGAAATTAGCATCCTCTCAAAAGTAATCGTCTCATTTTGATTTTGTTGCAGGATGTTACAGTTTTCTTGCCAGAATGGGAAGATGGACATTTTTATCTTGCAAAATATTATGATAAACTAATGCCAATGGTAACTGACAACAAGATGGAAAAACAAGGAGATCTGATTCGATACATAGTTCATCACTTTGGGAGGTTAGAGGGGAACTTTGCTTAGTTTCTATAAAAGGATGACAGTTATACTAGGAAAAAAACATTTCTGTAGGAATATATTTCCTTTCATCAATTCAGACTGACTCAAATTTTTATGCAGTATTGTAAAATAAAATACTGCATGCTTCCTTTTTGTTTTCATACCTAACTAATTTTACTTCTGACTAAGCAACTGTCTGTCTTTTGTCAGCCAGTTAATTATTTCATCTGTAGTTTTGAGAAATGAAAACAAACCCTTTGTATACTTTTTGGTTGTTGCAGATGCATTAAAATGCTGACATAAATTTTTAAAGTTAGAATGGAATATTAAATAAGAATTTAAATTTTGTATCACTTCTAATATATATCATTAACATACTTTGATTTAAACATGGCATCACAGGTCTCTGCAGTATGGAAACCAATTCATCTATCAGTCAATGCCAAGAATGCTGTCTTTATGGCTGGACTTTGGAGCAAAAGCATACGAATGTGATAAAGGTAGAACATTTTTTCCCAGTACATAGTTCCCGTGTCATTCTTTTGAATGGATGGTTGAAAGAGCAGTCAAGTATATTTACGGTTCTTTGTTTAAATGTATTGCCTGATGTTATATGGAAACAAGAAAGTATTACTATCCTTGTAAAATACAGGGTGTTAATAGGCAGGAGAGTATTAATTATTTTAATTAAATCCTCAAGAATTTTTTCAAATATATAATGAGAAAGCATCGTTCCTTGGGTTAACTGAAGTCATTAAATAGATACAGGGAAAATCCTTGCATGCCCCTGGTCACCACTTCTAAGGTGGTGACTCATGAGTGATGAGTGGTAGTTTTGTATGCACTTCTTACAGTAAAGTGTTAGGCTTTGAAGCTTTCTTTTGATTTGTTTTGGTTCCAGTCTTTGAAGGAATTTTACTGGTTTTCTGCCTCATTTTACTGAAATGAAGGGGGTAAAAAAAAAATCTTGTAGGCAGCAGGATGAAGGCGAAGGCGTGTGAAACTAGCACCACAGATGCACTTTGGGTGGGAGATTCTGGTACAAATGAAACATTGCTTGCGGGTCTGGAGTGAAGCAGACAGTTGTGCTCCTTGATCTTGTCCTCATTCTACTCACTTAGGTCAGCTGTGTTTGGCTGCAGGCACATCAGATCCTGCACTCCGAGGTGCTGATGTGAAACTCAAGCTGGGTCCTCAGGGGAAGGGGTGGAGATAAGAGATGTGCTAATTTCATCCCATGGAAAGACTTCCTTCATTTTCTCTCCGCTAAAGAACGTTGGAATCCTTTTATCTGGCAAATACATGGAGTGTTTTTAGTCTGTTCTATGCCATTGTATATTTTAGAGAAGTAATTTTAAGGGTGTAAGGAGATTTAATTTCCTGCTATTCTGCTTAGTTAAACAGCATATGTATTCAGTCACTGTATGCTGTGTTAAAAAGAGCTTTACAGTAGGAGATTTTTTATTGCCTTCAATTCTTTTTTGGCTTATGAAATTGCCAACAAAATATTACTCTGTAGCCTCAATATAAATGACTCTCTCTCCAGTGTGGGCAACCAGGAACATGCATTTCTTTTCATTTTACAGCAGGTCGTTCAGAACGTGTTCAAATGAAAAATGATCTGGCTAAAATAAACAAGGTGATTACAGAGCACACGAATCACCTGGCACCTTACCAGTTCCTGACAGCCTTTTCTCAGCTTATCTCCCGAATCTGCCATTCCCATGATGAAGTCTTTGCAGTTCTGATGGTGATTGTTGCTAAAGTGTTTTTAGCCTATCCACAGCAAGCAATGTGGATGATGACTGCTGTGTCCAAGGTACCTTGATATGTATAGCTACACCTTTACTAAGTTAACAATGCTAGTTTTCTCAGAAATGTAAATATAACCTATTTTACTCTAAGCTGATAAAGGATTTGAGAGTTTCATTTGTTTGATGGTGTTGTAGAAGAGGATATTAATGCCATCGCTGAAATTCTTTTTTCGCAGTCTTAATTCAGATATTACAGTTTAAATGTTCCAAACTGGAATGCTAATATGCATCCAGACTGTATGGTGTATCAGGAAAGGAAATTTGAATAACAAATAGCTGATGAATTGTGTAGTTATGGGCAACAGATTTTGTTGTATTTACTAGTCATGTTTTAGTACTTTCAGTCCTATAATCACAGGTAGGTGTACAACTAATTACTTGGCAGTAAGGTCATTCCAAAGCAGACTGGGAAGTGTGGTGCATGCTATTTCTTTAGGCTGGTGAAATAACATTCAGGATACACAGACATACGCTTGAATATTGGCCTGTATGCCATGGAACTCCCAAGAATGGTTTCAGAAGTAACCCACACACACCCACCAGCGGTAGCACTTCAGCTTTTCAACTGAAGCACCTCCTTCTCCTGATAGTAAATATGATCAGCAATTAGTAGAGGAAAGAATATTAATTACTAGGGGTGATTCTTCAAAGCATTGTTTAATAAATTTTAACTTTCTGGTTTTTTCAGTCCTCTTACCCTATGCGTGTCAATAGATGTAAGGAAATTCTAAACAGAGCCATCCACATGAAGGAATCTTTAGGAAAATTTATTGGAGATGCCACACGCCTTACGGACAAGCTGCTGGAACTCTGCAACAAACCAGTACTTAACAAAAATAAACAATTTAATGCATGTTGTAGGATTGTTCAAGAATGTCATGCAAAAGATGCTTCTTATTGCTTTCCTTAGCCAATTAATAATATTATTTGTAGTAAAAATAATTTATTATATTACTAATTATTATATATAGATATTAATTATTATAAATTCATAATATTAGTGCAGTTTAGCAGACACTGCACTAAATTGTAAAAGATTTTAAATAGCTCTAAATTGAGCACACTGTAAAATATTTCCATACAGAATGGCTTTTTAACAGTGCATAGGCTTTACATGGTTTTGTACTTTCACATATCATTCAAGCCCATTAATTTTCAGTTTTACTGTAAAAATAGGGTGATTGTGCTTTTATGAACAAATGACCTCCATAATCAAGGTAGAACTAAATTAATTATTTCATTATTCTGTATTTATATTCAAAGTGAAAAATAAGTCTGTCATAACAGCCAGATATATTTACTTTATGATTATTTAATTTGAAATGTAGCTTGCTATTTTTCTTATTACAATCAGCATTTATTATTCCAGTCTTAATTAATTATTCTATTAAAGTGAAAGGGCAGCATTATTTGAAGTGTTTGTTAACTTTAAATGTTATTTCTAACTTTGATCCTCATTTTTGTTTTTTTCAAGGTCGATGGAAACAGCTCGACATTAAGCATGAGTACTCATTTCAAAACACTGAAAAGATTAGTGGAGGAGCACACATTCAGTGAAATTCTCATCCCCTTACAATCTGTGATGATACCAACTCTTCCTTCCATTCCTGGTACCCACGCTAACCATGACCCTTTTCCTGGCTGCTGGGCCTACATTGCAGGCTTTGATGATGCGGTAAGGGTCTCGTGGGCACCTGCTTGGTCACTTCATGCATCTCTGCTCTCTAGAAATGGGAGGAAGGAGTAGGAAATTCCATAATTACTTTTGTGGGAATGGAGTGGCTTCTGTCACAGCAGCCTGAGGCAGGTACTCAGATAAAGTTCTGGTCTGAGGTTAATGGTGCTGCAGCACCGTGCAAGTGCTAACACGACTGGTTGCAGTGGTTTATTACAATTACACGCTTTATTTTGGATAATCTGATACAGATGTTAGCGAAGAACTTCTTTTTTCTTTAGGTGGAAATTCTTGCCTCTCTTCAAAAGCCAAAAAAGATCACCTTGAAAGGTTCAGATGGGAAATCTTACATTATGATGTGCAAGCCAAAAGATGATCTAAGAAAAGACTGTCGGCTCATGGAATTCAACTCCCTTATTAATAAGGTTTGATGAATGAGACAATCAGGTGCATTTATACTTATTGACCAGGACAGAACACTGAGTTATCTAACAAAAAAAGCCAATTTAGCTTGAGATAAAGCTCACTGGAAGAAAAGTAAACTTAATCTTTTTATACTAAAGTGTTGCCATACCTCTTATTTTAGTTCTATTCTGCTTTTCAGCAATATTCTTAAGGTTAAGGTACCATCTCTTCTGTTAAAACAAATGACAGTGTCTCTGAAACACTAAAAGATTTATTTCAAATATTGCTTTTAAGGGATTTAAGCCATATACAAGTTATGCAGTTTGACTATTTTGCTGCAATATCCTCTTTTTTTTAAATTAACTTTAGAGAACAGATGCACATTTAACTTTCATTTGACCTACGGCAGACTGGGAAGCTTAGATTTGTAAATTCTAGATTGTGTGATTGGAAAGTAGTTATAGATAGAATGTAAACGCTAGAGATCCATTTTGATGCTATGTGTTACGTGTTAATCTCATTTTCCTTTTGTGAATAGTGCTTGAGAAAAGATGCAGAGTCCCGTAGGCGAGAGCTCCACATCCGCACCTACGCAGTGATTCCATTAAATGACGAATGTGGCATAATTGAGTGGGTGAATAACACTGCTGGTCTAAGAAATATCCTGATAAAACTTTATAAGGAGAAAGGTAAAGAAATATATTAGACTATAGTAAAAGTTTTTGGATATTTTTAAAGGGCTCGGATCTTATTAAGTAAATGAAGCAAATGGCAAGAGTCAGGCTAAATTCTGGGAAGATGTAGTCACATGTATTTTTATCTATCTGCAATATATTATTATTCATGTGTGTGGTAGACTTTTGCTCTTAAATGGAAGAGAGCTGGTGCTTGGAATGAACAAGTTCCTTGCAAGAACTGATACCACAGGCATCTTAATACTTTCCTACATACAGTGATGTAAATTGTTTCAGCAGCACGGGAATGTAAGTGCAGCATCGAATAATAAAAAATACCATGAACTTCTTCTTTAGATTTGGTTTGTTATTTTTCATTTCTGTTACATTTATGTGAGATAATTAAGATAATACACAATTGAAGCGAGGTTAGGAATACAGCAGCTTTCCAGAGAAAAGATAGATTTCTTTTGAATTTCCTGCTAACAAAGCAGCTTTCTGATCACTGCAATAAAAGTTTGGGGAAAAACTTTCTTGTATCCCACAACCGACGTGGTTTATAGATTATTCTTCATTTGATTATTTATTTCAACTTTATGGAGACATTTATTTTCTTTAAATTACCATGTTTTAATAGTACGTACAGGCTTTATATTTGGAGATTTCTTTTGCCTAACTGAGGAAGTCTGTTGCAGGTATCTATATGACTGGGAAAGAACTGCGGCAGCACATGCTTCCCAAGTCAGCACCTTTGCCTGAAAAGCTGAAAATGTTCAAAGAGGTCCTTCTGCCTCGTCACCCTCCTGTCTTTCATGAGTGGTTTCTTAGAACATTTCCTGACCCTACTTCATGGTGAGTGAGTGGGATCAGACTAGCTCAAGAGCATCTCCTTGGAGTCTTTCCCTAGGAGTCAGTGTGACCGGAGGCTGGGGAGAGCCGGGCCAGGCCGTGTCTCAGAGCCGCCTGCTCTGTCTCCACAGGTACAACAGCAGGTCAGCCTACTGCCGCTCGGTCGCCGTCATGTCCATGGTGGGCTACGTCCTGGGGCTGGGAGACCGCCACGGGGAGAACATCTTGTTTGATTCTTTCACTGGGGAGTGTGTGCACGTGGATTTCAACTGCCTTTTCAATAAGGTGAGAAATGCCACTTGATGAACTTGCTCTTTATCTTACGTGCATGTCAGTTATGAATTTCTACTGTCTTGGGGGTTTTTCCACGTTTTTACAACATGTCAGTTGTGTTCTTTCTCTCACTTGTCTCATATTTATACCCAAAAAACGCCTGGAATATGTAAAGAGGATGTGATCATTCTGTATGTTGCAGTCAATGAAAACCAACTTTTTGATTTAGCCAATATCAGATGACCTGACATGGATACACTGAAACAGCCCAAATTTTAGACTGTTCCTATTTTGTGACTCTCCTCTCTCCACTATCGCCCTCCTAACAAAACTGTAATTGCTGCATTCAGAATTCTGCTGCTGTGGAGAGTTTCTTGTTCTGTCTCACACAAATTTAGCACAAAAATTCCAACGGTTCTGTAAAAATAAACAGCAGAATTTGTGGCCAGAGTGGGATTTGGAGTTTTGGTGTTTCACTTGGAAGATGCTTTTCGTTTGGGGCATGTGGCCTTTTTAATTCAGATAAGTGAGGTAGAAATACTGTTAGATTATTTCTTCTGGTTTCTTTTTAGTAAGTCTAAATTGTCCTATATAACACTTTATTTAAAAAAATGTTTTTAAGCTAACTTGGATATTACAAAAGAAAAGTTAGCATTTTGCAATGAGATTACAGAGCATAAATATATATTTAAGAACAAAATTTGTACCCTGTATTAATGTGTTAAAACAGGGAAAAAGAGGTTATTTGGACGATGTTATCTTTTACTCACTGTAATTTCCACTTAACATAGTAGGACTGAGCTGAGCAAACCTGTCTTGCCAGCTAAGAAACTGTCACTGACAAAGATGGAGGGAAAAACCTGAAACCAATGCAAATGTTCCTCATTAATAATGCTTAAAACACTTAGGGCAAACCTTTTTTTCCTCAATGTAAAGGGAGAAACTTTTGAAGTTCCGGAAATCGTTCCTTTCCGCCTCACTCACAACATGGTTAATGGGATGGGCCCCATGGGAACGGAAGGGCTCTTCCGAAGAGCCTGTGAAGTCACTCTGAGGCTGATGCGTGATCAGAGGGAGCCTCTGATGAGGTATGGCAGCTGCTTTCGCTACAAACTCCTCAAAGCTGTCTGTAGTCTAAACGTGTGAAACACTAACTGCTGGGGAACTTGCCAGTTCCAGCATATGCCTGTCCTGCAGCTCGCTCTTGCCGTGACATGGAGCTAAATATAAAGCAGTGTAAATGTTCAGCACTAACTCCAGGCTCCTGTCAGTGTTTGTGTTTGAAAATTAAGTGTATTTTATGTGTCTTATCATTTTCTACATTTTTAATCTGTTTAGTGTCTTAAAGACTTTTCTCCATGATCCTCTTGTGGAGTGGAGTAAACCTGTTAAAGGGAATACAAAAGCCCAGGTGAATGAAACTGGAGAAGTTGTCAATGAAAAGGTGAGTTTAAGACAAGCACAGCCTAAGGTATTCAAATGTCAAATGTCCATTATAGTTACGAGTTACATGTTTCCTAATTGAAACTTTGTCTTTTTTTTTCTTCCATTTAAAAATTTCTCTGGTTGTTCTTAATTATCTCTCTGTTCATATTTTTTATCTTAAAGAGATTATTTTTACTGATAAAAAATGTAATTTATCTACTAAAGCAAACAAAAAAGCCTGTAATTCTCTTGTTAGTTACTAAATCAAGGACAACATCAGCAGAAGCAATGGAACTTGTCATTTGCACAGTCCTCCAGATTTACAGTGATGAAACATCTGGAGTCCTTTCCATGTGTATTTTTGTGCTTTTCCTGAGTGCATGTTTATTATTGAATAAATATGTGCCTTGGTGCATATAATTATGCAATTAAAATTAGGATTTCATACTGGTTTTTTATTAGCTGCTGCTGAAGACTATATTATTCATCCAAAGTATATCTTAATTGTTATTATCTTCCCTCTGTGCAAAATTTCTGATTTGTCCCTTTCTATTTTTTTTTTTTTTAAGGACTATTTAGTGAAAATAAATGTGTAATAGCAAATAGTTAGGGAGCACTGACAAACACAACAGCTAAGATAAGGAAAAACTACAACACTGAAACTGTGTCACAACAAAGAACTTACCTGGGCTATTTCAGCACAGAAAATCTCCTGGTCTTCAAACAGTTACTCACCAGGCTGTGTCTACATAATTTTCTAGTACAAGACCACCCACATTGTTGTATATGTTAACTGATTTTCTGGGGAGGTGCCAACGTTATGCTTGAGCTTTAAAAGAAAATGTGTGAGTGTAATTGATGTGAAGTAGCAACTCCAGTGGGCCTTGGAACAGCTCATTTTGAGATGCTCAGCACAACCTCTTTAATTCAACTTCTTCATTTTCAGTTGCTCGTAATTTTGACCTAAATTTTCCAGATTTAAATTTTATCCAGAATTTCTGGAACAAGGCTAGGAAAACGTTTTATTTATTTGAAAGTAATTGTACAAAATAAAACTTTCTAACAATTCTCAAATATATTTACATAGCTCTTTCAGTCTTCACCGGTAACTTTTAACTGTAAAAATGTAAGGCAAAAGTTATAGCTTGACCAAGAATATATCAGTTCTAGAGAATTGTTTTTAAAAGTGAATAGCCTTTGTTTTAAATGTAGCTGGTATAGGATTTTGTATTAGATTATAGTATTATTTCAAACACATCCTAAGAAATACTGTTTTTATTTTGAGAAGTGGAAATTCATGACTAGTACCAATTATTTTTTTCTTCTTTCCAGGCCAAAACCCATGTCCTTGATATAGAACAACGGCTGCAAGGTGTCATTAAGACTAGGAACAGAATCAAAGGATTACCTTTATCTATTGAAGGGCATGTTCATTACCTCATTCAAGAAGCAAGTGATGACAACCTGCTGTGCCAGATGTATATGGGCTGGGCTCCATATATGTGAAATTTGTTCCCTTTGGAATGATACCACAAGTGCTGTAGCTATAATATTGTTGGGAAGGAATCAAGCCTTTTTTTGGCTGCAAGCAGAGGAACAGGCTTATGGTCTCCCAAAATCTGTGCAAAATGTGCAGTGCCCTTGCAAGGATGCTATGAATGCAGATGCGTGAGGTGTTAGGATTTACCTTTTGTACACACATAGAAATCAGTACGTAAGAACTGCTTAAAATTAGACTATGCAAAGCTCTGCAAGTGTCTTACTCTGACTTTATGAAAAATTTTCATGATACTGACATGCACTGTATAAAGTACTGTATATTTTTGTAAACATGTTTCTCATTTGGCTTAGATTAGAAAATACAATGATGTTTAATACTGATATGATGTGAAGTGGTTATTTTGACTTTTGCACTCATACATAGAGAAGGCCTTTCTAAAAATTATTAGTATTTCTTTCCAGCAGTAGACTTTTCAGTAGACTTTTCTTCAATTTTCTTCCATGTAGCCTGGCTGTCTCTAGGAAAGCTTTTGGGATCTTAAATCTTAGCATGAGTAAACTGGTAAAGTGGTCCCATGTTCTGAACCTGTTCCCTTAGCCCTTGAGTGCAGTGCTGTACAAAACCCTCCTGAAGGACACGGCACTAAGCTGGGAGTTGGAGGACCCTGGCAGTGTGGCTGTAACCCCAGGGCAGCAGGCAGGTGGTTGTGGCTGGGACTGTACATCCGTGTAGGCTCCTGACACAGCCCCTTTTCCTCCCCTGGAAAAAGCACGGCTCTAAGGAGTGTTTTTCAGACTCCATTTTGGAAAAGGTGTTTTAGCACAGAGAAGAGTATACTAAAATATGGTTGAAAGGCAAATACTAACTTACAGTAATGTGTGCTTTCGAGACATCCAAATTGTAGGGAGATGAGGCATGGGGGGATAGGGAAAAATTATACCCTTTTAACCTTCAGTAGGCTATCATTAGAATTTTTGTACGGCGGTTTTGTTTCTGCTATTCTGAGAGGCAACGCTGCCGCTGCCGGGTTTTGATCACAGGCTCACACTGAGGTGTGACACTAGTGTTTGTTCTGTTCAGCTGAAAACCAGAGGTTTGGGAAAGTAAAATAATGGGTCTGCAATTGCTTCTAGAGCGTTTGTTTCTCTGTCGATTTAGTGGGCAACCTAGAAGCGTTGTCACTGTCCCATAAACGTGACGAGTTTTCCTATCAAAATATTTGGAACATACAATGGTCTTTTCCGGTGTTGCGTTTGAGTGCTGACGTTGTGTTGTTTTGCCCAGGCTTTATCAGTTTATCGGAGCGCAGAGCCGCCCGAGGAGCTGTTGCGCCGTGCGTTGCCATCGCTCGGGGAGCAGCTCTGCTGCCCGGGGCGGGGGACGGGTGCCCGGCTGTGGGGCAGGGCAGGGCAGGGCAGGGCAGGGGGTCCCTGCGTGCGGGCCCGGCGGTGAGGCTGCCGAGGGGCGGGAGGCGGCCCGGGCCCGCCCCGCTCCCGCCCCGCCCCGGCCGGGCCCGCCCCGCTCCGGCGCCGCTCTGTGCCCGCTCGCTCTCGGTGGTGCGGGCGCTCGGCCGCTGTCAGCGCGGCGCGCCGGAAGGAGGGCGGAGCGCGGCCCGCGGTGTTTGGTTCCGGCGGGGCTGTGAGGGCGGCGGGGAGCTGTGGCCATGGGGGTCCCCAAGTTCTACCGGTGGATCTCGGAGCGGTACCCCTGCCTCAGCCAGGTGCTGAAGGAGCATCAGGTGAGCTGGGGACGGAGCGCCTCTGTCTGACACGGGCTCTCCCCGGAGGGGGTCCTGCCCGGCCCCTCGGCGGGACGAGGGAGGGGGACGAGTGCGCGGCCTCGTCCCGGGCCGGCCCTGCGGGACCGAGTCCCAGCCCGGGCCGGCTCGCCGACGGCCGGGGCGGCGCGGGGGGCGGCTGCGGCTCGGCGGGACTCCCCGTTCGGAGCGGCCGAAAGTGGTGGGACGGCGCTGGGCGATCGCCGGGGGGCGGGAGAGGCGCTCGGTGCCCCCTGACAGCCCCTGTCCGGGCCGAGCCCGCCGCCGGCGGGCAGCAGTGCCCGGAGCCCGCGGCTGGGGGCCGGCGATGGTTTCGGAGTCCCGGCCCCAGAGTGAGCCGTTCCCCGGGGAATGGCCGACCCGCGGCGGCTCCCGGCCCGTGGCTGTCCCGCCGGGCTCGCTCCCCTCGCTCTGGGGCCCCTCGGCAGCTCCGCGGTGCTGCCTCAGCAGCCGGCGGCCTCGCACCCGCGGGGAGCCCAGGGTCGGAGTTTACTCCTTGTTGGGCTCAGGAAAGTTACAGCTGCTGACGGCCAGTGGCTCGGTAATGACGGGGGACGGATTTTACAGCTCTGCTGCGTTTCCTTGTTGTCGCCTGTGTCGGACAGTTTGTGTTAGCAGCTAAACCGGGAAGTACGTTCGAGCCTGGAAAACGAAAGCCATCAATGATACTTGTAACAGTCGGACAACGACGTCATCTGTTCAGAGAGGTCGCGTTTGGTACCTGTTGAACGCAGGCTCTTCTAATTATAATTTTCAGCTGGTTTCATAGATGTGGTTTTACAGATTGAATATCTGAGATAGGTGATAATTGAGAGTGTGTTTGAATATTAATACGTTTTCCCTAAGTACCTGTGATTTTTAAAGATTAAATAGCTGTAGTTTCAGCGTAACTAAGATGCCCAGCTCAAGTGATTCCCAACCTGGATGTTTGGCCTTCGCTGCTAGTTTCAAAGCAGTTTTCAAAGCTTAGCTCTTTGTTTATGATTAGTTGGGCTTCTCTGAAGTGTCTAATGCTATTTGTGTGGCACGGCAGCAGCAATTTATGCTGCCTTTTCTGCTGTTTGCTCACGCATCTTTAAACTTGTGGTGAAGAACTGTGGCAGGCTGAGGAGGCAGCAGTGTCTGTTCTAAGCAGGGGGATGGCAGCAGGGGATGGCTTCTGAAGGAAGCAGTTAGAGCTCTTAAGATAAACAATAAACTCGACTTAACCCTTCCCATATCACTTGAATATACAGACTGACACATATTGGCATCTAGAGTAGATGCTAAGAAAAAAAAACAAGCCAACAACTTAGAAGGTCTATCTATGTAAAACAGTATTATTGTTGTTAAATCATATTATAGCTGTGCTTCTTGAATAAAACATAGGACCTTTTATGTATGTTGCTTCCATGTAAAAGCTTTAGGTTTTGTCTCTTTAGAATGCTGCCTGTGCACTGCCCTGCTCACTTACCTGAAAGCATTGAGAGCAGTTTGGTTACTGAGTTTAGCTATCCTAAAAGTCATGATGTGCAACAGAAAACTACTTACAGCAGCTGAGTGGGGATCATTCCTGATCCTGCCTCTAATTTCTTCCCTTCACCATTTCCTCTTTCTAGGGTAGTTACATTTCCCTTGCATCTGGAGGATAAATACAAGCCCAACAAGGGGCCACACAGAAAGTTGTAACAAATTGGCAGTGCCTTTTCCTAGACGTGATGATAGGGGAGTTGTGAGCAGTCTTACTAGGGGATTAAGGAATAGATTTGTTGAATGCCAGTTGCTCTTGTGGTGTATTTTGGCAACACAGAGGTAGTCCTGGCCCCTTTGTATCATACATTTACCAGTGTTTGTTCCCTGTATGTTCCTTCTGTACATTTGGGAAGGCTTTCTTTTTCCTTTAAAAGAAAGTGTGACTGCTACATATAAGGCTGTTAGAGGAGCAGAGAACTAGAAGGAAAAAGAAAGTCTGGGTAAGAAATTGATGTTATTATTGCAAACTGCTTTTGGTGCTAGCTGCCACTCTCTAGACTCAAGGTGCTCACAAGCATAGCTGAAGAGACAGCATGCAAGGGAGAGCTTTAAAGCTTCTTAAGCCAGCTTTGCTTGGAAATATTGTTGGAAATTGCATACTCAGTTTTGTAGTTTTTATTGTTTGTAGTGCAGCTATGAAAGGTTGAATCGATTAAATGTGCAGTCTTAAAAAAAGAAGGAAAAAATCTTCCTGAAAACAGTGGGTTTGGTTTGCTTTTCCATTTTACAACGTAGAAGGTAGTCTGAGCACTGGGACAAAAGTCCTGAGGTGCCAGAAACAGCCTGGATAAAGTAGGAATCTGCTCAGCTGACTTGGCTCACTGAGAAAAGTGATAGTAACAGATTGCGTGTGCAGGCAAACCCATACCCAGTCCAGATATTCTTACTCTCCCTGTCGGTGTGCAGGAGGTCCCACAGAAGTCTTCCCACTTAGCTCATTTCCAGCGTGTTCTCAGGTGTGCCTTGGGCAGTGCCTGCATTCACCAAGTGATACTAACTATGGCATTTGTAGATTCCAGAATTTGACAACTTATACCTGGACATGAATGGCATTATACATCAGTGTTCACATCCAAATGATGACGATGTCCACTTCAGAATCTCAGAAGATAAGATTTTTGCCAATATTTTTCACTATTTGGAAGTACTGTTTCGCATTATTAAGCCAAGAAAGGTTTTCTTCATGGCAGTTGATGGAGTAGCTCCAAGAGCAAAAATGAATCAGCAGCGTGGGAGACGTTTTAGGTAAGAAGATCAGTTCTGACTCTGTCTTGAGGGTAGTAAACCCTTAAAAGAACCCACTTACTGAAATGTAGGCTATGAAAAGTAAGAGTTTGTGGTTGGTTGTGCCTTTGACAGTAGTTTTAATTGAATGAGGGTAACTACCTGTAAAATGTTAAAATCAGGATTCCGAAAGGAAATGCTTGTTACGTAATTTTTTCTCTGTGTGGAACTTGGTGACAAGGGGAGCTTTTTCTTATGAAATTTTCTGTGAAACCGCTCTGCAGTGGAGCTCTTGCAGATGTTTCCAAATGCTTCCTAACCTGTGGGAGTCTTTGGTATTTATGAATTCTAGTTCTAGGTATGCCTATTTGATGGCTGTAGTGGAAGTCATCGAAAAAGTCAGATTTCTAATGAAACTGATTTCCTATTGATACCAGTTACCAAGCTAGCTCAGATAGAGAGCTACAAGTAGATTAAGAATTACAGTAATGTTTTGGGAGATTTGGAAGCTTTTTTAAGATTGCTATAGGGAAAAAAAGCCAGTGGTCAGATAGTACAGGGATGGTGAGTGAAATGCAGCATAAACAAGCTGCAGGAAAGGAACAAGAGACAACGTTTTCAAGCAACTGGATTTTTTTTGTGGTTTGGTTTTTGATGTGATTATTTTTTCTTTAAGGAATAAAGGAGGTTGAGAGGAAGCAGAGATTAAGAGTTCTAAACAGAAAATTGTAGCAGAATTGAGAGACAGACAAAAAGCTGACTTTGGTGGTTTCTCTGTTCCTGGTTCAGAAGAGTTTAGGGAATTCTTGGCCAAGAAAGTCTGGCGTGATGTTTGTTTGTTTCTCCATTGCTGTGCATGATAAATTGCTAGTTTGGTCCTGACTCCCTTGGAATTCCACACCTGCTGCTTTGTTTAACTGTGTCACAGTTATTGGTCTGGGGTGGCATTTTCAGATGTTTAGATAACAAATATTCCTGTTGTTTCAACATTAATAGCCATTCATTCTGATCAACCATTGTATGATTACCTTGATAATCTAAACCCTAACTGCGATTGAATAGTAACAGATTGTCACATTTCTGTGAAAAAAGTGCTACTTTTAAACCACCTTAGTTGTATCAGAAATAAGTTCAAACTCTACTCAGGAACTCAATTTCTCTCTTTATTTTTTCCTTTTTAAGCACTCTGAAAAATCAACTATATTTTGTCAAAAGGCTGTATTTAGGATATTAACATTTGAATAAGATGGTTTGTTCTCGACCCTCTCTCCAATGCTGTTTTGTTTTAGATCAGCAAAAGAAGCAGAGGACAAAATAAAAAAGGCATTGGAAAAGGGAGAAACTCTCCCTACAGAAGCCAGGTTTGACTCCAACTGTATTACACCAGGTAAGATAATTTTTCAGTTATTTAAATTGAAGTGTTTACTGTTTGCCTCTGTATTTTGGTACTGTTTTCCTATCTTAAGGCATGGGTTTTCTTTTAAATAGAAGACAGAATCAATAAAGGCTTAAGTAAGTTTGTAACAAAAGTTTTAGTAACATTCAGTAGGGTTGGAATACTGTCTTATTCTAAAAATGTTTTAGATTACTATGTAAAAAGTGAAATGTCTTAGGAAAGAAACCAGTCATCCCCTTCATCTCTGGCAGAAGTTTTATTTGTTGGCATTTTTTTAAATCATCTGATATGTAAATGCAAACTAGTGGAAAGCTTTAACTTAGGTTTCTGTTTTCAGGAACTGAATTCATGGCCAGATTGAATGAGCATCTTAAATATTTTGTAAATATGAAGATTTCCACAGACAAATCCTGGCAAGGAATAGCAGTCTACTTATCAGGCCATGAGGTCATTATATTTTCTTACTCTCCTATTTTAAATAGGTTTTTTTTTTACAGAGTAATACTTACTGCTATGTTTCTTTTTTTTTTTTTCTTTTTTTGTCCAGACTCCAGGGGAAGGTGAGCATAAAATTATGGAGTTCATCAGATCAGAAAAAGCAAAGCCCCATCATGATCCAAACACAAGACACTGTCTCTATGGCTTAGATGCTGACTTGGTATGTGCAACTAAAATCATACAAACAACAGGGGTTTGTCCAGTGTGCACATTTTTGATTTCTTCCTAGGCTCATAGGGTTCCACAATGATTTAGAGTAACCATGAGATTTTGTATTCCTGCAGACTTTTGAATTTGTAATGAAACCGAACATCCAAATTTCTTTATACTGTTTGAAAGGTTAAAAAAAAAAAAGATTTAAAAGTAAGATCTTTCTGATATCTCTTTGTAATAGATAATGCTGGGATTAACAAGTCATGAGGCACACTTTGCGCTCCTAAGAGAAGAAGTCAGATTTGGTGGTAAAAAGGCTCAAAGGTGAATTGATTTAACTTTACTCTTATTTTATTTATTATGAAATTAAATCTAAAACATACTGGGTGACTGAAACAGGTGTGTGTTTGGTGATTTGGGGTCTTTTTTTTTTGCTCATTGCAAAGTAATTTAATGAAGTCTTAATTTACTCTTTGGGTTAGAAAAGTCATAAAATTAGAGAAATCAATGTGCTGACTTGTTTACATAAAAAAAATGTATGCTGTTAGAACAGGTGATTAAAAAAAATCCTTAAAGCTTTGGTGTTTTACTTTTTTCTTCATCAATTGTAGTGAAGCAACCTGGGCTGCATTAACATTGTTTCCATAACTGTGTTATGCAGATACTAACTTCCTAAAATGTGTGTGTATATATCTATATATGTTTGTGCATGTAAGTAAATTCCTAGGATAATTACTTTAATAAACTCTTAAAATGGCTGCATAGGTGCTCTTGTTCAGGGTTTGCCCAACTTAAAGAACTTGTGGTGTATAAACAATCAGAAGAGGGTGCCTTGTTTCAGAACTGTGCATGTACCTGGAGCTGTTCTGAAGTAACTCAGCAATTCATTTCTAACTGTTACTGTGGCTGTGTCCCTTCTTTGAAGGACCTGAACCATATATTGGGTACATAAAGGGAGAACAAGGGAGAGACAGAAATAAACATTTCTGACACCAAAGGGATTTTGAATAACACGTAGATGTTTATATAAATGCATAATTTTGCTAATAAAGCAATATTTTATTGCCAAGGACAATATGATGAACATCAGAAATAAGCTTTCTTTTTGCAGTCAACATTTCACTAATACTCATGGATAGTGTTGGCATGCAGCACTACAATATTTTTTTAAAGACCTTACATCTAATCAAAGTAAAACCTTGGTTTTACCTTTCTGAAAAATAAACTAATGTGAAATAAAAGTGTGATTACAAGGCAAAGTGTTATTTATTCCCCTCCCCCAGCATTGTTGCATATTTTAATTTCTGAATAATTTTGCTCATTACAGGAATTTACTTCTGTAAGTTACAGGAATTGCCTTCTGTCAATATTGTCACTTTTATGGATACTTTCAGTTGGAAATTTGGAAATCCTGAAAATATGTACAAGTTAATATCTCTCTGTGATTATTTATTGAGAGAAATTCCTTGTTTTGTCAGGATTTTCAAGTCCAATGCAGTGAAGACTAGGGGCAGAATGTCTGTAGAGTCTTACAGCATCAACCTGCTTGCTAAAGCTCTTTAGTACCAATATGAAAATTGCATTTAAAATGTGACACAATTGGTTCTGAAACCCAGTGTAGGGGTTTGTCTTACTTGAGTTTATCTGAAGGCTGCTATCACACACTTCCTTACAGGATTATTTCTAAAATTGCCAATTCATGTGTGAAGACACAAGTATGTATGCTGGTTTGTCATTGAAGGTGGTCTCAGCTAATTATGGTATTTACAAGGTGAAATAGTCCTTTATTAATCTAAAATGCATCATTTAGCTCATTAATCTCTCAGTGTAGGGATTAACTGATTCGGGGCTAATGTTGGCTTAGGGTTTTTATGAGCAGTTTTAGTGAAGAGAAGAAAGGAAAGCAGAATATGTGTTGATTATGCCAAAAACAGTAGGTTTGTTATTCTTTTAGTGCTGCGTTGAAGCCATGAAATAATACATACAGAGCAGATTTTCAAATTGAGCATATTCATCTGTTACTAGAAGCATTTCAAATGACTACAAATGTAACCCAGCTGGTTTAAATGTGAATTTATGTATGCTGTTCTTATTCAGACTAGTTAGAAAATACCTTAAAATGGTGAGGCTTGGTGCCAAGTTAGGCTAATTTGTCTCATTTTTGAGCAATGGGATAAGGATTTAGGAGATAGTTACTGCAGAATGGAACTCCACAAATTTCTTCTCTAAGTTAGTTCTTCTCCATGCAATCACATCTGGTGTTTAGAAGATTCTACTGCAAAATTTTATGGACCAAACCAGAATAATCCTAAAATAGATTCAAGGAAATGTTTATACATTATTTCTTCTGCAAAGATACAATCCTAGTAAAATTTCTTGGGTTTAGGTAACCTTGGGCTTATTAATATTAATGTTGAAAGTGTGTTTATAAATAATTAACTTGATGGTTTGAATAATTTACAGAGTATGTGCGCCAGAGGAAACCACATTTCATTTACTGCACTTATCACTGATGAGAGAATATATTGATTATGAATTTTCCCCAGTAAAAGTAAGTTCTAATGGAGCTGAGATGGGAAAAAAAACGTATCAATGTGTGAAGTCTTTATGCAAAAATGATAACAAAAATTATACTGTGTGTTTTTCTTTTTCCTCCAGGACAAGATTTCTTTTGAATATGATATTGAAAGGATAATAGATGATTGGATCTTAATGGGTTTCCTTGTAGGAAATGATTTTATTCCTCATCTACCTCATTTACACATTAATCATGATGCACTGCCGCTACTTTATAGAACATACATGGCTATCTTGCCAGAACTGGGAGGTGAGAAAACTAACCTCAGTTGTGGAAAGTAGAAGCATTAACATTGTTGTACTTATATTTATTAACTTTTTTTGCCACATTAGAATGTTTAGCATTTACTACAGTTTCCTTAGAGAGGCAGCAAAGCAGCATGCCTTGCATTTAAATGCAAATTTTAAAATTGTTGAATTGTTAGTTCAAAAACATAATTTTCTCAACAGGTTACATCAATGAGAACGGGCATCTGAATTTAGAACGTTTTGAGAAATATCTCACAAGATTGTCAGATGTAAGTAATGAAGAATGTTGAATTTAAACTCAATATTGTACCCTAAAATACACCATACTGTAATTTTAATGAACTGTTAAATGGCTGTGTTTTACGGGTGGTTTAATCGACTTTTTAGCATTGAACAGATGGGATCCAGTCAGTTGTTGTCTGATCTTATAGCATAAGAGGAAAAAGATTGAATCGTTTGATCCGTGCTTTAGCCAGCACTGTGCTTTAATACTGCAAGTCAAATAAGGATTCACCAGTAGAATCATGGTCCTCACTTCCCATCGAAGTGTGTGGCAGTATCGGGCAGAGCTGGTTAGAGCAGGTGTCAGTGATGCCAGGGATGTGGGTTCAGTCTCTCTAGAGCAGGTGCCAGTGATGCCAGGGATGTGGGTTCAATCCCCCTAGAGCAGGTGTCAGTGATGCCAGGGATGTGGGTTCAATCCCCCTAGAGCAGGTGCCAGTGATGCCAGGGATGTGGGTTCAGTCCCCCTAGAGCAGCTGCCAGTGATGCCAGGGATGTGGGTTCAGTCTCTCTAGGGCAGGTGCCAGTGATGCCAGGGATGTGGGTTCAGTCTCTCTAGAGCAGGTGTCAGTGATGCCAGGGATGTGGGTTCAGTCTCTCTAGAGCAGGTGCCAGTGATGCCAGGGATGTGGGTTCAGTCTCTCTAGAGCAGGTGCCAGTGATGCCAGGGATGTGGGTTCAGTCTCTCTAGGGCAGGTGCCAGTGATGCCAGGGATGTGGGTTCAGTCTCTCTAGAGCAGGTGTCAGTGATGCCAGGGATGTGGGTTCAATCCCCCTAGAGCAGGTTTCAGTGATGCCAGGGATGTGGGTTCATTGCCCTAGAGCAGGTGCCAGTGATGCCAGGGATGTGGGTTCAATCCCCCTAGGGCAGGTGCCAGTGATGCCAGGGATGTGGGTTCAGTCTCTCTAGAGCAGGTGCCAGTGATGCCAGGGATGTGGGTTCAGTCTCTCTAGGGCAGGTGCCAGTGATGCCAGGGATGTGGGTTCAGTCTCTCTAGAGCAGGTGTCAGTGATGCCAGGGATGTGGGTTCAGTCTCTCTAGAGCAGGTGTCAGTGATGCCAGGGATGTGGGTTCAATCTCTCTAGAGCAGGTGTCAGTGATGCCAGGGATGTGGGTTCAGTCTCTCTAGAGCAGGTGTCAGTGATGCCAGGGATGTGGGTTCAGTCTCTCTAGAGCAGGTGTCAGTGATGCCAGGGATGTGGGTTCAATCTCTCTAGAGCAGGTGTCAGTGATGCCAGGGATGTGGGTTCAGTCTCTCTAGAGCAGGTGTCAGTGATGCCAGGGATGTGGGTTCAGTCTCTCTAGAGCAGGTGTCAGTGATGCCAGGGATGTGGGTTCAATCTCTCTAGAGCAGGTGTCAGTGATGCCAGGGATGTGGGTTCAGTCTCTCTAGAGCAGGTGTCAGTGATGCCAGGGATGTGGGTTCAGTCTCTCTAGAGCAGGTGTCAGTGATGCCAGGGATGTGGGTTCAATCTCTCTAGAGCAGGTGTCAGTGATGCCAGGGATGTGGGTTCAGTCTCTCTAGAGCAGGTGTCAGTGATGCCAGGGATGTGGGTTCAGTCTCTCTAGGGCCACTGATGTAGCAGTTGGAGTCAGTGGTTCCTGTGGGTCCCTTCCAGCTCAGGATTGTCTGTGATTTCTGTGTATTGAAGCTTGCTGCAGGCAGCGATGTTCTTTTCTCCCCTGCTGGTGGTTTCCTGTGGGGTGAGCTATGTCTGAAGGTCTTGGAGGGGAGAATTGTTTGCAAGTTTTTTATAATATCATTAGTAAAGATCAGGGAGCATCTCTGAGAGGCGGGCATCCGTGTTCATGAACTCACTGGTGTACACTTAATCCTGTTGAGTGCCAGTGCAGTAATCCATCCTAGAGATGAGGTAAGGTATAGGCCATATAGAAATGGAAAGGATTAACTTCTGCTGAACTTGAAAAGAGGGAGATCATCTGTTGTCCCTGCTTCAGCCTTGTTTTCTAGTTCTTGAATAGAGCTGTGAAAGTGTTGCATCTGTGGCAGGCTGTATTTACCAGACCCTGTATGTGTACTGCTTCTGGAGTTGATAGTGAAATGTTATTTAATTATTTTTTGTTACACCTTGCTGCCTTACTTAAAGAAAACAAAATATGGCTTGGCTGTATGTTACATATTGCTGAGAAACAGGATTTTTAGTATTAATCTATTTAGTTGTATCTCTAGGGAAAAAATATTTATGTCCAGATGACTCTAGGTATAATCTAATGCACAAAGTAAAAAGACCTTGTTAATCTGGCATTCTAACTTCGACATCCCTCAAATGTTTGCAAACTTACTTTGATTTCACAGTTTGATCGTGAGCACTTCAGTGAAGTCTTTGTTGACCTGAAATGGTTTGAAAGTAAAGTGGGCAATAAATACCTCAATGAGGCAGCTGGGATTGCAGCAGAGGAAGCCAGAAAAAATAAACAAAAGAAACAAAAGGTCAGTATTTCATGTGCACAGTTTTGGAAATAATAACATTACATTTTGCAAATCAGTAATTTGGTCTTAGATAAATTAAGTGGCATAAACCTCTGTTTTGAGATGTTTTCCAAATCAGAAAAGGTAGTAAATTGTAACTATTTGCATTCTGCCTGTATGCATTGCTCGTTATGAGTGACGAAATGGTTCAGTCAGGGACAGGTGCTCATGATTTTTAAAGTCTTGTGAACCTGTATTTAACGCTTTGCTGTTGTTCAAAAGCAGCAGAACTTAACTTTTGTGTGAGTTATGATCAAACCTGCTTCATAATCTTGATTTTTAAAGCATAGTCTGCTGGAAGTTCCCTATGTTTCAGATACACTGATAGAACATTCATGTGTATCTTGGTACTGGCTAACTACTGGACAATAAACAGGGAAAGAGCAATTTGGTGATCTCTATCAGATTAGTATTAAACTTGCAGTTCTAGATATAACCAATTCATAAGGAACAGCATCTCGTGTATATGTGTGTACTACTGCACAACAGTATCTTGTCTCTGCCCCAGTGTCAAGTTCCGCACCACCACTTCCACTGACTGCCCTTCACTGTACACTTCAGCAGGGTGTAGAGTAGCAGGAGAAAATTCTGTTGCCTTTAATCTGTCTTTGTATATTGTTATCCTGTTCTTTGTGTACAGAGTAGTTTTGGAAAGAGTAGCATTTTGGAACACAAACATTCAGGTATTTTTTTAGAAGTAGTTAACGTTTCGAGATTGCTCCTTTTGTCTGATCTCTCCTTTTTGTCTGCTTAAATAATTTTCTTGAAGGAATTGTAAGAGAAGGAAAGAGGGTTTATAATAAATAATATTTATACATTTTGACTGAAGTGTTTTGAGTTGCAAGTTTTGAATGGGATTCGTGCATATTAACCTGTATTTTTACATTATCTCAAATCTTAATTTAATAGGCTCAGGAAAATTCTATATCTTTGGCTGCTTTAGAAAAAAATGAAGGTGAAGTGACCCCTAAAAGTAAGTGCAAAGAATTTTTCCATACACATATAACAAAAAACGTGTGTATAGATTTCAAAGAACTGTAAGAATTGCATGTCAGAGATGAGGTTAATCTGAATGCAAGACCTATGTAGTCAGCTGTTGGGAAGTGGAACTGCTGTGGTGAGAGGGAATGGGGCTAAAGCTTTAGGTGCTTTTTCCCTGCCCTCTATTTCCATGATGAGTTAAAGGAATTAATGAACAAACCTTCAAAAATATTATGGTTTTGATAATTGAACACATAGGTACTTTCTTAGGTGGGGGGGAGAGGGGAACAGATTTTTTTGTATGGCTTTAGGATTTTTGGTTGTGCTTGTTTTTAAACTCATTCTACTTGTAGGAAATGGTTTTTGCACATTTTTAAAATGATTTTCAAATATGTATGAAAATTACTATATGATCTTAGATGATGTTGCTGAACATAATTAAATTTTAAAGTTAATTTTAATGTTTCCTCAGATTATATTCTGATGGTTTATATTATCTTCTCTCTTTCCAACACTTGTAATTGGGCTAAAAAGTGGCTTGCCTGTTTTAAAAATTCCAGAATTTCTCTGGGTAAAGACTTAGATTGCTTCATGTCGCTTTCAGTGTAAGGAAAGTGTGAGCACATGTAGCTTTAAACTGAGGAGTAAAGTTAAGGCATTATGTCAGAAGTGAATGTTTTCAAACCTTACTGTAGTAGAGAAGTGAATGTTAATATTTTTTTTTCATGACTGGTGTTCCAGCCACATTGGAAGATGAACCAGAAGATGATGATCTGTTTGAAACTGAGTTTAGGCAATACAAAAGAACTTACTACATGACTAAAATGGGTGTAGAAGTAGTTTCTGAGTAAGTATATACTTTTTTTAATTCCTAAATGCTGAAGACAAGTCATTGTAGGTAATTATTAGAGACGTACATTTGTAAATATGAATTAGAAACCATTTTCAAGAGTGTGTAGTGACAGGACAAGGCATAATGGGGTCAAACAGAAAGGGAGTAGGTTTACATTAGCTAATAAGGAAGAAAATCTTTACTGTGAGGGTGGTGAGGCACTGGAGCAGGTTCAGGTCCCTGGAAGTGTTCAAGGCCAGGCTGGATGGGGCTTTGACCAGTTGGGTCTGTGGAAGATGTACGTGCCCATGGAACAAGATGATCTCTAAGTCCCTTCCAACTCCCCAACAATTTGTGATTCTACTAAAAGACAGAATATTTCTCACATGGCAGAGTACTGCAGTGGTGATGATTGTGCCTAATGCAACAAGAGCTGCCAATCAGGTTTTCTGTACTAAGTATTCGAGGACCAGAGAGAAAATGAATCTAGAAAATCATGGTATTTTCTGTCTTCATCCCTGTGTACAAGGTGCTAAGGACTTCTTATATATCAGTGAAAATGAGAAAAACTAATAAGTATCTTTCCTTTTTCTCTTAAGTGCCTTCTTGGCTGATCAAGCTGAATGTTATGTCCAGGCAATACAATGGATTTTGCATTATTATTACCATGGAGTTCAATCATGGAGCTGGTAAGAAAAACCATCAAATGAGAAAGTGCTGAAAGAGTGATATTTCACCTTGTATGCTGGGAACATTTAATGTAGTTTGGTTTATTTCTGATCTGTGAACACTGCTGTGCTCCCATTAAGTCAAGTAACTTAGGGGTTTTTTTAAACTGCAGGTATTACCCTTACCATTATGCACCTTACCTGTCAGATATTCACAACATCAGTGAACTCAAAATCAAATTTGAACTTGGAAAACCTTTCATGCCTTTTGAACAGCTTCTTGCTGTACTTCCAGCAGCTAGCAAAGATCTGCTACCTAAATGTTACCAGGTAAGGTATAGAATTAAATTGCATTATCTATCTACTGCTTACTTGTTTTCTGCTTTATTTTATTTTACTCTATTTTTGGTGGGTTTGCATGTCTTGTTAATTATATTCTATCTCTACATTTTAGATGTATGGTTAAATATTCTACTTGTTACTATATGTAGTGTAAAGTTAGTAATAAATACAAAATCCTACATTTGCTAAGCAGTTTCCAGCTAGGACAGTTAAGTGTTTCATTCCTGACCAGCACTGAATTGGTTTTAATAGCAGCCTTCCTTTGTGTCTTCTTACAGTTAGTGCTAAACTGCCTCTGATACCATCTCTGTTGTATTTTCCTAGCATTTGATGACTAGTCAAGACTCTCCTATTATAGAATATTATCCACCTGATTTTAAAACTGACCTAAATGGTAAACAGCAGGAATGGGAAGCTGTAGTATTAATCCCCTTTATTGATGAGGTAAGTTCTTTCAGCATCTGCTGTCCATAAAAGACTGATAAATTCCTTAATTAATCAACAGTTAAGACATGCAATTAAGTGGAAGTTTAAATTAACACTTGGTAGGACCACAGAAAAACAGAAATGTTTGCTGCTTGGGGAGTAATGCTAGATAAGCTTACTGCAAGCAAAGTTAGTTTCAGGTGGCAGAAGTCCTAAGTAAGGCCTATGGACTTGGTGGTGTTAATGTTTTTAATCAGCTATTCAAATATTTTGGTTCAGTTTCTTTGAGAAAAAATATTCTGTTCCTGTGTACATATAAAAATAGAAAACATCTGCAGGTAAATAAAATAAACACTTGAAAAAAAGAAAGTATTTTTACAGGAAATCTCTTCACATGAATACCAGCAATAGGGAAGCATTAATGAAGGGCAATAAAACAGTACTTTACTTTTGCATATAGGATAACCGTGTTAGACAAGGCTGCCCTTTGGAAGCAGCCTTGCAGAAAGGTGATTATTCTCCAAAGCCATTCCATGGTAATTGTTCAGAGAGCGTTTTTATCAGGGACATGAGAAAGGGTGAGGCTGCAGCTGGACAAGGAGCACATCGGGTATCTGGATTTCTCAGGTTACTTTCCCAGTGTAGTTTTTTCCATGCTAATTTTTGTTGCCAGTTTCACATGTGCTGATTCCTCTAAAATTTAGAAACGACTGCTGCAGGCCATGGAATCTTGTAACAAGGGCCTAAAAGAAGAGGAGAAACGAAGAAACACTCACAGTGCTTGCTTAATGTACTGGTATGACAAAGATGCTGAGTTCCAGTACCTGTCACCGTGGCCGGAGAAATTCCCTGCGATAGAACGATGTCACACGAGGTAATGCTGATGTAACTATTTTAGAGCAGGCTGAAAGCAGTAGGAGACTTTTCCTAGCATTTTAACCAAACCTTGCATATGCCAGTATGTGAACTGAGGAAGGAACAATTCTGAATTAGATGTTGCCTGCTTTGGATGGCACAGTAAGAGTATTTGTCCCTTCAGATGTCACTTTGCAAAACAGATGAACCAATGCTAAGTTGTCAAGAACAATCTAGAGAATTACTAAACTTTGTATGACAGAGAATGAAAGACTGGTACAAATATCTGATAAATGGTGATCATTTACTGGCATGCTAATTCCAGAGTGGTTTTTTTAAAAAATATAAGCATTTGGATCCAGTGCAGAGAATTAAACACAAATTTGTTTTTCACCTTCTCACTGAAAGTAGCCAGCTTTATTTCACACAGACTGAAGATGAAATGGAAACATAAGCTTAACAGCAGTCAGAGTAGAAGAGGAATGCCTGTTGCTGTATTACAGTCAGTAAAGAATGGACAGTTGTGAAGATCTGTATGGAACCATTGCTAGCTAGGATTTGGTAATAACAATTATTTAAAATAGTGACGTTGGCATATATCCTAAAGTTTTGTGTTTTTCCTAATGAATAGTCTCTTTGCAGCAATATATAGTCCTTTCTATATGTTCCATGTGACATAAATTAGTGGCTGGAAAGCAAAGTGTTTGTCAATTAATGAGTGACTGAGTAACGAATTTTTCTAGAGCTGAAGGTCAATCTGCATGAGCAAATTTTGTGCAACTTTTTTTTTCAGGTATAAAACAATACCTTTGGATGCTTGGCATGTAGAAATAACCCACAATAAGATAACTAAAATCAACAAGAGTGCATTATATTTTTGTGGATTTCCTACTTTAAAGCACATTAAACATAAGGTAAAAGATTTTTCTCTTCCAACATTTCAGTTGTATTTAATAGATAACTATGTAGGAGCTCAAATTTATATGCTGTTTTGTTTTTACCCAGTTTTATCTTAAAAAAAGTGGTGTACAAGTGTTTCAGCAAAGCAGTCATGGAGAGAACATGATGTTAGAAATCGTGGTTGATGAGAACTCAAAAGACCAGGTAAGAGAAATGGCAAGAAAAATCAAATAAGTCCAATTAATATATTAAAAAATAGCAGAGACTTGTTAGAAATAAAGAACATAATGTGAGACTGAATTTACAGATGCTAGCAAGTTGAGGACATAAATGTTGTTCCTGTTTTTCAATGGGATAAATAAGTGAAATATATCATACAAAATACTTCAGTAATCTCAAATTGTTATTTTGTTTATTGTGTCTCAGAGACACAAATGATTCTAAGTGATTTAAGAAAAGAACTACTTAGCAAACCTATATGAGGCATACAAATTATCCTAGGTCTTCCGGGTAACACATGAAACATTTTAAGAGCCACATTTTTAATCAGGGATTATGAAATCTGTATCATATATATTTTAGTAAGATAAAATGAGTTTTTTATTCTGCAAGAAAATCTGTTCTTTAACTACTGTAGTTTTTATTGCAAAAACAGCTTGAAAATACTGTTAACAAATATATTTTAATATGTTAAACAATTTGTAATAAAACTTCTGCGTTTTTTTCAGATGGTAGAAAATGTTGCCAGTTCAGTACTTGGAAAGCGAGTTTTTGTTAACTGGCCCCACCTTGAAGAAGCCAGAGTTGTTGCAGTGTCGGATGGAGAAACTAAGTAAGAGTTACCTGATACACAGTTCTTTGTTGTCTGATTGGGTTTTTTTCAAATTAAGTTCCTTGGGCTGCGCAGGAATTTTGATTTTATTGTCAAACTAACAACAAATTAGTCCAGCTGTAACAAAGGCTGCTTGGTGAAGAGTGTTTAACATTGTTCTGAGGTTTGGTTGCCTCTGTAGCCGTCTAATCTTCTGCTGTTTTATTAGAGATATAGAAGCTTGGGAGAGCTCTTTTGTTTTAGGGGAAAAATGCCTGCACAGAAATCCACCCAGTGAATATTTCTATACAATCCTCCTTTATAAATAGCACACGTACTGGTATTTTTTATTAAAAACATTTCTGATTTTTGCTCACAATTGGTTATGTCTTGTTAATCTTATCTGGTTAAATTTCCTACCTATCATGATATTCTCAAGGTTTTATTTGGAAGAACCACATGGCACACAGAAGCTTTACATGGGAAATGCAGTGCCCCCAACTAAAGTGGCTTATGTTGGAGATAAGGAGCAAAGCCTGTGGGTAAAAGAAGTTCAAGGCATTTCAGAGCAGTAAGTAACTTCAAAAATTAAAGTGTAGCTTTGCATTTTATGTCTTGGCTGTGTTTTGTTCCTGTATTACAGACCTAAGTAGCGCAGAAGAGCTGCTGCATACTTGATGATAAAGGTTAATCAAGTCTGCTTAAATTTAAAACAACAGCATAAAAGAGCTTATATTGAAATTTCAGAATATATGGAGTCAGTTCTGAGGTAACTAAAGTTAGTTGCTGTTACAAAAGAGCTCTCAAATGAGTTTCAGTATTTATTCTCTCTCAATTTTCTGTTCTAGTGTTAGCAATCTTCAGTTGTAAAAAGTATGTAGAATGAGGTAATGCAGGATCAGCTTGCAACTCAAATAGCTTAGCTTTGTTAAATTTGAATACAGCTCTTGCTCTTCTAGAGTGTGGGTGCTCAGTAGACTATAAATGAGTTACAGTAGTTTTGATGCCTTTTTGCTGGTCCTAAAGTCATGAGCCAGACACAGTTATGTGATAAAAAGGGGTTGCCTTTGTAAGGATCCTTAGGTGCACAGCATGCTAGTTGGAAAGCACCTGAAGATGCACCCAAAACATAAAGCACATACAATTTTTATGTGTTTAGCCAATTAGCATAACTGGCAAGAATCCCCAGTTAGAGACATGAGTGATGAGGTAATTCCCCCTCGGTTCAACCCTTTCTGAATTCTCCCCCACCCCCCTTAGACAGGAACTAAACTTTGTTTATGAAAATGTGTCTTGGAGAGCTGGTTTCAACCTTGGCTTCCCAGAGAATCTAACCTTGGACCTCCAGCTTGGAGCTGCTGGGGAATTTATTTTGTCTTTCTGTCTAGCAGAGTAGGTAAAATGCTAGCTACAAGTACTGTGATAGGCTACAGAGCTACAAATGTATATGTAAAGAATATAGAGAATACATGAAAGCAAAAAGGCAAAAGTCAATTTGGCACCAGTTTGGCATTTCATTATCTGTCATTTGAGTGAGGTGATTTAATTACCCCTACCCTTCCACTGAAAAGATTAAATGTGCTTAAATTAATACTCTGAGCTCTGTAGTGATGGCTGTGCAACAGTGGGTAAGCAGTTGGTTAAGCCATTTATTCTGGGTATTTTTTTGTAAAATAAGGAGAAAATTATTAGAATCCTTTTATGGAGAGGGCATTTCTTTTATTTTATTTTACTTTATTTTATTTTATTTTACTTCAATAGATTAATTCTAACCTCTTGGTTCAGTTCTGTTTATTGTAATATAGCTAAATGTTCTGCTTTGCGTTCAGGTACCAGAGAAGGAAAGGAATAATTATCCATGAAACCTCAGTAGTTGTATATGCACAGTTACTCACTGGTAATAGATATCAACTAAACCAAAATGGAGAAGTTTATTTGGAGAAGCAGTGGTCTAAACAAGTTCTTCCTTTTGTTTACCAAACAGTTGTCAAGGTAAATATACAAGTTCAGTACCTTCTCTGAATTATTTCAGACTCAGACTATGTTTTAAACTAAGTGTCTATTTATGTAAACTTTTAAAATATTCTACTGGAACTGAATAATATTCAAGATTATCACTGTTGTCTTTTTCATGTAGGATATCAAAGCCTTTGACTCTCGCTTTTCTAACATCAAAACTTTGGATGATTTGTTTCCTCCTGGAAGTACAGCCTTCATGCTTGGATCTCCTTACTACGGCTGCATGGGAGAAGTTAGTGCCAGTAATTTCATAATTTTCCCTGTAGATTTTTCCTTTTTGCAAACCTAAAATAGTCTAAGATGTTGTGTGACAGTAGTGGCCTTTTGCTAGCTAAAATTTTCAATCTAGGATTCCCTGGCAGTTTAGTCTGAGAAAGAGAGGGATCTTCTGTTTTCCCTGTCCTTGTTGCTTGTGTAAGAGGAAAAAGCAGAACTTGAATGCAGGATTATTTTTATTAGTTCTTTGGGATAATATGTGAAGTTCCCATTTGTGGTATTTTCAGTCATGAAATCCTCTGGTTTAGTGCTGACTGATTGGCTCTATGAGGAAGCAAGGTAAAGGCAAGGTGATGAATCCCAAAGCATCTCTGTGCCTACTGCAGCAAAATTGTTGATAAAGTAGAACATGAGGTCTGTGATCCAAAGCCTGCTGGTTTTAAGTAACTTTTAATATTTTTAACCTATTGTGTTTCCCTCCAAGGTTCATGACTCACATGATGTGATCCCAGAAGGTAGAATCCGGGTAGTTTTCAATATTCCATGTGAACCCCAGCTTGAAACTTTAATACAGAACCAGCATGTGAGTGCTTCTGCTTCTCTAGTAAAAGTTTTAACAATGTGTCAAATAAATTTTGCAATGGTAAATTTCTTTAAGGGATGTTTCCATATCATTCATTTGCCCTTTGTATAAAAATCCTTATCCTTTGGGCATTGCCAATATGTTTTGTTTGTTTGTTTTAAAGAAATATTCTGTGAAATACAATCCTGCATATATTTTGGCCAGCCGTCTTGGAGTAAGTGGATATCTTGTCTCCAGATTTACAGGCAGTATCTTTATTGGAAGAGGATCAAAGAAAAAGTAAGTTCTCTGAATTTTCACTGTGGAGAAGCTTCTAAATTCTGCTATAACTCTACGGAATTTTTGCTGTACTTAAGTGCTGTTTTATTCTAGTGCACACTCTTTTGTGATTTGGAGCTTTCTTTGAAGTATGCTTTCTGTAAACTACGTTGATATGCAGTACTTTTTCTCTATCAGAAGCATGTTTTAAATTTTTGTTTACTGGACAGTTCTGTTTGCTTTCATATTGTAGACAGATATAAAATTGACTTTCCTGGTTAGCTATTTACAAAATTGAATTAGGAGTTTAAACTGACTTTGCCATGCTGAGAATAAAAAAGTCAAAAAAAATCAGGATCTAATTTCATTGTACTTATTACTACTACTAATAAAGGAAATTCGTTGTACCTGTAGCTTCTTTTCAGAACTTAAAATACATAAGGGAGGCAATCCCTGTAGTCCTGTGAATGTCAAAATTGTAGTTCCTCTCTAAAGATACAGTTGATGCCTGAGCATCTTCTTGTGATCTAATGTGTACATTTCTTCCTGATGGATTGTTCAAGGACATCCTTCTGCCCCTTGCTAAATGCCAGGTTGATTGAGGTTGATTAGATCTCAATTAAGGAAGAACTATAAATATTTCCTACCCTCCTTTGCAGTGAAGTGTAGGTACACAGGTGGACAGCTACCATAGCTCAGCTTTTGGCCTGTGACATTTACAACTGACACAATGTTAACAATTAAACAATACAAGGAATTTAATTTTTCTGTGGTTTAAGGTCAAGAATACATGTTTATGAGTTTTGGGTTTTTTTTAATGTATGTAAACACACACATATTATTGCAAGCTCATGAACTTTTTCTTATTTCCAGTCCTCATGGTGATCACAAAGCAAATGTGGGGCTAAACCTGAAGTTCAATAAGAAAAATGAAGAAGTTCCTGGGTATACTAAGAAAGTTGGAAACGAATGGATGTATTCTTCTGCAGTAGAACAACTACTTGCTGAGTATTTAGAAAGGTAAATTATTGGATATGAGCTTCATCCAAATTCCCCATCTTTGTATCAACTGCTGGAATTTGTCCTCTGGTCACAGATCTTCTAATAATGAGTTCATTTCTTTGATTCTAGTGTTCTACTTTGGGACAGAGTAATTTTGTTAGCAACTTGCCTTTGAAAAATTAGCAGTGTCATACTAAATTAAGTAAAAAATAACCCATCTGGGCTTCGCAACTTTTAAAGCCCACCAGACTTGTTTTTGATGGGGCTCTTTTGTGGTCTGTGCTGATGTGAAACTAAAGTTATCTTCCATATATTTGGGGGTTTTTAGGGTGCCTGAACTATTTAATTATGTAGCCAAGAACAGCCAGGAAGATATCTGCTATGAAGATGACATTTGGCCTGGAGAGGATGAGAATGGGTAAGCCATGGTCCTTATTTCTTTTCTACAATGAGGACAATAAAGACTGACAGTTGTGAAATTGGTAACGATCCTGCAGTGGCTGCTGTGTAACTGAAACCTTGCTGTTCCTCCAGCAGCCTGGTTGTTCAGTGATAGCTGAAAACATTGTTTGAATGTTGTACTTTTCAGTCATGAAGTCCAAGTTTCTGCCAGACTTCAACCTCAAGTCCAGTAAATGAGAAATATCAATTTCAGTGGCTATTTCATAATTCTTGCTTTTAAAATAATGTTCAGTAAGCATAGCTATGACTAGTTATAAATAATTTTTTTTAAAATTGTGGTAATTGTCTAGAATCACTTGGAATTTGAAAGTAAGTCCTAGAGAGTTGGAAGTATTTTGCACATTTTTAGTATACATTTACACGGAAGAAAAATAGCAACCTTGGTTTCAGACACAGGATGGTAACTTGAAACTTTAGTTATCAGACAATAAACCCAATCCATGGGCTTCAGTCAGTAAACCTGCAGGACTCTTACCTGGTGATACACCAGTGTGGGACCCCTCTTGTAGAAGGCTCTCAGATTTTTTTCTCCATTTTAGCAGAGTCTTCTCCTGTGAAGTTCTTTCTTCCTGTGGTGTGGGACACAGCTGGTGACAGAACCAGTAATCAGTCTGGACACAGTTCGTTGGTTGGATGCAAACTTAATTTGCTGAATACTTTTAATTAATTTAATTTATTTTCCTGAAACAAAACTTTAGGTTATGGTTTTGAAACAGTACTGTATAATTCTGACTTTTCTTACGTCATACAGAACCTTTAGATTCCATTACTTCATGAATATATACAATCAGTGTGCCTGTATGATAATGCTTGACTGATTAAAATAGGGAACATGGTGAAATGACTGGTTTATGCAGCAAAAAGCTTTCATTCATGCCATTTTTTATTCAGAGCTGAGAAAGTGCAAGAAATTGTTGCCTGGTTAAAAGCACATCCTGTGTCCGCTTTGTCTCGTTCATCTTGTGACTTGCAAATTTTGGATGCAGCCATTGTTGAGAAAATTGAAGAAGAAATAGAGAAATGCAAGGTATGCAGCTTGGTGTCATTGTGAACCAAAGGGTTGAACCAAAAAGCACTGCTCGTTATTTTTGCAGTTCTTGAATTTAAATAAGACAGTTGAGGATTACTTGCCATTCCAAAGAAAAAGAACACAGAATATAATGTAAAATCTGGACTTGTAATACGAATTGTCCCAGAAATTCAGAAGAACTCATGATGAATCTTTGTAAGAGATTCACTCTTTTAGGGGTGATTTATCTGCAGTGGGACATACTCTGAGCTGTGCCTTTTGGTGATTTTGTAAAGGAAAGGGTATCAGTATATATTGAAAAATATTAAAGTGCTCTTTTTATATGCAATCCCAGCTGTTCTGCCCTTACAGTTTCTCTTTGGTCTGCAGAAAATTAGGTTATTTTATAAAGGCCACAGATGAAGAAAAGTGGCCAAAAAAATTACTAAGTAAAAGCTAAGGACAAAGCCAAATGAAATAATGGGCTGATTTTTTTTTTTTTAAATAACTCACTAGGACATCTTAGAAAACTGCTGTGAAATCTGGAATTAGACAACTAGTGGTTTGGTATGAAATCTAACATGTTTTAAAATCTAGACTTACTCTAAAGACTTCATTAAAGCTCCATCCCATTATCTAAAAGAAACTAAAGAAATTCTACATGATCTTTTCAGGAGTTTTGTTTTACCTCAGTGCTTGTTCCTACACTGGCTGCTAAAAGCTCTCTGTTCCTTTCCTTTAGCAGAGGAAGAGCAACAAGAAGGTGCGAGTAACTGTGAAACCCCATTTGTTGTACAGAGTAAGTGATGTCAATGGGTCAGGGGGGGTTAAGTTGTCCAGATCAGATGTGTCTTACCTAAGCTTACCAGCTTTAGGAGAATGGAATTTTATGACAGTGTTGATGAAAAGAAAGATTTTATTATGCCTCCTAGAAAATTATTTTGAAAACAGTAATCTCTCTCTACAAGGAGAGAAAATTTCTTCTAACTGCAAACTCTGTCATGTCAGGCACTGACTTTCAGGTCTTTTCTACCTTCTGTCCTGTATGCTTCTGCAGTTCTTACTGGCTCTATAATGAAGGCAAAATAAAATCTGCTTTCTGCCATCTCTTTTCTCATGTCTCACTTTTTATTGAATTCTTCACATTGGACCAGCTGCTCACCTTGCCCACGTTACTGATAGAGGCAGGTTACTCGTGATGTTTTGGTTCTGAATTGACTCTTTTGATCAACTAATGTACAACACATTTTCAGGCAGAAGCACTGAGTGAGAGTTGCAAGGGGAAAAAAAAGGAAGTTTACTTTGAATATGGAGAGGGAAGGTTTTTATTTGAGGGGGGGGAGAATGGAAGGGATTTCTATGTGGTTTTTTTTTTCCCAGAAAGTTTACTATATATAGTGTGTCTCAGATATTGTTATACATGTGTTTTTATTGTAATCCTTATTGTTTTGCATACATTAAGACAGTCTTTTGGTTATTGTCAGCCATTAGAGCAGCAGAAGGGGGTTGTTCCAGATCGAGATGCAGAGTACAGGCTGTTTGATCGTGTGGTCAATGTCAGAGAGAACTTCTCTGTTCCGGTTGGTCTACGAGGCACCATTATTGGAATTAAAGGAGGTAATATTTTCTTCCCGATTATAGCTATATAACAGCTCAGCTAGTAATGTGAAAGCAGGATTCAGGATAGTGTTTTGTGTAATGGCTGTGAATGCACATATTTCTCACTATGAAGCATATGCAACTTGAAGCTGTTAATGACATATTTACTGTTTTGAATCAAACCTACAAGTCTTCTATTTTAATTTCATGTGTTACATAGCTGTTTTTTGAATAAGAAACTACTTACCCTATGTTCCTTCCTATATGAATTAGAAATTACTCTTTGTTTCTTCTTAATATGAAGAAGGCAGATCAGAAAAGGAACAAAGTGAAGGTATGGGAGAATATGGGCAAAGTTAAGCCAAGTAGTCATAAAACCAAGTATTAGCCTTAATACATTCAACATAAAG
Organism: Hirundo rustica; assembly: GCF_015227805.2. Classification (NCBI taxonomy): domain Eukaryota; kingdom Metazoa; phylum Chordata; class Aves; order Passeriformes; family Hirundinidae; genus Hirundo; species Hirundo rustica. The sequence continues at coordinate 11,191,306 of NC_053459.1, read as the reverse complement.
CTTTATCAGGTATGATTTATCTTAAATAGTCTTACTTTAAATTTGTATTTTTATTCTGTGATATTCCATTTCCATTAATTGGCATGGCTTAATACATTGTTTGACAAGAAGATTACCCATAAATCTGTTTCAAGAAGGGTTATTGAACCCCTCAGAGTGCAGCAGTTTGAGATCGAGTTTTACAAATTATTTTCTTGCCTGCCATTTCAGTAGTTGCTTTCTCATTCAGTTTGCATGTAACAGAATTTCAAATAGGCTAGACTTGGGTGCAGTTTTAAAAAAAAAAAAATTCTCCATAATTCTTAGATACTACTATAATTTTAAAGCTGTATTAGTCTGTCTTTATGCAAGAAGTTAATATTAAAGCTGTTAGTTTCTGACTGCCTGCATGTAGAAGTGGCTTGCATCTCTTTTCTGCCAGTTTCTGACAACTGGCATACATATTAATGCATATTGGTAAGGTGTAATGCATGGTACATTGCTGTTGAAACTATATCTTAAAGGGCAGACATATGTGAGACCTTGAGAAGTATTTCCAAATCCCTGTTAATGAAATTACTCAGAAATTATTTGGGGGTCTGTTGTTCATTTTTGGTCTTTTCATTATTTATTGTATAACTAGTATAGATAGATGCTTACATAATATAGATGGAAATAAGTGTATAGGATGATGTTTTGCTTTTTTTTTAGCTGCTAGAGAAACAGATGTGCTCTTTGAAGTTTTGTTTGATGAAGAATTCCTTGGAGGCCTCACAATAAGGTTTGTGTGGTGGAGTTCGGAGTCATTTCATGCTATTGATATAGATGGCATGAAATTGTTGGCTTTGGTTTGAGTATTTTTAATGCCACTTCTTAAAACTTTGTTTCTTGGTAGTGTTGGTCAGTTTTTATTTCTTTTGCGTTTCTTGATTCTCTTTAAGTAGTGATAATTTTTGTGAAGCATATTATATTGTGAAAATGCTCTTTAGGCTTTTTTAATATATAAACTTCTGACTTGCAGAAAGCAGATATGAACCAGCAGAATAAGGCACTAGATCCAGATGTCTTTCTAAACAGATATGTAGAAAATGGGTCCTTATCAGTACGTATTCAACATTAGATTAAAAACCAGACAGAAGGCATCTGTTCCTCTGAAGGAGGGGCTCTGAACTCAATAGTTGATACTTAGACACTAAATTCCAACCATTAAAAACCTGAATTGTTCTTCAGGAGGTGGAGATGCTTTTGTTTTTAGAAGTGTCATAACTGTTCTATATTGAAGTAAACACCTAAACTTCGGTGCTCAGTTATACCCAGCAGGCTTCATTTTACTGTTCTTACCCAAACTAAGGTTTTAATGATGGAAATTAGAGGAGGTTCTTCCCTACTACCTGCATTCAGCAATCACAGCCCTTGCATGTCCTGTAACACAGATAATACTCAGTATTCAGAAATGCTACTTAACTTCAATCTGTAATTCTGCTACTGAACCTGAAACTTCATTTTTTCATTTCTGAAAAATAAAAGAATATTGTTTTCTGGTTCTTTTACAGAAATATTTACTACAGAGCTGTGCTATAACAATTCACTCATCTTAAAAATTTCTTTAAGCTCAGCACTGAAAGGTGCAATATAAACTGAGTATTGCTAATTACTGTTTGACAGCCAGAGGGCAAAGGGGAGTCGTGGGTTTCAGGTTGTCTGCAATGCTACTAGATTTCAGTATTGCACAGTTTTCAGCCTCTGTTGTTCAAACTTCAGTCATTGTCTTTTGGCAACAATTAAACTGCATGAAACAACTATGGAATTCACTTTTCTTAAGGTGCTCGCCTGCCAGAGGTTATCGCCTGCCCTCAAGTGCCTTAATTAACCTGTCTCATGGCAGTCGGTCAGAAATGGGAAATCAAAAGCTGATGGCCATAGTTAAACCTCAGCCAGCAGTGAATAACTACAACTCATATGCATCTGATCTGTCATCTGTATGCTCACAAAAAATGCATCTGGGAGGCCTCAACCATTCTCCTCGCTCCCTTTTTGTTCCTACTCAAGTAAGACTTTTCTCACATTTGTACAAAAAATGGGGTTTTTTCTGTAGAATCTGAAATACTGACATGGTTATCTTCATTGGTCCAAACAAGATTTAGGTTTTATGTCAATATATTAGAAGTAGAATAATTCTTATGCTGGAGAAATGAATTAATCTAAGAATGAAAATGACTAAAATTTCCTTATTGACAGTGGTTTTGCTCTGAGTAATTCCAGTTGGTTTTCTTAGAGACAACTACTTAGTTCAGAGCAGTGACACCGTGTTTGGTGTCACCAAATAGTGTGTTTGGACAGAGATGCAGTTTTTTCCTTAAAGCTGTGATTCAGTTAGTGCTTCTTATAGGCTGTTTGTCCATGCTTAGAAATGGAAGACATGATTTCCCTATCAGTCTTGCTTCTTGGTTATAATTTACTTTGAAACTACCGTAAAGGAGGGAAATTACAAGTGAATTGAATTATGGTGGTTTAATGACACTTTATTTTTTTAACAAGAGACTTCTTTAAAGAAACTTACCTTAATTAGAAACTTCCTGTTTCTCCAAGTGTGGTCTCATGTTTTTTAGGTCTAGACAAGAAAAAGTACTTTCCAAAAGAAAATGTAAGACAATGAAACACTTCTGATTTTTTTTTTCTTCTTTTTTTTTTTTTTTTTTTTTTTTTTTTTTTTTTTTTTTTTTTGTCTCAATGATTTAGCAACTGAATGGAAGACAGCATTACAATCTCAGGGTTGAAAATCAGGGCAACTCTAACTCACCCCAGAAAGGATCATTTCTGAGTGGCAATCAGAAAAATAAAGTGAGTGTTCGGATTCATTTAGTATCGGACCAAATGTCTCTGTTTTGGCCCTCTGTTCAGGGTGGGTGTCATTTTCTCACGATTAATAAATTGCTTTGTTTTAGTACTTCAGATGTTTTAGTTCAGATACAGACTGGAGCAGTACTCCAAGAACGAATATAATATCCTGTGTTGTCTTTGTTTAGGCATTAGATTTTTAAAAGTGTTTTTTTGCATAGCTGTACTGCAGTTCTGCGGTGACATACCTGTAACGTAATGAAGTAATTGAGCCTTGTTGGCAAGGCCTTACAAAATAAATCATTAATAATAAAATCTAAGAAAACTCCCAGTATGACAGCATGCTTTTGAAACCATTCTGAACTGTTATCTGAGTTTCATTATACTTAATCATCAAACTAAGCTTGTTTCAGTTTAGTCGTGATTCTTGGTGAAACTTGTAACTGCAACCCACTACAACAGCTTGTTTCATAATTAATTACCTGCAACTTATACTAGTGTCAGTATGAAAATATCTGTCATCTGAGGACTGTTAAACTTGAACCTTACAATTTCCAGAATGTCTTGGTATATATTTAGCTGTTCAAAAGTTGAATTTATCACTGCTGAGTTTTTTGGGGGTCTTGTTTTTTTTATTTTGTCAGGCACAGAGTAAGCAAGATGATGAATTCTGCAGCATATGGCAATCATTGCAGAGTTCTGGGAAGTCTCATCACATGCAACAAAACATCCATGAGAAGGTTTGTATAGAAACTTTGAACAGATCTCTGCATTCAAAATATGAAGGTTCTTAATATCATACATCAGTTCCTGGTATCAGGAAACTTCACGTTACAAATAAATCCTCTGGATGAAAGTGGTTTGTGGAGTATGCATAGCTCTGGAAAGGGGTAATCACAGGGCACTACTATGGAAATAATAGATACCTGGTTTTCTGGTTAAGCTTTGATGTTTGAAACCCTAGGGTGCAGTTCTACCTCAGGAAATCAAGCTGGGGACTGGCCATCAGTTTTATAAGCCAGGCTTCAACGACGGCAGCTTTAAATGTCAGCAAAGAAAACAGGAGCCTTATAAAAAATGTAAGTACTATAATTAGAAACTTTGTTTAGGGGAACTACTTGCTTTAGCTGACCTGCATTGAAATGTCTGATGAGTTTTTTGGCTTTTTGTAGTTATGGACAGGAAATATTTTATTGTAGTTTTATTAACACTACATTGCACTTGTTACTGTCAAATAATATCCTTGAAGTGCGTATTAGATTGTTCCACACTTAATCCTCAACCTTTTTAGGAAAATTGTTCTGTTGACTTGCCACCCATCTAATAAAATAACCAAACAAAAAGCCACAAGTCTTTGAAAATCTTCTTGTGATGATATTTGTAGAATAGAAAATTAGATATATTATTGGATATACTTAATTTCATTTTATCCTGGAAGAAAAGCATTGACCAAATGACCTATGAAGTAAGAATTAAACAACTGATAAAACCATTCAAATGAATGCAACTCTGTGTATTTGTATGGAGGTACTAATTGTTTTGAGTCTTGACTGTTACAATTTTTAAGAGCATTTCAAAAGAATGCATTCTTTTGTAGTTAAAGAAGATTCCAAAGTTACAAGAGGTGAAAGTCAACCACATAATAAAATGTCAAACCAACAGGTAATTTTGTCTGTACTGAGTAAATCTATTCTTTTCATTTTACTCTGATGTGATTTATCATTTTACAGATTTCTTTAACTGGCATCTGTGTTGATTCTTTTAGTCAGTAAATGTATTTTGGAGATTTTTTTCATTAGAGGTTTATAGACAGAATAGGAGAGAAAGTGCATAAAATGTATGATGATACCAAACAACTTTGCTGTTCCTCTTAGACTTTAAAAGCTATGCTGTAGTGTGAAAACACAAATGCTAGGTGTTCAATAAGTTGAAATCCTCTAAGAATATTAGCTTGTGAAAGCTCTTTGCAGCTGCATTTCGAATGTGATTGTGTTACAATGAGTACCAGAGTATTCAATAATACTTACTGCAATTTATTTCAGAATTTCACAGGTGTGAATAAGTACAATGTCAAACTTTTGAAGAGGAATGGAGGTCCCAACATGCCTGGAGTTCAGAAGGCTGCAGCTGATGGCCCCTGTGCAGGTGGAAAGGTAGGATCTAAGGAGTTGTCTGTCTTGTGCTCTTTGAGTAATTTCAGTTTCTGGTCCATTCGGTTCCAATTGTTCCTGGTTACTTGTTTGCAAATTCATGTCCGCAAAATAAAACAAACCTGTGTAACTTTGATTACTGTTTGAATCAATTCTCTCTTGGTCAATGCTTGCATGTTTTAATATGCAGAACTTGGTGCAGTCTCTGGATATTTGTTCACACTCTGAACAGACATGACTGTGACCTGGCGAAGCTAAGAGAGGAAAAATCTGAATGAGAATAAAATGAACCTTGAATTCATATACCCCTTCCTCTTGCATCTGCTTGTAAATACACTTAGTTGATGTACCTTTTTTCTTCTTTAATTTAAGAAGGACAATGAACTGGAAAGCCTTCTAGCTTCGTTGAAAATTTCCAAAGAAAATGAAGTGCCAACTTATTCCAAGGAAGCAAGAGCTACAAACGAGGAGCATCTGTCACCACAGTCATTTGCCATGGTCTGTATACTGCAGGAATCATTACATTGCAGTTTAGCATCTGCTATCTTAGCATCAATGCTTCTATTTAAAGAATCTCCATGGAACTTCATACTGCTTTTTAAAATGTCTTAATGATTTTTTAATTAGCTATTCTCAAAGAAAATTAGTGAACACCTTTGTTTATGCTAACATGCTGTTATCTTTGCTTTGATGAAATGAAACTGATTGGAAAATAAAAAGCCAGATTCTGCTACCAATTATGATAATCAGTGTTAAGAAGGTCATATTATCTGAATGCCAGCATGTTCCTCAGTGGTTTATTTTATTTTTAAAGAAAGGAACACAGATGCTCAAAGAGATTTTGAAGATAGATGGCTCAGATCTGCAAACAAGGAATGAAGTGAAATCACAAGTTAATGATGTTCCTGCTCCCTCTAGTAGACAGGATTGCCATGGAGCTGCTGTGCAATACAGACCGACAAAAAAAATGGGTATGTTTAACCACCAGTTTGTAATTCAGAGCTTCACCTTGTCACTACAATGTCACTAAATGTCACTAAAATGTCACTACATTTTAGAACACAGTTTCAGCACGGTACTCTTTATCAAAATACAGTCATAAAATTTCCATATTTTTTGAGTTCTACCTCTGTATTTGGATCTAAAACTCTCTTCAGGCATAGTCTCTTGGTTTTTGTGAAACAATATGAAAATACCAATGATTATTTGAAAAAATCAAATAAGCTTGCTTTTTTTTTTTTTTTTTGGCTAATAACCAAGTTCCCATCCTTTTAGTGAAGGAAATAATTGTGATTCAACTTTTTTTTTCCCCCTTTTGTCAGCTGCTTATATGAACAAGCATAGCCCTGGAGGCCCCCAGAGCACACCAGTGACAGAAACCGGAGGTCATTCTTTCACTTGTCCGCAGCCTGCACTGTCTACTGTTTCTGAGCTTTCTCGTGTGTGTTCTCTTCTTGGAATGTCGCAACCAGATTTCTCTTTCCTAAAAACACCACAGGTAAAATGTTTTTTCTGCAAAAGTACAAGTTCTCAACTTTCTGTAACTGTTCTGTATTGAATATTTGAACTGACCACTGAAATCTGTCTGAAAATAAAGCTTCGCTCCCTTTGTTGCCTTTTTTTAAAACAAACAAATCTCTGTTTCTGTCTCACAGTTTATTCCCTCCAAAATCTTTTCTGTCTATTTTTCTAGACCATGACAGTGTGCCACATAAAGCTGTCAAATGGTTTATTGGTTCACGGGCCGCAGTGTCATTCCGAAGCTGAAGCAAAGGAGAAAGCCGCGCTTTTTGCTTTACAGCGCTTGGTGAGGATTTAAAAACTCTCTTCAAATCTTCATCTCTGTGCACTGCATTTGTTGGTAAACCTCTGTTTCCTTCTTCATAGGGTTCTATAGGAGTAAACTTTGCTTCGCCTCCACCAGTGTTTCCAAATTACCAACCACTAGGAGTTCCTGTACCCCCTGCATCAATTCCTCCAGTATTTGCACAGCCCCCTGGTAGGTGTTTGACTAGTACACATTGCACATAATATCACAATATCCTCTAATTGTGGTGGGTTTTTATATGAAAATGAATGCTTTGCAGAAAGCCTCTATTTTGGTCTTCATGTGTGTGCTTGTATGACTGAACAGTTTTGAAAACAGTTCATGACCATCTTTGCATCAATGTGCAGATTAATTCAGTAAAAAGAATCATCTCTAATAATTGTTTCTTTTCCTCCAGACTGTATTTATCCATTCAGTCTTTGGTGCTTTTTCCCATTTATTTTTTCTTTAAAACAACAGTAATTATTTGAAAGGAGATAGTCCCAGTCCCAAATTTGTAAGAAATCAAGCTTCCTTGATTTTTTCCATGGATTTTCCCCCCATCCCATATAGTTAATGTTTCTCCCTGCATTACTGTTTTTATTTGTCTATAACCAACTTTCACTAAAGTGCTACATCATAATCCTCTTGTGCTCTGCCAAACACGAGCATAGTATATAACCCCTCAAAAATTGCTAAATGTCCTAGTGCTGTTTTTGGCTCCCAGTTGTTCTGTATTCTGCTGATGTTCCCAGTCACAGCTAGGAATTAATGAGTTAGCACCATTGTAGCATCCTAGAAACTCATATAGCAGCTGCTAAATCTCTTTTCTGTGGGATTTCTCTGTTGTTGCTGTGTTCCAAAATGACGGCCTAAGCTTGCAGCTTTCTGCTGATACAGTTGGTCCAGCTGAGGATGTGGAGATGCCACATTATGTGCACTCTGGAATGCAGATACCAGGACTTTAGTGCTCTTAATTGTGCTGTCATCTAGGTCTAGTTCTGTTTGTTTGGGGGCTTTTGATAATAAATAAATACTTAGCTATTTTGAAGTAAGCATGAAGCATGTGAGGCTTTGCTGGAAAGATCAACTGCATGCAGACAGATGTAGTTGGGGTAGTCCTGGGCTCTTGGGGCATTTGTGTGTGTGTGTGTGTGTATATATATATATATATATATATATTTTTTTTTTTTTTAATTTTATTTTTTTTTTTTAAGGAAAGTGAGCTAAAAGTTTCTTATTTTCCTAGCTAATATGATGCCTCCGTCATCTCACATGTTTGGTCCAGTGTCCTGGGGAACTCCAGTGCCTAAGCATTATTATCCTGGCTCCTACCCAGGAAATGTGTCTCTTGCAGGAACTATACCAGTTGGTTCTCACAACCAGTTTATACCTCTGCAGGTAAGAGCAGCAGGTTTGTCTTAATATGGTATTTTTTTTAAAAAAAGTAACTACAAGACGAATACAACAACACCCCCATTGTGAAGTACTATTTAGTATTAGAAAGTTATTGTTAAGATATGTATGCATGTTTTCTCAAAGTGGAATATTTGCAGTTTTTTGAGAATGCATTCTGTTAAATAATATTTATTTAATTTAAAGGTAACTAAAAAAAGGGCTGCTAGCAAGAAAAAATTTGAACTCAAGGAGTTTCAGAGTTCCCCTCAAGCTGCACCACTAAAGAATGAACAGCCAATGTCTTCTGACCACATTCAGCAAGATAGTTCTTCAGCTCCTTTAAAATCTCCTCAAGCTGCTCAATCCACTGTTTCATTTCAAGACAATGTGGCTACTCCAAGTGTTCCTCATAATAAATCAACACCAAACACTTCCAGCAAGCGAAAGCCAAGAAAACTGGCTGTCAATTTTGGCGCACCAAAATCTTCAGAATGAATCTGGTAGCTAGGTGTATTTTATCTTTGACTCTTTCCCCACTGCTATGTTCTATCATTTAAAAAAATCAGAAATCTCTCTATTAAAAAGACCAGCCACTTTAAGTATAATATAGAAGGAAATACATTTTTTTGCTATGATTTTTCCGGTTGTCATTAAAACCATAAGAATTATGTTAAAACTTTTATTTTCACTTAAATTATCAAAAGCCAGGAAATACTCAGTTAGGGTTGCCATGCCATCCCTTGTGCCTAGGTTTCTAAACAGTGGCTTACAGACGATATCGGGTAAGCAGCAATAACAGTGGCAGCCTTAACTCAGGTTGGATCTGCTTTTTGGGAGGGATGTGGAACAGTAATAAGTTGGGCATCTAACAGTGTTTAGTGTGACATTTTGTACTCTACCTTGATTTTAAATAGTTTAGTAAGACAGACATAAAAATTATTTAAATGCAGCTTTTACATTGGCACTCCAGGTCCTTCTGAGTTGAATCAGTTAACTAAAAGCTGACTACAAAGAAATTGCCAAATCCTCTCTAAGTATGAACTGCTGGGTTTTGTAGTAGAGGGCAACAGCTTTACAGCTTTCAGAGCATAGGTGTTACTGTGTGTCTGGTAGGGGAGTGGAAAAAGGTGCTTGCTCTTGCACAATCTGTTCCAGGAGATTAATTTATAGGACGTATTGAATATAAAAGTTATATTTGTGAAGTAGAGACCCCTTAGTAAAGTGCATTTAACTTTTTTAAATCTACCAATTTAATTGTTTTCTGATGATAAAATAACAAAGTTACTGCAGTTGTGCACAGCCTCCTAAATGCTTGTGATATCCTGATTTTTTTCTGAACTATAAAAATGGCCAGAGTTTAAAGACACCCCATTTTGCTGGATGGCTGTTAAAGTTATGTTTAGAGTCCATTTCTTCCTCTAATATTTTGTGTCCTGAAGCCTTCTCTATAGTATGTTATTTTTTGTTACTAGTAACTCTTAATTTTTTTTTTTTTTTAGTCTTGTGAGAGAATTTCTGTGTTGCAAAATTAAATTATCAGGAAGTTTTGCTATTGGTTCCATAAGAATATTCGGACAAAAAGCTGACATGAATTTTTGGACAGAGCTATGGGATTCTCTGTTCATATAGGAAAAAAAGAAAGCTCAAAGGTCCTTGTTTTTAACCCACATGTACCATCCTTATGGCTATTAATATAAAATCTTCAGTCTAAGAAAAAATTTGAAACCTGTCAGTGCTGCTTACTGGCATTCATTAAATTTCACTTTTTATCTGTTCTAGAAAAAGAAGTATTTTTCCTCTAAGGCCTAGGAACTAGAAATAAAGCAAACTTGAGTGGGTTTCATTCTGGATCTGCAAGTGTTCAGACTTTCTTTCATTTGCTTTTTTGCCTCCATTTCTTGGTGTAGTATGAAGTTTCACATTATTACTGTGTTATAGTGTTTTTTCATTTTCATTTCTCCAAAACAGATGTTGGCTCAGTAGTATTTGTAGAATAGCAGCAAGCCCTATAAAAAGGATCACAGAGGTAAAAACAAGATTGAGAAATTTTATTTAGTGTCACAAAACTTGTGGAATAGTCTACATATAGTCTAAAACTACATTGATTTGGTTGTTTTCTTTATAATCATCTAGTCTCAAGAGGTTCAAAGCCATATTCTGTGAAGGGAAAGTTGTATTTTTGGGGTTTTTTTATTCTTATTAGCAACATGAGACTGATAATGATGCTGCCATGCCAGTATTGCCGAAGAGGTTATGTGACATTTAATTTGTCCGCTGTATCTATCTGAATGATCTCATCATAAGACAAAATACCTATTTGAAAATTGCCCTGACAGAGATGAGGCCATGTTAGACTCTTGTATCACAGAATTTTGATGTGTCTGTATAGCCAATTTATGCAGATTTTTGAGAAACAAAGCTATGGAGGATGCTCTACTCATGTGTACCAGTGAACACAGCAATTTTTATTAATTATTCTACTTCAGACTAAGATTTCTGCTCCCTCTTCAAGTGGAATTGCTATGTGTAGTATATTTAGGTGATTAAACCCTTTATTCTGTAGCTGCTGCATATTGTATTAGTCCCTGATTTTTAGTTTTTCTATTCTATGAAAGTGACTGCCTGGTGCCCACTTAATTACAGTTTTACATGTCCTGGTAGATGTGACATCTGCATTGATCTTTGTCCCCTTTGATTTCATTTTTATATTTTAACCAGGTCATTATGTTTTACTCATACAGATACAAATGTAAGCATTTCTTTTTCCCATAGATATAAAGTATTTTCTAAGCACTGGAGTTTTTCATTAGATCTTATACAGAGCAGTATTTTACTAAAAATCCAAAAGGGAAGACTTTTATGTGCGCATTTTTGTAGTTTCTGATTTTTTTAAAAAAACTTTTCATTGTTTATCTGCCAAGTGAAATGTTTTAAATTTGCATATGAATGGATACAGAATGTATTTTTTGTGCTGTTTAGTGTTAAGTGTGCATTTGCAGATTTTTAGCATGTAGTTGCACAAAGACTGTGCAAAGATATTTTGGAATATGAATATATGCTACACTGAAGGAAAAACATTCATAAAACTTAAATGCTATATAGAACTCTAATGCAATAGAGTAATTTTATAAACTGTGTCTGTGTCTGCTTGGATTAAATATTGAAACAAGAACCATTATCTATTTTCACTGTTTTATTTCCAACTACTCCATGGGAACTTGTGTATGCTCCAACCTAGAAGTTCACTATATGAATTAAATCTCATGAAACTCAGTTTTGGTGATTCTCAGATGCAGGACCTGCCCTCCAGACTGTTTCTTGATGGCTTTCAACTGTAACTGAGATCAAAATACAAAGGTGTTTTTTTCAAAAGGCTGTTGATCACCTTGCAATTAAGAGCATTTAAAATGATACTGATCTTCCAAAATTTTTTTGGCCTTGTCACCTATTAGACTTAAAAAATCCAACCCCATAGAAAAGTCAGTAAGATTATTTTGCGGTAAGCTCAATCCTAGTGATTGTTAACAAGGTGTAGAACCAGCTGGTGGCTGAGAAGCAGAATGTTAATGTCTTTCTTACACATTTTAGTGTGAATTAGCTTGTTTAAAGCAACCAGCATAAAGAATGGAGCACAGTCTTAGCATGACCAGCTGCTGCAACTTTGTGTAACTGTGTATGCAACTTGGAGTTTCTGTATAGAACAAGTGTGGTTGATGTAAACACTCAGGTCATATTGCTCAACTTAAAGACACCAAGATAAAATCTTGCATTTCATAAACTGTTTTTGAATGATTAGTCAATGAACTCTTAACTGCTGTTTCCCTGCATGGTGAGTTCTGCTTTCTCAATATATAGCACTGAAGAAAATTCAAGCGAATTAAATGAAGGGATAACTTGAAAATATATGAGTTATAGCAGAGTAAATCTTGCATGGACGCTCCCATTCAAAAATTACAGGACTTTTGTTCAGTTTAAATGAGTTGGTCTAAACTACTATTTAGATGACCCCTGAGGGTAAGGAATCTCAAAGAAATAATTGTTACTGCAAAGATGTTTTTAAATTCCATTTGCAATGTGATCTCCTTATGTATTTCATAATCAGCCTTCCTTACTATTGAGAGACAGTTATGTTCTTCTCTTTCTGTATCTGGAAAGGGGACACAGTGACATCAAGGGCATAAGGGCAGTCTGAATACATACTCTTGGCCAAAAGAATTCAAATTCAGGTGCATGAGGACCCTTGAATATTGAGACTGTAACTGATAAATGTTTTGAAGAATCTGATATCGTGAGGTAAGTGGCTGTTCTTTATTAAAACAATCCATGGTTCCAACAACAGTTCCTTATTTTGTGTACTTGCAGCTATTTTTAATGGTTAGGTCTTACTGAAACAATAGTTCTTAAGTGCTTTTTCATCCCTTTAGCTTCTAGTATATCCATTCTCTTGTTCTAATGAAGCCCCGTTAATGGCCATTTTACTGTCTTTTTAAAATTTTTTTGTTAATTTCTAGACTTGAAATAAATGTTCTTTTAAAGAACTATTCAGCACTGAATTTCCTAGGAACACAAGACCATTCATTGTATATATGTTCTTGCACACACACACATATATAGAGGAGCTCAATAACTAATTTTCTTAAAATTATTCCTAATTATGTAATATTCAGTCCACACAGTAATTCCTTAAGAGACACTGAGAGGATGATGGGCACTCTCTTGATAATACACACTGCTCTTCTCCAAATGTAGATATTCCTTAAGCCAAGTAAAAATAACGGGCAAATGATGAAACATTAACAGAGTAAGTACACCAGTTTTCACTTCAGTTGCTTTGGTAGATAAATTCTTGGCTAACAACTTGATTGTCCTGAAGTCCACCTCATTTCCTGTCAAAGTTTACTTGTGTTGCAGAGCTGGCAGAAGTGTTGCACTGCACTTGTGCCTCAGGTGCAGTGCAAAACCTCATGCATGTGGGCACAGATTTGATGTGCAATACTCTAGTGATAATCCTGGATTAACCAGTGTAATGGTTTCAATTGATAACCAGTCTCTTATTTCTTGCTCCTTCTGGGTCATGCCGAACTGTGTTGCCACATTATGAACCTTATCAAGGAATTAATCTGATTGGTGCTCTCCCCTGTGTTATTTTTCATATTAGTTCATCATGGAGCCCCCAAGAACAGCTGGGTTGGTACAGTTTGTAGTGTGAGGGTGGGATGATTTAGCAAGAGTGGAACTCCTTAAGAAACATCCCGTGGCTGCCTAAAGCTCAAATGACCCATAAATCTAATGTGATTCATCAAGTGATGTCATTGCATGTGGTTCTGTCTGTTGACTTCAAGGACAGTGGTGACTTCTGGCAGGAGTATAGGAGGAACTGATGAGAAAGGGTCATATGGTAAATTATTGCAGCAACTTTTGTGTAACCATCATAATTTTCATTGTGGTCTGTCCGTTAAGTTTTCAGGTGAGTCGTAATGAAAGATGGATGTGGGCTGCAGCAGCCAGTGGAGGAAGAGCCCACTAATTCCTATTTCTTGATTATCTGCAAACTGATGAAGGGCCCTAGGTCAATGCTTTCATAATGTTAAAACTTGTTAAAAAGGTAGAGCTAAGTAAGTAGAATGGTTGCTCACAGTTTGAGGAGACAGTAGGAGGATAGATGCACCTTGACCAAAAAAGCAGCTGAGGAAGAGAAGATAAAACTTTGCATTATAAATTTTAGGTCTTGCTCTACAAGATTTCAGTGTGTGGAATCCTGTTAGCAGTGCCAGTGGCAAATTTGATTCATACTGGAAGCTTTGGGTGAAGATGCTCCAATGTGTCAGTCACACAACAGAAATGCACCTGAGAATACTTTATTTATAAAAAAAATTTAAAAAAAAAAGTTAATTATTCAAAATACAGTTAATTTGGGGATTTTATTTAATAATCTGTTCCTAGAAAATATCAAGACAGTGTCAAGATCATGTTTTCTTTCTGGGAATTAGGTCTGCTGGGTCTGTAGCCGTTCCATCTCTCAAGGTCTCTTGCTTGGCATCATCCTATAAAGTGTATTTCTTGCTGACTGAAACATGCTGAGTGTGATGGCATTGCTTAGAAATATTCAATATAAATTACTCATGGTAGGGGTGTTGCTGTCCCTCCTAGTAGTGTAGGATCTTCTTGACCCTGATGTTCTGCCATTTGATTGGTTTTACTTACTAACTCTTTCCTTTGCCACAGTATTGTACAGGTCCCTGGAGTGCCTCCACTCCTTCCTTTGGTTTGACAACCTAGTAAAAAAATAAGACCAGCCACACTTTCCAGAGAGCACAGAAAGTGAGGATTTCAGCAGAGAAGCTGCAGAAGTGCAGGACATGGCGCTGAGGTATTTGGTCTGTGACCCCAGGTGTGCCAGCTCCCTCTCTGAGCAGTGACGTGCGCTCACGTGCTCTCGCCCAAACAGGAGCACTCAGGCTGCTGCCGTGGCTTATGCAGGCTTGTTAGCAGGAAAGTGTCTGTACATTTTCACTTCAAATTGAGTGTTTCTTGCCTGTGCTGAGATGAACTTGATGCTTTTGTGCACATTGACAATAAGATTTTTCTCTGAGGGTGACAGAGGTTTTGGACAGACAAAGACAGTGTGTGTGGGAATGATATTATTTATGATAGAACAATATAAACTAATGCCAGATAAGTCATGTATGGACACGCTCTGCACATATCAAAGCACATTGTCTCTTTTATTGCATTACTTCCATGAGATTACAAAGAGAACAATAATTAAAAATTTGTATTTCATAAGCTTCTCATAAATTAAGCAATTTTAATACATGCTCTCTCTGGCTAAGATTATGTATGCATTGACACTTTGCAAGTTGGTTCAGGCTTATCTTTCTCACATTTGTTAAGAATTTAAGATCTGCAAGAAGAAAGTGACTTTACATGGTCGCTTCCATCCAATCAAAAGGGTATGTATTTGTTACATTAGGAGCTTGTGAAAGAAAAAAGTAACATGCATTCATTTTCTTTTTGAAGTTCTGCTTAATCTTGCAGTGAGGCAGGCCCTGCTTGTATTGATACTGTAAAAACACAAAGGATATCTAGATGTCTTTTTTCTTAAGGCTTCTTAATTTTTGAATGCTTGGAGAGGTTTTAGGTTTTTATACCAGTTACGTAATGTTGAATCTTACTGAGGGAGCCTTCATCAGAAGTTTTAGGTAATTATTATGCTGTTAGTTTTGATAAATTAGTTTGAAGGAAAGTACTCTTAGTCAGATACTGAAGTACTTGGTACCTCTCTGACATCTGTTAGCTGTATGTCAAAAGATAGTCAATGAGACTGTGACCTTTTAATGTGTTGTTCCTTAGGGAGGAGAGGTAAAGCAGTCGTTTCTTGGCTTTCTCTTTCACGTGCCTTCACTTCCCCGGGATCTGTACCTTTGTCCCAGTGACCTCGGCGACTGCCCATGTGAGGTGAGAAGCCGCTTCTTAATGTGGCTTTCCCTGTCAGTATTCCTGATTTAAAGATCCAGTAATGCCAGACTTGTCTCACATAGTACTGTTCTGTTGTTCATAGTGCAGTTTTTTCCTAAGAGGGGCCAAACCACAACTATAAGGGGGAAATTTTTTCAATGTGTTATTTTGCTTTTTCTGCTCTAATTAAATGAGTTAAGACTAATTGACTAACTCTTCTGATTGCATTTGAGTTAAAACTAAATTCTACCGGTACTAGTTTGGGGTTAAGCGTTCTGAATTTTATTAGTTTACTATGAATATTCCTGGTTGTTTCTGTTCAAAAATTACCATCCAATCTAAGGGCAATACGGGAACATTTCTATCACTAACTCTGTTTCAACAGTAATTTTACATGCCATTCCCTCTCTGTAAAGCAAACCGATGGCACCAGAGAATTGCTGCAGCTCATGACTTTGTGTTACTATAGTGTAATTTGTTCATTGATACTGAGTGCCCTCAGTGAGAAATCCCAGGAGCAAACATACCTCGTTTAGTGTAAGAAATTGAGGTCAGGCACTCGGATCAGTGGGGATCAGCATCGCACCGTGGGCACTATCTCCCAGTGGCGCTCGCCGAGTTCAGCCTTTTAGAAAAGCCCTTAACAGTTGTAACTAAAACAGTCTAACTAAAAGCCCATTTTTACGTGCATGCGGTAGATTTACGTAGAGACGGCACAGACGAAACGCGAGGCACCGCTCTCGCCCTCCGGCAGCGTCGGCGGGCTGCCGGGGCCGCGCCGCTCGCGGGCCGCGTGTGCGCCCCCTGCCCGCGCGGCGGCCCCGCTGCTGCCCGTGTGCGCGGGAGCCCCGCCCCCGGCGGGCTGAGGCGGGCGCGGCCGCCCTCAGCTCAGTCCGCGCTCCGCGCCGCGCCGCGCCGGGCGATGCCGTGCGGGCAGCCCGACGGCGGGGCCGCCCCGGCGCAGTACGTGCTGGGGGTGGACGTGGGCAGCACGGTGGTGAAGTGCCACGTCTACGACCGGGCGGCCGCCGTCAGGGGCTCCGGCTACAGGAAGGTGAGTGCGGGCGGGTTACGGGGGAGGTCCGGAGCCGGGCCGAGCGGCGAGAGCAGCTGGGGGGCAGCACCTGTCTCGGGAGCCGGCCGGGGCCGAACGCGTTCGCTCTGCTCCGAGCGGTTCCAGCCTGCGGGGATTGCCCGCCCGGGCTCGGCTGGTCCCGGTGCGCGGGCATCCCCTGAGCCCGGGCGGACGGGAGCGGCTCCGCCTCCGAGGGTGGAAGGAAACCCACAGCCCCCGAGCCCCCCGGGGCCGCCGTAGCGCTCACCCCCTTTACCTTACCTTTCCCCGTTACCTTAGTTACCTTACCTTCGGTCGCTTGTCGACTAATCTCTGTCTGAACAAACCCACTTTTGTTAGTAGGGCGTAGCTGAGATTAGGGTAGGACTTGTGTTTGTTTACACGTGTCCCGTCATGTAACAGCGCCGTGTGAAAAAGTGTCAACTTTATAACATGAAACTCAGGGTGCTTTGGGTTCATACGGCTCGTGATTTTAGGATCAAGGCAATCTCCGGAATTAACTTTTTTTACTGTTACCTGTTGCAATGAAAAGCTCGCAGCGAGGAGAAGTGTAAAAGACTGATGGATTTCGGAGATGGAAGAGGCTGCTCTCGGAGGAGCTGACCCTGCCTGTCTCTGGAAGCTCGTCTGGCAGGTGATCCCTGGCCTGCTGTGCTGCCGCTGCGAAACTCAGAGGCATCGACGTCTGAATTAAACACCTGCTTTCCTGTTTGCAGCTCTGAAAGGGGTTTTACGGGTTCCTTTATTCCATGAGGTTTGGACTTGTTTATTTCAAGGGGTTTGAGCTTCTTTTTTTTTCCCCGAGAAATAAACAGTGATCACACAACCATGTTGAACCATGTTTTAAAAGTTACACTGTTGTTTCTACTCTTACAGGAGATTCACAAAATGAAGAAAACAATACAACCCAAATCCAAGTGTATTTGCTGGTTTCTGTAAACTAGGGATCATAATAAGGCTATTTTATGTTTCCTGAGCAGGTAGAATCGCTTTATCCTCGTCCTGGATGGGTTGAATTAGATCCTGAAGTGCTATGGAGTCAATTTATTGGTGTAATAAAAGAGACTGTACAAGGTAAGGGCTTAAACTTTGAGAAATTATTTATCTATCAAAATCAGTGAAGTTACTTGGATAATAAAACTATTTTTAGCTAGTACTGAAAACGTGGGCACAGGTCTACAACATGCTTTAAGGCCTATTCAATCATTACATAAAATAGGGCACTTCAATTACCTTTTCCCTTTCACTGGGCCTAGATTAGGATTGAAGCAGAAGCAATGTGAGTGCTTGATTTACGCATCAGCGCCAGCACTTTGTTGCTCCAGCTCTTTGTGTATGCATCCTTCCCCAGTGTCTGTTCCTCCACATGCCTGTGTGCAGGAACAGAGAGCAGGCTTGTTCCCCTTCCAGTGCCCCGTTGTTCTAGCGCCACTTTGTATGTGCGAGAGAATGAATGCAGGAGCTGCAGAGCTGTGCTCGCTCGATTGCAACCTGATATTCCTGCTTTTCCCATTCAAACTTTTAAGTGGTTCTTACTGTTCTATTCCTGTATTACTGTTCTTTTCTATTTGTACTTTAGCCTAAAAATTCCTAGTACTCTACACACTAAATGCATACAGCTCCCTTTTCTGACAAACCTCTGATGGGTTTTTCACCCCACTTTTCTGGATGCTATTCTAACCTAGTTCTTACTCTCCACAACTCTCACAGCTTTCATATTAATCCACCTCCAGTGTTCTGCTGTCCATCCTGGATCACCTTCTGTGCCATGTTGGTGCTGTGAACTTGTCAACTGGACCCCAGCTTGCCTTCCCATAGTGCCGCAGCCTGCTTAGCCATTGCACTCTTTCATTCAATTCATTCAGTTCCTCCTGTTCAGCCCTCTTGCTTGGTCTCCAGTGTTGCTCTGCCTTCAAGCTCGTGCTTGTCTCTTGCTTTGGAAGGCTGCCTAAGGAACAGGGAAAGTAAATATCACCAGGTGTAAGCTGAGGTTGATTATTTTGGGCTCTTGGTTTGTTTTGTCAGCAGCCACAATCATTTGGTCACAAGAACAGCAATGCCACCTCAACCCTCAAAACACCTTACAGTCTTCCTTCATTTCCATTCTGTGAGACAAATCAGGAAGCAAGACTTTTCAGCTAGTTTTAAAAAAGGAAGATTTCCTTGTGGCCAAGCTGCACACATTTTTGGCAAGTCATTTTTAAGTGGGTGTGTAAGTAAGCATAACTCACTGTGCTGTCAAAAGCAGCAGTGCCACCCCTTTTTTCTGAGTTGTTTCTAGTCTAAGGCAGCTTCCTGAGTCAAATCACTGGCCGGTTGTTTATGCCAGCAGAACTTCACCAATGTTTGTGCTGACGCAAGAGAGGGTGTGGTAGCAGGGGCAGGAGTGACTGTCTGGAAGCAGAAGGAGCACAGTGACACTTGGGTTTGCAGGGCTTGCAGAGCTAAACCTGGGATTCCGTGCACAGGAATCCATCCATGTGTGTGGATGAGCTGCTGTAGTTCAGTACTGCCTAAAGGTCTGATTGCACCGTCGCAGCTCTGTCCCTTACTGTGCACTGCATCCAAACAACAGCTCAACTGAAAGACATCCATGTTTGTCTTTAGGTTTGTTTTTGTCTGTAATGGAAGTTAGCTCCACTTACGTGGGTGTCTGCAGAACATGATAGCTGACACAGGGAAAGTGGTGGGGCTGTGCAGATTGTGGGGATGGGAAGGAGTAACACATGCCAGTAGTCCTTAGTGAGCTGTGGAAGTGCTTGGATGGCTTTGCTTGAAAAAGAAATCGTGCTGTTCTCAGGCCAGCCACTCCCAGCTCCTCCTCCTGTACACTCCTGCTAGCAGCACTTGTGCAGGCAAGTGGAGCAGGTGGCCTTGCGAAAGCACTGGTTTAAACTTCAGCTGATTGAGGAATTGATAGCACTGCCGGCAAGAATGCAAGGACCCAGGGTAAGGGGAGGTGCAGAACTTGGAAGGATGTGCCCTTTCTCTGTGAAATCCCTTCTGTAGTTGTCACTGAGGGTGTGCTGGGTGTAGAGTTTGCAGGACGTGTCACACCAATGAGCAACTTTGCACGTGAAAATTAATGTGAGAACGTGTATGGGCAAGACCTGCTTAACCTGTGATTTGTTCAAGGAGCTGGATTGAAAG
This sequence comes from Hirundo rustica, assembly GCF_015227805.2. Classification (NCBI taxonomy): domain Eukaryota; kingdom Metazoa; phylum Chordata; class Aves; order Passeriformes; family Hirundinidae; genus Hirundo; species Hirundo rustica. The sequence goes on along the minus strand of NC_053459.1, from coordinate 11,171,451 downwards.
CTCTTTGGAGTAGCAGTACTTAGGACAGGGTGGGTAGTCTGTCATTTAAGTGGAAAATTTTTAGTGTGTATTTTCTTCATGTAATTTTGCTTCTGTATGGCTGGAGGTAGTTAGCGAGCTGACCAGAGTTGGTTTGAAAATAGCCGTGGACATATTTAATTATTTACACTTATATTAGAAAAAATGTTCTGTAACAGTTATTTGTAGGTAAGGTTTAACAACAAAATTGGTGCGTATCCAATATTTGTACTTGTGACTTTAAAGTATACTTTGTTGCAATCAGTGGTACCTGGTTTAAGCAAATTCATTCTTAGGAATTTTGAAACATTGCTTAAGAAATATTTAAAGTGAGACATGTCATTATCAAAGTGATGCAAAAAGTCATGGCATATTCACATGTATCTATTTACTGCCTGCAAGATCGATCTAGTTTTGTTTCTTTATAGAAATTCTTTCCCTAGGTCTGTACAGGTACTTTTGTTGGTGCTTTCATTCACATTCATCCATGTGAAATACACATTTTAATTGATTACGTGGGCATACGTAATCTGCCTGCCTGTCTCTGGGATTGTTCATATTAAGTATCAACAGGCCTTTCAGAGGGTGGAAGGGGTCAGTGTGCCCCAACTGCTTTTGGAAAATACATAATTTATCCGCTTTAGAACCAATTGTCTGACTCAGAGATCTCTAATATTTCACTGCTCTAAGCACTTAGTTGAACAATCTGTAGATATTTACATTCTCATAAACAAGTGTTTTCCTAAGTATTCCATAGGCTTTATAGTTATATTGAAGAAATTACATTTTTGTTTGTTTCTGCAAATAAATGCTTTTTTTGTGATTGTCATTTATTTCTGGTTTTCAGCTGCAGGACTTCACATGAGGCAAATTGCTGGTCTTGGCATCTCCACCCAGAGGGCAACTTTCATTACATGGCACAAGTATGTATGTTGTGTGTTCTTTAAAATGAATTGGTATTCATTTGTATTCACTGACTGGATGGAAGCAGGCTGTAGAAGCGTTGAACTCAGAAGTAAAAACATGTTCTCTTGTGTTTGCACAGCCACACCTTAGGGTAATTCAGAACAGACCCTGTGTGTGGCCTTTTTGTTCTTTGTACATTGAAAGAGATGAATACATACGTGTTTTTAATGACAAGTCTGACACTCCAAATGTCTGTGTGCTGATTTAGTAATTCCTTAAATCCACCAGGAGGATTTGCAGTTATTGTAGGAACTGATTTAGTGTTTATTTTCCTGACTGGAAATGGTGAATAATCTTGAATATTTTGGGCAATTTCTGTTCTCTAGCTTTAAACATTCAAATACTGTTTTTCAGGAAGACAGGGAAACCCTTTCATAATTTCATAAGCTGGCAAGACTTAAGAAGTGCTGAACTTGTGAATTCCTGGAATAAGTCCCTTCTGCTGAAGGTAAAACTGCGCTAATCCAGATACTGCTTGGGTATATTCGAGCTGTTTAACTTTTATGACAAGTAAGGGCAATATATGGAATACTGCAAGTGTCCTGTTCGCATGGTGGTATGATGTGCCATGGCTTAAAAACATTTAACTGAGCAATATTAGATGGAAGGTAGTACCAAGAAAAAAGTCTGGTAGCCTAAAGTAATTATTATAGAAAAAGCTGTAGGTCTAAGGCTCATTTTGTTACTTTTTGGTCTGTTATATTAAAATGTTGTATATTAACGCCACTACAGCATAGATTTTTGGTGTAGGTAGGTCTGGGTTGGAAGTGGTTTGGGCTTTTGATTTCTTGGCTTCTTTTTTTCATGTTCCCTCTGCTCAGGTTATCTATAGGGAGTACATTTTATGTTGTTTGTGGCTTGTGCTTCATACCTTTAGAAGAGAAAGAGTTGCTCTAAGTGCAAAAACAGAAGTTACTTTTCCTCCAAGTAGAAACTAACCAGCACAGTCACAATAAGAAATTAAATTCTTGGGTTTGCCAGTTGCTTCTTTTGTGAAAACTTGGTTAATGATTAAATTTTGGTAAATCTATTAAGACATGAGTGAGTCTGTCAGCTGTAAGAGAACTTGCACTGGAATAGCAGTATGTAATGCTGTCAGGCACATCATGCATTGTGCTCACAGAGGTGGCCAGTGTTGGCAGTGCAGAGCAGTGGCTCTCAGTACTCCAGCAGAATGTGCTAAAGCAGCCTTACTTAGAGCAGCTGCTCTTTCCTGTGCTGTGTGTTGCAGGAAGGCTGGCTGTTGATATAAAGGTCCTTACGTAATCCTACGGAAGGATCCTCTAAAGGAGATGTAGCTTTCTGAATCTAATCTCGTGTCAGCAGCTTTCATCTGTGTTGTCATTCTTTAAAGGTAATTGATCGGCAACCTTTAAAGGGCAAGATTAAAATTAAGTAACTGTTTTCTTTTGAAACAGGTAATCCATGTTATTTTTACAGTGCTTCATTTCTTGACTGGGAGCGATCGATATTTGGCACCCAGTTTCCTTACTTTTTCAACACATCAGACTTCTATGAAGTTGTCATGGATTTTTAAAAACATACATGAGGTAAGCTGGAAAGGGAAAAACAATAGGTTTCTTAAGTCATTAAGATGTCTTTGTGACTTGGAGGTGTTCAGGGCCAGGCTGGGTGCGGCTTTGAGTGACCTGGTTTAGTGGAAGGTGTTCCTGCTCGTGGCTGTGGAGTTGGAACTCTTTAAGGTCCCTTTCAGTCCAGGCCATTCCATGACTCTGTGACTACTGGCTATAATTTTTTCAGTTTTGTCTTACTTGTTCTTCTCAGATAAACCAGTAAGAATTTGTTCTGTGCTAATGTTCAAAGCCCGTCTACCTAAATAGTGACTTACATTCGTACGAATTTTTTCTCTCATTCTGGAAATGTGTAGTAGTAAAAAGCTTTCTTCATACATAACCAACATAAGAAAATCATCTTATTTCACTTGATATGTTTATACGGTTAGTGATTATACTTTGTTCTAAAGCTGTTTGCACTCAGGTTTTGCATGATGATTTTATTTATTTTCAATGGGATCTCTTACCTTTCCACTCTTCATTGTTCCAGTGTTTTGCAGTTTCACTAATAATACCATACTGCACAATTCATTTTCCATTTTTGTGAGTTGGAAAATGCACATGGAATAAATTGTGCTGAATTAATCGAGTGCACTAATGAGCCCTGAGCTATGTGTTGCTATATTCATTGCTGTAATACTCACCGTGCAAGACCTTGTTTACTTTATCCACCACTCTTTCACCACTGTTATAATTGTGACTGTAAGTTTCTTTTCATAAGGCTGTGATGCCTGTACAGTAGAAGATCAATTGCTTTTCTTTATTTAGCAACAGCTGCAAGAAAGTGTTCTTATTTTCTGTTAGGAGCATGAACCTGTAGGATAATATTAGTTAAATAGCTAACTCAGCCTTTTTAGAAGAAAAGTTTACAATCAGAGACTTATTTTCTGAGGACATTCTGATTAATCATGAAGAAAATAATAAAAGAAATCAATAAATACACTTCTCTTATTGTACCCAGTTGTAAATACTTTTTTTTAATCTATATTTTTCTCCCCAGGCTGAAGAAGCTGCCAGAAAAAACAACTGCTGCTTTGGAACAGTTGACACGTGGTTACTGTATAGATTAACTAAAGGTGAACACTGCAGTTCCTCTTAAATATCAGTAAAACACACTGGAATCTAAGATATTGTGTTCATTACTTGTCATTTCTATATCCTAGACTTCAGATACCTTTTTTTGCAATTTGTGCCTTTGTATAGTCAATAAAAATTATAATGCATTTACTGTTACAGAAAACTTACAAATTAATTATTCTTTGGGCCTGCCTGGAAGGGAAATATTTATTCAGTTTAATCAGCCTTCTAAGAGTATAAGATTTAAAGAGGACTAAAGAGCTAATTGATGTTAATTGAAGAAAAGTACCTGTGAAAGCAAAAGAACCGGGAATTGTTACAAATGTGGAAGAATCACAAGTTTCTATCCTGAGGAGTCAGATGATGATTGTGATGCAGTTGGTGTGGTGCTGTTGGCTGTTCTAGACAGGTTTGTGAGAGGAAATAGGGTAATTAATGTGTGCACATTAAAATGAGCAGCAGGTAAGATCTCTCTGCTCATTGTATCATCGATTTTGCTCATACACACTTGATTTATACTTCATGGGAGCCAGTGAGATGTTCAAAGAAAACTCTTAAGTATTTGGATGTCTAAAAATCTTACTTAGTTCTATTTCTTTTCATGCTAGGTTCTGTGTATGCTACAGATTACTCAAATGCCAGTTCTACAGGCATTTTTGAACCCTTTACGGTATGTGCTGTTCACAAAGAATGTTGTTGCTATTTATTGTGCTTCTCAGAGGGTTGGTGATGTTCTTACTTTTTCCATTTAATTTCAGAAATGTTGGAATCCCACTTTGTGTAACCTACTTTCTATTCCAATGTCTATTTATCCACCAGTGAAAGACACAAGGTAACTATGAAGGCATAACTAAAAGAATATGATAACTGTTAAATTAATTACGATTAATTTAGAAATATTCTGCCTAGGCCAAATAATACGGATACAAAATAAAAAAAATTATATGCAGTTATAGCTTATATAAAAGTAAAAGAAGTCCAAAACCTTTTTTACTGTGTTTCTTAAAGTGATAGTTTTAATGTTTTCTTTAAAATAAATCAGTAGCATTACCTTTTATGTGTGATCCAGACCCAGGCTGTATGTACCTAGATTTCATTTTAACAAAAAGATCATTTTAATGTGATTTGTTTTAAGCTTCAACTTTGGATCAACTGACTCTGAAATATTTGGAATACCTATTCCAATAATGGCAGTGGTAAGTGAAAATAATTTCTTAAATCTGTGTGATTATTCTCGATTTATTTGGCTATGATTTAATACCTGCTTCTTTCATTAGTATTCTCTATTCATTCTCTGTGACTTAACTACAATAGAATTGATTGTTGAATTTTTCTCCAAAAACCCAGTCTACAACTTTAGGGGGAAGGAAAAGAAAGGAACAAGAAGAGATTTCTAGAGGCTGACGTCCATTAAGGTTGTGTGACCAAATGATTCAGTACTGAGTGTAGGACTCTAAGCTCTAGTAATGTGTGTGCCTGGCTTAAAATCAATTGTTCTGTATAAAGTTATGCAAGAGTCCATTCTGCCTTGCCTTAACTTGAATTTGGATAATGAAACCTAAAGTGATGATTTGGAGCAAAATCTGCTTGAATTGAGCTAAATGAAAAAACTGTCCCCTAGCTATCATGAATTTGTCTTGTTTTAAAGTACTGTGGACTAAAACTATCAGTAAACTTACTGTTTCACCTAGACTAAAACATAAGAAAATATGTAAGTAAATACAGTTAATAACCACTATAGTTGTTGAAAAATGGAGCATGGAATAATTTGGTACAGGAGGGGTATCAATGAAAAAGAAAGGCAAGACCTCAAAACTTCCAACTTTCTATTTGGAGAAAAAGGAATCCAGGCCAAGCTACTCTGTTCTGCTCCCTGGGATTGTAAATGCACCGTTTATCCTTGTTAAATATTAAACCACAAAACACTTTTGTTTCCATAATGTTTTTCAGTGTTGCAAGCAGCACTACAGACATTTATCTTGTGTCTTAACCTGGTGTAATTTGATGCCATTAATAAGTCTAACTGTTTTAATGACCTGCAAATACTTAAAAAATTGTAAATGTGTCCTCTCTGAATGCTCACTTTCTGAGTGGTTACTTGTATTCAGAACTCCAGAGTGTTTACAGAGATATATTCAAACCCAGCATTATTTCAGAGATTATTTCAAACCCATAGCTAACCTGTCCCATGGTTTTTGTTGGATTGACAGGTAGCTGATCAGCAGTCAGCTATGTTTGGAGAATGCTGCTTTCACCCAGGAGATGTCAAACTGACAATGGGAACAGGTGGTTTCTGGAATGTGAATACTGGAGAGCATCTCTTTGCATCACGGGGAAGTAAGACAAGTTTTGGTTTTAGGGGATTTTATTCTTTTTGCTGTGCCTTGATAGCTGTTAATGCTGAAGATACACAAAAGAATAAAACAGGGCTGGGCTTTTCCTTCTGTCTATAAGTGTAGAAAAATAGCTTGGGAGTTCTTTCAGAAGAGATGTCTGGAAAGTTTTAATTAGCAATGTAAATTGTGGTTATCCTAAACTGAGCTTCTCAGGATGAGAACTTAAGTAACATCATTAGTAATTATATCTGCCACCTGCATCCCTCCTGATTTATTTCTTCCTTCACCTGTTCTTCATAGCAGTATTGTACAGGATTGGAGAAAAAAGGGATTGGTCCTCTGGCTTCTCACATCAAAATGTTGTAGTGAATCATTGCAAGTTCCTCCCCTTGCGCCCTTATGCATTGAAGCACCTGCAATGAGATAATGCAGGGTTAGAAGTTATTAGTTTTCTTTTAAAATGGGCTCCCCAGTGTATTTCTAGTGTTTAAAACTTTGTCATTTTGAACATCTGTGGTCTGTCAAGCTTGTTAATTTGTCAGAGATAGCTATTTGTCAAGAGATCAACACTGAAGATGATACTGAAGTAAATTTGACTACACAGTCTCTCTCTGTCATATTTTTAAAGAGTTACTAATTTCAGGATGTCTACTGGTCCAGATGGGATAGGGCTGGGAAGGAGGACAGCAGTATACTAAAGAGAACTTTACCAGCTCAAGTGTTGAAGGACCCTTGGCAAATATATGAGATGTGTCAGAACTGAATAGCAGAGACATTGAATTCCCTATGAATGCAAATGCTTTTTATGCTAATTAATGCTGTCATTATTATTATACTTTTACTTAGGTATTAATACCTAATATTTTAGTAGTCTGTTAAAATGTAATAGCAAAAAACATGCTGTAAAGTTTTTCAATTTAGCTGTTGTATTCTGATAGGAGTTAAAATCTTCTCAGGCAATGCTGTGAAACTTCTACTGCTTTAGGCTGTTATTTATGTTAAAACCACTTTCCCTATGTTCTTTGGCTATTGTGGGGTATGGTTAGTGGAACAAGTTAAGTGCCTGGCTTTCTCAGTGCCCTGGGCATGAAATGTAATGTGTTCAGTCTTTAAAGCTGACATATGTATTTAAGACTGAAAGACGAATCCCTGCAGCATCCTTGTCCAAGCTATTCATCAGCTGCTGTTCTAGTTTCTGGTCTACATTTATCTCCTACATATAACAGTTTGAGAAAAAGAAAAATAAAGTGGTTCCTTCAAGAACAGCCTGCCTCACAATTCAGTGATGGAATTATGTTGTATAGGTTTAAAAGCTGCCTCAGGTAGTCTGAGGGTTCTTAATACCTCTGGTCATGCCAAGTGTCATGGGGATCCTTTCCCTAGAGGCAGGATTAGTTACACTGCTGGAGACTCTGGTGTGAGCATCTTTAGGGAGGTCACGTGATAGATGGGTGTCTCTGTCCCTAATTAGCTGCTCTTCTTTAGGATCTGTGGTTCAATTAATGTTTTGGGCTTTTTTCTTAGTGGCTTTACCTTTGGTAGAAAATAATGATTTCAAGGGACGCCTGCACAGATGATCTGGAGTTATACATATTACATTCCCCTTTCTGGAGACAAATACAGACTTTAATCAGTGCTGCTGATGCCAGAGTGCCTCTAGCACTAACAGATTTCTGCAATTGCACTGGTACTCCCACACAACTCATTTGACACAGGCAAACAAACTGGAGATGATTGTGTGAGGAACATATACATCAGTAAAGTCACTTTGAGAAGGCAGAGAGAACCCCTAGATGCTCCTGATGGTTTTCTGGTCCCTGTAAAGGTGCACTGGGACTCGTTTACCTTTGTTGCATTACCCATGACCTCTGAGTCCTCAGCAGGCTTTCATAAAGTCTGGGTGCTTCCTTCACTCCAGCAGCTGCTGTGCTTGATTGGGTGAAGTTGTTGCAGTGACCACTGACTACTTGAGTTCTCATCTAGTGATGTGAAAAGCCATTTCTCTAGCTGCAGTGCAGGTGAAACTTGTGTTCTTTTTTGCTTTCTGTGTGAGGAAGCATTGCATATTAAACAGGGATTTAAAAATACATCACTTTCATCCTCTTCTGTGAGCAAGATCTGTGCTCTTAAGTTCGTGTTACTTTTTTTGTGTGTATATGTCTGTTTCAGTTTTGTGTTTCCCATTGAGAGGCATGCCTTCATGCTTTATGTTTTGGGGAAAAACATTTGCTTTTTAGAAACCCTTGGGGAAAGTTGGATGGACTTAAATAGAAAAAACAGTGATAAATTTTTAAGTATGCATAATCTCATATATAAAAAATAAAAGTAGGCACAGGTAGATCTTCAGTTTAAAGGTGGGGATTTTTTGTAATTTGATAGCAGATTTTTAGGTTAACTTTGGTCTAACAACCTTGTTGCTCAGTTCTCTTGTAATCCCATCACTAAAGTTTTAAACAACACATTTCACCTCTATCAGTGACTTCTTTAGCTTGAATTCTACAAAGGAATTTAATAAAGTTTATATATATATTTTAGGTGGGTTTATTGTGAGGAATATTTGTATATGTTTTTCTGGAAACATTTAATTTAACTGAGTGTTTTGTTTCATGGAAAATAATGAAGGTCTTTATCCACTGATTGGTTGGAAGATTGGGGAAGAAATTGTTTACTTAACTGAAGGCTCTATATCTGACATTGGCACTGCCATAAAATGGGCTCAGGATATGGGTAAGTTCTTTAATTTTATAGAGGGTGAAATATATAACTGCTTAAGAAGCTATTTTATGGGTTCAGAGTTATGTTCCTGGATTTGATTTTATTATACAGAATTGAAGGAAGTAGTCTACATGCTTTGGACAGCAGAAATGCAGTCCTTTTAGTAGGTGCTCTGCTGAGTGTGTTTGCTGCTGGGAGTTTGGTTTGCACAATCATCTCCTCTTCAGTCTCTGCCTCAGTCTGTCCTGCCTAACTAGGCTTCTATTTTCCTGAAACATTTTACCCCTCACTTGCTTTCAAGAGGTCTTGAGCTGTACATCTCATAACTAATAACAGGTTTGATTTATATGAAAATAACATGAAGAACTTTGCAAGTAACAGTATGTCGCTTCACATGGAAGTAAAGCGCATTTGGCTGTTGTTACTATTTTGTAATGAAAGGTTTTGCATTCCAGTTTAATGATAGACTAAATACTCCTGCAAAATACTACCTCTGTGGCAGCTGATGTTCAAACCCACTGATTGTTCACAGGACAACTGTTCTCGGTGTTCTGATTAGAACTTCAAAATTTACTTGGCTTACTTAGAAATTTAGTGCATTTTTACAGTGATAAGAAAGAAGTGGTTAGTGTCTCAAACTTCGGACTCTCTGGGAAGGATTTTCCTCAAGTGTAATTCGTGACAGAATTCCACATTTCTTGCAGCTGTCAGCTTTGGGTGCATGTGTACATGTATGTGCTCTGGTATGTGCCCCTAAGGGTTAAGCATGACTCAGATTGCTCCTCACATCTTCATCCAGCATTTGACTAATCACAGAAAGTAACAGCCGCTAGGCTTTGGAGGAAATGACTCCGTTCAATACACAGTTCAGTGCCGCAGACTCAAGTGTCAGTGCTACACATAAAAGCTTGCTACTTCAGATTCCATAATTAAAATGGGTAATTATCCATATGGAATTTGTCTGTACTTAAAACGGGTATCATTGGTATCTGCAGAAGTATAAAGGATTTCTAGCTAGTCAGTAGTAAAATGGTAATGACCTAGAGTTGCTACCATAGGAAAAAAAAAGTTTTAGAGATGGAATAAATAAAAGGCAAGCTGCTTTAAACTCTGTAACAACGTAAGGCCTTTATTTTCTGAAAATATTGTTGCAGAGAAGCAGAATTCAGAAATTTTTATCAGTTTTAGAGAATGGAAAAACTTTAGCTCTACAGACGGAATTGGGCCAAAACACAAGGTGAGATAACGGCCTCAATAAGGGTGGTGGGGCTCAACATGGATGAAGATGAGACACAATAGTGGTAGTTAGGAAGCAGTAATTTCTGCAGCAAGGCAAACTTAGTTTAGTGGACTTCTTTTAGTGGAATCTTATAACTTCTAAGAATTTTGAAGTAGTAGTATGTAGAATTTCTGCATGAAGTCAGTCTTACCTAATTTTTGATTTTCTGGTGTTGAGGTACTATATGTATAATTCAGTAATAGCAAAGACAGCAAGAAGAAAAAAAAGTGATTTAGGTTTATTAGTCTGAGCACAGTAGAATCCATAGTTTTCCCACAAATTCATAAAGGTTACAAAGGAAAAGTGAAACTCTTGATAAGTCACTAAGACAGGCTTTTCAAAGGTAAGTTGAGCTAGATTGAACTAATTTACCTTTAATAGGAAAATTCACTTTTTTAGACAAAAAGCAATAGCTGTCATGTACAGGAGACCTCCAGTCTTCTGTAAAATCATATTATGTGGTCACATAAGGACATCATTAGTTACAACTGTGGAAGATGGATGTTAGTACAGGAGTTGCATGTGGGTGAAGAACAAGCTGAAGAGGAATTTCTGTAGAGTTGTGAAAGGAGTCACCTGGCTGGACAGAGAATAAAAGCAGTGTCTATCCAAGAGGCATTATTGCTGTAAGAGGTGATCTATTACTTCTTGTGTCACTTGTAAAGACACTAAGGGCGCTGCTAAAATGGGTTTTAAGGACTTTCTCTGTAGTTGCTATGTGGTTGGACTGACAGTAACAATGTGGGGAAAAGGATACATTCTATTAATCTAAAGTTTTAGCACACTTAGGGTGCCATTATCATTGTCTTGAAGATTAAAAGGCTACAGCACAGCAGACAGGGGAGAGGATCCTTTTGAGTTTAGCCTTCATCTGAATAGTTTGGGTTTATTGATGTGACCGACGGACATGAAATAGAGAAGAGATTGTTTCCCTTAGAACATGTAATTTGAAAATATTACAGAAGGAGTAGTCTTGACTTCAGATTTTTTTTTTTTCTCTTAGGGAGACAAAATTATGAAATTGAAGGAAATAATAACATCATACAACCTATGTATTTTTACAGAACTTTTCACCAATGTAGATGAAACGGCGGAAATGGCACGGAGTATTGCTGATTCTCAAGGTGTTTGTTTCATTCCAGGTTTGCAGGTATAATTTTTATTAATAATAAAATCAATAATATATTCTAATAATTCAATTAAATGAATTTTTACATTTTAAAGGTAATAATTTACATCTCATCACTGTATTTATTCTGTACCGTTGAGGTTCTTATTATCTGTTGCTCATCATTATGCATTAAGGCCTTTGTCATATCAGAATGGTTAAATGCCATTCCTCCCCTTGAGAAAAACCCTACCAAAAAGGAAATGTAGTGATGACAGATAAACTAAATTATTTGCCCCCAGTAACACAGGCAATGTCTGCAGAGACACAAACCAGTGTTACAGCTTTTCTGCTATGAAGTGCAGAGCTTTCATTGAGGCAGTACTTCTAATCACTGTTCTAAAATAATTCATTTTATTCTGCCTTTTTTCAAAGTGTAGGTTATAATTCATCAGAATATTTAAAAGTATGTAAATATTAGCAAGATTGCAAGTCCTGGTGTTATGGAAAGCAAAGATAATACTTAAGCACTTCTCCTGGGATTGATCAAACTCAGTATAATAGCCTTCTATCTTCTATCTCTGAAGTTTGGCTTCAGAGATACGAGCTCATCTCTTGGTGTGTTGCTAAGAGTTTGAGTTAACCATACTCAGTTTGATCATTCCCAGGACTAGTGTTTTTTTATGAAGAAACTTAACATCTTTACCTTACCTTTGTCTGAGTTCTGTGTGCTAATGGAACAAAGCAAAGACGACTTTAATTTCTTCTCCAGATAGCCCAGCTTCCCTCAGTGTCACTGATAACAGGCTGTAGTGTACATCAATAAAAAGTAATATTGTCCTTTTCAGTACTACTTTTGAAAGTCAATTCATTTTTTTTTCCAGGCATTCAGGAGCGGGGCGTGTGTGAAATCTTGTTAGAGAACAGCAATATCAGTAATATGAGTGTGCCCTGTCCTAGACACTTAGTGTACACTTTAAATGTATTTTAAAGGGAAGTTATGTGGATTGGTATTTTTTAGTTTGCCTGAATTGGAAGAAGTCACTTCAATGTTTTGCTGTTGAAAGAAGCAGTTTAAACTGTTCATTGAGTAAGCTAAAATAACACTGTATCTCTTACATATTGTTTTCCATTTTCTTCTTTCACTATGCTGCCTGTTATTGTCGTAAGTTACTTTTTTCTTACTCTTTAACTCCTTTCACAAAAGCCTACAAATACAATTCACTGAAATCATGGTGCCATCTTTTTCTGCAGGTTTCTGGGAATGACCCATATTTATGTGCCTCTTTCATGGGGCTGAAACCTTCCACTAACAGAAACCATCTTGTTCGAGCTATATTGGAATCTGTAGCTTTCAGGTACTGCTTGTTGAATTATCTGGCTTGTATTTTCTTATGTTGCTTTTATTTAGAGCAGCAGTGTTAAATGGATACATGGACTTTTTTACTTGTACAATACACTACAGTTACACCGGAGAGGAGTTTTACCTGCTTCCTTTTTTAACTTTACAAATAAATGTGTGTATATTTGTTAGTTCAGAGTTTTTGTCATTAAGTAACCATATAGAGATTCTTAAATAATGTCACTTTCTACATGTTTTAAATGTGTTTTCTGTTTGAAGTTTGTCTTTCCTCTCCTGACAGTGTTTTGTCAGAAGCTATAGTCCTCTCTAGCTGTGTTTAAAGCATCCGTGAAGCTGAAAGTTTTATATTAGCTTTTGTTTAAAGTTTGACATTTTGGTGTTTTATAAAACAAACTAACAGGCCTCCTAAACATCTTAAAAGATGTGAATGGACAGCAGCTTCCAGATGTGTGAAGGTTAAAGATGTCACTGCTGGTACCCCATCAGTATCTCACTGCTTTGCCAGGCCCCAGCATGCCTCAAGCAGGAGCTGTGGATTGAGCCTGGCTCACACTGCACTGTGGCCAGTTAGGGAGCACTGATGTGATTCCTTCCATGTAGTCAACAGCTTTGTTTTGGGCATAAAAATCTCCTGCAAAGAAAAGATACCTGGAGGAGGGCAGCATTCTGAACTGCTGCAACTGGTTACTAATGCATTTTTCTTCTGCACTGTAAGCTTGAACATGAGATGCAGTAATTTCTGAACTGACATATGGGTGTCTTGAAAAGGATGTTAAGGGATGTTGAGAATTCATCCATCTCATACAAATAACTAGAAGAAAGTAGATGTCCTTTGTGTTTAGATTTTCTCCCATTAAATGAAATGGTTTCAGGAAAAAGTCAAACTTGAAGGCCTCAGATATTGCCCTTACAGAATAGCTGGATAAACTCCAATTAGCCCTGTTGGCCTACTTTCCTTGCTCTAAGCCACTTGCTACATCAACAGTTGCATCACTAGAAACCTGTCAGTAACGTTCAGTGGGAAAAGTGAGCCTTCTACAGTGACTTACTGTGGAATGGGCCACGATTTAGCCATAGCTATGCCTTTGTAACAGTGACAAAAGCCAAATACCAGTTTCAGTGGGTCTGGGCTTTTCATTTCTGCATTCTTGAAACATTTCAGCTATTGCAGCAGTTCTAACAGAACTGAGGCTTTTCTTGCCTTGCATTTATTTTCTGATTATGTAGATACTGAAGACACTCTATGGAATATATAATGGTTAATTCAACTAAATATTTTTTTTAAGAAACAAACTGCTATATGATATCATTGTGAAGAAGGTGCACATTCCTCTTCGAACTATTCGGTAAGTTCCCTGTACCTTTTAAATTTGATATATAAGAGTTTGATTTTAAACAGGTTTGAGCTGTGTTATGCATTTTGTCTTTCTGTAAAAATTCTGCTGTTTAGAAATAGATGATTTCCAAGTCAAATGTTAATGTAACTTAAGCAGCAGTAGAGTCTACCCACAGCTATTGGCATTGGCGATTGTTAGTAGGGGAGTCATGAAGTGCTCTAATTATTAAAACAAAAATTAAAAAGAAGGCATATCCATGTTTTCAGGTAGCGCTAAAGTGCATTTAGCAATGCCTACCACAAAGGTCTTTCTAACCCTTTGTCATCAGTCTTTCATACTGACGTTTTCTGTGTTGGGTCTTTCACACACAATTTTTTGAAGGCATTGGTTAAAACTGGTTCTATTTGTTTCTATTTTGAGGGAAAGAACGAGGTTAGTTTTACAATTCAGCTGTTAAGACATTGGTTTTGCTTTAATCTTTGAAGAATCATATCAAATTTAGTGAGGTAACTTGTAATTCCTAGAATATGCTTGCACAACATTTAGCTGAATTAAACATTGCTGGAAGACCACATCTCACATTTTGGTAGGGACCTTCTTTGAGCACGCCGGTTGTCAGAAGCTCCAGCCCTCTGAGGCTCAGAAAGCTCGGCAACAAAATTGCTGCCTTGGGCAGCCAGGGGTCAGCATGGCGCTGCAGTCAGGAGCAGAGGAGAGCATTCCCATCCCTCCTGTGCCTCTGCAGAGGAGCAATGGACTGGCTGGCATGGAGACAGAAATCGAACTCTCAGTGTGGAAAAAAGCAAGAGTACAGAAGAGAGAGGAGGTAAAAGTTTCTGCTTTCCATCACATATTGGGAGAGAGCAGGCAAAGATGAAGAAACAGCCAGGGTTAGGGGTTTACAGAAAAGATGAAAAGTACCAGAACTTTGATTACTTAGGAAGCTTTTTAATGTAGAAAAATTGCATCCAGAATTTGAAAAGTCACATTAAAAGTGCAAACTCTTAAAAAACTCTTAAAATGTGGGAAGTGTAGAAATACGGCCTAGGGAGCATTAGAATTCTGATTCTATTTACATTACAATTGTAAACTTTAAATTGCATGATCATGTTATTTTTTATTCATGGATATAAAATTGCAGTTTTATATAGTGTCTGTATTACTTCAATAAAATCAATAGCAATTCAGCTTGTGGATTAAATGTTAAAACATAATGAGACACACTCCGTGGGGTTCTCAGTAAGGTTGAAAGTGCTCTACCGTCTTTATGTCCACACATCTTTTGCATCTGTCAGTTACCTTTGTTTTTTTGTTGTTGTTTTTATCCCATAAATTCATTCATTCCTTTTTTAGCTATTGTCCTGTATTCCTTCCTTCCTGGTCTCTGGGCATTGCTTTCATTAGTCCTCTATAGATTCCTATTACTTCTCTATGCTTGTCTAAACACCATCAAGGAAAGCAGAGGAAAAGAGCCCTCAGCTTTAATCCACATGTCCTACAACTGATGAGCTTTATTACCCAACACTTTCTGTAGCAATAAACACTAGATGTCTTCTCTGCACCACGTTTGATAGAGCAACAGCTCCATACATAGCCGGTATTGGAGTACAAGAGCATAATGAACCTATCTAGGACATTTCAAAGATTGCTTTTTGTTATAGTTATTTTGTTTGCAAGAGTAATTACTTTGAAATCTCAGATGATTAAAGATCAGCACTGATAAGTTTTAGTTTCCTCCATTAAATTGGTCTCAAGTTAAGAAAATAGACAGATGGAGGCCTCATTCTGAATTTCCTCTTAAAAAGAAGCAACTGTGAAGGCATTTTAGCTAACTAATACAAAGATTTGTCAGTAAGGAAAAAGGTACTTTTCCAGATCTGAGAACACATGAAAAGGTTGGTTTGGTGTAATGGTTTTGACTATTGTCATATTGTAGTGGTAACTATGTAAAGATTCTGTTATAAAACCTTACGTTTCAGCCAAGATGATGTATAGTTTTAAAAGACAGAACTTTCAGAGCTTTTGATAGTGTCCTGTGTCCCCATCTGTCTACCGTTCCTCTCCGAGTTTATAAACTTATTTTTCTACTTTTTTTTGGCACCTTGTTCTGTCCTAAATTTACCCATAAAGTGGAAATGCATTTGTGCATGACTGACAGGAAGATTTATGCATAAGCGTGAAATACCAAACGCTGTTTTCTGAAATGCTGGCAATAAGCACTCCAACACATTTTTTTAACTACTTCTCTTCTCCCTGTAGAGCTGATGGAGGTGTCAGTAATAATAGTTTTGTCATGCAGATGACATCAGATTTAATTAATAAGAAAATAGAAAAACCTGCAAATGCGGACATGTCTAGTCTTGGTGCAGCTTTCCTAGCAGGCCTTGCTTCAGGTATGTAGACATTAAAAATTTTATTTTCCCCCTTTATAATGCATGTTATAAATCCAATAGAAAAGAGATCAGACAAAAAAAAGGGCATAATTTCAAATAATTGTAAACCCCCCCAAATGATTACTTTAGCTATTTTTGTGGGAATCTAAGGTAAATAGCGTTTATATTTCTCTGTACAGTACAGTCAGAAGGATATATTACTAGAGAAGAAAGGTGAATCCTGTCTTTGCTGCCTCCTCTTCCTTGACTCAGGCACTCCATGTCCATTCCCATACTGGTGCTGCCTGAGTGATGCTGGCTGGGCATGGAGCACGTGGCCAGGGAGCCGCCGTGCTCACCTGCAGCACTGTCACTGCCACTGCAGCTGGCCTGTGCCCTGTGAGCACAGCCGTTATCCTTTGAGCCTTTCACAGGAACGGAGGGTCAAAATAAATGAACAGGAAAACCAGCTCTTCTCACACAGAATTGTTTCATATTGTTAACCAGCTACAAACTGTTGATGGTTTTGCTTAATATGCACCTACAAAACGTGTTTTTGTTGAAGTGCTTTGATATGTAAATAACACAAGTGAAGGTAAAAACTATATACTTGGGTAAGACTTATTCAGCAACTAAAAATGCAAGAAAGTTGAGACCCTTGACAGACAAGAATGATTTAATAACATATATTAATAGGAATCTGTAACACCAGCTGTTTCTTGCCATTTATACAGTTTTTTAAGACAGTAGGAAAGCAGCTCGCTCTTGGTTTCTGTGGCCCTTCTTCGTTGAGAAGGACCTACAACCAAGAGTACTTTGTGGATGAAACCTAAGGGAACTTCAGTGTACCAGAGCTGTTCCTTGGAAACCATCCCAGTTAAGCAGATGCACTGTTGTCAGGATTCCAAGCAAGTGGATCCTATTGGAAAGGATTTTCACAATATTAAAAATATGCTTCCCTCTGAGAGAGTTGTTGGTAGAGTAAAGAAAAGCTGTCATTATTTCTCACTGTGTTTCTGCTTTGGATCTCTTGGAAATAGATAAAAACAACTCAAAAATAACATATTTGCAGTTGAGCTGGAGAATGAACTTTCTGTTTATAGGATTTTGGACTGACAAAAAACAACTAAAGAAGCTAAGGCGAATAGAAGCAGTGTTTGAGCCCCAAAAGGATTCAGAGGAATACAGACCTGCTCTGGATGCATGGCTGCAAGCAATGAAACACTCACCACACTGGTAGAAATTGGCATTTTGATTTTAGAAGAATTAAGTTAGAAGAATTAAGACGGTTTAATTCATATTTTAGAACATCTTGACGTTAACAGACAGTAACAAACCATAACTGGAATTTGTGATGGTGTATTGTAAGTTGTGTGGTATTTCAGTTCCCCCCTGCTGCTGGATTACTTACCATACTGTAATGAACCTTCCCGTCATCCCTGTGGCAGCTGTGGTCCAGCTGCAGCATTTGTGTCCCTTCAGTGACCTCCTTTGGGTGGCCCAGCTGCTCAGATCCTACCATGCACTGCACATGGGCTGTTTTAACTGGGATGGGTTTGCCACTGAGCAGCTCACCTCCCTTCAGATCTTTAAAGTCTTGGGTGTGTTAATCATCAAGGAAGAGTAAAAGGCACATTTACTCCCCTAGGCATTGGTAAGAAACAAAATGATTGTTGGGGCTGAGTTGGGAGGAATTCAGTCGCGTACAAAGACGTTGTTTCGGTAGTAGCCTGTTACCACCTTTTGGTTGACACTGGGCGCTGTGATCACGTTATTTGTGCACTAGATCAAGATGAAATTAAAAAAGCAAATAGGCTTTCAACACTCCTTTAAAACAATCCAAGATTTTTGTAGCTGATACTTTGTAGCTAGCTTGTAGCTCAATTTTTAAAAATTTTTAAAAGACCAAAAGCAATTTTATCTGGTGTGGCCAGCACAGATACATTAAAACTAACTCCAGTGTGCTATCTAACTTGTAAAAATCTGTACTGTTAGTATCTTCAAGGCCATTTTTAAATCCTATTATTATTAGCTAAAAGGGAGTAAAAAGTCTATTTTTGAAGCTATAAATTACTTTTGTATTTTTTAAACAAATAAATTGTGATTAAAAAATGTGTAGTTAATTATTCTTATACATTTGCTTATTTCTGATATTATTGTAATTTTCTCAGGATTGTGTGTAAGTCAACTTCCAAAATGTAAAATGATTAAACATTTTAATTTCCGAATAATACGAAGTTTAAGCTGCAGGTGATTTGTATTCCACAGACACTGGAGATAAGAAGTGTTTATAGATTTAACACCATTGAAAGAGGGCTGAAGACCTAGAGTTCATTTTCTTGTGCTGATCCACAGAAGATCAAATCATACACCATTTCCTCAGTTTCCTTCAATCATGTACCCTGAGCTAGAGCATCTCCTCTGGCTGTGTTCAGACCCCATCTCATTTACTTGTCAGCCCTAGCTTAACGTGCCATTTTTCTCGTTCTTCTGTTACATTCTGCCCTTCAACCTGTGCTACATCTTGGCAATTTCTTTTTCTCTGGGTATCTTTCCATTTCTCCTTAACCTTCTATAATGTGAATCCTTAAATGAAGTGCAGAAGCAAGTGTGTCTGCTGATTTCTAGTAACATGCCAGGCTGTAGTGCCAAGACTCCAGTATGAAGTCCCTCAGGATTCCCTCCACTCCTTCTGCAGTAAGGTAAGATTCTGCAGTTACAGGATATGTGAAACAATTGCTTTAACACCTATATTCAGCTTGGCATTTTCCTCTGTCATCACAATGTCACTGCTAAAGAAAATGCTCATTAGCAAGAAGGTTCTCTCTCCAAGGCCAAGCAGAAAGGCTTTAAGTCTGGCGTTCTGGGCAGAAGTTTGTGCCTCAGTCACTGGTATTCTACTCTTTATTCTTTCTGAGGGAGTTTAGTTCATAAACATCTGCCTGGGTATAATGTCCACCTATGGCCCTTTTGTTGAAGGCTCCTTGACTTAGGTTCGCTGGACAGCCTGGAGGTTTTGGTGGGCTGAGCAGGCAATGGCGCAGTGCTCCCAGACAGAGCTCTGACAGGAGTTAGGATTCTGTTCAAATCACTGCACCATGTGCCTGATGCTGCACCTTTATGTGGTGGTGGTTTTCACCCTGGCAGTGTAGAGACAGAGAAGATACCCAGGACATTATGTAGTCCTTGCTCCAGCTGGTGTCCTAGAGGGCACACTCTGGATAACCACTGTCACTGTTTAATTTGAAGCAGGAATTTAAGCTGTTTTCCTTTCACTAACCTCAAATCTACAGGAGAGAATTTCACTACAAATTAAGGATGTGAAAAGGCCTTGGTATATTTACCAGCTGAACCTTTCAAATGTCCTGCAGAGTTGTGAGTTCGGTAGTGGAGAGGTTCAAACTAGGGAGTAAGGCTCTGAAAGAGAGAGGTTTCTAAAGTCTCTCAGCATAGAGCAGCTTTTGGAGATCATTTGCCATAACTTGGGACATGCAAGAAAAACAAAATTTTACCATGTTTAGTATATGTATGATCTGCAAGGATCTAAAGCATATAAATAGTGTTTGTGTCCCCATAAGCCTTGTTTTGCTCAGCTTGCTTAGTGGCATTAAGCTGAAGTTGTGTTAGAGGAATGTGCAAAATGGGTAACTGCATGCCTTGGATGTGTGCCTGGCTGCACTCGAGGAAGACTTAACAAATGTTGCATCTTTGCTTTGAACGGAACTAGTGCCGATTTTTCTTTTTTTTTCCTTTTCTCCAGGAGTGCTTTCTATTTATATGGTCTCTAAGAATATGTAACCCTGCTTTGTTGAAACAGTTTTTTAAAGCGGTAAAGAGATGTTGAAATCAAACGCTTCTTGAGGCTTTTCTAAGGCTCCGAGCTGGGCCTGGCTTTGTGCGGCTGCGGGGAGGGTCGGGGTCTCGCAGGGCGGGGGCGGAGGTGCGAGGGCGCGGTCGCTGCTCCGGGCCCCGCCGCCGCTTTGTTGGCCCGGCAGCCTTTGTTCGCAGGGGGAGCACGGAGCTGGGCCGGGGCACGGTGCAGAGGCACCCCGGCCTCGTTCTGCCGCCGGCTCCCGCGCCAGGCCCGCGGCGCTGAACTTTGCATCCCGGAACGGAGCCCCACCAGCGCCTCGCAGATAAGCGGCACGGCCGGCGGCCGCAGCCAGCGCGGCGCCGCGTGCTGTGTGTAAATACCGGCCCGTATATATTTAGGTGTCGGCGTATTTTTATACGCTTCGTTCCGCCCGCAGCACCTGGGCGCCGCTGGGACAGGTGCGGCCGCCTGGAGCCGCCGCGGGGATCGAACCCTCGCCCCCAGCGCTGACAGCGGCCGGCACGCGCCCCGGGGCCCGGCCGGCCACGCCCTTCCGCCCCGCCCCCCCGGCGCCGGCCCCGCGGATTGGCGGGCGCTGTGTGTACACACACGGGCCCGGGCCAATGGCGCGGGGACGGCGCCGGACGTCACGCGGCGCGGCGGCCAATGGGCGCTCCCGGCCGGCAGACGCCGCCAAGCTTGTGCGGGGGAGCAGGACCGGGCAGCGCTCGGCGTGGGGCGGGCGCGGGGGGGCGGCGGGGCCGGGCCGGGCCGGGCCGGGGGCGCTGCGGGTGCTGCCGCCGCCACGCACCGGGAGCCGCCGGGGGTCCCGGCTCCGGGGTCTCCTCGCCAGCGGCGAGTGCGCGGCGCCGGCCCGGCCGAGAGGCGTCGTCGGCGCGGCGCGGCCGGATCGCTCCTCGCCGCGGTGGCTGCCAAGGGACCGTCGCCGTCTCGCCGCCTCTGCGCCGCTGTCTGGGCCCGGCCCGCGCCGCCGCCCGCCTTACCTTTCGTCCGTGGCCGGGCCTGCGGGTGAGCGGGGAGCGGGGGGCGGGTGTGGGGGGCTGTGGGGGGCGGAAGGGCAGCGCCTTTCCTCAGCGATCGGCGGCGGCCGCCCCCCTCCCCGTGCCCCGGGCACCGCGGACCCCCCGGCCCTGCCGTCCCCTCCCCGGTGCCGCCGGGCAGCGCGGTCTCTCTTCTCCTCGTCCCCCCCGGTGCTCAGGCCGGGCGGGCGCCCCGGGAGGGCGGCAGCCGGTGCCCGACACCTGCGGGCGGGCCCGGGCGGCGGTGACAGCCGGGGCGCCTCCTCCATTGTGGGGAGCGCTGGCGCGGCGGGGCCGGGCCGCGGCGGGGCTGTGCGGGCTGCGGGGCCAGCGGCGGCCCGGCCCCGGAGCGGGGAGGCACCGGCCGAGCTCCCGGCCCTGCTCAGTGGTGCTTGAACTCCGTGTCGGGGCGGTTCTCGCCCGCGGGTCTTATCGGGAGAGGGTCAGTCCGGCACAACAACAACAAAACTTCCCTGCCTGCCTCTTCCTGGGAGTTACAGGCCTGCCCGGGCTTCCAGCTGTAAAGGGCTCAGCGGCAGAGGTGAACCCAGTGTAAACACCGTCCGTTGGAGCTGAAAATACAAACAATAGGAGGAAAATACGGAATAAGGAAACTTCCTTGAAATGTGGAAGAAAACGGCAAATGAGAGCGTGCTCCCTCACTGAGTAAAGGGGGGATGCCGAGCTGTGTATCACGGCTTATGCTGCTCTCCTCTTGAGAAAGGACTTTGGGTTTCATTTTCTCTGTAAATTCTTGATTTGACAGAGATAATGAATAGTTTTAATTGATATGATATAGTATACTGGGTAAAAAATTTTTACAACTTATTTTTTGGTTAGTTTTCATGATACTGAAAGCAGTTCGATTTTGTTTTGACTCTTCATTAATGTGGCTCACAATGACTTTTTTCCCAACTTCTATCACTGATGTAGCTTAATTATGTTGACAGAAGATAGCAAAATGTTGGAGGTTGTGTGATGTTGTAACCAACTGCAACTTGATACAATCTTTGATTCAAAAATAATATGGTGGTAAAAATGGATGCTGTTAAAAAAAGAAATTTATTATTTTCTCTATTCCTTTACCCTTCCCAAATTAATTTCAGTTCTTTTGATTATATTATATCCTGTCATACACAAAAAAGGATCTGTATAAGTGGGGCAAAGACTGAGAGGACCAGTGTTACAGGGCAAATGCAGAACTGTATTTCACAGTCCATATTTATGCCAATTCTGTGTATACTTTCTGGTGTTTTTTATGCAGTGAAGTAGTGAATTTCAGGAATTTCTGTTCAAAGTAACATGTAGGGTGTTAAATATAGCACTTTGCAAAAACATAGGTGACTAAGAAGAAGTTTGTTTTATAGAAGAGAAAAAACTTGGCAGGAGAGGTGGTCAAGAGGAAAAAAAAGTCAAGTTCTCCTTTGACAAGTTTCTTACTGTAAAGTGAGTCTAGTGCCTCTGGAAGAGTACAGAGTAACAGGTCAAATGATTTCATTCTTTACTAGGGGAAAAATGAAAATTATTAAATATTAATAAGATCATCTCATGGGTGAATTTAAGAGTGATCTTATATTACTGTGAAATTATTTGGCTTTCTTTTAACCACTTTTTCTTTGAACAAAAACCACTACTACAGCATAGCAAGAAGAAACAATTTGACTTGTACTATCCTAATGTAATTAAATTAAAGCACACCAGTGAGAGGAATACTCTTAATTGCTGCAGAGGGTTCTGACTGGCATCCTCACTTTACAAAGTGGGAAGGTGAAGTTTTCAGAACAGCATCTTGGCAGCAGCTCTCCAGTGTAAAAGACACAGGGCAAGCAATCCAGCTGGGCAGCAGCAGTGCTGTTTTGCAGGGCAGAATTCCTAATCTTTGTCTACTCTTGGCTATGTTGGACAGCACTGTAGAGACCTCTGGTGCATCTGGACACACTTCCTGAACAGTTGTGAGCACCCTCCCAGTGGAGATTTTTCAGGAGCTTTGGCTAGAATTGTTACAGGTTTAGTGAAGAAACAGGAACCAAAATTCCAGCATTACATCCTCTTCAAGGATATGTGATGTTTCTTGGTTTAGATGTCCAGACCTTGTCACTGTGCCTTTGAAAGCTGAATGTGAAGCTCTAAATGCAGTATAAGAGTAGTGACTTGCATGGTATGGGGGAAAGCTGCTGCAGCCCATCCTATGTAGACAGAAATATTTAAATTTCTGCATCCTAATGTGGAGCAGTATGAGTTCTAGTTATAGTCACTCTATTTCAGTTCTTGGAATTGCTTTTTTTCTAATGTGCTCCCTTAAAATAATGTTCCTGGGGCTGTTTCTAATAAGTGATAATTTCTTAAATGGTTTGCTTTTTCGGTTTTTTTTGTGTGTGTAATGGTATAAGACTTTCTCTGGTACCTTTCCAATTACATTCACTGTACGGAACTCTTTATGAACCAACAATTTTTCTTAAAATAGGGAAAATCAGCTGTCTGGTCTGCTGCGAGGAAATACTCTTGTGCGGTTTTTTGTGCATAAAGCCAGTAAACTACTGGAATCAGATGGGTTTATAACAAAACTTTAGGTATTAGGTGAAATCCCATGGTGCACAAACCATGGTGGAGCTGAGAGCACAAATGCCTGTGTCAGGATCTGAAAAACCAGGGATATGCAAGGAAATATTGTAAAAGGTACAGGTGCGGCAGGGAGTGACAGTTTTGTAACAATTTTCTGGATTCATTCTTCATGTG
The DNA here is from genome assembly GCF_015227805.2 of Hirundo rustica. Taxonomy (NCBI): domain Eukaryota; kingdom Metazoa; phylum Chordata; class Aves; order Passeriformes; family Hirundinidae; genus Hirundo; species Hirundo rustica. The sequence continues at coordinate 11,147,716 of NC_053459.1, read as the reverse complement.
TGTTTTGTGACATCCAGTATTAGAATGAAATTAATTCTTCCCCCCCCCCCCCCCCCCCCCCATTATTTGATTTGTTGACTGTGACTTTTCTGTAAGAATCTGAGGCAGTTGTAAGTGATCTTACTTTCATAGTTTCCTTAAAGGAACTCCTTTGCTCCTTAGTCTGATTTCCTGTGTGCAGCGATAGTTTCCAATAAAGGGCTTTACGGACTGTTCAGCCTTACTTTTATGCTTTTCAATATTTATGGCATAAAAATCAATTTAAGCAAATCAAACTGCGGGCCTACAATAGTTCAGTTTGCAAAACCATTATATATGTTAATATATTTTCATATACATCAATATACAGCTTTTTAGAATATCATACTTCTAGTGAAATACAGAATAGTAATTAAATGAAAAGGAATGATGTTTGAAAATAATTTGAGGTCCATCTATTCACTTAGTACTGTTGAAGAAACTCTTTGCCTTTCAGAACATGGTTTGCGAAATCCACGGCCTACTGTGAAGCCATTTTGAGGCTATTTGTCTTTACTTAAACTTGAAGTAACTTCTAGATTTTTGTGGCACTGACTTGGTGAAAAATAATGCTTTAGCCAGCTCATATCCAGTACTGGCTGTCACTATGGAGCCTGGAACCAAGCTGGGAAAATATGAGTGATTTTGTGTGTGTGCTTGGTTGTGAACTGCAGCAATTCAGGTGTTGGCACAGTTTCATTTTTTCTGACTTGATAGTGTTTAAAGAGAAGACAACTTGACTTTTGGTACCTTCCCAAGTCATTTAAGCATTAATTGTACAAGGGGTTTCTTGAGAGGTATCTTTGAAGGCATTATCCAGAATTGTCATGCCTGGGCTCTTCCTGGTTTACAGTCTGTAAGATATTTGACTGACATGTACAGCCAGGTTTTTCACAAAACTTCTGAACCTGCTCTTAGTTAACACGACCTGTAGAAATAATCCACTTTATAAAGGTGATGTTGTTTTGTCTGGTTTTGTGTTATTTCAGTCAGAGGGATGTGCCCTGACCACCAGGTTTTGCACAAACAGTGGTCAGAGAAAGCAGTGATGGTAGCTGGGACTGTACTTCTGTTTCTCAATTCTTTGCTAACAGTGAATGGGGTGCCTGTGTCCAAAACATGGAATTTTTATTAACGTCTATAGACTAAAATCCATTCGTGAATGTAAATCTGGTCTTGCAGCCTAATTTATGTTTTTCCTGTGGAGCTTATAGTATGCTCCTCTGTTTGGCAAGGCAGGTTTCTCCTGTTCCATCAGGTTCCTGTTGCTGCCACATTTGTGTTGGTTTGGGTGGGAACAGCAAATGATTCAGTTGTGGTTTACAACCTCTTTAGCACTTTTGTTCAACAGAGTCCCTCACTGACCTCTGTTGGGTGACTATAACATATATATGGGAAGGTTAATTTGATAGGAATTCATAATCCATTTACCCATGGGTGGTGCAAGCAAAAGTGTTCTGTGTGAATAAGGGACCATTTTCATTTAGTATTTTCTTATTGCAAATTTCAGGGGCGGGAGGGAAGGAGAAAAATAAGGTCAGAAAGAAATTAGCAGGTTTCAACAGGTACCCTCTGTCTTTAAGGCTGTGAACTTTTAGTTGTATAGAGGAATTCTTCAAATTGATAGCAGCTATTATAATGCTATTTATGGGAATTAAAGCAAATATATCAGTAGTTGCTCATTAAGGCTTGTGAATGCCAAGGCACTGACATACTAAAAGTCACTTGGGCACTGTAATGGCCATCCAAGAATGTATGGTGGTAACATGACCAGTAATTATGGATGAGATTAGAAACTGCAAGTGAAAGTGAGCTTATGTCCTCAGAGTGAAATAGGAAACCTGTCTCTGCATTTCTTGGAAGGAAGGAGTTAGGTAACTTCCTTTTGTTATAAACTTGACCTTGAGATTTGAGAAATGTGAGAAATATATTTCTGTTCTCTTGAAGGTGCAATCAGGTTATTGTAAATTTCAGTTTACTTAAAATTCAAGTTACAATTGCAAATGCATTCAAATATTTTTTAGATCAATAACTTCCTACATGCAACTGATACAATTTCAAGCTGTGTATTGATTTGGTATAACAGCAGACTTCTGCTCTCTGTCAAAAGCAAATTATTCATCCTGCTTCTTGCTGTATAAGAAATTGAGGAAGCTGTGATCCCGAGGCAAAAATATCCCCTTTCCTAATGGATTTTCAAAGCGTTCACACATCCCAGTAAACTCTTCAAAAGCATGCAGTAGTCTTCATATGAACAAACCCTATCCAACCTTTTGTTGCATTTCAATCTCTAAGTAAATTTTGAGGGATCCTGAATGCTTTTTTCTGAAATGGAGTCATGGTGTGGTTCTGAAAACCAGACTGAACAGGTCAATCAGTGATCAGATCTGAGGCTCAGTCCTGTCCTGTGCACAGGCCCGGCTGGCCCTTGGAGCTCGCAGGGGTGGCAGCATAGGGAAAACTTTCTTCTACCCCCTTGCAGCCCCAGCGCTGCAATTGTGACAGTGTTAGAGCTGAACGGGCTCACTGAGGGGAGCAGGCAGGAACGGGAGCTGTTGGGAGCGTGCAGCATTGGGAAGGAGTGGGTAAAAGTGGAAGATCCCTTTCAGCAATCTTAGCAGGGTGGGGATCTCAGAGCGGTGCAATGTATTTCGTGGAATTGTGCCCTTCAGGTATTTCTATGTACTGTAATCAGTATTTGTGAGCTTGTGCATCACCAGAAAAATCCCTTTTTGCCTTTATACAAATTACAATTAGAAAAGTATGAAATTTTTTTGTAACCTTCACCCTTTGGTGAATACTGTAATAATCTTCAACCCATGCAAGAGTAGAGTTAAATAAAGGCTTTAAATGCGAGCAAAGCTTCTGGCAAACTATAAGGAAAATGGAAGAAATAGCTACCAAGTCTTCATCATCGAGGTTTTTGTTGCAATATAACTTGATGATCTTTAATTAAATGCAAATGTAAAATTATCTTCAATTCATTGGATGTTAAGATCCTTCCAGCTGTGAGGTGTAGCCAGAAGTATATCTCAACAGTGTGGTTAAACCTTTTTGTATATTTGTCAATGCACAATAATTCTGGAAATTTTGAAATCTCAAAATTAAAATCTTACAAAACCAGATTAATATCTAGAGCATTCTGTAATGTATCATAGAGTGTGTGAGCTGGTGTTAGCAAGGAGCTGGTGTCAAGTCTCAGTAGTCAAAAAGAAGCTGTTTTCAGCTGAGCTTGATTGAAAGAGGAGCCAGTATTTTCTTGGCAAGGCACAAAGACCGTCTTACCAAGGTATTTTGCAGTCATCATATAGATCACTAAATTTTTTGTCAATCCATTATGAAAATGAAGTTTCTTAAGGCAAAAACGTGTTTGTGAAAATAAAATGTGCTGTTTACTCTGAAAGGAAGTTGTACCTGCCTCTTACCCCTGAAGCTGCAGACTCTTGAATGTTGTGCTCTGTGTAGGAGTCAGCTATGGGCTAGAAACCCAGGGAGAGAACAAAAAATGAGCTTACAGAATAGATTGCCAGCTTAAAAAAACCCTGCAGCTAAATTTCTGTTAATTCCAGATTTTTCTTGTTGGTGATAAAAGTTGTCTATAAAACTCAAAAAGACATTTTGGATCATATTTTAAGTGCTGCATGAATGTTACCCACTGTTCTGATGTCAGGTGAATGACAGTAAGCTGGTTTGGGGAATTAAAACAGCTTCCAAACGTTCAAGTGCTTGGGAATTATTCCACATGTTTAATGTAAAGTTCTCCTTATTTGGACAATAAGAGACAAGCTTCACCTCCCTCATTTTTAAAGAAGCCATGAGTGCTGCCCCTATTCTCACACAAGCAGTTTACTGCTGGTACTGACATGGAGCTTGTCTAAGAAACTGAGTCCCTTCAGGAAGGAGCATCCAGTTGCAGGTGCTGGAATTGGGGACCCAGCCCTGGCCTGGACCAGCAGCAGAACGGGAGGGTCAGCAGTGCAGGTGGATGAATGGAGACTTTGAATCCAGCTTTGGATTTTCTTCCCATGTCATGTGTTCTCACTCAGACCTGTCTTCATCCCTGGGATTCAGGATATTCAGTAGCCTCCATCAGCAGTGCTTTTGCTAGTCATGTATACATGTACAGTCATAATTTGTGCAGTGAGTAAATACGGCAAATAGTGCGAGTAATGGGGACGTAGCATTTGGGATTGAGTCCAAGAGTGCCGAATGGGATCCAAGTCATTTGTTGCCTCAGTGTTTGCTACATGAAGTCCTTGAGGGGAGATTTGCTTTTAGCAAACCACACAGGTTGGTGTTTCTCCCTCATGGGGCCGAAGTGCTACAGTTTATACTCATTGAACTTGCACGAATGCCTCATCTGTTTTTCCAAGTTCTTTTGCTGTGTAAACTTGAGTCATAATTACTGCTGTTGCCAGGAGGTGTCGCTTAATTTTTTCTGATGATACATTGGCATTTTGCTCGATCGTAACCACATGATGAGATCTTCAAATTAGGTTCAGGTAGTTTTATCTCTTGTTTGCATCTTGGTTTAAAGCAGTCGTCCTCATTTCCTTTTTTTGTCATACAGTTGGGAGAACTTCTGTACTTTGGATTCATCATCTGCAGCCTTTACAATCAAGTAAAGGTGATTAAACAATGATACTTTTAAACTGAATGCTCTTCTCGAATTATTTTATTTTGTAAAAAGCTCATAATACCATTCAGTGGTCAAGGCAGTTAGATTTCCTTTGTTCGGTCTCTCTAATCACCTTGTTTGTTATCTCTTAGGATGTTTTTGAGAGCATACAGTTGCTCACAGTGAAAGCTGGAAAAATAATTTGTTGTACCTGCCAGACCTTTATCATACATGTCATGGTGGGAGTTCCTTTCCAATGCTTCCTTAGAGCTGCTTTCTAACGTTATTTTCAAAATAAATTTTCTGTATGACAGCTGAAGGTGGTGACTTATTTCTCATCCTGTGCGACTTGATTAATAAATACCTTGGTTGGCTTTTTTGAAGAGCTTCAAGTGATAAGCTGGATGTTATATAGCATTCCTGTCTTGGGTTGAGTTTTGTTTTTTTTTTTTAAATTATCTCAGTTTTTTCAAAAAGGAGTTATATATTGAAACATTTTTTAGGAACAAGCTGGAGAAACACTTCCTGAGAGCAGGTGGATTTCTGATAAGTACTTAATAATTTTGCAATTGTATTGATCTGAAAACTGAGACACACTGAAGCAGCATATGTGTAACAGGTGGTCTAAGGTGCTGTGCATAAATTAGTGGTTTAAATCTGAGCCTGTACTGATTAATAAGGAGTCTTTTTGTTACTGATGTCTTCTGAAATCAGTCTTGTAATAGTTGAAAGTTAGTACTATGGAGAGAGAGATATGAAGAGTATAAATTACTTTCTTGTGCAAAGGCTGGTGTTATACAGGTTTCTTTCTCTTGGAACTCATCACACTTTCCTCTTAGCTAACCCAGTTACCTGGAATAATTTTCACTTTGCAGCACTGTTTATCAAGTAAATGAAAAAAACCCACACTCTTTAGAGGTGATAAAAATCATTCTAGTATACTAAAATATCTCTTTTTTTATTTTTCATGTGTTCCATAAAGACTTTTCATCATAACAATTTAGGTGATTGTCCAGTAGTTGTCTTCATTTGTAGTTGTTTAGTACTGATATAATATTATATAAATGATACTTTCTGTTGGGAACTGGCCTCTGGCACTGAGGAGGATCTTTGCATGGTCCTGGTCTAGGTGAAGATGTGACTTGAAGCACTGATAAAATTTTGAAGAGAAACCAGGGTAAGTTTAGTAAAGCAGAGAACAGACTTTTATGTTATCTTATAGGGGTAATTTAAAAATAAGACTTTGGACAGCAGATAGAAGATAAACTGGAAGGAATGCAATGTTATTCTGCAGATAATTGTTTTCTGTTTTGCACTGTTTGTTGCAGTGGGATTCAGCTTCAGAATCACCAAAACTTCGGCTTTTAACTTGTAGTGAGAATAGGTACAGATAAAACTCCTGTACTGTTTTGCTGTAACTACAGCTTGATTGCCTGGGCTTTTGTAAATTTAATGCTCAAACTGGCTTTTTAATGTCAGTGGCATAAGTGATTAGGAAGTAAGTTCTAGAAGAAGATACAACACAGAGTTTACAAAGTCAGTTTGGGTGGCTCCTTGTACTGTACAATATACAACCAAAAGTCAAATTTATGGGAGTGGATTATAAACCAAGGCTTAGCTTATGAAGGGACAAACATAGTTCAAATAAAGCAATCTTTGTGTCTCATGTGCTCTGGCCTCTGAACCTATCTTTATGCAGCTTCGTTTCAGTAGAAACCAGCTAAAGATGAAAAAAGGTTGAGTTTTATGTTTTTCTGTCTGTGTGGTGCAAGCACATGCAGCAACTGGGGATGAAGAAAATCTCCATTTTGAGGCCATCTGTGTCGGTTCTTTTGTCTGAACCTGACAAGAGGTCATGGCAGATGGTGGGGTCACAAAGTCTGGCTTCTGGGCCTTGACAAAATGTGTTCATAAAGCTGGAAGAATACCAACTGTTCATACTGGCTGAGGAGTACTGTGGCAAAGGACTGTAATACTTTATGGACAATACCTTCTCGATCCCTAAGCTTGACAGCAAATAACTTGTCAAAGATGAATGTAGTTTGCTTATCTGTAAATGAGTTAAAACTGCTTAGCAATTATGTTCCTAACTACATTTTATTTGAGTAAATTACTTGTAAAGCCTCTTAAAGAAAGAGAGGAAGGTCAGACTGCAGCATGAATTTTGGCCAGAGTTCCAGATGATGTATTTGGAGAGTTCGTCTGCAAGGGTCAGAAATGTCAAAAAAGAACAGGCACAAAGATCATAATTTTTAGATGCATTGCAAGGATTTGGTATTTTGTCTTTGCCGTGACCTCTGTAGCCTTATGGCTTCAGGTTACAGGATTACTATCAGATCCAGTCCCCCTTTCCCCAGGGTGGCAGTAGATACTTCTTCATAGTATCTTCTCTGAAGCCAGAAAAAATTGGTATTATTTTCTTGGATGTTTTGTGGTGAAACTAAAATGTACAAATTGTCCAGGGAAATGTCTTAGTAGAGCTGTTTGGTGTTCACGTGCTGGAGTAACTGCTTAATTATGGCTGCAATAACGGGAATCACTAAGGAAGATAAGTACAACTCAGTCAACAGGAAGTGGAGGACACCTCTACATTGAATAAAATGGTTTTCCACTAGCAGTTGATATGATGTCTGAATAAAAAAAAAAAAAGTATAGAAACAGCATATAATTTAAAATTCTCCTGGGTAATCCAAAACTACTAAAGCAGTGATGGGATGTGATGGGAGAGTTCCTCATTACTTGCACTACTGAAACAACCCCTGGCACTTTCCTGAACAGAAGTGAAGATTCTGGCCATTCTCAAACTTCACATAGGTTAAAATACAGGGGAAATTGCATGAATTGCACCCTACTTTTGTAGCTGCTGAGTTCTGCTATAAATGGCCATGACTCTTCTTTGATAAGTAGTTTTGGTATCTTTCTAATTTTATGGAATTGATTCCACATTTCAAAGTGTTATTCATCCAAATGCAATTCAAATGTCTTTTGAAGTCCATTTTTCAACTGCAAGTGGTACTTTTAAAGTACATTCAAGGTACCTAAACACTTTGCCAAGTTACTTCTATCTTTAAAATGGTTTGTGCTGACAGCATGGATGTGCAACTTTTCTTCTGTTTACCTTAAGACTTCTGGAAGCTTTCATTTAAAAAATATATCACTTAAATTATTTTTTGGTATACCAAAATTTTTGTCTTTTCCTGGAATTTTAATATTATAACTTTAACTACACAGGCTTAATAAAAAAGCATAAAAATATTTAAAAGATGAGTTAGAGCTGAATGTTTCTTTTCTTGCATGTTTCCTAAAAATTCTGAATGTTTTCTGTATATACACATTTCATTGAAAGCCTTCTCTTGTTGGTGGCTAACGAGACAGTGGAGAGAAGTAATTCACTTCCATTTTTAAATCCAATCTGCATTAAATGCAAAAGATTGCATGGTTCTAATGACAAAACTTTAGTAACAATATAACATGGTTTTGCTAGCACATTAATGTAGTCAGGGCTTTATGTAAGTTGGGCCTTTGTATTTCATCCCTGCCTGTCCCAAGCAGTGAACGTTTTTAGTATTTCTGCAGAACCTCAGGTGATTTTTTTTATTGTGGTGATTACTTTTTCAGAAGCTTGGGTTTCAACTAAGGTATTTCATTAACTTTCTTACAGGATGTTCATCTTAAAAATTATGTGAAGATGAAAAGGGATATCTTATGGCTTTATGAAATATAAAGCAATATTGTCTGACATGACGGCAAAAAATGTAAGTATAACTCTTCAACGTGTTACTTTTCGTATTGGCATTCTGCCAGTCACTTCTGACTTTCAGAATTGTGTAGACATAAGAAATCAGTCAAAAAGACCTTCAAATTCAGAAATCTCTGATTTTTGTATACCACAAATATGTACCCCATCATCTTCTGCAGTATTTCGATAAATTTAAACTGGTTAGAAGCTCTTTAAGCATGTGGAGTTCACTCAGCTGTGGGTCATGTTGATAACTGAGGCAATGCTTTATGCTGTTTTCATATTGATCCTTGCAGGTCCCTTCCAACTTGAGATATTCTGGGAGTCTGTGATTCCTCTAACATTTCTTCAAGCTTATGTGAAAGCTGCATATTTTGTTGAATCTTCTCACCTCTGCACTTCTGTAAAATCCTTCTACTGAGTCTGAGATCTCAAGAAAGTATAGAAAGACTGCATATTATTTTGCTACTGTTGGTACACTCTTGGTTTCTAGAAGAGAGGACCTTCTCGTTTCCTTGCTTGCTCATTAACCAGCCTGACACCAGTGGTGTCTCAAGGCTCTATATTTGATTCCTCTATCCCGAGTTCTGAGGAAGCTTATGAAAAGTCTTAACCTCCTGACCTTAATTTTCTGCCTAATTAGCTGTGCTTCTCGAGGTACACAGCTTGTATAGAGAACAGTTCTGATTAATCCTGGTGATCAGTGAATTGAGTGTGACTTTGGCCCTGTGCAATTTGCCTGTTGTCCTTTGACAGGACATCCTGCATTCTAGTTAAATCTGAGTGGGTTTAGGAACCAACACCACCAAAGAAGTGCCCCACAATAAAAGTGCAGGTAGCCTAGTTTTGTGCTGTGCTCAGTAGCTGCAAAAGCTTTTCTGCATATTGGGTTAGAGTGGTGCCAATGACACTGTTTGGTTAAATTAATTCTCAAGTGTTGGAAATTTTTGTTGGCTTTATTAATAGCTTCATTTGGTGTGTAGATCCAGGCTTTAAGGTGTCTTATATCTCATTTTTTGATGCAAGCTTACCAAGACATAAAATAAACTGATATGTATATTCAAAGCCCTTTGCTTATTGTTTAATAGATCATATTCAACTCTAGTACAATTAAGTAATTCTACTGATGTATGTGGGACAGCTACACAAATTCAGGTCATTTGTGGCTTTGACCTTTTGTTGGACGCAATCAAAGGATAAATACCAATCCCAATAAAATCCATGGAGTGTTGTGTAATAGTCATACAGTGGTATGGGCTGGAAGGGATTTCAGGAGGCCATCTACTCTGGTGCTTTGTGTAAAGCTCTCAGACACTGCAACCCAGTTGCTTGGTGCTTTGTTCAGAGCTCCATCAGGGCTTTGGGCCTTGAAAATCTCTGAGGACAGATGTGACAGTCAGTCTGGGTAACCTACTCTTGTGCTGAATATTAAAATATAATTTTGTTGTTTACTTCAGCACAATGCTATGGTTACTTTAGAGAAGAAATATTTTATCGCTGTGCATGCTTTGAAATTTTGCATTTCAAACTCATGCAAACCTAGTCAGATACCTAATATTTATGGGTTTATTTTTTAAAAAATCAGCTATGGTGGTGCAGATGAAGGTAGGACTCAGTTTTCATGTTCACCTGTTCATGTGGTGGTCATATGCTGTGTGTCCTTATTGATAGAACTCCTTAGGGTTGTCCCAACCTTGGTTACTCAGAATTGCACACTCAGGGCAGTAGTGTCAGCCCTGGTGTTTCCTGATGCTGTTAGGAGGCCATGATGCTTCTGAATTTGCAGAGTTGCAGGGTTTAGATGCTATATGTGCCTGGGGGTTTCTGCAGCTCAAAACTCATTTCACGTGTAACGTTAGTATTTGTTAGAGCGTCAGAAAATGATTTAGTGATCTGCAGAGTGAGTTGAGGGAGAGAGCTTCTTTGTGAGAATACTTCCATCATTTTCCTTTATGTTGAAGCATGAAGGAAAGGAAATTTTAAAGTAGTGGAATTCGGACATCGTCCATGAAACTCTTGAAGGACATGTATCTTCTGTTAAATGTGCACAGCAGGAAGCTGCCACCTCTGCATCCTGCAATCACTGCCCCTCAGCCGGGCGTGTCTGCTCCTGCTGCATCACAGCCCTGTGCAGCGAGTTATGGCTGGAATGGCTTTTCACCTTGCAGGAACCTGTGTTGAACAACCTTCTCTCCAAGCTAGCTTGTGCTTCAAGCACATGCCAGAATGTAGATTGAATTTGTATGCAAGATGAATAACCTTCCCCATTGCTGGTTTTCCTTCCTAACCCTTTGAGTGTGTGGTGGGAAAATTACCCAGGCTGGGCTCACTGCTCATTTTCTTTAAATGCAGGACCCTTTCTGGTATCTGCTTGGGGAATATTGTTTGTGGGTAATTTGACCTTCCTTAGAAAACTAATCCAACCAAAGAAGCTGTGAATAAGAAAATTTTGAATAAAAGTTACAGGTTCTCTTGGGAAAGAGATGTTTATGTGCTTGCCATATACATTGTTCCCAAATGTAATTCAAGTCACCCTGTCCAACCGGGTTATTTCGTTCTTTACTTATATGAGAAGATTTTTTTTTTCTTGCCTGTTTTGTATCTCCTTTCCCATTGGTCCTTCAGGAAAAGGACACCAGTATGAACAAATGGAGAAAACAAAGAGCAAATATTAATGGTAAATTTATTTTTAGTTTAGTTAACTCAAACAAATTTTTAGTTTCAACACTCAAACAAATGAGTGATATAATTTCAGCAGGTTTTTTGACTAGGACTCTTAGTTTTGATTGTGAAGTTACTTGTCAGTGCTTCTCAGAGGGTGGCTGTCTTGCTGTAGATAAGGTCAGTTAAGTGGCTGATGGTGATATTTCCTTTCACATGTCAGCCTGGAAGAAAGTTTAACTGCTGAGGTTGGTCACAGAGACTTGTCCAGCCAAGCAGGAGAGAAGGCTGGGCTACAAGGCAAGCTACAAGAGCTGCTTGTGGCAGTTGGTCCCATCCAAGACTCTGGCTGTGACTTTATTTCTTTCCCCTGACCCTGTTAGGAAACTTAGTCACCTAACAGGAAAGACAAACAAACCTCAAAGATATTTAGTAGTCTGCAAAGGCCTGCCGAGTCCTTTCTTCATCTTCCATCATGGAAGATCCAAGATGGAAGATGGAATCCATCATGGATTCCTTGTGCAGCAGATGAACAGTGCAGCAGACGCACGAGTCCAGCTCCTGCCATCCCTAGTAATCCAGACACTCTGGGCCAGTGTTATAAAGTAGAAATATCACATGAGCAGTACAGAAATTAACAAATTATACCAGTTAAGCATTGGATTGTTTGCTGGTTTCACCTTAGGAGTTGTTACAGAACAAGATTCCCAAAAGCAGTGTGTGGTCTGTCTCAGATAACAATGCGGCCTGGAACCTCTTGAACACTGGGATGGAATCCTATAAAGGTCTTGCTGTGCAGCTGTAGCGTAATGTTGCATCACACATTGCTTCTTCTGAGGGCTTAGTTAGAATCATTCTGCAAGAGAAACAAATTCCTTTTGATCTGCCACATTTCTCACTTCAGTTCTCATGAAATTCAAGTTTGTTTTCAAGCTCTTCTAAAATTAGATACAAGGATTATAAAATTGAGAAAAATGCTGCTCTTTATAAATACTACTAGGACCATTGTAATGAAAACAACATATTTCTGAGCAACCTGAAGTTCTGTAATTTTGTGCCGTTTGGATCACTGAAGTACAACATACACACAAAAAACCCTCTCAAGTATTTTGTTGCATTTCCTTCTAAATCTTTCAGAGAATTAAATGTAAAAGGATTTTCATTCTACACTATATATGTATGTCATCTTCAGTGTTTGATTAAAAAGCTGATCTGACTTGATAGGGAAATGTGCAGTTGAAGATGTAGAACTGAACGTTCAATTGTGAAGAAATTTCAGTGCTGTCATTGAAGATGTTCCTTCTCTTGGAATGAGTTGAGGCCCATAGTCTAACGTGGTAGTTATCCCTAAGGACCCCCATTCTGTCCCTGAATTTAAAATGTCTCCCGTTTGTGTTGTTCCAGTTGCTGCAGAGGCAGGCAGGGGTCCTGGGAGAAGCTGGCAGTGTTGTTTGTGTGCAGGCAGCGGAGGTGTGAGCCAGCGGTGCAGCCCCTTCCCCTCGGCTGGGCCCTGGAATGGCCTTGCAGTGCTTTAACTGTGCCGCTCCCACCCGCCAGCCTCTGCTTAAACATCTCCGAACACATCCACGGTGTGAGGAGCCGCAGTGGCCTCTTCCCGCAGGAGCGTTCCTTCTGCCCAAGCACAAGAGATCTGAGTGCTGCTCTTTTCCCTACGCATCTGCTACCACACCGTGCTAAGGAGACGTTTTGGGTTGTTTTTATGTCGTCCTTCCTCCCTTGGCCCTGCTCCAGGCTGGGCGTTCCTGCTCGGGCCCTCCCCAGCCCTGCTGCATCGCTGCTGCACCGCTGCCACCTGCCGGGAGACAGCCCGGGAAGGGGAGGGGAAATGGGACAGCCTCTGGGGACACCGGGAGACAGCCCGGGAATGCGAGGGGAAATGGGACAGCCTCTGGGGACACCGGGAGACAGCCCGGGAATGCGAGGGGAAATGGGACAGCCTCTGGGGAGACAGCCCGGGAATGCGAGGGGAAATGGGACAGCCTCTGGGGACACCGGGAGACAGCCCGGGAAGGGGAGGGGAAATGGGACAGCCTCTGGGGACACCGGGAGACAGCCCGGGAATGCGAGGGGAAATGGGACAGCCTCTGGGGACACCGGGAGACAGCCCGGGAATGGGAGGGGAAATGGGACAGCCTCTGGGGACACCGGGAGACAGCCCGGGAATGCGAGGGGAAATGGGACAGCCTCTGGGGACACCGGGAGACAGCCCGGGAATGCGAGGGGAAATGGGACAGCCTCTGGGGACACCGGGAGACAGCCCGGGAATGGGAGGGGAAATGGGACAGCCTCTGGGGAGACAGCCCGGGAATGCGAGGGGAAATGGGACAGCCTCTGGGGAGACAGCCCGGGAATGCGAGGGGAAATGGGACAGCCTCTGGGGACACCGGGAGACAGCCCGGGAATGCGAGGGGAAATGGGACAGCTCTCCTTGGGGACACCGGGAGACAGCCCGGGAATGTGAGGGGAAATGGGACAGCTCTCCTTGGGGACAGCCTCCGGGGACACCCAAGCGCCTGAGGGTGTAGGAGGGTCTGGGTGTGCCAGGGGGGGCAGGAAAGAGCGGGTCCCACAGTGACAGTGTCTGGGATAGACTGGGGGGCTGGACTGAGCATCTCAAAGGGTGTGTGGAGCACGTACGTGAGCTTATTTGGGCAGTGTTTTACAATCAGAGCAGTGCAGAAGCAGTTCATCTTCTTGCGTGTCTCCTGATGGGGAAAAAAATCTTAGTACAGGTCTTTTCAAGAGTTTCTCACAATGCTATGTTTAGATTTTCCCCTACAAACATGATTTGCTGAATACAAGGTCTCCAATCAGAATCGGGAGACTGAAATGCTTACAGTAGGTATTACTTTGTCTTGCTTTTTACCTAAATTGCTAGTGTTTACCTAAAATTAAATGATGCTCCAACTTGAGTGTATTCAAGTTCTTCAAGTGGCCCTAGCATAGGTTCCATTATTGCTACATACATCTGTAAAATTAAGCAAAATGTTTGATCCTTCATCATATGATTGCCTTCCTTTAACTTGGTTCGTGGAACCTTTTCTCCCAATGATTTGCAGAGGTACTCAAATTTTATAATCTTTTAAAAAGAGGTTGAGATATGAGGGACTTCCCATCTCTTCCCTTAATGCATCCAGGAGCTGTGATCTTGTATTTTTCTGTACAAACGACACCTTCCTATGTTTTGTGTGCATGCCAAAGTCTGAGTTGCACTATTCTGTATAATATTGAAGTTTTCCATGTCTCCAGTAACTCACACTCAGTAAATCAGTGTATCTCTGAAGAGCAGGGAATGTATTTAGGATGCATCAGTAGTCACATCTCAGACCTGTAGACTGTGCAGCTTAGTACCGAAGCAACTGGGCACGAGCAGATTGCTGCTGTGTGGCAGCTGCTCCTTTTGACTGGGAGGGGACGGTGCCTTTCACCATAATAGCCAGAATGTGCTTGGGTCATATGTAGTATATAGTCAGAATATTCAGGGTGTTTTTTAGGTAACAACTTAGTTAAAAGTAGAGTTTGTCTTCATGTATACACAGTAAACGTCCTGGATACCTTGCCTTGAGTCTCATGCTCTTATTAGACTCTACTGTCCATAGGATTATGATGTTTCATAATGCAGAAAGTTGGTTTCATTATATTATTACTTGCATATTAGAAAACATAGAAAGGTTTATCATATTTTAAGACTTCAAAAATGTTTTGTTCAGGTTGGTGTGACTTCCACAAATGGAGATTTGAAAGGATTTATAGATCAGAACCAGAGTCCAACAAAAGGTAAGAGAATTCTATTTGATACATACATTAAGATTTATTTCACTGCATATGGTTGATTCACATCTGGAATACTCAGAATTTAAATGTTCAGAATGTATTTCATACATCCCCACTGGTAGTTGTTTAATACCAACATGTAAGTATCAGTAGCAAAGATGGGAAGGTCTTCAGAATTTCAGAGGGGAAAAGGTGTAGTAATAATAGTAAGAGGATAAAAGAAGCACTTCTTTTCATTCCTTGATGGCGAATAATATATTGAATTTCCTGATTTCTACCCTACCTCTACCCTACTCTACCTACCCTTAAAGTGCCCTGATTCTGTTGTAGTGAAAAAGACAGAGAAGGCTAAGCATGATATCATACTTCTCAATGTCCTACACAATTTACAATAATTATATTTTGTCCTGTCCTGTTTTATCTTCGCACTTATAGATTAATCACTTTTGACTCAAAACCCATTTATGATCAGTCATAACAGCTGTGGTATTCCAGTAAAATAAACCCCTTATCTATATTAGAAAACTAAAGGATTTGCAGTTCAGGAAACATTTCAATCAACCTTTCTAAGTAAATACTGATTTGCTGTTATCCACTGTAATAAACAATGCATGCAGTAGCAGGAAGGTTGATTTTGGCTCATGCCATCAAACCTAAGAGACTGAAAAAATGAGACAGTCTATAACAGAAAATGGCTGGAGCTACAGTATCTTTCTAGATCTCTAAACTTTGCAGAACATGACAGACTGGGGGAGGCCTTTGAGAACTATTTATTGCACATTGCTGAGATAATTTCCCTTTGTGCTTTATTGTTTTGTGATTATTGTGTTGTGATGCTAGGGAAAAAGACTAAGTGCAACATTTTCAAATAATTTCTGAAACAACCAATTGATTTGTCCAGAAAATAACTGAAAAACATTATAAAGTATGGGTCATTACTGTTAGGAATATCCCAGTGACCCGTGTCCCACTCTTTATCAGATTTTGCTTCTGGGATGATGGATGCATTATTACCTCAATTTTTGTATCTCTTATAAAATGTTATGATCTAATGGGGTTTTTTTAATCCTCATGGTATAATTAGAAATCGTTGCTATCTCTATTGAAATAAAACATCTTGTTCACAATGAATTACTCTTCTTAGAAATGCAAATATTCCATAAAAGCTAGGGAAACTTGTACAGATGCAGCCAGTATCTAAGCTGTCTCTTACTTTCAGTCCAAAGTATCCTTTAATTAGTTCTTTTGGTGTGTCCACTGTGGAACTCTGGAAATTAAGGAAGGGGGCAAAACTCCAAGCAGGCATTCAGATCCAGCCCTCTTAAGAGGACTTTGTGAGCTTCCTAGTGAGGGCAGTTTGGTTGGGTTGTTTTAAAATACATTATTTAAATTAAATAATTTTCTATAGTAAAAATAAAGGCAATTTATTGCTACATATCTAGGCTTATTCATGATGTGCCTTTATAGTATTCTTAGACTGAAGCAAGATGGATCCATGATATGTTCAAGAACAAAGGAGAGATGCCATTGGCTCTAATGAAGAACTTCTAGAAAGCATCAGATTTCAAGGGCTAGAATTTTTTGCTTAAAAAAAGTTGCATTTTTCTTTTGTTTCCGAAAAGATAATTATGGTGTGCGTTTGGTACTTGCCTCTAGCACGAGCAGTAGTGCATTAATGGAACACTTTGGATTCCCATGATGAACCTTGAGCACATAGAAAATTCCTTGCAAAATGTCTTCATTTTTATTAATGAACCCCGATCTTTTATTTTTCTATGAAATCTGTTGTGAAATTCTAGGGTCTAATTTTGAAAAATGCTGTTCTGCTCTAGGTGAGCCGCTGCCCTGTCCCTTTGCCTGGGAGCAGCAGCCTGGCTCTTTGAGGATGCTGGTTCAGACTGCACGAGGATGTCTTGAGACACCAAGTCAGCTGTTGCTGTTTCTGTGCTCACACAGATACTGCAGTCTCCTTCCCCAGCTCCACCACCACGAGATAATCGTTGTGCTGGGGAAACGTTCAGTCTTTGTCTCACTAAAAAGGCCTGATCAAAGTAGCTGATCTCGTGACTCTTGCACTTCAAAATGGATTTCTCTGCTTTTCACAGGCTCAGTTTTCAAAATCTCCTTCCTCCGCAAGTTTTTCTCCTGAACCATCTGAGGGTGTTACTCTGTTGCTGCCGTTGCAGTGTTTGTTTGATCAAGCTCCATTTATCTTTCCCACCATTACCTGTGGTGTCCTTTACCTTTAGGGTCCATGCACAGCCTCTGGGTGTTTTCCTGGTGTATTTAGCTACAGGAGAAGTTAATGCTCACAGACTGCTTAGGTATTGCAATCTGATCTGTAAGTCTTAGAGTACTGCTGTGTCTCTTTTGCTGATTTTTAAATCTGAATTAAAGTTTCTAACTAGGGTGGCAGGTTGTTTGGTTTATTTGGGGGTTCAGTTTTCTTATTATAGCTTGTTTCCTGTGTTTGTTAGTGAATATTGTTGTCTTTCTGCTGCAGCTTTTTTTTTCGTTCAGGCTTTTTAGAATACTTTCAGTATTTATGTTTTTATTTCTTGTGTAGATGATGTCTAGGGGAAAAAACATTTCTAATACCCAGTCTGTCTAAATGCAGTGCAAATTGACGAAGGAATTTGATGTTTTAAATGTGATGATTGCAGAATCAAAGCATATACATCCAAATTTGTAATCTCATAAAAAGACCTGCTGCCTAATTCTGAAGGGAGCCAGATTTTTTTCCTACATGTGCCTGGAAGAAACTTCACAGTCCTCAGCAGAGCATCAACCCAAATGTTGTTCACTTTGTTTAGTGAACAGTTCTAGATCAACAGACAATTCACCTCCCTACACATGTTGCCTTTATCTCACAGGTAACAGGCTCTTTTGGCTAAAAGCCCCTCCCTTTGGAACTTGTTTCTGCTGCTTGAAATGCACACTCATTGGATCGGAGAGGGAATGCCACATGCAGATGGCTTTTGGCCATGGCCATGGTACTCACCTAATGCCAGGGACTGCTTGTGCAAGGACCATCATTGGGTAAAATATTCTGGCATCCCATGCAGCACAGTCAGGATATCTCCTTTCTGAAAGTCCTTTTCACTTGGTCTTTGACACAGTAGATTCTTATTGTTGCAGTCAGAATTGTTCAGCTGTGACAGGATGGGCTGAGCTGGGCTGGCCATGCTTCATTTCCTTACCTGTAATTACTAGTGATTGCAATTATTCCTGTAGGAGACCTGCATTTTAATTTTCCTAAACAGAAAAAAAAAAAAAAAAAAAAGGCTCTGATTCTCATTTATTAAATGAATATTCTTGGGTTGCTGAATGGAAAAGAGATGTTTCCTCTCAAGTTTTGGGGAACACAGATGGCTGTTTGTAGCCTTGGGGATAGATCTGTATGTATGTGTCAGGTATTCTGCTAGTTTTCCATCATGGATTGTGCCGGTTCAGAGATACTCCTGGGAGGATCCGTGCTAACAAGACCGATGTGCTCCTGGGTGTCAACAGAACTTTGAGATCCAGACAGGTTGATGGACAGGAACTAAGGAACTGCATCCATCATTCAGGCAAAATCCTGATTTAAGTGGCAAAATGTCTTTGTGGAGTTGGCCTATTCTGTTAAAATGATTCAACAGAATAGTTCAAGTTAGTCCTTAAGCAAGTGTAATTAGGTTTGTGAATGAGTTGGATAGTGGCAGCTCTGCTTTTGGTTTGGGGTAGTTGTTCTAAGCTGTGATGGATTCAACCGGACTTAATGTAGAGTTCATGATAAAAAGTTGCAGGTGTAACCGTGAGGATTTAGAAGTCCATTTGTTTGGGAGACACTCCCAGTCACTAAGTTACATGCTTGAAGTTTTGTAGTCCTGCTCACATCTATAACAACAATGGAGAATCGAGCGGTTTTTCTGCCAATTCTGAGCAGAGGGTGTTTCTGTGTCACCCCTTGCCGCATAAAACCCTCTGCCCCTCTGCATGCTCAGGGATGTGTGCAGCTGTCAGCTTAGAGAGTCCCAAGGCTCCCTGATCTGTGAAAACCTGGGATAAAACCGAGATTTGCAATCAGACATCGCTTGAAAGCTCACGTTAGTGGCCAATGAGTCGTCATCAGACCCTTCAGTTAGTGGGCACCACCGCGCCGTGCAGCGGAGTGGCACTGGCGGGTGGAACAGCCCGGTTAAATCCCGGGATCCGGAGTGGCACTGGCGGCTGGAACAGCCCGGTTAAATCCCAGGATGTGGAGTGGCACTGGCGGGTGGAACAGCCCGGTTAAATCCCGGGATGTGGAGTGGCACTGGCGGGTGGAACAGCCCGGTTAAATCCCGGGATGTGGAGTGGCACTGGCGGGTGGAACAGCCCGGTTAAATCCCGGGATGTGGAGTGGCACTGGCGGGTGGAACAGCCCGGTTAAATCCCGGGATGTGGAGTGGCACTGGCGGGTGGAACAGCCCGGTTAAATCCCGGGATGTGGAGTGGCACTGGCGGGTGGAACAGCCCGGTTAAATCCCGGGATACCGGCCTGGATGTGTGCACAGGGGGAAGGAGAGGATGCCATGGGGCAAGTGGGACTGGGCCTATCTGCTGCTGCTGCTGGGGCCATAGGTACAGCATTCTTATCTTAAAAGGTGTCATGTAGACTCACACAATGGTTTTGGGGGATTCTGCTCGCCTTAGTTAACAATTCTTTGTTGCTGTATTCCCAGTTCCTATGGGTTTGCATGTCTCTGTTTACTGCTGTGGGAGGAAAAGGGAGTCCAACCACAGAGCACCAATCTTGCACCAGGCTCCGTGAGGGAGGAACCATTAATCATATTACAATTGTAGAGAGCTTGCTTTGGGTGGGAATCTTCACTTCTAATACAACTTCACTATGAACTTTGTTTCAATGCATCTTTCTATTACACAGTACCTATCTTTTACTAAGTCCTGGCAGGGCTGGTGTTTTAAAAGCACCTTAATATAAGGCTGCTGTAATAGAAGTACTTCATTGTATGTTTGAAGAGATCTGCTAAAATGACCAAGCAGTTATCCATAGGCCTGTGCCTGGTACTTTCAGACTCATACAGCTGTTAACTCCTGCAGATTTGTCTCAAATTGAACAGTAAAAGACTGAAATAGTACTGCTCCGTGTAAGCCTGAAAAACATTGAAAAGCTTTCTGCCCCATTTTATTTTTTCTTTTCTACAGATCTCTTTGATTTCATCTCTATGGAATTTTTAAAATAAGGTTTGTAGCCCAGTAATTTTGTGCAATGCACAAATGAAGAAATGTACCAAGAAAATACTTGCGTACTAATGACACAGTAATAATTCCATTTTTCTGTATGCTTTTATGATACTGATCTTGGAGATCAGTAAATGTCTTAGTGTAACAGAGGACCCTGAAGACACATCACATGTTATTGCAAAATATCCTAATGGGCTGCTGCTATCTCACGGCTTTGAGCTGGGGCTTTTGCCATCATCGTCAAGTCATAGGTTGTATTTTTAAAAATGGCCTTTCATTGAGACGCTTTTGAAAAGTGAGCATTTGTTTAGAGCTCTGAATATAAAATCCAAATTACCAACACGTCCTTGGTGTTTTGTTTGAAAATTCAAAGGCTTTTTTTGTTGATGTATGCATTGTGTGTAACCCCAGCTGGTTGGGCTGTGCTCCCCATCAGCCATGGTCTCCTTCAAACTGGCTGTGACAGATTCTATAGATCCTCCAGTTGACACTGTTTCTGATTATCTTCACAACTAAGCTGCAGACCTAACAGATTTAGTTATATAAGAAAAAACACTGAAATCTCTTTAGCTTTGTATTTGCATAGGAGTGCATGTTGTTTATGTGAAATTAAGCTATTTAAGGTGGCACATAATGATTTAAACTGATTTGGTGAGCTGCTTAGTGTGTGCATGTGAGCATACATGTGCATAAACATGGATAACTTTATGACTGCTTGAAGCTAAAGATCATTTAAAT
This sequence comes from Hirundo rustica, assembly GCF_015227805.2. Lineage (NCBI taxonomy): Eukaryota > Metazoa > Chordata > Aves > Passeriformes > Hirundinidae > Hirundo > Hirundo rustica. The sequence goes on along the minus strand of NC_053459.1, from coordinate 11,126,921 downwards.
TGAATTTTTCTTTTTGTGTGCCAGTAAAATCATTGCACAAATGTCAGGAAGAATTAATAGTTATGTAGCGATGATGTTTTTTAAAATATGAAATTGCAGCAACATTGGTTTCTCCCCCTGAGAAGAAACAACAGTGGTGACTGAAGGATGGAAAAATAATTTATGTAGGAGTAAAGTGCTTTTGTTCTGAGAGAAACATACATATATCTACCAGCAGATTTTATTCTGAATTTGCTTCAGTGCCAAGGAGCCTCAGTTCGGGATGGCTTTCTGTGTATTGCCCTTAAAGCCTCCCTATGAGAGTTTTATGTGGGTTTCTTTCCCATGTGCTTGGTTTTCCGTAGGTAAATGGGAATAATGATGCTGACCTCCTTTGTGCTTTGAAAGTACTGCTGAGAAACATTATATAAGAATTGAGTATTATTATACAAATCATTCCAGTTTGATCCATCTGTGCTGACCTTTTCCATCCATGCAGTGAGATTACCGTGACTCAAGGCTGATGGGTCTCATTGTGTTCAGCTTATCACTGTACTCACTGCTCTTGTGCCCCAGGACATAAATCAGTATACTCTTTTTTTGTCCCCAAATGATGGGTGTTATTAAGACTTGGCATTTATTTAGAATTTAGTCATGTTTAAAGACTTCGCAGTTGCTTTGTGATAGTATATATAGTTACTTTGATGAAATTTCTGCTTTCAGCTGAATACTGAAATCTGTTGAATGTTTTGTCACATCTACTTCCTCCTAAGTATAATAATGTAATTATGTAATCATAACATTTGAAGGAATTGAGTTTACATGAGTATCTGGACCATGATGCTATTTGGAAAGAAAGAAAATGGTAGGGAGGAATATTTTAGTTGTAATTGATAAAACTTTGTGTTTACTATTTTTCCAGCTGCTGACAAACACAAAGAGAAACGTCTTACTGTGAAAAATTTGGTTGTTCTTTCTTTCTGGCCACTGTGGATAAGAAATGCCTCAGTCATAAAAACAAACTGGTTCTTTTTCATCCTACCTGTATTTAAAAATCTACACGTTCACATGTTTATATTTGCCAATGAAGAAAATTCAAAGTAAGAACAAGGGCAGGGAAGCATTTCTTTGAAAACTTCGTCAACGCTTAAGACTGTTTTGACAGTACTGCTGCCAAATGAGGGATTTCTGTAGGGATTAGAAGATGGAAATCTTTTTTATTGACAGTGACTCTGGCCAAAAAGACATTTAAACAGACGCCATATATAAGCAAATGTCTTTTTAAAATCAAGTAATTTGAATGACTCTTGTATTTACTGGTTACCCCAATGGTGCCCATGTTCCTTTATCCAGGGAGATGAAGGCACAGTGCAGCAGTAGCTGCTAAGTAGTAGTTTATTAGTGGTTTTGCCAGGGCTGCTCAGTAAATCTGATGGGTTTGTGTGGCTTTGGCCACGGGTCTGCATGTGTGTGTGAGGGAAGTAGATCATACAAATGTTCAATCAATCACAGGTGCAGCTGGATCCCATGGATCCAGTGTGCGCGGCGCGTGCTAAGAAACAACCCGTGCCCAGTGCTGGATGTGATGTGCACTGCCTGTGCTGCTGTGCTCGTTGTGCAGAGCTGGCAGCCCCACAGGGCCGCTGTGGCACAGACAAACATGGCAGCCCAGTGCCTCTTGCGGGCTGGGAAGGGCAGCTGGAGACAACTCTGGTGTAGCCCTGTGGTGAAAGAGCTGGGAGCCAAAACCCACATTTCACAATTTTACTGCACTTGGCCATGTGACCTTACGCTGTCGGCAGCGGAGAAAGTAATCTGTTTCTTTTCACTGGTAAGAAAAGGGACAAGGAGAAATAGGATGAGAGCTGATCTTGGAGATAATGGGGTCAAAAGTTTCAGCCGCGGCAGAAAAGAGGAAAATTCCTCCAGCAGCACTGGAAGTGACACGTCATTGATGGCAACAGCCGGGAATGAGGGAAGAGACTAGGTTTTGATGGAATATGCTGGCACAGCTTGGGAAATCCTGGGCAAAATCCTCTAGCAAAAGTAAAACTGGGAAGTGAGAGAACTATTTGGAGCTCAACATGGGAACGCAGTGTATGTAAGTCATGAATTACTGTCTTGTGCTCTCTGGCACTACGTCACAAAAGCTGTTTCGTAACAGAGCAAAGATCTACTGGGGAGGTGGGTTTGCAAGTGTGGGAGGTTTATTTTTCTAGGTGAATCACATGACTGAATAATTTATTCATTTTGAGTAGAGATGCAAGCTGCTTCTGAAGATCTTTTCAGATACAGATTTTCCTTTTGGAAAATTAATATTAAGTAGTAGTATTATGCCAGATGCCAAAAGCATCTACACAGAACATTAGAATGTCCTAGTCTCAGTTTGTTTGTATGTCTCATATATCTGTTGAATATTTCTTATGAAGGTGAGACTTGGCATAAATCTACATCCTTTTCTACTTTTGTGCTGTAACTACAGAAGATAAGATCCTTCTTCCTCCAAGTTGTGCTGCTTCTGCTTTCTGTTGCAGAGAAGTTACTTTGTTGAATTTATCATTTTTCAATAAGCTCATGAAAAACATCGGTGTACTAAAATAAAATGTAAAAAAACCCCCCATGATTCAGGACCAAGTGAGAAAAGAAAATTGGGCAGTGGAGGTGAACAGGTGATGTGAGAAAAGACAGGGGAACAGGCATGTATAACACCACTGAGTCAGCCTGGGCTGTGTGGGCTAAGCTGAGTGTTGGCTGGCTCCTGTGGGAGCAGAGCTGGTGCCTGTGCTGCTCTGAAGGGACCCGTCACCTCAGACGCCTTCAGCGGCTGTCTGCAGTGCCAGAGAACATTAGTAACTCTGCAGGAACCAATCCTTGTCCTCACGACCCCAGCTAGACCCAGGCTGACTCTGGATTAGCTGGCAGTGCCAGCTCTTCCTTATATTTGGTTGTGCCTCTGCCCCCATGCCTCCCCAGGCTGGATCGGGCTGTGGGTGGGCACGGGGCCGGGGTTCACTGATCCAGCTCTCCTGCTTTGAAGCTGTCCCAGAGGAAGGAGCTGCTGCCACCAGTGTCTGTGGATGAGCCAGTGTGCTCAGGGCTTGGAGAGGCTTGTGCACAACAGTTTGAACACTCAAGGAGTAGCGGTGGCGCTGCAACGGTTTTGATTTAAACGTTAATTCCAAATAATCGAGATACAAGATGCAATTTGGGATAGAGGAGGAGTAGCAGTATTTGGGGGCTGTCAGCACAGAGCTGCCCTTCTCTGTGGAAGGCAGGATGACATAGATCCTTAAATAGTTTGAGATCACACAATGACAAACATCTTGGGATGAGAACACGCTGCGTTGGAGATGGCCTGGGAGACTTTATTGTGACATCCAGCTGCCTGCTGTGTGACTGCAGGTGAGCTGTAAAGGCATCACTTACTCCATCTGCCCAGTGGCAGGCTGTGGCTGGCTTACATCAGCGATGACAGGAACGCTCTGCGACAGTCAGGTGAGAAATGGTGAAGGCTTTGAAGGTTTATGGATGCCATATTTTGTACACGTGATCATGCTTGTAAGTAGGATTTGTATGTTGGCTTCTTTTAGAAGTATTCTCATAAATTTTCAGTTCTAACGCTGAGGAATGTCAGGCTGTGTGCTCTTTGTCTTAAGCAACTATAAATTGTTTCTGGAAATAAAATACACGTAATTTTAAAAGTTAAGTTGTGAAGGTGTAGTTTTGTGAGGTGTCCTTGTGACATCTGCTGAGAGGTCTGGAGGTTACCTGAGGGTGTGTTCTCAGCGAATGAGACAACAAAGCCAACCTGACTCCAAAGTGTTAGAGTGGTGTGAGAATTTGCCGAAGTGTTTTTCACGGGTTACTAAGGAAGTAATTTAACACTTCTCCTTTTAACACTCTTTTTAGGTAATATTTCTGTAATCACCTTGCCAGTTTCCAGCACCAACTCTCCGACTAAGATTTTGCCAAAAACCTTGGGACCAATCAATGTGAATGTTGGACCCCAAATGGTAAGTTTTGCAACCCCAGTAATGCTTTTGTAACTGGCTGTGACTTCCTGGTGGTGTAAGACAGGAACACGTGGGGAACCCGCTGCCTTCTGCCTCAGCACAAAGTGCCCCACCTGGATGGGAGGGTGCCCTGGGGGCACAGCAGGCCTGGCGGGCCAGATTTGCCACTCCCAGCAACGCTCCTGTATGTGCCCTTGGGGAGTACCCATCTTCCTGGCTTTGAGTGGAAATCGAAACAGCTTTACCAGCTGACATTTTAACTATTACTCAAAAGTGTATTAAGAAAAACCCCTCATTATTGATACTCTTTGAATGTTTTAAGTCACGTTCTCACCAGTAAATCTCCAGCATTGTCAGAGAGTGTCTTTGGTATGTTAGTAGAAATTTTAAACTTGTTGAAACTACTCTTAAAACTCTTTTCCTGTCCATGATAACTGTATATGTATATTGATGTTCCAGGGATTTTGGATCTACTTTTGAGAAAAAAATTAGATTTTCTGGTGGCCAGAGAGCTAAATAGGCAATACTGTGAACAGTTTCTAGTAACATGATACCTCCTTGCCAAGCACTTAGCCTGAGTACAGGACCATTTGTTGTGTTTTATAAAAATGGTGCTGGGTCTTTTTCTCATGAGCAGCGTCTGCTGTTCTTTGGGGGTCTGTGCAGCTGGGCAGAGGGGCACACACATCACAGGCACTCCCGTGGCACTCGCAGAGCTGTGCCCCCAGCGCTGGCCGGGGGCTGCCTGCCAGGAGCAGCTCAGTGCGTCAGCGCCGATGCCCCATGCCCGTGTCGCTGCGGCCTGTGCCCTGTGGCACTGCGCTGCAACAGTTCTGCCGCTGGGGATGTGTCCTGGCAGTGCCATAGATAGCCCACGACAGCGAGAGCACTCGCTTAATGCGGTTCCTACTGTTAGGACTGACTTCTCAAGCCCTGCTTTTGGTTTCAGTGAGTCCTGCTTGCAGTTTAGGTTTTATAGCAGGTAGAAGTTGCCAAAGCTACTGTGTGATGTGAAACACACGATTTTTATTCCTTTTTTTTATTCTTTTTTTCTGCTGCTTTGCAAGGATAGATCTATATTCAGAAAACATTTTCTTAATAAATAGCCCTTAATGCAGGCTAAGACACCCCACATACAGCTGCGTTGTGCCAGGCTGTTTAAAAACAAATGCTCACGAGCTCTCAGTGGTGGCAATGGTAGCGCTCCCTCAGCATCTGCCCGTGTCAGCAACACCCTGTTTGATTAATCTATTTATTTAGCCCTATTTACCCACTGGGTTCCAGCGCCTGGGGCCACTCCAGGTCCTTCAGAGCAGCGCAGAGTCTCCGGCGCTGTTCCGCGGGGCCTTGACCGGTTCTGTGCGGTGCTGTTCCGCGGTGGGGCCGGGCTGTGCTGCTCCATGGGGCCGGGGCCGTGCCGTACCTGTGCCTGTGCCTGTGCCTGTGCCGTGCCCGTGCCTGTGCCGTACCCGTGCCTGTGCCTGTGCCTGTGCCGTACCCGTGCCCGTACCGTGCCCGTGCCCGTGCCCGTGCCTGTGCCGTGCCCGTGCCTGTGCCGTGCCCGTGCCTGTACCGTGCCCGTGCCCGTGCCCGTGCCGTGCCCGTGCCGTGCCCGTGCCGTGCCGTGCCGTGCCGTGCCCGTGCCTGTACCGTGCCCGTGCCCGTACCCGTGCCGTGCCGTGCCTGTGCCGTGCCCGTGCCGTGCCTGTGCCGTGCCCGTGCCTGTACCGTGCCCGTGCCTGTGCCGTGCCCGTGCCGTGCCCGTGCCGTGCCCGTGCCGTGCCCGTGCCGTGCCGTGCCGTGCCGTGCCCGTGCCTGTACCGTGCCCGTGCCCGTACCCGTGCCGTGCCGTGCCTGTGCCGTGCCCGTGCCCGTGCCTGTGCCGTGCCTGTGCCGTGCCGTGCCCGTGCCCGTGCCCGTGCCCGTGCCGTGCCGTGCCGTGCCCGTGCCCGTGCCCGTGCCCGTGCCGTGCCCGTGCCGTGCCGTGCCCGTGCCCGTGCCTGTGCCTGTACCGTGCCGTGCCGTGCCGTGCCGCGGCGGGTCGGTGCGGCTGCAGGAGCGGGCGGGTGCCGCTAGATGGCGGCGCGGGCCGGGCCGCGGCCCTCGCTCCCCCGGGCCATTGGCACCTGCCGGCCGCAGCCGCAGCCGCGCTCGTTCCGCAGAGCTCCGAAACACGAATCAGCCCTTGACACCTTTGTGCCTCTGGCCGGAGCAGCAGTCAGTGACACAAGTGACACCTTTCCTGTGCCTGCCTGCGATGGGTAAAGCCAGGTGCCTTTGGTTCTCCAGTATCAGGAAACAAATACGTAACCTGTACCTGTGTTTTGGTTTCTCTAAAATTCTGTCAGGCTGCACGTTTGCAAACAACAAATAAGATAAATTTATATCTTTAAGACAAAAAAAGACATGTGTGTAGTCACAACGTGGTACCGGGGGGGGATGTGAAGTAATGCTCAATAAGCTAAGGAAATGGGCAATTCTTCACATACCATTTTTCTACCTGTCTAAACAATAATGATGGATACCAAACAAGTGCTGTATATTTATCTGTAGTTTGCCTATATATATGCATACATATATATACTTGCAGTACCTATATATCTGCTGTATACTTACAACAGTTAGTTACCAGAGTGCCTTGGGATGCTTACACAGGTGTTAGATACATTAAATAGTAAAGGAAACTATTTAGTACCGTCACTACTCAAAATGTCACTAATAAGTGGAGTAAAGTAAAACAAAGTTTTAAAAAATTAGGCAAGGTATAAGAGTAAAAAACACTGTCCAAGAAGCTTTGATATGAATCTTACCATAATTGAATCCAAATAATTAAATGTGATTTATTTTAAAGAATAGATAATCAGTACTGCTTCATTTAAAAATATTATTTAAATTATTCTGGTGACCTACTTTGAAAAAGGAACTTGATTTAAAAGATTGGGTGTCTTAGTGTTAACCAGTGTACCTACAATTTCACCACGTTTGCACAAATGTAAATTCTATCTATACCATAAAGACTTTACATTGAATTCTGTAGGTACAATTAGTTGCCTGAGTGCCTTGGGATTTTGTGAATGCTAAAAACTGCAGGGAATGCTTTACCTTTTTATAGACAATTACAAGAGACAAATCCATTGGGAAGAAAGAAGGCTGTATTGATTACATTGATCAAGAAGTTGCTTAGATGTGCTCATGAAGAAACAATTGGGTGTCTATAGGTACAGATCCTATTAACCATACCTAGGAATTACTTGGAATCATTTGACTGCTTCTTGTCCATATGAATAATACAGTAATATGGTACAACTAATAGGAAACTTAGCAGTGCTGTAATTAATGGCTTTGCTGTATGAAGATCTTCTGGTGCCATCTCTTGCATATATGATAACTGCTTCTGGCACAGAATTATTATTACTTTTCTTAGTGCAATGCTTAGTATGAATTTGGGCTGTAGTAACCTCTGTTTTCTTAAGAGAGCTGTGGTTTTTGTTGTTAAATTTTACAGATCATAAGCACACCACAAAGACTGACCAGCTCAGGGAGTGTTCTGATTGGGAGTCCGTATAACCCAGCTCCAACAATGGTCACACAGACACACATAACAGAAGCCTCCGGCTGGGTCCCAGGGTAAGGCTTTGTCTCATTTAAAGATATCTGAGCGTCTGCTCTCATCTTTTCCATTACTTTCACTGTTGAATCTATATGCTGACTTACATTTTCTAGTTCTTGCATAACTAAATGGAGTATGGCATGTGCTGTTCAGACTGGGAGGCACTTCTGACGTCTGGAGTATGTCACTTCACTGTCTGCTCTAACTGGAGTCTCTGACAGTGTCTATTTCTTGGTGAAAATGGAGAGTCACAACGGCTCCTGTTAAAAGAAGCTTTTATTTTTTGCATAAGGTCATGGTATATCCATGTTGCACTGCTATTGAGCACAGTAGCAGGTGCCTAGAGGGTGAGAGATGGTCAAAAACGCTTCAACAGGCATTTAAGAATAAGCTCAAATAAAAAACTTCAGCTATAATCAGTGTGGTACTTTTATTACTGTTCTACATTAACAACAAGTTTCATGGGGTTCTGAGGTGCTCCAGCCAAACAATGACTTTATCTCTTCTAATTAAATCTGGTCTTTACAGTATTTCTTGGCATTTTGTTTTAATTTCAGTACTGCTGAGCTCAGCTGCCTCAAAACAGAAATGCTTTGCCTCTGAAAAAGTAATATATTTCTGCATCTAGATTAATTTTTCTAATCAGAGATGATTGTCAGTATTACCTTTTCAACAACAGAGGTGGGAAATTGAGCATCACGGAAAGAGGAGAAATCAGAGTTCAATGTTTGTACTTTGACTTTCTCAATTTTCCTCTGTAAGTAAGGTCTGTCATAGGTTGTACTTCCCAATTACTGTATTCCTCCCCCAGAGAGTCAATAAACTGCAGGCCCAGCCATGCAGTTTTTAAGCTGATTTTTTTTGCTGAGTATGTTTTCATTTCCTCAAATACCTTTTGAATGCACTTAGTTCTGATTTTATTTGAGAAAAGAGTTGTCAACGATTACTTTTTTTCTGCAAATTTTGTGAAATGCGGAGGCCAAGCTGATGTTCTTTCAGTACTCAGAAGGGGGACAAACTCTACTGTCTGGTCACAGCTTGCTAAACCACAGAATCAACATGCCTCGCTTTCCAAAGTGTCATCCAGTGATGGGGATTCCCAGAGCAGCCTCGTGGCAGTGCTTCAGCCACCACCACCAAGTGCCATCCTTGTGTTTGTGTACTGTCCAGGTCGAGACACAGGATTTCCAATGAGCTTTACCTTTTGCTTCATCCATAAAAAGGCTCGAGACAGACCAATAGTGATCCATACAGAAGTCCATACAATAGGCCATGTTTTCATTTGAGGAACGGAGCAAAGGAAGGGTCTGTGGTATTCCTGAACTGAGGTAGGGAGCCCTTGCTGAACACCCTTCAGAAGACAGCTTGCTTTACCCATTGTTTCCTTCTCAGAGCCAGAGTGATTTCCAAAATGAGAGGCGCACGCTCCTGGGCAGGGCTCGGCGCAGGCTCTGGCAGCCTGGTGTGCAGAGCAGGGCTCAGCTCTCACTCGCTGCTGTTGCAGGGCAGCCCCTGGCCCCAGCTGCTCAGCCCCTACAGTCAAGCACCATGGACAGGAATCCCTTTGGTGCTGCCCAGGGAGAGGCCTGCTTGTGCATTCTGCATCACACAACCAAAGTGTACTGGCTTTCAAGCATAGGTTTTCAAACCCATCCTTTTTGTTCAGCTCCCTTCCCAGCAGTGTCAGGTGTTCAGCTGTGTGGGTCTGTGCTGGGAGCCCTGCTCTGGAAAGCGTGGGGAGACGACGTTCCCCAGCTCAGCGCAGCTCCCGGGCCCTGCCTTGGGTGGGCTGCAGCAGGAAAAGGCAGGTCTGGAAAGCAGCTCTGGCCTGCTCTGGGAATAAACAGGATGATAAGGAATGGCCGGTGACTGCTGCAGACTGCTGCTGCTGTTCAAAATTCATGGCAGCTGCTTCTTCAGAATCTGTCTTCAGCTCTGTATGCATCAGCTCTAACAGGAACGTATTTAGTGTTTTACCTTGGGGTTTCATTTAATGATTACTGAACATTCACTGGCATGAAAATATAGAATATGTCTTATGCACTGTTTAAAGACGTTTTTCTTACATGTGGAGGAATTTTAAATAAGAATTTTCAAAGGAGCCCAGCTTCTCTTTTTTTATGGACTTTGGACATCTAGCTCACACCAGCACTTCCTGTAGTTCCAGGTGAAGTGACTTCCCTCAATTCCTGTGGGCAAAGCATGGTGAAATTGGGAAAAGAATTTGTCTGGCGGTGAGCTCCGACAACTTCCTCCACAAGTCCTAACTACCTTCCCTCAAATTTTGTCAAGCTCTGTGTGTTGTAGTTTTCCCTTTGAGTAAACATGTAAGAGCAAACTCTAGAACCAGCTCGGCCCCATATACAGTGATTTTAGTGGTCTACATACACAATGTTATTTTCAACTTAAGTTTGAATTGTCTTGTCTTAGGGAGCGAAAACGGACTCAAGAAATTATAGAGTCAGATTTTTCAGAAAGGTGAGTGTTACTGAATGTGTATTTTATGTATAGAATCATTCTTGGTTTACTTCAGATTTGCCTTTCAGAAAGACAACTGTCCAGTTCCTGCTTTCAGCAGTTTTCACTCCTTCACCTCAAAACTGTGATGGGGTTTTTTTTAGTCTGCTGATGTTCTTTTTACTCTTTTTTGTTTCGTTTACCTATATTCTCTTTTCCTGAATACAGTCACAATTTTGAAAACCATTCTTGGGGGTTTTTTTAATAGTTTCTTTAGCTTTTTACTGCTGACAGGAACTCTTTTTCTGTAAAATAACATCTCTCCCTGGAACACATTGTCGAATGAAACCATAAGACTAATTAAAAAAAAAGAACAAAAACAAGCCCAAAACCAACACAGCTGAATTTTTTAAAGCTTCTGTTGAATTACACATTCAGATCTAGTTTGTATGATAAAAACAACTGCTCCTGGGGTTTTTTTTTATTACCATTACCTAAGCTCTTGCTTTTCTGGAAGAAGGTGAATGGAAAATAACCCTGACAGTTTGCCAGTTCTTAATTTGGCACCTTAACACCCAATGAATATGTACTTACTCCCACAAAAGGGATTCTTGTATCTATTCTATGATGGACACATCTTAGGATAGATGTGTATGTATGTATATATATGATGATGTATACATGTGGATATATTCTATGGTGGAACCTTAATTCCCTTCATGAGCAAGTTTAGTATCTCCTGCTGTATTTTAAATAGGGATGTCTGAGTCTTTCTATTTTAGGCACACACGTGAGAGATCCACATAAACCTGGCTTCCAGGCACATAAGCACCCTGGGAGATTTTCCTCTTTTTTCGGTTGTTCTTTTGTGAGACTGCCTGGAGATGAATTACAAATCCATTTTAAGCATCTTCCCAGCAGCATGTGTTCAAATGCTATCAATGCAGAAATAGTCAAGGAAGGGGAAGGGGCTCTAGTGCACTTCTTTGCAAACTTGTAAGAAACAAGAAACTGACGCAGAAGTTTTATTTTGCATTTAGATAGTTCAGATTTCTGTTGCAAAAGGTAGACCTTTTGCTGTGTAACAAAGTAGCTTATTAACATTCAATGTATTAAAATAATACTGTTCTCTTTTCAGTAAGAGAAGCAAGAAAGGAGATAAAAATGGGAAGGGTCTGAGGCATTTTTCAATGAAAGTTTGTGAAAAAGTTCAACGTAAAGGAACAACCTCATACAACGAAGTAGCTGATGAGCTCGTATCAGAATTCACAAATTCTAACAGCCACCTACCAGCAGATTCAGTAAGCAAATATGTGTTGATTTTTGTTTATACCAATACAGATTTATCTGTTTTATCATGGAATTCTGCATTGTCCTGCCACAGTCCATACTCTTCTTCACTTAACTTGTTTTCAAATATAAAGACTTACTCTTTGAAATCTAAAAATACAGAATTAAGATGAAGACTTGAACTCTCCCTAAATTATCAACAAAGTAGAGGAATCTGCCAAAATAACTAACCTTAAGAAAAGGCTGCTCTTGTATATGTGGGCTTGTCAGGCTTTTCAACCGTGCCAGCCTTGCCATGATGGAATTTCTGCAGAGATTTGCTTCCATTTTGGCATTTGATCTTCTCCATGTCTATGGAGCATGTGTTCAATTGCTTTTCCTTTTTTAATTCAATTATTTTGTTGTAATTAGTGTGTTGTTTTCTTAGCAGGCTTATGATCAGAAAAATATTAGACGGAGAGTTTACGATGCCCTCAACGTCCTGATGGCAATGAACATCATTTCAAAGGAGAAGAAGGAAATCCGATGGATCGGCCTTCCTACGAACTCAGCTCAGGAATGTCAGAATCTAGAGGTAAAGGGATGTACGTGGGAAATTCTGTTTTGTTCACATGTTGTGATAATTGAGTTGCTCTTCTTTAGAAAGAGGAGGGATTGTTTTCCCTCAGTTTGAACCTGATTGGTTTTGATGCTCGTGCACAATGAAAATACGAATATTGATATTGGAATAAACTGAAAAAAATTGTTTGTGTATGCTTAGTTCAGTTTCATTTAATATACATTACATTTAGTTTTCCAAGCTCTTTACCTTACAAAATGGGCATCGATTAAATCGGGGATTATTTTTAAGATTAAAGTCTGTAGTACTTAGTACCTTGAATCAGAAAAAAGTCAAAAGAATTTATATTTCAGTTATGCTCACAAAATGGTTTGCATTTAAAATGAGAGGTGTTCTCTATTAATGTCTGTACTTGGAAATATAATTCAAAGGAAAATAAATTGAAAAATAATTCCTGCTGGAATATCAATTGCTAGTTATGAACTGCCAGAGAAAGCAAAAAGAAGTTTGACTTATCAATTATTTCCATCATTTTTTCAGCAGGCTCAGAGTTACAGTGTTTTTTGCAGGCATGCCAGAATTTATACGCACAAATGTTGTCTGTCCTTCAGGCCAAATGTGCTATAAATAAAAAGCATAAGTCACTGTATTCACTGCAGTGTGCTGTAATGGCTGTCTGCAAATCCATCTCAGTTTGTGACACTTGGGCATTAGGTATCTTAAAAGGTGGTGGGTGCCTCTCCAGTGCAGGGCAGTTCTTTTTGTGCAGGGTCATTTACATCAATTCTCTTTCTAGATGTGGTAAGAGAAAAGCTTTTACAGTCCTTGTCCATTACAGCAACTTGAAAAGTACATCCATCCAAGGAGAATGCCTGTGTTCAATCATAGTGCTCCAGGATGTTGTTGTTTTTTTTTTTTTAATTTGGAATAAATCTACATTTTGCATACATTCATGTTAATGCATTGTCTCCAGTATAGGTTATTGTTACAAATATGGAGCTTGAATTTCATTGTCTTCAATAATCATATGCAAGTCACTGTTTCAGGCTCTAATTACACATGCACAAAATGGAAGCCAGGCATATTTTTCAAAAACTGATATAAGAGAAAAGAATGTCAAACAAAGCTGCGTTCTCATGGTGTGAAAATTAGAATTAATTTTGCTTTTAAAGTTGTATAAAGTGGCAACTGTTCTTGCAGTGTAAATCCATAATAAGATTACCAGTACAAAAATCAGTGCAAAAGAGCTTGTTATATAGAAACCATGCCTGAATGATATCTGTATTGCTTACTGGTTTTAAGAGTCCCAGCACAGAAAGCTGTCTGAAAGATGCATTTTAAACATTAAAGGGTGTGAGGAGGGAATCACCACAGAGCAACCTTGTAAAGGAGATAGAGGAGTTTGGGCCAGCTAAATTTTAAAAGATCAAGTCATTTAGTTTCAGTGCTTGAATGAAAAGGTAATTTAAGGGTTTGGTATTTTGGGGAGCCGGTGATGCAGTGCTGGCACCATGAGGATGATGAGCAAAACCCCCTCTCAGCCCCAATGAGCAGTTCTGTCAGTTCTTAGCATTGCCCCAGAGGACTCTTCCAAACACTGCTGGACCTGCAGGGTCAGCACTGCCCTGCCCCAGGGTACAGCAGCTTGGCCACATCAGGAGCTAAACTGCTGCAAGAGCTATGCTCCTGCAGAAAATGTTACCTCTACCCCTTTTTGTTGCTGCAGTCTTGTCAGTTTAATCAAGTCTCAAGCGAAAAGTGGAGGTCACTGGTAAGATATAGGTGATCATAAGCCCAGCCTCCATATCTTTATGTCTAGTAGCTTGCAGCTGGGAGAACAGTGGGATATGTACAATTCCAGAAGAGTGGAGGGCAGAAGGGAAAAAAAAAAGCATCCCCTCGAGCAAGTTTTTGATTTGATGCCAATTGGCACTCGGTGCAAGACAGAAGAGGCAGAATGGGGGGAGACGTAATAGTCTCTTGTAATAATTAAATTCTTACTGGAGTTAAAATTGTTGACAGAGAAAGACATTACAGTCTGTCAGACCTGTTTAATGGAGAAACTGTCAAGCCCATGCAATTTGCCCCCATTTACAAAGAAAGCCTGTTCAGTTTGGCACAAGGGAATGGACAAGGTAGCTTAAGTATCTTGATGCATTTACATTTATCTTTTAAGATAGAAAAACAGAAGCGGATTGAAAGAATAAAACAGAAGCGAGCCCAACTGCAAGAACTACTACTGCAGGTATATTTAATTTTACTTTTTTCCCCCCCATAAATGAAAATATCAAGTGCAAATTCAGCATGTTAGACCTGGAGTTCTTTCTAGGTTTAACTAACAGCTGTGACATACACTAAGGAGAAAAGTTTGACCGCTGTGACCTTTCTGGATTCTGGTAGGGGGACCTCTTGCTGACACTGTGGTTCAGTTTTGCCTGCTGTAAAACCAGCACCCTCCATCTGTGTGCCACAAGCTTTCCTAAGTGTTCTGCTGAAGCTTTGCCAACCTCAGTGGGAATGGGAACAACTCACAAGTCCCCTTTGTTGACTCTAAGTTCCCCCAGAGCTACCCTGAGTCATTCTTTAAATTTTCTCTTTGACCTAAGCTATGAAGTTCACAAAAGAATTTGTGTAAATGTGTGCAGAGTTGTTTTGGGGGATATAGACATTTCTGGATGTTGAGAGTGGAAGGCTGCAAAATCCAATACCTTTACTTTCAATCACATACTTTTGAGATGACTTTTGGCTTTAATTGCTGAAATATATTTCAAATGCATCTTGTTTATAAGGTAATATTTTATAAACACAGTTATGAGCATTCTTAATGTTCTAGTCTGTGCAGGCTTTTAGTAAGTTCAGTGTAATCAAATGATTTTAGGAGATTACAGGCAATAAGGTTGTATTTTTTTCCTGGTTCAACTACACTGATACAATTTTCATGTAACTGATACTCACAGAAACTTTCAAATATCTGATGCTTCTTTGTTTGTCACCAAAAGCTGTTTCTTTGCTTAGGGTACAATTGGGATTCTATCTGTCTGACCCAATACATCAGCAGTTCCTCTGACAGTTACATGAAATTGCACTGGTGAAAATAAGGCAACTCAGGCCCTCTTAACTTTTTAGTCCAAATATTGACAGTTCAAATATTACTGTTCACAACTCTCATTATTGCCCTGATTGTGTTGTTAGCCAGAGGGTTTACCAGTCCTTTGGGATTCTGGCTATCCATCTTTTTCCCCTTAAATGGAATAAGCAGGGCCTCAGGTGGGTAATTACACTGACTTCCAGTCCCTCAAATAACATTTCCTAAACCCACCCATTTTCATACATGTGCAGTCAGATATAGGAAACTGGAAGTGAGTGGTGTCACAAACAGCACCTGCTTAGTAACTTCCAGAGGAGAATTTCCAAACTAATTCTTTTGAGAGAAGCTAGTGATGGATGAGAAGGGAAAGAGAATAAAAATACAGATATGGGAGGCAGGGGAATTTTTGTTTCAGTGTAACTATCTCCTACTCTGAGGTAATTACACATAAAAAATGCCAGAGAAGACCTCTGACTCCAGAGCCTTTTCAAAGGGATTGGGGAAGCATTCTCCAGTAAGCTTTATTGGTCCTTTCTTGTTTCTTCAAGGAGTGTGAGCGGGACAGAGTCAATGGTATATATGTGCAAAAATTGGATTTAACTTCTGCTCCTGGTGAACTTCACTAGTGCCAAGAGAAAGTCAGGCCACAACTCACTTTTTGACAAAAAATTACTGAAGGTATTGAGAGTTGGTAAATAAGCCCTATGAGGTTTCATTTCCTGGAAACACTGATATCTGCTCTTTTATTGGCAGTGATTTTTTTTTTCCTTTTGTTTTACAGCAAATAGCATTTAAAAACTTGGTACAAAGAAATCAGCAAAATGAACAGCAAAATCAAGGCCCTCCATCTTTGACCTCAACAATACAGCTGCCTTTCTTAATAGTCAACACTAGCAAAAGAACAATTATAGACTGCAGCATATCAAGTGATAAGTGAGTGTTTATGGAATTAATTTTTACAATTTTACTTTCTTTGTGGATTGGAATTTTTCCTCAAATAAGTGAGGGAAATTTTTCTACTTTACTAGAAGTACTTATTGTATTTACGTTTGCAACTGTCACTTCAGGGGGTTACTTGTGTTTTTAAACATTTGATGCAACTGCAGTAATAATATGCATGAGTTTATTAACACTGCCTTATAGTCTCTAGTTAAACAGGCTGAATTTCAGTGTTGTAAAAGGTACTTCAGGCTGACATTCAAAGAGCATTCCCTGCACAGGAGCAATAACTCAATGAAACTTTACTAGGACAGCGCTACCTTTCAAAGCAGCCATGTGAATTCTTACTCTTAGCATGCCACAAAAATGTACACAGTCAGAAACACGAGGTTATCCTTGTGACACAAAAGTAACATACTCCAGGTGATGATCACAACTTTGAAAGTGTATTTTAACAGCAAAAAGTTCTCTGAAGGAAAAGATACAGAAATTTATAATACTGTCCTTGTAAGAAAACTACTACAGTTGCATTCACATTAATCTGAAAATATTCCAGTTACATAATTGTGGGTGCTTGTTCTCCTCATCCCGTGAAAATATGGCTGAAGTTTGAGGTGCTGTTACGATACCTGGTAATTGGATCACACTCAGTTTATTAGCTGAAAATAGCTGGCTTTGCTCTAAATACTGTAGATTACAGATTTCACTCTGTGGTATGCAAATCTGTACTGAACTTCAAGTCAAAAACAGACAGGCTCTAGTAACCCACCAGCATGCAAAACAGCAATACTATTAAAAGTTGATTTTTTGTAGAAAATTATACTGACGTTCAGTATGTTCTGTGACAAAACTTGTGGAATACTCTTGTGAGCAATGCAGTTCAGCAAGCTGGGAACTTTAGGATCACTTTTGATTTAGCATAATTAAACCCTTATTCTGTAGTCATGCTATAGAGGTTTTCCTGCTCTTTTAAACAGGACTCTGTGTTTAGGTTTGAAGTTTTTAAAAAGTTGGACAATTTCATACTGGAACTTCAGAACTGCTTCTTTGAGTTGTCAGGGATTAATCTGGCATTTGGGATCCAGAGCAGTGTAACACACTTCTACTCTCTCCAACTGTGTGGAAACACTCATACTGAAAGTGAGCATGCCAAAATTATTGAAGTTGTTGATACTTAAATTTATGTAACTCAGCTCTGGTAGTATGTCACCTGGAGGTCAGTAAGTGTACAACCCAAATTAAGCCAGCTTTCCACTGTGGTTATTATTTGTGCAACTAATTAGTGGCAGCAGCAGTAGGTAAACAGTGCCAGAAACAGCTCTGTTTTAACCACTGTTACACTGTGGTTAAACTGCTAAACAAGGCAGTTAGCAAAGGTACCGACTTGGTTTGGAGAATTCCCAGTCTCTAGAGTTTATTGGAGAGCATTTGTGCTGCCTGACTCCATTGCTGGTCAGCTTGAGTGCTTGCTGTGCTCTTGGTTCCAGACTGAAAGCCACTTTTTAAAGGGCTTCCATTTTCCTTTCTTCTCCAAGTAACATTTATATAAAGTACTGATGTTAGTAAGTCCAATGAAGAGCTAAGCTCACAGCATTAGCTACTCAAAATTGTATTTACAGAGGAACTGCTGAAGGAAAGTAATTGCTTGGAAATGTCTTATGTATAAGGGTGATGTAGTATCAGAAGGAAAATCAGTTTGTGTCCCCTAAGCTTTTTCCTATGCAAGAACAGCCAAAACAGAGTGAAATTTCTCACAGTTAAAAGAAGAGAGAAGTTATTGGGCAAGTTTTGTTTAGAGCTTGAGAAGGTAGATGGGTGCCAAGCAGCATGCTGGGAATGGCATTTCTGAAGTTGAAGTAGGAAAAACAAAGTCTTCAGGTAAAAAGGAAGTAGTTAAGAACGAATTTTAAAGGTGAGGCACCTGAATAAGTAAGTCCCATTTAAACAGGAAAAATGTATTTAGTGTATATGGTACTTCTGTATAAATGCTCTTGGTCCTAGGAAAAAGAAAGAAAATGTAACCAGAACACCTTGTTTTAAACAAGCATTCAGACACAATAGATGTATCAGAAACTTGGAAAATTAGAACATCTGCAAGGGGAAATGCAGAAGAGTTTGTACAGCATTGGAGACACAATGCTGTACATTAGAGAGAACATGTAGAAAGTGGCCTCTTGTACCCTTACAGAAAGAATTGCCTGTTGCTGCAGAAAATTCAGATTAAGATCACTGGTGATCAGATTTGCACTTACTATGGGAAAGGGACAGGAAGTGTACTCAAATTTTGTATACACAGTATTAATAGCCTCTGAACCTGGCTTATAGTACTGAATAATAACATGGCAGCCCAGTAGATCATTCTGTGAGAACAAAAGTTGATTTCTCAAGAACAGCTGATATCATGCTGGGAATTACTAGGAAAACCAGTAAGGACTACAGTGTAAAACTAGATGCATATAGTGCTTTCTCTCTGGAATACTACACACTCTCATGTTCTTGGAAAAAGCATGGCTTAACCAGGAGAGGCACAGGAGGGCAGCAAGGACTGAGGCTGTGGAAAGGCTTTGACAGAAGGAACAGATGGCTCTTTGGCCTAGAAAGGAGAGGACATGGATTGTGAGGTGTCTCAAAAATCACCGGTGATATGGTGAACATGCATAGAGAACAGCTGCACACAGTTGCTTATTAAATTGAGAGACATTAAGAGAAGATACCAGGTGATGACAAGAAGAATGTTTTATTTTTAACAGTCTATGCAAATTGTTATATTTGATTTTGTTCATGCTAAAAGTTTACATAAGTTCAGAAGGGGATCATGTCAAGTGCCTGAAAGAAAGTCATTGAATAGCTGTTAACAGCAAAGTAGAAGTGTAGAGATTTCCTGTATCAGTGACTGCAGGCTGCTAGAAACTGAACTGGAGAAATAGTGAAGACTGTAAATTTTTCAGTTTGGAAACTTGCTGGGAAAAGAAAGCTACCTTCCTTTCCAACATCCACTATTTGGCCACAGCATATGGGAGAAGAAATGCAGAGCTATCAATAAATGCAGCTTTTGATCCTGTGCCATTTGGAATTCAGTTATGAGTCAGTAATTACACCTTGCTGGTAGTTAGCTTGGTGTGACACTGAGCTGTACCAGTTTAGGCAGCAGCAATGTAATTGTACTGGTTAAAATTATGACACATCTTATTTTCCCTCTTAAGGTGATAATGCTGGAATAAATAAAGGTGCATAAACAATAGGTTTTACAAGTAATACAGTATGAGCCACAGAAGAAATGCTGTGTGTAACTGACAATTACACCCAGCACAAAGCATTAGATTACTAATTGAAAATTCTGTGTTTAAACTCAAGAGCTGTAAAGCTTCCGAGCTTCCTGGTCAAGTACAAGAAAATAAGTATTAGAAAACAACCTAGCAAGAAAATTGACATGTGACATGAGCTTGGAGGGACAATTGAAGACCCACGAGTGAGTTATCTTTTAGAAACTGTATCTCACAGATGGGTTGCTTTTCCAAGGATAAAGGTTCTGTCAGCAAAAGAGGAGGTACTGGGAACTAAGCCTTATTTTACAGACCAGAACTGTCCAGGCTTTTAACACCTGTGATGACAGTGTAAGGCCAGCCTAAATGCCCCATCTGAACTTTGTATCTCATTTTCCACTTTTATATGCAGTTAAAAACATTTTTGAGAGTCCAGCAGCCACAACGGTGGATTGTGAACACACAGGACTCTGAACAGACAGCTTTTCTAGCTGCATCCAAAAAAGAAAAATTATACCAAAGTAAATAGGTCAGTTCACAGGAGGAGTGTTGCACATTAGAACAGAAAGTGAAATGTAAAAGCAGAAAAACAAAACAGTTATTTTGGTGACAGGGCTTCAGGTGACCTTACTGGCTTTAGTGCAAGTGAAGGTTCATGTTTAATAAGGCCTCCCTCTTCCCCTTTGAATCTACTCAATGAGGTAGAAAACGTTAAACTTTGTCCCTGCACTGGTGAAGTTACTTTAATTGACAATGTGCCATTTTGAAGCCGTAGGCATGCCAGTCACAGAAAAGAGAAAGCATTTCTTGCACTTCTCTTACCTTAAGGACCCTTTACAGAAAACCAAGACTCTAGACACTTAGCCCAGTGCATGCCAAAACCACCAGAGAAAGAACAGGCAAGAAGAGCACCACTGTGCTCTTTTCAGAATCATCTCACTTTGAATTTTTTTACCTGCAGATTTGAATACCTCTTTAATTTTGATAATACTTTTGAAATTCATGATGACAGCGAGGTGCTGAAGAGAATGGGAATGTCCTTTGGGCTCGAAGCAGGCAAATGCTCAGCTGAGGACCTAAGAACTGCAAAATCACTGGTGCCAAAAGCTTTAGAAGGCTACATCACAGGTAAGTTAAAAATTGATGCTGATCAAATCCATAACCTTATTTAACTGCAGCAAATTTAATTACACTAACTTATGTATGTAACATTTGAGGTTTGTGGGACTGAGTAGGTTTGGTACATGAACTAGTTGTTTTACTGTTAATTTTGGAAGGTTTATCTTAGTTGTCCTGTTGACTTAATGCACACTGATTTATAACAGTGTGATATATGAGCTGTATTATGAAGAAATTATTCCTTAAATAACTAAGTTGACACCAAGAACAAATTTTCATGTGTTCATATTAATTTTGAGTAACTGAATGTGTGGAGGAGCAAACTGGAAGAAGGCAGCTCTTCCCAAAATGAGGAAAGAAAAAGGAACATCTTGAACTGGTTGGGTGTAATCCCTCAAGAGCCAGCAGGTGCCACCTGAGAACTAAGCTTCTCTAAATAAAGCAGGAAGCTCCAAAGACTTCAGGACAGGTGTCCTAGGCAGAGGCTGTTACCTCCCCTGTTTGAACAGGTCGTGCTCAGACACAAAACTAGAACCCTTGCAGAGTTGCATCACTGGACTAGAGCTGCCAAAATTTGCTATCACTTCCTGTCATTATTGTCAGGGTGTTCTTCTTGCTGTACCCACAGCTTAAACTTAGCCCAGCATTTTCTCGAGTTTCTGGAGGGACTTTAACTGTAAAGGAAGTGTTACCCAATTAATTACTGCCTACAGACCTTTGTTTTTGAGGAAAGGGAACAAAGCTCTTGCCCTAACTTCTCTACTGCTATAAATAAATCAGAATTCAGCTACATTCGATAAAAGTAGTAAATTTTAAATGGCTTAACTAAATGGCTTAACTAAAATTTCTTTTTCATTTTAAGCCTGCATTAATTTACCTCCAGAGAACAGGGTTTCCGAACATTTGCAAAAAACCCAGTGTCACGACACTATTTACTGAGTATTTCCCTAGTAGCAAACCAGCAGCCTGGAAGAGTTTTAATCATAGGAAATGCATTGATTTTATTTTTTACTCAAAAATCATTAAGGCAAGTAATGCACTCTTCATACATGGTGTCCTGGGGACGTTTCTGCATTTTGACCCAGGTGTTTTCTTATGTGCTCTCCCTGAGCTGGTTCCAGGTACTAAACTGCAGGCTTTGTCTGGCAGAGGAGTTTGCAACAATGAAACATTAGGAGAACTATGTAGCAAAGGGCTCCAACCGGAACAGCTCGAGTGGAAAGGAGGGGGTGAGGCTGCTGGGTGAGCAGAAATGCTCCGCTGCCTGGGACAAGCATTAACTCGTAGAACAGCAGCCAGAGTGCCATCTCCGTCTTTTGGGCTGTGCACATCTACAGGCACTTAACACAAAACCAAGTCCCACCTTTGTTAGCTGAGTCCTGACTACTGGAAATGAGGCTACAGATTTAAAACAAAACAAAACAAACAACAACAACAAAAACCCAAAACAACAACAACAACCCAGGAAATAAAAATTCTGAGGCACTAACAGTTGGGGTAACAACATCTCACCTTATGTATCCCACTAAGGTAGTGGGCAGACAAAGTGGTGCCATTTAGGATTTGGTTTTTTTCCCTGTGTGAAGAAGTGCTCTGCTGTTTACCTGTATAATTAGTCAGGACTAGAAGATGGGCTGGAGTTGAAACTAATGAGCTAAGAGCACCCACTGCCTGAGCGAGTTTATTCAGATGTCAACAACACTCCATGCAGCATTTTTATATTAACTGCTAAAGCTGTTGAGAGTGTTGCTTCAGAGTCTTCTCAAAAAAAGTATAAATTTCTACCAAGTGTATCTGCTACAAGATATACCTAGTACATAACGATGAGCTATTAGATTGGACTGCACCACCTTGGAAAGGTTTATTCAAGCTGCTTTCCCTGGTTTTAAGTGTATCTATTAGTAATTGTTCTACACTGCCAGGATAAATCACTCTCTTCATTGTAGGCACATTTCTATTTTGACAAACTTTTCCATACTGGAAATGGCTTCAACTCATCTTTCAAAAACTTCTTATCCCTTGCTCCTCAGAGCCCACTGGAAATTTGAATTTAGAAATGTAAGGCAATGAAAATACAAGGTAGGGATATGCTTTTATGAACCACCTTTCTCCCATGGTTCTACCTTGCTCTTCAAAATGAAAACTAATGAGCTATTATCCAGAAATGTTACTAAACCACAAGATTACTAGCAGTGTCTTGTTATTCTTCTGGAATATTAAACATGTACACACAGGTACACTCCTTCAAAACACCAGGGAACAACACTATGGTACAGCTCTATTCATCTAAATACAATGCAGTCATTCCAAATGGTTTAGCCTCCTCCTGCACAGACAGGAGGAAGCTGTTGGAACATATTCTCTGTAACATGAAACCTGCATTTAGGGCAATCTTGATGAAAGACATCCAGCTCCATCCACATTTAACTCTTCTCATCTATTCTGTCCTCACAGATCGCCCTAAAACTGCCACTTATTAACATTTGCTGTCATGTTCCAAGGACTGCTTCCAGGAACACTACCCTTGCTAGCCTTGCTTTGTAACATGACATTTAAATACCTTGCTGCAACAGCTTTCCACAGCACAAACCAAGGTAGCCCTGGATCCATCCATGGTGAGCCTGTGTCAACCTGCTTAAAACAGTCCCCGTGCTAGGAAGCACTGCCAAACCTAGAGGAACCAAAGCTCGACAAGAACACAGAAGGACAAATGAGAATGTGTATGTAACAAACACAGTTATTCCTGTTACCTGCTGCTATAGAACAATTCCAGATAATTATGAGTAGTACAGTCCCAGTTACTGCCACTGTGCCAAAACAGAGGCTTGGTTAGGCATAGAATTTAACAGTAAGGACCCTAACTTCTGATTTAATGCATCCAGCTGGAGCATAGAAAAGAACTAGACAATCTTGTTAACTGTTTTGATGTTAACTTTGTGTCGAGATGGAATTTGTGTAGGTGAATAGAAATGCCTTATCTAACAAATTAAAAACATACACACTCTTAAAAAAAAAAAAATCCTGTAAATGTAATTGGGTCAGTGGACTTGTTTTGCTGTTTGTCTTATCAGAAATGTACATAACTGGAAACAACTGACAGGCAGAACTTATTAGGGAATTTGCATACGAGTACTATGGGGGTTGTAAGTAACCTCTTCACATCCCTCAGAGGGTTTTTAACAAACTACCTCAAGAAACTCAGCATTAGTACCAGCCCATTTTAATGGTGCTAACCCCCACCCCCATTTCCTGTCCCTGTGGAGGAGAGTGCCTTACATGTCTCATGTGCAGCGTACAACTCTTTCATTCTCGGCACCAGCCCTTTGCCATGGTCTGTGCATGCCCACAGCTGGTGCCCAGCTCTGCCTGGTGGCAGCTGGATGAGGAGGCTGCCCCACAGCCAGCCATGAGAGCACCAGCCTTCGGCCACCAGCACACACGCAGTGACACAGAGACTGCCCGGGTGGCTTCACTGCACTCTCTCAAACCCAACTAAATTCAATTCCTTTTGTACCTTCACCAAGTGGGGCAGCCAAGGCACTTGGAGCTGTCGGACGTTTCACAGGGTCAGCTGTGGCAGGAAGTTTCCATGCAGAACTCCAGAACTCTTATTTCAGATACCTGTGATTGCATACAGCCACCAGCCAGGTGAATCTTCTTCACGCAGAGGGAAAAGCTGAGTGCAAGGCTTAAGTGTATCCACAAAGACAGGATATAATTTCATCCTGATTAAACAGGACACATCTGCAGTAGAAAACTCAAGCTACTGGTACCTTCTAAACTAAATTAAGAGACCCTAACTGCAAAGAGAGTGCAAAGTTTAAAATTGTAAAAGGGAGAAAACATGTAAGTAACTATCACAAATAGTTATGCTTTCTTCTAGATATGTCTACGGGATTTTCATGGATAAACCAAGGGTTACTTTCAAGTTCAGCACAAGCAGTTTCCCATTTTGAGGCAGCTCGAGGCACTTATGATGCTAAATCAAGGTAATCAAAATATTTTTTTATTCAATATATGCTTGTGGTACTTTAGTAACCTTGCTATTTCATACCATTTGCATGCAGGAATTGAGATATTTTCCTACCATGGTTAATTTTGACTGTGAAAAAATCTCTAATTCTGTCTTCCTTGAAGGATAATTATATTTGAAAGGTCAAATCAACATGCTTTGAATGTTGAACATACCAGCTATTTCGTACCTATGTTTCATAAGAATAGAATCACTTTCAAGCCCCTTTTCCTGATTAACCTTAAATTCCTGCCTGGGCATGGACTACAAATAGATAATTACATGTGGATAAAAGCCCAGTAATATTTCTGAAGAATGCATAAGAATGCCTGCTCTCTAAATGCACTACTCTTTAAGCTCTCATGAAAGAAGTTTAGTCCACACAGCTTAATAAAAATTGAAAATCAACAACCAAACAAAAAAACACCACGTGCAAAACCCCAACCTAAAATACACCGCAGCAGCTGGACTTTGCTTGGAGGTTACCTGTACCATAAAAAAATGGAAATAGGCATTATTATTTTGAAGCAGGTTCTTTCTCATAGTATTTAATAGCTTCACTTTATATTGCAAACATTTCTGTGTATTAATGAAACTGTGATGGATTTCCCATTTTTCCTTCAGCTTAAGCAATCCTACTAGTTGTTTATGAAAAAAAATAAGTCACCCAATATTCTTTCTCATGCAACTTTCCGTTGTTTTATCGGCTCTCCTAACTAATAGCTGTGTTTACTGTAACACTTTGGGATTTTTCCTTTTTGGTAGCATTTCTTCGACTACGGGAAAAGCTGAGGCCAAAAAGCTTAAAACCTCATGAGAAACCCTCTAAACTTCACCCTTTCTGTTGTTTTGCTAGTGAGAATCCAGGGTTGTGTTTGGATGCTGAAGTGGCCTTAGCAACTGGGCAGCTGCTTGGCCCTAGCAGTCAGCAGTCCAGCAGCGCCGCGTCCCGGGGGGAGACGCCCTGCTCCTTCAACGAGGAAGATGAAGAGGATGAAGATGAGGATTCTTCCTCCCCAGAATGAGGACAGTAGAAAATGGAATATACAAAATGCTGCTCAGATATTCTTAATGGGAGTTCCTGTTTGGATTTTACTGGTTTCTTGCCTTGGTGTTCACTGTGTTCGGTGAACCAAAATGGAAGCTTCAAAACAAATTTATCCATAGCTGAAATTGAAGAATTGTATAACTGAACACAGAGTGACATGCAGAGGCAGAGCAAAGTGGGTTTTATAAACTATAAACAAGGAAAAGAACAAAGTCCCTGGAGATCTGGCCAAGTAAACCTTAAGTTCATCTTTTCCATTTTGGGACTCTCTGCCTTCCCCTTGTCTTTTTCAGATGGAGAAGAAAACTGTCAGTCAGTAAAAGCCGATTCTTGCATTGTCTTTGCTGCCTTTCGAAAAGGGGGAGTGAGCACATGCAAATGTGCTAAAATCTTTATTTAAAACTATCTTGTATGAAAGTGGTTATAAGGAAAGGGACTGTTAAAATGTTTGCTTTTTATCTGTTCAACTTGCTGTATAGAAGATTCTTAAAGTAATATAAATTGCAAGTGATTTAATGAATCTTGAGATAGCTTATATCCATTTTAGATACTCTAAAAGCAACATTAGTATAAAAGGTTCATATGTTCATTTATATTGCAGGCCTAATTTATTATAAGTGATTATTCTTAGCCATTATTAAAACAGGAAACAAACAATATTCTCTGCACCAGCTTTTTTCAAGGAAAATAAGTTAAAAAATGGTATTTCTAGATTACAGCGTATTCAGTGTAGCTTCTCCTTTACTGTTCTAACCTTATATAATCCCTTTGATATTAGAGCATGTCTTGTTCTTTTAAAAAAGGGCCTCCCACCGTCTTAAGGATCTCAGGCAGCATGTTTTCAAGGCAGTCTTTTCAAATTTGGGGTGGGCAGGTCACATAACTTCTAAAGTCATAGGCTGAGGTTCTTAGGAAAAAGAATAAGATTTCAACAATACAATCATTTCATGTTTTGCATTGTGGTCAGCTTGGATTCTGACAGACTTTCTTATCAGTAACTTCAGCTGCACTCACCTTGATGCACCTTTGAAAGTTGTATCAAACCACTTAAAATAATCTGTTGCTCAAGTTACCCAGCGTGTTTCATCCCATGAGAACTGTTTAAATTAGACTTGCAGCAGGAGGCTGTGTTTTTCATGGCTAATATCACATCCAATCATAAAGACCTTTTAAAAAAGAAAACCTTGAATATCAATGCAAAATACACTGTAGATGTACTCTTGCCATGGTGTTCCAGCATCCAGGACTTTGCCTCTAAGTTAACTATTTTTTATGAGGTAAATCTTTCCAGTTTTTGCCCTGTCTGGTTGTTCTGTGTCTCAGCTGTCTGAGGCAGCTGTCCTGGCTCTGTTCCTGTGCTGGGGGATGAGGCAGCTTGTGCTGTTCCTCACCTGAGC
The DNA here is from genome assembly GCF_015227805.2 of Hirundo rustica. Classification (NCBI taxonomy): domain Eukaryota; kingdom Metazoa; phylum Chordata; class Aves; order Passeriformes; family Hirundinidae; genus Hirundo; species Hirundo rustica. The sequence goes on along the minus strand of NC_053459.1, from coordinate 11,100,147 downwards.
AATGGCAGCAGCTACCCCTGGGCTGCTGGCAGCATCTCTCTCACAGCCTGGGCTGTGTCCAGATCATCTTTTACAGCCAAACGTGTACTCACTGAGGCCAGCAAGATCCAAAAACACCAAGCCTGAGCTAGACAGAGAAAATGAGGCTCCAGCTCAAGAGCTGTCTTGCTGTGCGCAGGAGATAGCACAGGGCTGGCTGCTCACAGGACAGGGGGAGTAGACAAGCACCTGCCACATGTTTACATTGCAAACTAAAGCATCAGACAGAAACTTCTCACAGATAGTTCAAACTGCAGCATGTGAGGAGTACCATGAGGGCAGCACCAGTATGTGGACATGGCTCTTGACTGAGCTGTTTTACACAAATGCAAGGCAAATGCACAAACTAAAATTCTTACCATGGTATTCGCCCTTGGGGCAAGACTGTTAAGACCGTCCTGTGCTCGTGGCTCACAGGCAACAGCCGACCAAGGGCTTTCCACCCCCTCACTTCCACCAAATCTGTAACACTACCTCCATGCCAGAAAACTTTACAGATACAAAAGAATATTCTTGCTGAGAGAGCCAAGTGGCTCACTTCTGAAATAGAGGGAGAAGGGAACAGGTACTTCACACATATTACTATGGAACTGTCAGCTTCATGATTGACATTTCATTTAAACAGATCATCACTTTCATTCTTAAAAAAACCCATTGCCTTTTCAAAAACTGCCCTGTTAGTCAGCTTTCATTGGAGAGGGCAGATCAAAGATAACTCTATATGCATGATCCTAAGGAATTCTTAAAGAGGGAAATAGTTTCTAAAGTAGTTATACCTCCTTCCCCAACAATATATTAGGGACACATTTAACTTTACACTTTCTTCACACTTCCTTCTCAAGATCTGTGTAAAAAGAAAAACTAGCAAAACACTAATCAGTTCCTAAAGAGCAGCATTTTGAACTATAAGAACCTGGCAAAAAAAGGCTTCCAGCCCAGAAATGGAATGTGTTTTATCAGCAGTCAGTGGGCTTTCTGCTTTAAAGGGCGAAGATCTTCAGTGACACCTTTCCTCCATTGATGTCTGTGCCCTTCAAAGCTGCAGCCTGCACAGCTTTCTGGCAAACATCAAACTATCACATTTAAAGATAAAAAAATAAAAAATATGAGAGCACATATAACATTTATTTGACGTTGAACCAAGCCTTTAAAAGTTATTTTTCCTGGAGTAGTTGAATACAAAGTACAAAACAAGTTAGAACATTTAGAAGAGACTTCAAAAGTAAATTCTTTCCATGGGTTTCTTTGTGCCAAGTACCAGTTGAGGACAAAGTTCAGCTGAAGCACAGCAGTCTTGTGGCTACACCAAAGTCTGGGAACTAGGAGAATTTGGGGCCTTATCCAGCCACAGTCCCTTGTGTACGATCTCAGGCAAACCTTTCCATCATTCCTGATGATCTTAGCTGCCATATTTTAAAAAGAAACAAAAAACACACTCAAAACCCACAAACCAAAACAGGTAAATACAAAACCTCACTAAAGGCAGCTGCTGCAATTGTGAGTAAGGGGGTTGAGAATATTAACAAACCACAAAGCTCCCTCTAAGCTCATGGCAGTGCTTGTGCTCAGCTGCTTCAACACACAGGCCCTTCCCTCCTGCTGAGAGCCAGCAAACACTTTCTACAATAAAATGGTCATGACCAAGACTGGTTTTCCCATTTTCTATACAATTCCCATCATCATCTCCTGTCTCATGCAATATCCCTGATACTCATTGACAGGAATCAAGCAGCAACACCTGGTACTAGATTATACTTTATATAAGAAAAGTTAACATTTAAATTTTCATGCAACTTATATTTAAGATAACTTAAAGTGAAGTTTCTTGGAACACTCTCTCTTGGTTATGCATTCAGGGGGCACTTGGCTGCAAGCAGTATAATGCTCTATGTAAATGCCTTTATAGCTATAGTGCAGTAAACAACTTCAGTTCTGGACTAACTTTGTGGTGCTTGAAAAATCTTAATTTGACTTAGAAAAGCTTGTCAGCTCCACTATCTAGATGAAAAAGTATGAGTGGGAGACAGCATTTTTCTATTATGTGCAAATCTGACAATGTTTGTAGATTTTGATACTTAAAATTGTATTAAAGTGCACCAGTCTTCTCATTTCCATGCTGGAATTAATTGTCCACAATCCACCTAATCTCAGAAAGGGTATGTATCTAGTAAATAAGACCAGTTCAACTGAAGGTATGACTTAAACTAACACTGTTAAACCCAGTACAAGCCCTGCTGTAGGTGTTTCCATTTTGGTTAAGGGGTTTTAATTTTTAAACCACAGTTTGCAAATACCCCAAATCCTTTTGAGTAGCTGGAAATTGCCAAGGATACAGAATTCCCACAGAAGGGCTTCTGCTGATCAACTATGTCAGCCTGAAGTAAAATTATTTTAAAAGGCCTAATTACCAAATTTTAATCCTTTTGTTTTTAAAGAAAGAAAAACTAGGCCTTCAAGTTCATATTTTCATACATGAAGGATGCTTGAATTCAGAATTCCATAGTTAAGGTTTAAAAGTTCAGGTGCTCTTTCTTTTGAATTAAAATGGTGGATTTGGTCAAGAGTATGGCTGAAACTTAACCATATTTGAAATCTGGGCAATACTCTTTTTTTGTAGTTAACTGGCCCTTTTCAGCTGAAAATAATCCAGGCAGTTGATTGTAAAAACTTTCCTTTTAGTGAGTTAAAGATGTTTGGGGTTTGGATTCATTTAAAAACAAAGCCAGTACCACAGGGTATGGTATAGAGAAAACAAACGAAAGCAAGCTATCTCCTGCCTGACCCACCTCATTTATAAATTTTCATTCCAGGAATCTCTCAGGAACATCATGATATTAAATACCCAGACGTAATGAACTAGGGAAAGACTATGTCTGCTTTTTTAATTTGTGATTTTAAAAATGCTAGTAATAGTCACACTTTGAGGTGACATCCTTCTGCTGCAGTTGGGTCACTCTGAGGCTGAAGGTGTCTCTAGTGTCAGCACTGGGAGTGGTGCCTTTTGCAGCATTAGTGATGAACAGGGGAGGGAGAGGCCAAGGACCTGTTTATGGAAATTTGTTCTTTAAAGTGTGCCACTTCTTGAATTCTGGCCTCTGTCTGCAAGCAATGCACCAATGAATCATTTGTTAATTGTGGACATCACACACCAACCTGAGCACATGAACAGCTCTAAAAACTTAGTTTTCTGCTGGCAGGTGTTCACACAACTGATCCTGATACCATAAAACTTCATGAAACTCATTCCTTAGACTTAACAAAGTTCCCAAATCAGATGATCTCTTTCCTGTTTAGCTGTTAGGATTTTGTCTGGTGAGTATTTTTAAGAGGCTGTGAGTAACTCTACTTTCCCCGATCCGTGTATATTGCCAAAAAATACCCATAACCAGTGTTACTGTGTGTGCAAGAAGCCCCCAGCTCCTTCAACCTGATTGCCTGAGGTGGCATTTGTGGATCCCTCCCCAGCTGGCACTGACAGTGAGGGCAATGCTCATTAAAGCAGTCTGGCAGTAACAGCTGAAGAGGCTGTTTATCGCAGCAGTTCAGAGACCGTACACTCTCCACCTTTAATACCTTGTCTGCCCACCCAGAGATCAGACAAAACCAAAATGTTTTCTTTCTGCTTCCATATTTTTAACAGCACCAAAGAATCCAACATTTGGGATAGCGACCTAAACTGCTCAAAATTGGGCAGAAGTAGCATCTGAGATCTAACCATCCAAATCCCAAGGGAAAGCCTCCTGCTTAGGAACAATATGGAGCAAATAAATACTTCTGCATTTATCTAAGAAGAAAAACAGACTGACCTGGGTCACATCAGTATCTGTAAAAGAGCCATGATAATTCCAAGCAGATACAGGAACCTCCCAGTAGCCCAAACTTGCATCTCTTCTTAGTCTTCTATATTGGCTAGAAAAGTGCAGTCACTTAAATCTGATTTCTCTAAATGCCATTCTAAAGTACTCAACACTCTCTAGGCATAGGTACTTTAGATATATAGACACCACGGGATAGAGGATACAGCAATGTCAAATTTAAATGCAGTTGTAGATGCAAAGCCAACTCATCTATGCAGAAACTTTTCCCAAGACAAAAGGAGTCTTTACTGGTGAGTTGGTTTTAGCCCATTCTCCTCTCCAGGCTGAGTGAAACACTCATCCCTCACACTGCCTGGTTCCTGTGCTGCTCACCCACATAATCCAGGCAGCCAGAGAGGGAAAACCACCACATATCCACAGCCCTTCCCGCTGACATTTCAGGTCACATACAACTGCTCTGCATGGCCACAGAAGTTAAAACAATCAGAAAAGGTGAAGTCCACCAAACCACTCTCCAGGCTTTTTGATGGGTTTGTTAAATTGCTATTGTAACTTTAACAATTAGTAGATTTGGTTGTACTAATGTGGAGATTAAGTGAATCTCCCAGAATTCCCCCAGGAAACACCAGCTAAATCAAGACCCATCACACAAGTTTCTGAAACATTCCCTTGCTTTTCATGCTGTATACATGAAAAATACTTCAGAGAAGGATATGCAAATGTTATGACACTGTAACTCACAAGCACCTACTGTAAAAAAATGAATCCTACTTTAAGCAAACCTGTAAGAAGTAGGATGTGAGCCTGTCCTCGGTCCTCAGGCCCTGACTGCAAACCATGCCCTGGGACCAAGGCACAGCTTTTGTGTTTGCATATCCTACACAGCATCAGGAGAAACTGGCGAGCAAGCACAGGCAGAGTTTTACACCAGGACTTGTTGGCACCTGGAGGATGATCTGGCAGTAGATGAGTCCTTGGCAAGGAGGACTGATGCTGAGTTCTTAATGCTGATGTGCCATCAGCCCATGTTCTGAAGGTGCTGCAACATGCAGCAAGGGATAGAAAAGGCAGGTCCAGCCCTCCATCCCCCTTACGGTAGCACTTTTTAATATCCACTAGATTCTACATGGAAGTAATTGTAGAGACGTTTCCTTTTTATATTTAAAATGCAGAAACCACTTGAAAGTCCATTAACTTTTAAATTAAACTTTTTTTTAAAGAACAAGGCCAGTCATGGACAAAGCTATTTAATGACCTCCAACGCTGAACTCAAAGCAGGGATTTGTAAACATGGTGGGTGGGAAGAGACAAATCCAATTACAAGTATGCTAATTATATGGGATTTGAAATTTTAATTAATTTTTTAATCTATTCATCTTGCTCTCCCAACATGTGTATTGGCACAAAGCGTCACACAAACACTTTAGTGGAAATTTTTCTCCCTTTTCTTGTGCTAAACTCCTGTATCTTCAGGAAAGCCCAAGTTTCCCACTCATCTTCATTTGCTGCATATTTTTGAATTCTCCATAGATTTCTTTCTTTCCAAATACTATAAATTAAAAATGCAAGTTTTATTTTTGCAGAAAGTCTGCTATTAAACTATGCTGATTTTTTGTCCTGATCAAAGAGTGCTAATTTCCACTACCACATTGTAGGTGGCTAGGAGTAGTGCAAAAAAGAACGTGGTAGTATTTTATGTGCTTTAGACACTGACAAAGATATAAAGAAAAGTGCATATACAAAGTTTTACTTTCCTAATAGGAACACTGGCATTAGCAAATAGTATATTTGAACCAATAGGAAATATTACTTTGTAGTAGCAAACATTTTGTAAATAAAAACTTGTTATTTTTTTAATGGAAATTTTATAGAAGCTTTTTCTGTATACTCAATTGATCCCATGTTTACTGAAAATGCTGCAAGTGGGAATTGTACATTGCAGATGTGGGTGGGGAGCAGACAGTCTGACTGAGGTGAAAGCTCTGTATGCTTGGAAGAGAACATCCAGTTTGATGTGAACTGAAATGTAAACCTTAACTGTAGAAGAACTGAATAAAATAATTTCAAGGCAACAGGACCAAGCTTGTCTTTGAGAAGAACATTGCAGAGAAAAGATCACTCGGGTCTGCACACCTTGTTAGGAAAACAAGGAACTTCCCTGCTTTATATGCAAATACTGCATCCTTTGGTTCTTCGCATCTAACAACTGTGTCCTCATTGGCTCATCTTTCAGAGAAACCTCCTATGTCATTATCCAGGGAGAGATGCTGGATTACTGAAATTGTTACATTTTGACACAAATGTATCACAAAATGTTTATGGATACTATTGTCCCTATCCATTCAAGACAAACACCTAATCTATATGTAAGAGGAGGCCCCAGAAACAGGGTGTGTTCCCCAGTTTCATGCTAGATCTAACCTGTTGAACACCCTTCAAACACCTATAGACTCCGAACACATATCCTTCCAAACCCCTTCCTCCCATTTTGGTAGCAAGAATCCCAATGACAAGAATTCAGGCAGCATTAGATGCAGTCCCTCTTCATCCTCTGTGCTGGTTTTCCAACTCTGCCAAATACAAAAACACCAAGTAATGTCCCGGTGGCTTGCTTCTCCCCACATCCACAAAAGACCCATGACTCACTATTTTTAATCTCAAATCAGCTAAAAGTAAAGATTAAAGACAATAGCAGAAGACTTTAAAAACTCTGAGTTCATTCATGTGTAATAAACAGAAACTCTGCCACAAACTCCTTTCATCTAAAATGCAACGGCATATTTGTGAAGACATTTTCACTAACAGATTTGGCAAATAACCACTTAAAAACTCTTGCAATGTCTTTTTTTATGGGCAAGAAGCACAACTGCAGAAATGAGAGGAAGAGAGGGTATAACCTTTATATCAGCAATAAAGATATTTATGGCTTGTTTCTTAAAAAAGTCTAAAAATCCTTACCTTCATTTGTGTCAGTGTTCCATAAACTGCTATCAGAATGATTCTGAAATATCAAGCTGATGGTGAACCTGATTGGAATAAATACTCTCCTCTAAAGAATCCTTAGTTCTTTGTGCTGTTTTCAGCTGGGGATCTCCTTCCCAAGAACCCAACAAAGCAACAGAGGAAATGAAATGGCCTTTTATGCTTTCACATCTTTTCTAAGAAGTACTCAGCATGGATCTCTTAAGAAGTCTGCAAATGATGCTCTCTGAAATTACAGATACTTTTGGCTAGTTTCTCTGGCTGTCCAACCAGATATCAGCATATAAACCAGCTTATGTTTTTCTTCACATAAGTAAATCTGTATGTTTCCTAAAGAAAAAAAGGAATCAAGCAATGGTAACTGCTGCAGGATTAAGTTACTTAATATGTACTAATAATGGAAATATTAAGACAACAACTAATGTTCTCCTTGGTTAAAAACCAAACAAACAGTATTTAAAACTGTATCTTGTTGAATTCCACACATTCTGTTAGAAAGCAAAAATATCTGAAAACATTCAGGAAACCAGAAAACCCCCCAATTTGTGTAGGTTTATTATTCATTAAACTCTGTCTCAAGCCCAAGTGTAGGATAGGAGATAAATGTGAACAATACTCCACTGTCCGAGTGCCGTGTCACGAGTGCTGCCCTGAGCCGTGTGATCCGTGTAGGTTGCTCCTGAAGAGGCTCAGCTGTGCTGCAGTGCCCGTCCTGCTCCTGCCGGGGGAGGGACCCGTCTGCTCGGGTCCCACGTAATACTGAATTCTGCTCCTCCGACTGCAAATCATTCAAAAGGCTGAAAAACCTAATGTCACTGGGACTTCTCCCTGCTGAACCACACTTCAGAGGTAACAAAACAGAAGAAGCTGTTCTGTATATTTCACAGACCTTCCCATCTGTCACAAAGGTTAAATCGATTCTGTCAGACTGAAAATCCCAAATGGTTGAAGGCACTGCTGCCCACTGGTTGTTACAGCTGCCCCCTGCACAACTCATTGCAGGCTCGGTTTTGTAACATTTCAAGAATCCCTCAGCAGCCACTCAGAGAACTCACAGACCCATTAAAAAACTGAAAACCATTGTCCCAGGCAAAGCTGCGCAGGAAGTGATAGAAAAGCCTGCAACAGTTAGATGACATCAAAAGGAAGAAGTAAGCAAACAAGGGCTTGTGTTCTTCCAGCACAAGGTGGCAAGCTGAACTACAAAAAGGCAAAATTATCTAAGCACCATTCATGTACAAGACATGAAACCACACAGCCAACGCTCTCCCTTGGTTCAAATGACCTGGGTTAACCCAAGTTTTCATCACCCTGACATTAAAGTCCAGGTTATGCAGCAATGACAGCATTACATATAAATATTACATTCAATTAATCTGCCACTATTAACCGTCATTATTTTTCAAATATTAAATAACGAAAGTTACATCTAATGCCGTATTATGTAAAAAGCAGCAAACTGCATTTTTACAGCAGCCGCTGGTATAAGCAAGATAGTTATTTTTAATAAATAAGCACCAGAAGGACATAAGTGTCTTGGCACATTTAGAAGTTAAATAACGTTTCAAATGAGTAAACCCCATGAAAATGTCCTAGCATTGACCTGTGTACAATTCAAGCCTCCGGCTCTGCAGAGTGAAATTAAAACAGCAAGCAGAGCTCCCAGTAACAGGACTGGGCTGAGTACATGGAGAACAAGTTCCTGCAAGGAAAGGCAGGGTGTGAACACACCACGCACAGCCCACACCGCACCCGCGCTGCTCTGTGGTAAAGGTAAGAATTATTTTTTAAAGCGGGGTAAAAAATAAACCCGTGGAGCTTCTACAATTGCCAGCATGTCTTAAGGCCACACCTTAGCTAAGCATCAGAAAAAGAGGTGTTTGCATGTTCATGTGTTTTGCTAAGAGCCAGTTCTCGTGCTTTAAATCTACTGTTTTGGAACGACAGCTTTTCACCACAACACCCGTATTATTCTCCTTTCCAAGAAGCTACATCCCTTCTTGAGGACCCGGCCTGTATTTGCCGAGTTCCCGGGTCCGTCCCTGTGCGTTCCAGAGCTGGGGGCACCCGCGGCCCCGGCCCGCTCGGCGGTGGCGGAGCCTGTGCCGCTTCCTGCACTCGCTGCTCAGCAAAGTCCCTGCTCTCTCACCGCCCCGCGCAGGTTCCGCTCGCCCTCCGGAGCCCCGCGCTCAGCGCCTTCCCCTCCCCGGCTCCAGGGGCACGCACAGGCCGGGGCCCGCCCCGGGACCCGCCCCAGCGCCCGCGGGGCCGAGCCCAGGCGGGCCGGCGGCGTTTGGCTCCAGTACCACCGGCCGCTGCACCCGCTCTGCCGCCGGCCCGGCGCGGACGGCTGCCCATGCCCTGGTGCTGTCCCTGCCCTACCGCCGGCCCTGCCCTGCCCGCCGTACCTGTCCTGGCCCTGCCGCCGGCCCTGCCCTGCCGCCGTCCCTGTCCTGGCCCTGCCCTGCCCGCCGTCCCTGCGCTCCGCCGCCGCTCCGTCCCCTGAGGGCCCCGGGCTCGCCCCGGCTCTCACCGGTAACGGCCGCGCGCGCGCCAGCGGCTCCGGGAGCGGCTCCGGGAGCGGCTCCGGGAGCGGCTCCGGGAGCGGCTCCGAGCTCCGCGGGGACCGCAAGCGCCGAAGCGCTGCTGCTAAATCATCCACCTTTTTATAAACATTCCTGATTTCTGAAGAGTTTGGAATTAGCACCCTAACACTAAGATACCACTTCCACAATACCATATGCACGTCATTAAGTATTACCAATACTAAATTAGCCAAATCGTAGAAAAAGCTGCTGTAACCGTTGCTAATAAAATGCAGGTTAACGCAGCTGCTGGCTCTTTGCAATCAGGTTGGCCAGGCTGATGTAAGCCAGGGGAAAGCCCAGGTTTTTATTGTTATTACTTTCAAACCTCCTCACCTTTTGATATTTTCTCATCATCTCATTAGCATGACTAAAGCCAAGTTCTAAACATTCTATCTAGGCGTACAAACTTCTGTTTAATGTTCTGCCAAGCTTCTACCTACTGTTTTCTGTCATCGGGCAATGTATTAAGACTATTAAACGAAGATTGGATGTGATAGGGCTGCTCTGTCTAGAGGCCATTGCCAAACGACTGAGTCAGCTGTATCAGAGCATTTATAGACCACAATTTGTTGGCCCTTGAGCAGCAAAATGAGGAGCAGAAACTTCTGCACTGGTAGAGACTCGCTGAGGTTTATACATTACCTGTAGACCCTTCCAGCACATTTAACTGTACAACCGTGTGTGTGTTCCTGAGATGGTTGGTATTGACCCATCTATTTATCTGTAGGAAAGCCGTGATTGGCACGATGACAAATGGGCACATACACCACCAGAAATGCAACAATTCCAGGAAATAAAGCAGTCCTGGATGGTGAAGATTTTTCAGAAATAACTGCAGTCATTCATGGGGGAGTGCCCGTATTTCAAACCTTCAGAAAATGTACCACCAAGCAGCGACTGATGAATCATTCACAGTTAAAATATACATTGAACTAAAAGAAAATCAAAAAATATAATAATAAAAGATAATCGCAGCCAAATATACCCCACTCTGATTTGCAAATGGATATAATCCCCCCAACTGGGAGTTCTCTTGTTTCTATTCAAATGGTTATACGTGTTTAAGAAAAGATTATATGAAGGTATCAGTAGCAAAAAAAACCCCAATGAAACAGGAGACTGTCCTTTCCAGTGTTCAAATTCTTCAAAGAGAAAAAAACCTGAAAGTAAAATGTAGTGAAGCTCTGAAACAGAGCTAAGGGGGAGACAAAATGCACATGCTCTACCCTGCTCCGTGCTCCCTGGGCGCGATGTTAAACCGAGCAGGAGAAACTGCAGAGACTTGTGCACTAGGGCTACTACAGATTCTTGCCTTTACACGACTGGCGGTGCACTGTGCTTGTTCTCAAGGCGCTGGGCAAGCAGGGGAACACAAAATATGTTTTTTGCGGTGCAGGAGGAGTTAAGGAGCCGTGTGCCTGAGTTCCCTGCAGATAAGAACAACATGAGTCCCCTGACAAGCCAGGCAGGCAGTCTGGCTCAGCAGATAGCAGGAACACGAACTGAAGGGGCAAAGACATCTCACAGTTCCAACAGCCATTCATATCCTAGGGAGATTTCAGAGAGCTCTCTTGTCATGTTTTAAGCCATGGCTGCATTTCTCTTTGTCAGAGCGCATTTGCCAGTTGCATTGCTGAGTTTTCATATGCAAGTCAGCCTACAGCAGTTTCCAGTAATGGCATCTTATGCAATTTCTGACCTACTTTATAGCATTGGGGCATTTGGAAACATGAGATCCACTGCAGCAGCTTGACAGCAGAAAGCACTGCAGCAGGAAGCACAAGTCTTTAGACAAAACACATGGATCCACTAAAATACAGGTGACAGACTATCATTTTCAAGGTATTCATCAAACCATTAGGAGACTCCAGATCAACCATCATATGTATTATTTTTAGCTAGAGACCACACACATTATTTCAAAACGATCAAATGGTCAAGTCAGTAAGCGCTTACACAGACACTGACCTGCGTGCACTGTCTCAGCCCTTCTCGGCTGCAGTTTCCTGAAGAACGCTTCAAATGAGAGCTGGGTGTGACTGATGATAAACCATGACCTGGTCAGCAGTACAGGGATCTTCTCTCTTCTCCCATCAGCCAGCTGTGTTCAGAAGAAGGTGTCTTCTACACATCCTCCCAAACTCCAGCAATAAATGGAAGGTCTCTGAGAACTAAAAGTTTTATCAAAGAGGATCTTTGATACACTTTTATTAATTCCACTACCAGATGTGAACCTAACTACTAAAACAGACCTAACACCACTAAAGGAAAGAGAGCTTAGAATAGAATCATTCCTACCACTACTTAGAACTAAGCCTTAAACATGAGAAGTAATAAGGAGAAATTTGGATTACTATCCCTTCCTTCTCCCCCATGAGAAACAGGACTCCAGACACATTTCAGTGTGTGGAAAATTCAAATTTCTAATCTGATTAAGGTGTCTGGGCACACTTGTTTGAGTGAGCCAGCAGACACTTGTCACTGCAAACTACCTTGAAGTTCAAGGTCTACAGAGCAGTGTAGATCTTCAGAATAATGCTGGAAAGGTTGGTTTGTTTTTATCCCTCCTCAATTCTGCTTTTAAGGGAAGTTCTAAACATGCTTGAAGCAAAGACCATACACACTGTCACACGGACAAAATAATTACCGCCAAATGACATCCACTATTATTCACCAAAAGCTGCTTTACCTGCCTTCTTTAATGGACAGTTATCACTCTTGCCCTGCCATTTCAGTCCAATTTGTACCTTACTACTACAGTGCCTCAATGATCTTTCACTGTTTTCCTGCAATGCCTCAGCTTTAGGTGAAGGTATTAGTACTACTGAATACTACAAGCATTTTAATATACTCCTGCTTTGGGGTCAATTGCTTTCTCTGTCAAATGAAAGAGGTTTTATGTAATGTTATAAATTGAATTCTTGTTTTGTGTCCTTTAGGATAACTAATAAAATTAAGAGGCTTCACCTGTAGGTTAAATCATCATCTTGAACCTCAGTGCAAACCCTTCTATGCATTCAGCTTGAAAAAAGAAAAGCTCCTTTATATCCAACAAGGAAATTACTATGCAGCTTAGAGGACAAAATAATGAGCAGCTCTCAAAAGAAGGCAGAGCCATTGCTGCAACTTTGCTCAAGAGCACATTCAGATTTCTAATCTTATCTGGGGGTTTGTTTTGAACTAACATTTAAATCAATTGGTCTGAAATTTAAGAGAGGAACTTGCAGAATTACAGATGTGCTAATTATGTGCTAACCTCTCTTGAAAATTGAAAGGCAAAAGAAGCATTAGAAAACTTTAGGTGTTAAGCAAAAACCCAATTTCTTACAGTCAAACTCACTCAAGCTCTGATGCATTATGCTTCTTCACATTCACAAGAACACTTAAAATGTTAAGACAATTTGGTACTAAATAACAGGCAATTAAAATATTTATAGTGTTAAGTTCATCTGTCCCATTTGTAATTAGGAGTGAAGTGGCATTTTCTGGAGTTAGAATCTGCAGCCCAGCAGGTTTAGGAGAGACCTTGTTAGGGACAATAAACCCTGGAGGAATTATCACTTGTAGGGGCTCTCTTGTGTCAAAAAAATAGAAATAGCATAATATGCTCACAAGTCACGTAACATTTGGGTAATTTGAAGGACACATTTTTGTTCCATACAACTGTAAAGCAAATTCAAAAGAAGCTAATCCTCTCTAATACACAATATACATAGCTAACTAAACTTGAATATGATTTTTTTTGTTGTTCCAAATACATTGATAAGCATCAGCTTTTTACAGGAATCATCACCAAATCCAGATGAAACTTAACAATTCCCTCAAGGTAATGCAAAAATCAAGATGAGGCACAGCTTCGACAGTGCCATGCAATACTTACTTTATGTTCAGACCACATAAAAAGATTTAAGTACATGCTAGTGAATAAAACTTTGAAATTCCCTTTTCTGGCTTCCTTAGGTGCTTGCCTGAGATTTAAAGAGACAAAAAAAATCTTACTTTTTGTCATGAATTACTAGAGCTAATTGATCCAAACCACACAGTGACATTCAAGCTTCTAGTAACCCTCGTGTTAATGATCTTCTGATAGCTCTGCTAATGATTTTATATTAAGAATCAGTCACCAAATTATATACTTCAAACTGCAGCAACCTGAATTTTTGACTTAGCTTTTCTCTGATTTTTTTCTTCTCCTATTAAAACAGGAAGAAAACCTCCAGAAAGTATCTTACACAGGAATTCACTCTCATCTTCTATACTAAAATGTTTCTTCTAACAAGACAATGACAGTTCTGTATGTTTTGACCGAAGGACAACTTCTGTTGCAAGACTACTTAAAAATGAGGCCTCTATGATGATGCTCTTTCTATAGCAACACTGACTATTCATCACCAGGAAACTTTTAAGGTAAAAGAGGAGTCCCATTTTTGGTGTGTAGCCAACATCTTTCACCAAACAAGCATCAGGACAAAGATTCATGATGCCAAACATCTGAGGATAAAAGTTACTTCAGTGATTTATTCCCTCAGCATAGCCATACAAGCAAAGTTTCCAATACAGATGTTCTTCGAAAGGAAACTGGAAGGAAACCCCATGAAGAAAACAAAAATACCAAACTAGAAAACCAGCTCAGTATTGATGCAGAGGATGAGCTGAACTGAATGAAATAATTCTATTCCCCCAGTGTCCATAAGGTGAACACATCAACACCTCAGGCCATTTCTACATTTGCACCAGCCTGGAGCAAAGGGACACCAGAGTTCTGCCCACTGTAGGTGAAGATTTTCTATTCCCAACAGAGCTAGATCTGACCTACAGGCAAAACTGAACAGTAGTTTCTGAACACATTTATGCCTTGCATGTTCTACTAATACAATGCAAAAAAAAAAAAAAAAAAGAAAAAAAAAGAAAAGAAAAAAGAAAAAAAAAAGAAAAAAAAGTCTGTCTAAATGAAAGACTTTTCATGGTAGATGACATTAACAGAACGTTTTTTCTGTAAGAAAAAAACCCATTAGTTTCCAGGTATATTAGCACAAACTGTAAATCTAAATTTATAAGAAGGCTTCAGTAATTTGATGGCAGACTTAACATGAATGCTGAGGTGTTTTAACAAAGTGTCCAACTAGCAAGATGATGATTAGCACTTCCACTAGCAGGAAAGTCAAAGATCTGAATAATTGCAAAAATCTTTAAGATTAAAGCTTTGAGCATTCTGAGGTTTTGAAATCCATATACTCCGAGCTGCCCACATACTCTTAGCATCTAGGATTTTTCCAGAAAACATTAAATTGTGCACTTTTCTCCATCACAGGAGACCCATCTCATTTTTTAAGAAGACCAAAGTGTACCTTCTTGTTCAGCTTCAAGCTCTATTTAACTCAGTATCTCCAAAAGTAATGATGAATAAGTTTCAGAGAGAGGTAGACTTAAATAGGGCAAATCCAGGTTCCTCAGAACACTGCATTTAAGAAACTGTGGGAAATCATTCAGCAGGACTTGGTGCTGAGAAATATATTTTCCCTTTCCAAATCTCCTTCTGAGAAAGAAGCAGGGTGCAGGGGATTAAAAACACAAAAAACAATACTCACCCTCCCCACTCTTGGTTTGTTTGGTTTTTTTTTTCCATTACTGATTCACAACTCCTTTAGTCTACAACTCTTCCTTCTACTCTTCATTTGCATCCATATTTTCTCTCTGCTGCTGGGAAACTACTACAGCAGACATTTCAGTGCAAAAGGAAAGAGTTTTCTTCACTACTGCTCTACAAGCAGCATCATCCCCAGCTGGAAGTTAATTGCCAATCGGTGCTAAATATCATCTGTCCTCAAGGGATCATCTTACCTACTGCATGAGGGATGTAAATAAAACCCTACAGCTCATTTTGTCTCTTGACAAGCTTCTCCTCATCTTCCCTTGTAACTCTGTGTGTCTGTTTGTGTGGAGGGTGGCAGGGGGAGTGGGGATGGCAAGGAGAAAGCACCTCAGATGATCTGGACACACACTGGCAATTTTACAGGTTTGAATCAAAAGTCCTTGTTCCAGATTTGAAAGCACTAAAAGCTACTTAGTAAGAATTTACCGGTATAAAAGTTAAACATTTCAGGTTTCTGGTAACATGGTAGTAAATTTAAATCTTCATCCATAATTTAAAATGAAGGCTAAGAAACCTTTACTCTAAAGTTTGTATGAAAGAAAATAGTAATTGTATCTTATCCTAATAGTCTGCATACCTGTTTACAGATAATTGCTGTACCCCTTACCTACTCAAGACACTGAAATAAAAATGAGAAATAGTTCAGTTTAGTTAAATAGCTTAAGACTAGACTTACCACCCACCCACATTTTACATGCTTACTTTGATAGCTGAACCCTCCCAAAAGCTGTTTTTGTCTTTCTCCCCTCCCACGCTGTCCCCCCAACTGATAATCTCTACATGTTTCAATTTTTTAAAAAAAAAAAAAAAAAAACAAAAACAACCAACCAAAAAACCACCACTTGTACAGAATCTAGGGAGAAAAGGAGTTTATTGAATTTTACCTGTCTGAAAACTGCTGGTGTAAAGTTGCCATTTCATGCTTTGTCTATAGACAAGGTAAGTCAAAAGAGAAACTGTTGCAAAAAACAAGCTCATTTGAAAACTGAGTGTTTCTCCAGAACTTCTTACCATTCCTAAGTGAACACAAACGTGAGAAGTTTTTACATGAAGCTAGTCCTTTTCATTATCAGATGCAACATCTACACTTAAGGTCCCTCACAACTATTAAAATACTTTCAGGCAGTATTAATACACGGAGAAGCAATTAGTCATATCTTCAAGAAGCCAGGTATCCCAGCTCTAAAAGTGCATAATTTATAACATTAGTAATGGAATATTTTGAAAGAACATCTCATTCAGTATTAATGCATGCCATTATTACAAAAATATTCATTGCATATTGTAGGAACAACAACTTTCTTTTGTAGACAACAAAAAGCATGCTGAATGGTATCAGATCAATATAAATCTATTTTTAATGAGGTTTAAGACACTGTTCAAGTCCCATTAAGAGCAGCTTTCTCCAACTGTGCATCAGTGTAGGCTTGCACAGCTGTTAAAAGTTTTTCACTAATGTGGCTTAGACTGGCCCCAAACTTAAAGCAGGGCATTAAGACTGGACCTTGAATTTTAGAAATCCTTCATTGAATTTGTTTAAATAAAACATTAAAACCCACTGTAATAATTAGGTATAAAAGTTAAGTAACAAATTTGGGCCTAACTAGCACAACATACAGGTATTTACACAAATGCAGATTGGCTGTGGTCTTTAATATCAGGAAGACATCAGAATGTGAACCATATGCTCAAGCCCAACCCCCCCAAGACTGAAAGACACAAAAACCTTGGGGAAGAGAAATATAAATTGCATGTCAGCTCAACTGCCCAAGTCAGCCCAACAGCATGGCTCAGCCCAGCTCCAAGTGAGCAGCAGTCACAAGTAAACCAGTCTGGTTGTAGTCATTTTAGCAGCTGCACTTCGAGTTACACTGCAAGCAATTAACCCCAAGTCAACAGGGCATTCCTATAAAGCATTTGATGACACCAATTTTCTAAATGGATGATGATGAAATACAAAAGTCCAAGATGAAAGAGCAGAGGAAGATGTGAGATGTTAAAATGATGCGACAAAACAGATATATAAATTAAACAAGAATGTTTAATCAACACAATCCTTTCTTTTTCCTTTTTTTTTTTTTCTTAAACAGAGGTTCTTCCAGATTTTTTTTAGCTGGAAAATCAAAGCCTATTCCCACAATAGCGAGGCCACTTCTTTCAAGCAGCTCTGTTGTACAACTGTAACCAGGATCCTAAACTATTTAAACTGTTTTCTATTGATATTTCTGAACTAAAAACTTTCAAAATATTGTATAGATTTTATTTGTGCTCCACATATTACAAGCAATTAACAACACAAAGAAAGGTTCAATTCCTCAGCTAGAACACCAAACTCTATACCAAGTATTACATGTACACAATACTTGCACAGTGACAAGCACAAGAAAGTACTAGTTAAGCACTTACTTTCAGATATCCATACCAACTCTTAAAATCCAATTCTCCCACACCACCCAGTCCACAATTTAAGGCATCTCCACACAGCCATCCATCCACTGACCCACCCACTCCCACACACACGATTTCTGTTGGAGGTGTTCACTCTCACAAAGAAATCACTATGTCAGTCAGGTACCATTTATTATTTATCCCTCTAACCGTGTCAGCATTGAGATATGACAGTTAAACCAGTGTTAAATCAATACAATATTTACAGAGCACAGCACATTAAGCTTGAGACACTCACTTGGAGGATAAAACCACATTTTAGAGCAGGACAAAGGTCACCATTATTATGTGTTTGAAAACAGCTATTTACAGGTCCCTATGACATAACTATAATCTGTACACTGTTCCAACGGGGCAGGCAAAAAGCAGGATAGGCATTTATTTTAAGGGAATTTAAACATACAATTTGGAAGCATATTATTATGCTACCCTGAACGCCATAAACCACCTTAACATTCTTCAAGGTGGTCTCATATCCTAGAATGGCATGTCCAGCTGATACAAAACAGACAACACAACATTTACTTTGTGGAGAGTGTTTACTCCAGCTATTCAGACATCAGAACTTTGAAGGCAATTCGTCCCAGAAACTTGTCACGGTCATCTTGATTTTTTAAATTAGGTGAGCCCAGGATCTTACACTCAATTGCTATTTCTTCTTTGGTACCGTTGGGGGTAATTGCTAGTTGGACAGCCACTAGAGGCTGCAAATAGTGAGCCTAGTAAACAGAAAGATGGGGAAAATATTTGAGAGACCAGAATAAGTTAGCATTAAATTAACATTTAATCCACCAGAACAGTTAGGAAAAAAGCTAATTAAGAACCCAACTTTTAAAAGTCCAATCTGATTCAGACTGACACTGTTTTTTTTCCCAGGTTAGAAATATACTCTTCATACTTTTTCTTAACTAATATATTCAACGTAACTTGAGTCACGGACAGTGCCTTCAAGAGGCATATGACTTTACCCTTACCTTTATTAAGTCCAATTCTTCTAGAAACCTTCAATGCAAGAACCTCAGAAATGAGTTCTTTTGAGTCTTCTGCATGTTTTGGCTTTGGTTTGGCAGGGTGTGTGTAATCTGCTTCAGAATACAACTTTACTAGCATGCTTTAAAGTGGCTTTTCTTTTTTCCAAAAGCATGACTCAACAAATACTTCTTAAACCAGCTACCCTTCTTCCCCTGTTCCCATTTACTTGTTCCCTTCTTTCCATTTACTCATTCAGCAACAAACCACTCTGAAAGGTGTTACCTGTTTAACAGCTTTATACAGAAACCTTTCCTTGAACAACCTGACAGTATTCTTCCTGGTCAGTCATTTTCAGTGGAAAAATTATCAACTGGTGACTACTACAAAATTAAAATTTAAGAAAGAGAGTAGAATCAATTCCTTTCTTTTGTCAACCCAGTATTGTACCTGACGTCCAATTCAGTAAGAACTTGCATTCTCTTGTAAAGTGCCTATGAATTAAATAGGAGCTTAATATACAATGTTAAGGCAGCATTTTATGCAATGTTCATTAAGCATTTCCTTACTTCATTAATATTTTTAGGTCAGTACTGCTGACTGCTGATTAAGCAAAATTCTTTTCCTGGTAAAAATTCATGTAAGTCAGTGGACTAAATATAGCACTACAGTATTTTGCAAGTATAAACCTTAAATTTTAATTTAACAATATTTTGTGTTAAGTCTTTTTCCCTCCTCATTAACTTAAAAGACTCTTTAATACACTTCTGTTGGGTTTAGGCTATCTTCTCTGCCAAAGAACACATTACAGAATATTCAAAGTCTCATTTACAAAGGATTATGTCAATAAAGTAGATGTGCTGAAATCCTTAATATGAAGACTTAAGAAGTAGATTCATTTTCCATCAGTATAGTAGCAAGATGGGAATTTTGTTAGCAAAGTTCTTCATCCCATCCTTGGTACAAACTGGGTTTTGACATGTCAAGGTCCCCAGATGCTGTATTTTGTATTTCTTAGGGAAGCAGTGCTCTCCTTCCCTATTCTTTCAATTCAAGAAAAGGACAGAGTCTGTACTGACTCCAGCTGTTGGAAGCACAGGCAACCTCTCTTTAATTTGCATGCCTAAGTGAATAGATGGGGTACCAATTCACAATATGGCAACAAAATGGAAAATACAGAACCACCCAGAAGTAACATGAAAGCAAATGCTGAAAAACAAACTCCTTCCTCATTAGTAAAAGCCATGGTAGGATAAAAAAGTTATGGAATGGCTGCAAGTATAGAGTACACTGGAAAATTAACTGACAAAGGAGTAATTTAATATAAAAATCACTTTGGTGAAATTACAACCACCCACCATGGTACACTATGGGACTAATAGATTTATGTTTTAAAAAGTATCTCTATCTTCAATGTGAACAATGTTTATTAGACTAAATAACAGTAAGACGCTATTTAATTCTCTGTTTTATAGAAGGTATAGATTTTCTGCATATAATGATCACAAATTGATGCAAGAAAATAAAAAAATAATTAAATTCAAATTTCAAAAGACTGGCATTTCAAAGAATGGAGTTTTACTTCTAAGTATTCTCTGTTCATAAAGTAGCGAGTTTGGGGTTTTTACAACAATAATTAAAAAAACCCCCCAAACCTATCTGCTACCTTTAAGTCCTTCTTTATAAACTAGGGCAAACAGAAAACTTGACATGCAGAGCCACAATGAAATATAATTAACAACACCATAAGGACTTATGAACTTCATATCCTGTACAGAAGCACCAAGGATTAACTATCAGAAAGTGTATTGTAATATGAAGACCCAGTTTACTTCTCCTGCCTTTCCCTGCATTCAGAAAGACTCCAAAAGATTTCAATGAGCAAAAAAGGGCAGCCACTCCTCCATTAGGACAATGCCCAGTTTGTTCATGTCTGCCAAAGCACGTCTCCAGCCTCACTGAGTGCTGTGCAATGTCTGCATCTGCAATAATCCTTAGCAGTACCTCTTCACAAAGATCAAACTTCAGAATTAACCTGCTACCAGCAACTGTAAATGCACATAGAAACAAAACATTGACGCTGAAGATTATCATTAAGGGATACTTACATGCAAGCTTTTCCCATAGTATGGGAAGTACTTCAAGTCCATCGTACCATTAGGAGGAAAATAATTTATGTTAACCATGCCTTCTTCCTGTAATTGCAGACAGCAACAAAAGTAGAAGTAAACATTTGCTTGCATAAAAATGAACACAAAATTAAAATGATAATCCAGTGATAAAGTGCAAAATACCTAAAAAAGGGCAACTGACTTACAAAGTCATATAGAATAATTCAAACCAGGTTCCTTTTGGCAAACAGTCACATGCTACACACATCTTCTGCAGTAAGGATTAGCAGTACTACTTAACTTAGCAATCAAATCAAAGACAGCTTGTCTTCACACTTACGACTCAAAGTAATGGGGAAGAGGGAAGAGTGTGTTCATAGTAATGAGTAATCTAACAACCCAAGCCCTCAACACACAATTAAAATCCAAAGCATCCCCAAGCAAGCCTGTGTATTTTGGTGAACTATGCGCTGTTCAAAGCCAGGTTTTTAAGCCTCTCTAGCTTGTAATGACACAAGCCTTCACAAAGAACCACAGACACCTCTCTGCAACAGTGTCATTCCTAACACAAGGTGCCCTCTATCCTTCAAACATAGGCCAGATAAGAAACCCAAATGGTTAAAATGGTGTTGCTGGAGTTATACCACCACCTCAGAAGAATAATATATACAGATGCAGGCCTTATCACCCAACTGGCCCCTGCAACCCCAAATCTGGGAGTAAGAAGCAGCTACCAACTGCTGCTGCCTAATTTCTGACTAAGGAGTCACTCAATCCATAAAATATACAAAATACGTATAGGACACAGGCTATCAGTACAGCAATACCCAAACACCTCTCCCTATATACAACATTCTTCAAGACTGTATATTCTGGCAGAATATCAAACTACTGCAAGTTCAAACCACTAGGAAAAGCCCACATCCAATGTGCCTTTCTGTAATAAATGAAATATATTGCCATAACCAAAGGAAATGTCATTAAAATAACCCCTCCAAAATGCTAAATGTAAGTTCAGAACATCACTGCTTGTTCCATGTAATTCACAAGTTCAGAGTGTATTAGCAAGTTTCATTGTTTTTTCCCTATTACCATATACATCAGCTGTAATTTTAAACAGACACCCTACAAAGTTCAGAAGACAACAGTAAAATCAAAACATATTTAAGAACAAGTCACAGTTCAAGGTTACCTTCTTTCCACCTCCTCAAAACAACATACAATATTTTTTTAGGATATGGCCCCATTCTCATTCCTTTGCAGTCTAAATTATTGCAATCATTAACATATGTTTATTAAGTATTTTGGACCTTGAGCTTGCATATATAACTATTAAGCAGGAATATGTTGATTTTCACCATTATTTATTTTATTTAAAGCTCATGCAGCTGAAAATACTCACTTTTCAAATGTGTTGCTGAAATAATGGTTAAATAATCAGCATATGGAATAACATAAGCAAAGTAAATAGGAGTAGTGCTTTCTGGAGCAGCTAAATTCCAGGCATGCATGCAGTCATCACTATATACTAAATATATGCATTAGGCTATCAGAGCAATAGCAGGGAGGTTCTGGGACATGCAGCTGCCTATCTAGTCCAACTGTTGGGGGGGGTTCCAGATCTTCCTGAATAAACAATCCTAATTAATAGCCCTACACAATTAAATAAAAGCAACTAAAAACCACCTAAACAAGCTGTATTTGCTGAAGAACCTCAAGAATCAATCCATTAGTGAGTGTCACTTTTTCTGCTTATCATTTTGTTTCC
The DNA here is from genome assembly GCF_015227805.2 of Hirundo rustica. Classification (NCBI taxonomy): domain Eukaryota; kingdom Metazoa; phylum Chordata; class Aves; order Passeriformes; family Hirundinidae; genus Hirundo; species Hirundo rustica. The sequence continues at coordinate 11,077,771 of NC_053459.1, read as the reverse complement.
ACAAAGAGCTCCTGACAGTCAGCAAATCTAAAAATTGGACAACTTAGCTGGACAGACAGACTTCCACCACACTAACTGTGTCTTAATTAAGACTGTAGTTTAGAAAGAAGAATTTACCAGATGTTGAAATAATATACAAAGAGCCAAGGAAAGAATTTGGGTGGGAATGGCCTATAATCACTTGAGAGGACGAAATGGAGAAGGTAAAGAGCAGCATTCAATAGTAGTAACTGTAAACCAACAGATTTCTCTCACAAAAAGCAAGCTAACTCAGATGCTGAGTGTGCTGACAAAAGCAAGGCACATAGACTGTCATTCATACAGCTGTTCCTCGTTCTTGTCAACTAGAAAGTGATACCTAACACAGAGTCAAGATGGTCAATAAGCAGCAGAAAAAGATGTATTTCGGAATTAAAGCTCTTCCTTTTCCCTAGTTAGAAACAAAAAACCCCATCAAATTTACTAGTTTTCAGTAAAGGCTGTTTTAACTTGAAAGAAATACTGCTGCAGGATGTGCTGCTAGCACCTGTGAAACTGCACAACTCTGGCCCCAAACGAAAGACCTAAAATGCTGATCTTCAAACTTCTTGAAGACAGAATCTTTTGTTGGTTTGTTTCTCTTTGTGGAGATTCTCAAGACTGCAGCAGGTAAGCTCCCACAGGGTCAGGAGGAAGAACCAGCTATAATGAGTGCCTGACTCTGCAAATACTCACCTCCCTCACAGCTTCAACTGCATGAGGGCAGAGGGGGAAGCATTCCCAGCCATAAGTGTGCTGACTCTGATATAAACCATCTATCTAACATTTTTCCATTATCTAACATTTTTCCATTTTAAAAAAGTTCCATATAAAAACTGCAGGGAGAATAAAGGAGAATCACCTCACAGGTGAATGCCTGAAGAACATAAGTTCCACACTGAAAAACTTAAAGTGATGTTTCAGGCAGCCAAGACTGGCAGGATGTCCAGATAGAAGCTATTAACTTAATTTTGTATTTGAGAGACTTGTAAAAGCAAAAACACCACTTAAGTCAGATGGTGTGTTAAGTCCAGGCAAACACTTCTCCAAATCATTCTCAATATTTGTAGGATTGATGCACAGAAGTGCATCTGAGCATGAGGAAGAACCTTTTTCCTGTGCAGTGACAGGGCACTGGCATAGATTGCCCAGAGAGAGTGTGGAGTCTCCCTCACTGGAGATGTTCCAGAACTGTCTGGACACAACTCTGTGCCATGTGCTCTGGGACTGCCCTGCCTGAGCAGGGAGGTGGGACCAGATGACCACTGTGGTGCCTTCCAACCTTATCCACTCTGTGACTCTTAACAGTAAGAAATATTTAAAAACAGAGGTGAAACAGAAATAAAAACCAGTGAACGGTAAATCCAGAGGATGAATTCTAATTGGTACCTAAGCTTTCCTAAGCAAGGAAATTATTATGAGCTAGGGTGAGAATAGGCTAATAAAGATAAAATAGATGCATTCAAAGTAACAAAGCTTGACAAATACTTCCCTGGAAGTCACTAAAGAACAAATAAGATTAGTAATTTTGAAATTCAGAACCATCACACTTGTGTAGATCACAAAAATTTTAAGTGGATATGGTAGCAGAACTTTGTACCTACAGCAAGAGGATGCAAGGAAACACACACAAATCATTTCTATGTATCCCAAAGGGTAAAAAAATAGCAAAAGCCACCATGAGCAACCAAGTTGTTATTAAACTTACTGTTTGGCTAGTGAAACCAGTTAAGAGGGTAAGAAAAAGTATCATCTGCTTAGTGTAATTTTTACTATTGTCTCAGAGAGCATCCATAAAAGAAAGTTGAAGAAATACAATCATAAAATAGGATTGGCATCAATATTTTATAAATCACTTGAAGATTAGTTCTCAACACATCACAAGGCATTTCTGGTGGAATGAAGATGACTGCTCTGGATCCTATTCTCTGTTTCAACTAGGACTTGAAATGCAAACCCAAGTTCATGCATTGATGGCACTAAGCTAAGTAGTGAAAAGCACTTCAGTGAACTTGATCCCTTTAAAATGACCACAAAAAATGACAGGAGGGGCCAAAAATAGCCCTATGAAATTCAAAGCTGTGAACTTTGAGAAATCACATCTACATATACAGACTGGGAAATAACCAGAAGAATAATTTAAATAATAAAACAATTAAAGACAAGTGCATTACAAACAGCAAATTCACCTTGCTTTCAATGTGATCACAAAGGGAGAAATGCTGTCATTAAGAATACCTCAGGCAACTTTCTGTCCAGTTTGGGATATCACATTTCAAAAAAAAATATTATAAATTAGAAAAGTCAAAGAAAAAAGAGTACTAATAGAAGCAGAAGGAGCTTAATTGCTTTCTTCTATTCAAGAGAACAATGTGAGGTTTGTGAATGGAAGCAAAGAAATCAGTCTCAAGTAAGAGGAGGAATCACCTTTGTGTGCAATGGACCGTCACGGAGAGATCAAAACTTTCAAATATCCCATGAAAATCAAGTATTAAAATCTGAGCCTACCACAGGCATCTAGGATGAAGGCAGAAACCCTTACATGTGTCTGTCTCATTAACTGCTGGTATTTCCCAGCCTACATTTTATCAGTCACCAGAAGCCAAAAGCCAGGACTCTGCCCTTTGCTCAAGCTACAAACTTACCAAGGCTTTCACTGCTCCCCAAGCAGTCTAGGAAAAACACCCATAAGTCAAAGTAATTATTATAATTGCAATAAAACATTCTGTGTAAATCCATTGGCACATAACAAATACGCAAAGATTAGCTGTTATTACAAGTAGTTTATACTTGATTTGAAGGCAGCTTTTACTTGACCAGTAACTTTACTTGAGCAGTAACATTAGTTTCCACACACAGTTGTCTTACCCATCATTTATAAAATTGTCTAAGGTGCACTTGCAGCATGGAGAAAAAATAAAAATATAGGTTATGAAATGGGAAAACAAAATATAACTCACAATAAATAAATAAACGAGACCACAAATACACATGTATGCATTTTCCTCAACTCTAAACCAAGTCAGATAGTTCAAACACATCTAAGGATGAAAGAACAACCAAAAAATGCTTCTATAAGTACACTGAAGAAATTAAAGACACTAAAACTAAATTAGACATACAGTAAGATGAAAAACACAAACAGAAGTACAAAATCTCTAAGAAGGGAAGAGTGAAATAAACTACTTCATTATTCATCGTAATCACAAGGAAAACAACACACTTATTTCTTACAATCTGAACTGACCTTAGGGGTACACTCTATACGTGGCTCTCCTTCAGGCTTTAATCCAATTACCTAGAGGAGACAAAGTTAAAATATTTACAGATCTTCTTCCCCCCTTTCCGTTCTTACAGACTAAATTTGAAATTTTGCCCCACTAAGTAGAAGTCTGTACAGGGAGTAAATCTATCCAGAGTCATTTTTACCTGAACACAATTTTAAACTAGGACTACGATATTAAATATTGTTAAGTTAAATAGTTTACTCAGGTTGACTCAAAATAGTTACAGTAGTCACAAATTTTTCTTATTTTACATTTAGCACAGAACTGTAGTAGCTCAAAACAGTTAGCAATTAAAGTAACAGGTAACATCATTGAAAAGTCAAATACTTTGTGAAATTTTCCTCACATTTCATAGTTTAACAGTCACAGAATGCACTACATTCTAGTTAAGAGTTCTGGAACACAAACATGAAGTGAAACACTTCACTTTGCAGAGTGGTCTAGAATCTGTTTCACAGAACAGTAAGTAAAAGCCAAGAACAATATACTTCTTAAAACAGGATTCACATATTTTGGTGCAAGCAGTCAAAGCCAATACTTCGTAGTGTATTAGAATTCTCAAAAAGGCCACTTCATACTACTCTGAAATTGCTCAATGTTTCAGTAAATGACACTGTTCAAGAAATGCAAATATCCTGAGTAGCAAACCAAACACATATTTCAGTACTTTCCAGAGTAGTTTTTTCATACAGCAGTAGTTGGGAGCATTTGTATTAAGAACAAAAAAATAAGTTGGCACTTACTCTATTCATTTTTACAAGCACACAGGGAGTTCCTTTAGAATAGCCAAAATTTCTATCTTCCTTCCCAGAGCACTGTCCAAGCTCAGAGAGGTTAAATCGACAAGCCTTTTTAACAGCAGCATCACTCTGATCAAAGATCTTTCCTGGGGTACAATCTATGTTTTGGGACTGCTTTGAATCATTATATGCTAGGAAACAAAAACAGCTTGTAAATCAACAGTATAAAACATCTAAGTAGCCAAAACCTGCAGATGCCTAAACAAATAATTACTGTGTTACTTCCCTAATAGTTTTCTCAAAGAAGTATTTTCAGAGCACTGTCTCTTACATCCATCTTAACAAACATGTTTTCAAAGCCTACAGACAAGTAGCAGTGTACTTGAATGAAAAATAAAGAGTATTACAGAAGAATTAATACTTTCCTGCTTTTTAAACTGTAATAATAATCACAGCTTCATTAACTTCTGTACGTAAACTAACTACATATTCTAAGCCAATAATACATTAAAATACAATCAAGTTTTTACCTGGGAAGTCAACCAGTTTTCCCTTTGCATATGCTTCTTTTACAAATACACAGGAAAACTTAGAAGTATTTCACTACTTAATATTAAATTGTCTCTACATTTACATCAGGCAGTATAACTGATGTTATACTAACATCTCAAGTTGTTTCTCACTTTCCGGTGTTTCTGCAGTGCACAGACCACACAAATGCTAAACTACACCCATTTAAAATACTTCGTGGTTTCTTCTCCTCTCTTACAACCCAGCCCCCAGCTAACAAAGTGAAATGGACAAAGGGAAAGTTCATCCTCGATGCAAGGCCCACAGAACTGCAGGAAGCAAGTACTCATGAAATGCAGCATTCCTCTTAGGAACCCTTGGCACAGCTCTGAAAGAAAAGCCTACTCATTGAAACTTTTAGTAGGCACCAGAACTACGAATATGGAGATTCCAGTACAGCTGTAGCTAACAAAGCAATTCATGCACACAGGTGAGATTTCACAGCACCTTCTTCACTCTGACTTACAACTTCGAGGGGGTTAAACTTATTAATATTTTCAGTTGATTTCCATATTATTAGAGTAAGTGTACATACAGGCACATACATAAAATAATGTATGACAAAACAGTGATTTTGCCATCCTTTAGACTTGTCCTGTGTTACCTTTTCTCTGTGTTCTAAATTAAGTGTTTTAATATTCCTGTGTGTAGACACTGTGTATCAGAGTGAAAAATCAATAAATTGCAATTAATTTCATCTTTGTGTGCCTCATTTTTCAAACAGACACTCAAATTCTTCAGACTAAAGTATTCTCACTCTTACTAAATCATTTAGATTAAGACTAATCAGATAAATCTTGATAAACTTAGATTAAGACTAATCAGATAAACGTGACCATCTCAAATACTAACAAAGTATTACTATACTATCAAATACAAGACCTATGTTATTTTAAATGGAATTCTTTTGGCATAAGTAATTTCTACACCTTACAGCATTTCAATAACATCACCCAAAACTCTCCATTATGTACGGCACTATTGCTCATACTCAGGCTCCCTGTCCAATACAGGCATTATACTTTTTCTGTAATATACAGACTTTTAGAATACATCTGCAGCAACCCTGAAATTGCACTAGTCTCCATTAGCAATTAGTAACTACAAGCAAGAAATGAAATAATGTACTCAAGATTAAGACTCCTAAATTGCTTGGGCAATTGTAACTTACATTCAAGGAAGTTTTGAAGCGTAGTAACATATTCTGAATATGATTGGCTGTCACTCCTGTTAAAGTAGAATTCCAGTGCAGTGTCTGGCTTTGGTGAAATCATAAGTCCTTAAAAATAAAAAGTTCAAGTTAGCTTCACCACTCTAACCCCAACTCAAACATCCATAAATTGGAAAATGTCTATCATCTGTAAAGAAACATTAATGTCACCCCTACATTCCATAGTACTGGAAGGTACTTTGTGTTCAAAGCCAGTAATCAAAATCAGCATTACATTATTTAACATTTAAATCCAACCCAATGTATAACTGCAATTCACAAACCAAACCCAAGTGATTAGGAAAAGCAAAATCAGCAGTTTAATCACTTTCAATCAAAGATTTTTACTGATCCACACTCAGCAGATTTAGCTTAAAAAAATAATTGAAAAAATACCCAAAAGCACACCCAGAAAACCTTCACTTCAAGCAATAGTTCAAAGCTTTAGGCAATACAGAGCGAAGCTTTGATTGTATTATTCTCATAGAAACATAAATTTCTCATAGAAAAATATTTTAAATTTTTGATTATTAATAAAGGTGGCTTGAAAGTTACCCCAGTCAAAACAGACAAGCCAAGTTAGTTTTCAGTCTTCTCCTCCATCTCCTCAAACCAAGTTTAGGCACCACCTGTTCCACGGAGAACACAAGACACTCGGCTGGGCTCAGCCAGGCCCGGGAAGCGGAATGTTCCGGAGCTGCGTCCCAGCCCCACGCCCGAGCCCCTGGAACGGCAGCTCAGCTCCTCTGGGGCTCCTCGGGGGCACGAACCACCCACGGCCAGGAGCCACAGCTGCAGGAGGGACGAGGCCACGGGTCACCAAAGGCCGAATGCGGCCTCGGCTGCAGGATGGACAAGGCACGCGTGGAATAAAGTAGGCACGGCCCTCTCCAGAGCCGAACTGCCCCTGCTTCCCAGCACGTGGCCCAGAAAGCTGCAGAGGTCAAGCTCAGGGGTTTCTCTGGAGCAGGAGAAAGCAAAAGGCACACTGATACACCAGCCTGTGCCACCCAGAGCTGCCACTTACACTGGTACTTGATGCTTCTATTACTCATCACAGCTTCAGCAGCAGATGAAATAGCACTACACCACCTGATACTGCAGCAAAGATTAAATCAGTTCAAAAAAGGGTGTATAACTGATTGTTTTATTCACGCTACCTTAAAGTAACTCTTATTTAATATAAATAATTAACACAAGATAAAAACCCTGCAGTTGTGATTAACATGCAGAGTGTGTCCATGCATCTGTCTCTTCAAGGACAGCTGAGAGCGGACATTGTAGTTGCACAAAAGAGAAAAAACAAAACAAACACAAAAATCCAAACCTCAACCTATATTTCACCAGATTCATTTTCTTCTAAATTAGAATATTAAAATTGTTTCATCAAAGTCAACTTTGACATAAAGGAAGAAGCTGCAATTACGCAATTACACAGCAACTGACTGTATCATCTTAGGATGCCATGTAGTTTTCCTGCTCTCCAGCAAAATCAATTAAAACTAGATACCCAAATGAGTCAAATTTAAGGCAGAAAACAAAAATCTCAAAGAAAAAAAGAAATTAAAACCAGACCATCAGACATTTAAGAAAGTAAGACTGCAGTGGGAAGATAAAGCCAGGTTACTGTAGTTAACCACCACAGTAAGGTTTTGTAAAGCATATCAAGAGTGTAGTTCAGCAGCCCAGGTCTATCAAGGATTTACTGACAGAAATGACCAAGCTTCTCACCCAAAGGCAGAAATTATTTACAAATACTTGTAACTTGCAAATAATAAACATCTATACTAGAAATTCATCGCCGACAAATGTCTTTCAGCTTTTAAAAAACCCCAAATACAATTTAATGGTTTCTATTCTAGGTCTTTTATAGGAACCCAAATAAATCATAAATCCCCTTTTTTTGCAGTAACAGCAGTTAAATTATTTCCATGGAAGCCACAAGTAAAGGCCTTAATGACTGACAGTCCATATAAAGCTACAAACACTATTCTGACTGCAGAGTACTTTGCACCATTACAGTAATTTTCTGGCCTTCACACTGAACTGGGATTCAACAAAATAAAAGGCAATTAGTAGCAGGGCTGAAAAAATCACTGAAGGGGTTTTACACATTAGGAGCTTTTAGGGAATAAAAGATTACTACCTACAGAACTATACTGTAAATGAAGGACTTAAATGGTATTTTTCAAAGGGAATATGACAAAATAACAAAATTAGACAGCAATTAATGAAAAAAAATAATTTGAAGATATTTACTGCTTCAGGGGAATATCAGAAACATCCTACGAAGAGGGAACTGCTCCACTTCCAGTGGATTATATTCTGCCTAAAAAACTATGGTGTAAATTCTACAGAAAAAGACATTTGAAGGACTGATGCACAGACTGTGGGAGATGCAGGATTTGAGCTCTTCTAGAGGAACAGAATTAACAGCCTCAGCATAGGATCACATGTAGGATTGTAAAAGAGATTATATTATTTTACAATTCCAGGAGTGATTTAACAAAAAAGGTTTTAAAATCATCTGGATTTGATTTATACTATTATACCCCAGCGTACAAAGCAAGTGAGATATCAATTATAAAAGGAATCAATTGTGAGATTTCCAAGTATGTTTAACATAAGAGCAGAACCTCTGACCTACGGCATCCAGGTTTTGTGTGTAGATTTTAGGGTTTTTTTAAGAATTTTAGTTTACAGCCAGGAACATTACATGTCTCACTGCAAATGAAAAACGACAGAGTTAAGGAGAAACACTGAAACAGAAACAAGCAATTTGATTAACTTTAATGTATGAGTTACTAAAGACATGGTTAAAAAAGAGATTTAATTCAGAAATGTTACAGGAATTCTTCAATTAAAAACTAACTGTGGCATACATACTTTTAAAAACAAACATCCCTTATGACTTATTTCAAAACCAAGGAAAATTAATACCCTGAACTACATGAGAGAAGAAATGTCACACAAGCCCAGCATTAAGCCACAGCTACCCACAGCTCCATCCACTACAATGCTTCTGACTTCCACACAGACACAATGGAAATGGGGAAGAAATGGTCAACTAAGCCATTCCCCCCCCACCCTGGCATCTAGCCCATTCTTAGCTTGAAAAAACAGCACAAATCCTCAAAATCCCTTACGAAATGACACTTGTTCGAGAAGCTAGAACACTACAGCAAAACAAATTCTGTTCAGAATCCAGAGACATTTATCACACTGGCTCAACTGCAACTTGCTCACACATCACTGTACCATCTTAAGTGTGGATACAGCTCCAAGATAATGTTCAATTTTAAGAGCTTTGCATTCAACAAAAAGAAAAAGTATTTAAAAAAATACTGTTGTCTCACTTCCACCAATATATTATTATATCAGGAAGACAAATACCTTATTACTCATTCTCATTTGTACAGGGTTGTTTTTTTTAACATACAGTTCCTTGAAGCAGCCAACAGTGAGACAGGTGGGCAGTGCACAAAGGAAGCAAGACACCACTTTCAGTGGCAGCTACGTGCTACACAGACAGCTTCATCATAAAACAAGAGCCTTTCTCTAGTGGATCCCTACGTAACAGGCCAACAATCCCTGAAATCCACAGACATTCCATTTCAGTTGGAAACTACCTAATACTGCAATAAAAACTCTGCAAAAAGGCCTCTGTACCACAGTCCTTACACAGTCTTGAGCAGATCACACCCACAGTATGGCCATCCTGTACCTTCTGCAAAGTATCAAACACTAATCAAGGTGCCTTCCATCTGATCCAGGAGAACTGGTATAAAGTATCTTTAAAGCAATTTGATTAAATTATAAACCCACTTCTACATCAGCAAGCTGTGTGGGTCGGCAGGCAAAATTGTGGTCTACATGAAAAATTCAACTGACAGGAGCTTAGAGGAAAAAAACCAGCAAAAGTTAGTACACACACAAAAAGCCACTTCCTGAATTTATGCTATAAACATATATAACTTGCCTCACACCAAGTTTTACCTTTGCAACCTGCAAGTAACTCAATGATTTTCCATAAGCAGTTCATACTTCAAAAAAGCTCTCAAATGAAACTCAGTTGTTAAACCAGAGAGAGGTTTATGAAAAAATAAATACAGTGTTACCTGGACTAGAAATCCGGTCACGGTATTTCGGTATATCACTGCTCAGTGTCTGAAGCATAACCCACATTGTGAATGTGAAGAGGGCTGCTAGGAAGCCATAGAATACCAGATAGAATAGCAAGATCAATCCTGTAAAGAAAAAGCTAAAATTATTATTTTTGTTTTATCTAATTCCATTACCTATTTTGAAAATCAAAAATGGAAAATTAGCAATACAATGTTTGTAGTCACAAATATGCCTCTAGCATACATATGTAATGCACAGTGCACAATAATGCATACAAAGAGGTTTCCTTGATATTTTGATTCTTAGAGCTTACAGGGCATTTTAGCATCTCTAAGAGAAAAGCATTAAAAACCACTCTTTGGGCTATAAAGCAAAGCTGGCAAAAATGACTAAGCAGTGCATTCGAAAAAAAAAATAAACTGTCACTTGATTACTGGAATTTTAGCTTTGTAACTGGTTTTTGGGAGATGAAGAACTGAGGGAAAAGATAAAACTGGATCCAGACCAGGGAGGAAGCAACTGGCGCTTTAACACAGTTGGTATCTGAGGGAACTCCACACAGAGCAGTCCTTCACATACGTCCTGTTACAAGATAGTTCTCAAGGTGAAAATGCTTTCTGCCACGTTTTTGAAAACAAACCAAGCCTTCTCTTCAGATTTATCCAGCCTAACACACATACCTGCTTTACCAATCTACCTTGGGGGCCCAGCAAGCACAGCAAATTCACCAAATACACAGATATTACCAACTTCAACTTGTTTCATTAACTGAGCACTCAATACCAACCTAAAAACACATACGGGATTCTGTTTTAAGACTGAGCATGCATCTGAGACTTAAGGACACATGCAGAGACCGTCAAAAAGAATGGGAGCTATTTAAAGTACTGAGAGGACTGGATGCTTGGACTGATAGCCGTCTTTAGAAGTGTTCTAATTCAAAAACATAACCAAATGTTGACAAAATTCAATTTTTCTTGGATATTCTAGCTGTGAGGGTGCTATCAGAAGCCAGAGATGTAACTCAGGTGTGAAGAAAAGCACTTCAAAACCATTATGCAGCATCCTACTACTGACACTTGATTATGTGAGGGAATCAAGTGCAGAACTTTTTAACCTTTAAAGGAAAGAGCAAAAGCAAACACAACTGTACCCCAGTGCTATGCACTGTCCACTGGAAGATGACAAAAAGAAGCCTAAGCCCTGGCTCCTGTCCCAGAAACTATGCTTGGATTTTGCACTGAAATAGTCTCTAGTGTAGTATGGTCCCCAGAAACCCGTAACTGCTAAAAATCCAAGAACCCGTTTTACTTCTCCCAAAAGAATTCTGCATACATCTATTAAAATAATGATGTGGTTTCCAAATTCTTTACTGTAAATAAAGTTCTCAACAGCAACCAGCTGAATGTCAGTGGATTTTCCGTTTGGTTTTAGTTTTCAATTTCACATGTTGAGGAAGTGACTTACCAATCTGCAATAATCTGAAAAAGACCAGCTATTTAAAATACATTTGAAACCACCAAGCTGTAAGATTCTATGAAGCAATTAGAAGAAGCTAAGTATGCAAACACAGAAACGAGACTACTCTATAATGAACAAGACAGCTGGACATCTATTGTGAATGATTGCTAAGGTTATTTAGAAGCTATTTAGCTGCTAAAATGAGAACATAAAAACAAATAGTAGAAATTCTAGTCAAAAAAAGACATTACAAAAGTTGTATCTGTATTTGGCACAGCAGCAATTTGTTTTACCTATAAGCTTATAATTGCTTTAACTGGATTCAAAACAGAACAAAGATCTTCTGATTAGTAGCCAATGTGTTCTGGTATTACAAAACCAACCAAACAAAAAACCTCCTTTACAAACACTCTGGGCAGCTCACATTTTGATCCATACAAGTTAAACTACTGGATACTTTCATCAAACTGTCTACAAAGTACATTTTCCATCAAGCAACCAAGACATTCATCAAACAGTCCCAATGGAATGGAAGAATTTGACACGTAACACGAGACAAGCAGCTACCATGGCAAGTCGGAGTAAAAGCAAGAAAATCGGGGAAAATTAATTCAGTATTTTAATTTCTGAAACAATAAGCCAAACTTCATTGGAAAAAGAAAAAACTGATGAGCATAACATGAGTAATGAGAACACCACGGTGTGCAGTTCTAAGCAGACATGGCCCTAAGAAGAGTCCTGCTCTGGGCCAACAGTACCACATCACCTGCATTCCTGGCCTCGGAGCAGAGCCTGAACAACAGGTGCCACAAGGGGCAGCTCTCCCCCTTGGGGTCACTGGTGCCCCCCACCTGCACAGCCCCTCAGTCCAGCGGGGCCAGGACCCCTTCCCCACCACGGGCAGCAGCAGGGCAGAGCCGGGGACCCCTCACGGCCTGGGCTAACTCACAGTACAGGGGTAACAGTGATCCCCACTCCGTGCTGGAGACTGCACCGACAACAGCACCTTCCCCAGCCCCTCTCCCTCCCCGCAGCAGCCCAACCAGCAGGGATACACAGCAGGAGCACGGCTGGAAAGGCTGTTTCTATTCACAGCCCTGAAGCTCCACCAGCCTCCCCCAGCCCGGCAAAGCGCATGCCTGCTCACACTCAGATTATTTTTAATCCTTATTTTAATACAGCTTGTAAATGCACTGCAGAACGCTGTCCACTAAACTGACCCATTTACACTGCTTTGCCACATTAAAAACAGGGAAAAAACAAACAATAAAAATCCCCTCTGCACCTTCCAACAGCCCCAAACTGAGTAAGCAGCTCTTTGTGAGCCAATTAGTACTAATTATCCTTAGCTAATCACAGTGAGCAAGCCATAACCTGTCAAGAAATTCTGCCAAAATAACTTCACATAACACTGGATTTCTTGTCAGGAAACAAGATGTACCCAAGGAACAGCGAAAAGCTATCCTCCGTATTTCCTCCAAACAAAGTTCAGCTTCCACATCTAATATCCAGCTCAATTCAGCTGTTGTAGAACATCTTGTACACCAAAACGATAACACAAGAAAAATTCAAAAATTAAATTCTGCATTACAGTTTACCTAGTTGTTTTGGTTTGCTTTTCTTTCTGCAGGGCATCACAGTACCTAAAACACTTCTTCCTATCCCAACCTCATTGACAAGCAAGTCAAATCTGGAAAACTTCAATTCCTGAACCAACATGTTGGTCCTGTCATTAGCTGGAATTCATTTGCAGGAGTTGAAACACTTCTCCACTGTGAAAATTACAATTTCTGACTCTGGTGAACGCAAGATATCACATACCTGGCCATTATTTCCATGGAATACAAACTTTCCAAACATTACATGCCAAAAGCAATGAAAAGCATGTTATTCTGGCATAAACCAGACTGGCAAACCCACTTGTATGTAATGCATAGTTAGATATATACAGGCATCAATATAAACACTCCCACAAACAGGGTAGCAACTATTCAACATTACCTGCAACAACAACAATTAAATTCTGTTTTTATGGTTTGCTGGATTCCATGCTGCGCTGATCCTATCACCTGCATGATTGTCTTTCAGCATCTTTAATGAGAGGGATTTAAACACCCAAGTGATGTTCCTACTGACTACTATCAGTACCAGGAACATCAAGGAGTTTTAGTGCACATGCAGATGATTTCCTTACCGTAACGTAACATTGAACAGTGCAATAATCACTGATCTTATTTCTTGGACACTCGAGAATTACTGTTTTCCAGATTTGGGCGACAGCAGAGGGAGGAAGAGAAAGTCTTGGAAGAAATATAATCTCAGTCCCATGTTATATTTTATGTCACATTAAGCCAGGGCCCCAGACGGAACATGGCTACACCTCAGGAGACAATAAAAACTGTCAAGTGCAACATTTGTGAAGAATCACAAAAGGCAGGGTCTGATGCCATGATTATTCATTTAGAACACCCCCCCCACCACCACCAAATACATTTACTGTACTACTAGAGCATACTGATATCTGTAACAAGACAAAGCAAGATGCCTTTTTCAGAGCAATCTGAACCAAGGAAAATAAAGTATTCTACTGCAATAGCAGACAGTGATGCCAGAATGTTTAATATTACACTACTCATGAAGAAAGCTAAATGACAATAAAACCCTGCTCAAAACACCAAAAAAGAAGACAGAACAACCATCTCAGAAAAGCAGTTAAAACTCTGACAGCACTTTTTTTGTCTTTGAATTCTAACCAGGAATTCAGTGAAGACAAAAAAAGATGCAAAGCTGGATCCCTTGTTATGGTGGCCAACACTGACATGGTGGAAAGCTTTCTGAAAAATAAGGTGTTGGGTTTTGTTGTTAGGATTTTTGTTTGTAATTACAAACATATATCTGTGCACCAAATGACATTCAAAAGAAAATCAGGAGATCTGAATTTCTATGCAATTCAAGGCAATGCCACCTCTACCTCAAATACCCTGACACAACCAGCTTTACAGAACAACTTAAATACACTTGACATGACATCTAGCATGACCAGAGATGAAGTACTGCTACAGTCTATATTCCCCTTCTTTTTTGGCACAAATTATTTTTCTGTAACCTTATGTGAAAAGAATTAACTATCTTGTAGGACAGTGCACACATCTGAGCACGCAATGAGCATCTCAGTACAAGACGTTTCTGATGATCTCACTCCATTCTTGCTAACTCTAGGGCAGACACGGCACCTTGCCATTACAGGCACAGACAGATGCTGATCTTCCTTCCACTTGCAGGAAGGTTCCACCCAGCAGTGAGCCGAATCGTCCTTTCTCTGCTCTACCTGATTAAACGCTGGGTGTAGCCCAGACCCACCCTCATTCCCATTACCTCTTCGAGGACTATCAGCACCCCTCATGCCTTGCTGCCGAGAACAGCACAGCCTCAAGTCAGCAGTTTTTTCCAGTAGTCTCTTTTAATACAAATGATTCTGCTGAATAATTAAAAATAGACGTTTTGGGGGGGAGTGTGTATAGGTTTGGATATCCACTTGTGAAAGATTCAAACTGAAGTACCCCTCAAGTCTGCAAAAAAGTAAGGTGAAAGTCTTCAAGTCTTTTTTTCTGCTGAAGGATACATATTATAGAATTTTCACCAAGCTGTAAAAAGCAGCTCTTTACCAAACTCTAAAATGAAACCTCTGTTACATGACAAATGAGCATAGGAACCACTTGTGTTTGATCTTTTCACAAATCCTGACGTGGAGTACTCCGATGCCATAGCATTGGGATTCACAGAGAATCACCACCTTGCAGTTACCATTTTACCATTTACATAAGCCCCCGGGACTGTGTCAGACTAGGGCAAAACATGCACACACTGTGAATAATTACTTAACGGCTTCTCTGCCGCCCCTGTCTTATTTCTGCGAGGAAGGTGTCTTGAGACAAGAGAAATACGCACAGAAGAACCAGAGCCAGCTGAATTCTCATGGTGCTGCCCCTGGAGACAGGGCAACCCAGCAGACTGGCAACCAGAGCTCTCCTCCCCTATGTCCTCGCCTTTCAGCCCAGATACCAGCAACGGAAAAGGAACTGTGGTTGGTGAGAGAGCTCTAGGCTCATACCTCTACTGTAAGAGCAGGAGACCAAACCCTGCATAGTCTCCTGTGCCAACAGAGCCACCCAGTTAGTGTCCTGCCATTAATAAGTAAAACCAAACACCATGCCCTAAAACAGTCAGACTATAATTAAATTAAATAAGCACAGCATGTTAATGCCAAAATAAACAAATATTGATGAAAAAATACACTGAAAATATGATTTTACTGAACATTCCGTTCCTAATGTCCAGGCTAAGGAAATGGTATATAGTGGTAAGCAGATGCCAATCACCTAAACTACTAAATAAAACTTCTTAATGAAGTAAAATTATTTGACTTGCATACGCAAAGTAAAATAATTCAAACTGTTTATAGATACTTTCAAGTAGCTGTAGAAACTCAGTTGCCAACTAAGTCATCTCAACTTCAAATGTTATCCATTGGCCTTGGTCTAATAACAGTCTGAGTGACTTATCCTACTAGATGGGTTTAAACAGAGAAGTTGGTTTCATCTTCACCTTAAAAAAAAAAAATTAAAAATAGCAAGCTATTTCTAACATATCTACAGTCTGTGCTGCTCAGCCTCATGACACAGCCAGACTTCTGCAATCCACACACCCAGCCCACGCACTTGAGGAAACCTGCCTGTACAGAAAGATCCCTTAGACAACAGCATAGTGGAAATTTCCTATCCTTTGCTATTCAACTGGCAGAGTAGCCGCAAGCTCTTATTTCCATCTGAATGGAGGGGAACTCCGGTAAGAGCTCGGGCCCTCTCCCGACAGACAGGAGACACTGGCACGGCAGAGAAAGCACACCCCATGCACAGTCCTCTTAAAGCTCCTCCTCGCTCTTTCAACATCAGTATTCATTGAGATCGTGTCAAGGCCAAGGATGTATTGGCCTGTTCCTTAACACCACGCTGAGAGTCTTGTTGGTTTTGTAAGCACAACTATTACGTATCCCAACTACATCCAAGTTTTGGGAGGAGACGCAGCATTTTCTGAAGTCAGTAAATACGTCCCATGAGGCCTGAAGAAACATCCTAATATTAAGCATTTATACAACTGTTTAGTATGAGAAAACACACTCGGAAAATCCAAATATTTTTATTGGAAGCAACCAGATTACGATAACATGCTTTCCAGCTCAGAAGAAAGCAAGAGGATGACTACCTGAAAATAAGAAAACAAACACCGCCTTCACAGGCTTTACTGGAGAGTCTTCATTTAAAGCTTCCTTTAAGAAAATAAAAGGCCCAGAAGCCCTACGCTGGAACAAATTTAGCACGATGACGCACAACCACACACAACGATCACTTTCTGGAATCGGGGCTCATGAACTTTTGGGGAGGCGGGGTGGCGATTTTCCTTCACCTTCTCTCCCCGACCCGCGGCTCCAAGTACAAAGGCAATTCGCACTCATTCATTCCGGATTCCGGGCGCCGCCGGGGCGCGGGGGGGGCGTCGGGCACGGCTGGAGCGGGGGAGCTGCCCCGGCACGCGCGGGCTGCGGGCGATGCCGCGGGCGGGGCCGCCCCGCACCTCGCGGCGGAAGCCCGTCACGGCCGCACCGCGGCGGCCCCCGGGGCGCCCCCGGCAGAGCGGGCGGGTGAGGAGCCCACGGGCCCGCACCGGCCGCGGGGCGGGCGCTGAGTCAGCTCGGGACGCGCCCCGGGAACTCCCCCTTCCCCCCGACCCCCACCCCCGCTGTCACGGACGGAGCTATTTTTAGAGCAGCGGTTGTAACGGACGCCCGGGCGCGTGCGCCGCCGCGGCCGCGCGGGCCGCCTCACCTGTGCGCCATCCCCGCGGGGACCCTCCCGCATCCCGTCCCCTCGGCCCCGCGGGGGCCCTCCGGCCCGTCCCCTCATCCCCGCGGGGGGCCCCCCCCGCATCCCGCCCCCGCGCACCCCCACCTCCCGCGCTCGGCCCCGCTCCCTGCCGCCCCTCGGCTTCGCCGGCGCCTCGCCCCGCCCTCGTCCCCCGCGGCAGCCCTTACCCCAGCTCTTCGCCGTGCGCCCCAGGAACTCGCCGCTGTTGGGGTTGTAGATGAACTGCCGCCACTCGGCCATGCTCTGGCGGAAGGGCTTCTTCGTTTCCTTAGACATGGCGAGGCGAGGAGCGGCTGCGTCGCGCACTCCGGCGGCAGACCCTCCCCGGCAAAGAAAGCCGCAGCCAGCGCCCGCTCCCAACCGCTAAGTAACTGCGGCCGCGGCGCCCGGCGGGAGAGCGGGCGGGGGCCGGGCACGCCGGGACCTTCCCCAGTCCCGCCCTCCTTCCCTCGGGGCGCCCCCGCGCCGGGCGGGCCCCGCCGCGCTCCGCCCACGGCCGATCCCCGCTCGCCGCGCGCGCCCCCTGCCGGCCAGCGCCGCCCTGCCGCGGGCCCGAGCGGGGCCGGCCCGGCCGAGCGGGGCGCGGGGAGCGCCCGGCACGGGGCCCGCACGGCCGCTACGGGCCTGCCGCCGCTCCCCGAGCCCGCCGGGCCCTGGGCTCCCAGCCCGGCTCCGGCACCCAGCCCGGCTCCGGCACCCAGCCCGGCTCCGGCACCCAGCCCGGCTCCGGGCACCCGTGACCCCGCCATGTGCCCGGCCGGTGCAGCGCCGGGGATGCTGCGCGGCGCGGCGGGTCCTGATGCACGACCATCTTAGAGAAGTGCCAGGGAACAGAAGGTGTGACCCCCATCTCGGCACTCGCCGTGATCCTGCACCACCCCGAAACACGACGTGACAGAACACGAATGCGTCAAGATGCTACAGAAGCGCTGTTGGTAAGGTGACTCCTGGAGCTTAAGGGCTCAAAAGCTCCCTTGCTGTCACGCTCCTGAAGGTCGGAATAACACAGCACACAGCCCCTTCGGCGTCCCCCGGCTTGCAGCACAGGAGCAGCAGCCTCCATTTACTCTCTGGCACGGATCGAGAGCTGGAATTCTCTCTCCCTAATACGAAGCGGAGCAGCGGCAGCCCCCCCGCACCCCCAGCCCTGGGGATCAGCTCCAAGGTGTTCTCCCTCTCACAGAGCTCTCAGCCAGGGTCAATAATGGCATTAACCGGGGCCTTGCAAAACTCAAGTGTGACAGGAGAGTTCCTGCATCAAAGCAGTTCTTAAAAACAGTAAGAGACCAAACCCGAGTGGAAAAGCTACACCAGACTACATCTTAAAAATGTAAGAAAAGCAATTTAAGAGATGTCTTATGAGGAAATACGTATTTATCAGCATGGTTAATCTAAATCTTTACAATGATTGCAGTATTGCCAGAAAGCAGTAAATGTAAAGTATAAAATAGAATACATCTATTTGCTTCTCGAACTTCTGATTGCAGTAGTCTCTACTGTTACAGTACAACATCTAAATCATTCCATTTGCTGTAGGACAACAACAGAAAATAATGTATCACTCACTAATTACTCCGTGTCACACTGCTCAGCTAATAGATTCAATTTCAGACCAGAAATAAGCCATCTCCATTTTTATTTTTCTTCTAAATGTCACCAAGCAAAAGACTGACTGTCATTCCATTTTAACATCTGCTTTGCTGAATTTTTTTTCCAATTTATTCAAATAGGCATCCTACACTATTAGGGAATAAGATGTCAGCAAAATAGACCTATAGCAGTCTTTTTGGACTGGTCACCATACGGATTCAATAACATTAAAGTTTACTAGATGCAAAGAACTGTGAAAATACAGATTTTAAAAATCAGATTGTCTCTAAGAAACGACCAAGCCCTACATTATGCAATGAAATATCAACAGCTAAATACATTTTTTTTTTCTTAATTAAAGAAATGGTAAACCAAAGTATTAGAGGAACTAGTATTATCCAACATCACTGAAACTCTTTGGTCTGCACATCCTTAAACACAGGAATCTTTTTGTACTCTAATCCAGTGAGTTTCAGAGGCTCAGTTTAATAAATGTTATGCTCATTTTTAAAATCAGTGATCTCCTGCAGCCCAGCCTGACTTGGATGGAGCAGTGGATCCTCATCCCCACTGAAAATCAAACTGTTTCTGAGATGGAGCAGGGTCAATATCCTGACTCATGGACATGTAAACCCATGAGCTACACACTGATCCCAGGTAAAATAGTGGAAGGGTCCCTCCATCCTCCAGTGGATACAAAGTGCTGAATGAGCACAGCCTGGTGTGCCCCACGTTCCTGTGAGAGAGAGCCCAGGCCTGGACATCAGCCCCAGAGTCGGGGCTGGGTGGGCAGAGCCCTGGCACAGGGACCAGCACAGCCCTGGCAGTGCTACATCACAGCAACTGGAAAAGAACTAATGCAATCTAACGGCATAAAAACTTGTCTGCTAGAAAGCAGACATCTGCACACATTGGTGAAGAAATGGTACAAAAACACCTGCAGCCACTTCTGGTATTTCCAATAGCAGGGAAATATTAGTGATAGTTCAAAGAGTACTGAAAAATTATCCAGTGGGCAGAAAACAAGCTAACATAGACTATGAAGCTTCCCCATTTCAGCTTATTTAAAAAAACCCAAACAAACAACCAAACAAACAAAACCCAACAAAACCCCAAACAAACAAACAAAAAAACCCAAGCCTGACAAGAGACTGGATTACTTTGAGAAGGTACTTAAATGTAGGAAAGATATCTCATTGGTCTGACCTTTTCAACCTGGCTGACAAAGGCAATGGTATTCATTTGCTGGAAACTGGAGCAAGACAAACCTAATGTTGACATTTCCTGACTCTGAGGGCAATTAAACATTTAAATAATTTTTATCAGCAGAGATAGTGGGTATACCTTTGCTTGGGTTTTAAACATGAGATTAGATATACTTTTGAAAGACAGGTTTTAACTCAGGTTTGGCAGAAATCCAGTTGCATGTGTCAGGATGTTACTGAAATACTTGAGCTGGTTCCACAGAGAGAAATGAGGGAATGGCACTGCTGGTTCTGAATATGGGTGTCTGAACATCGTCAAGCATTGGCTCATCTCACAGACCATTCAGCACTAAGAGTGCTCCTCAGTTAGCAATTTCTTGTTTCTCTGGAGAGGCAGCTTTATCTGTATGCTGATCTTTGTAATGCCTCATCGGTAATACTTATTTCCCAGAGCACAACAGGAAGAAAACCACCTTGAAAACAAGGTATGGTGATGATGCTAAAACTGTAAATCATAGAAAACAAAATACTCCGAACTTAAAAAACATTGCCTAAACATACCTGCTAAGTTCTTTTTTAAAATTGTCATGCAGAACTCTGGGGAAAAAATTAAAATATGATAGGTGGCAAGATTGTAATTGTTAACAGTACAGAAACTCTTCAGAGGGCAGTTCTTCAGCACATGGGAGAGTTTTTTGCGTGTGTTGCTAAAGGGAATTTCACTTTGGCCCGTTGGAGAATTCCTGAAAAGTAGAAAGCCATCCCCTTCTTTTCTAGTTTGTGTCTAGGGTGGACCACAGCATGACACAACTTTGGCACGACTTGGATAGCTCCCTGGGGCTGCTGGAACTTCCAGAGGGGCCTGCCCAGTCTCGTTTCAAAGCAGCTTTTGAATTGCAGGAGACGTACGCATCAGGCTCAAATCTGTTCCTTTATCTTCAGCTAAGTTTAAACTGGAATTAGAAGATACACAATAAACTCAGGAAGGAACAACTTCAAAAATACTGTGACTGAAAAGTATTATCTACTTCGCTGTACAAAATACCAAGACACACGTTTTCATGAGAAAAATACGTACAAAAGACTTCCCACTAAAAATGAAAAAGAAAATGTCTGGCATTGTGAGAGTAGAAAGACTACAGAAACAGTTCTTGTGTTTGGGAGTTTGCCAGTGAATCAGAAAAGGCTGGTAAAAATGCATTCATTGTGCAGAGCCCCCTCACTCTGGAAAAAACTCCTTTATTCACAGAGACAAGATTCTGCTCTCATATATAGCATGATAACTCCTGTGAAGTCAATGGGAGCTGACTTGCATTACGCAGAGATTTTTGCCCAGATATTCAGTCTTTGTTTACAGTAGGAACAAGAGACTCTAACTATTGTTAAAAGCTATTTCACTGCTTATTTTTAATACAAAGTGTTCCAAGTGATGAAAGCTCAATTTGTAGGAATTTCATAACTATCAGGGGTTTTATCCATTTTATATCATGTTGCCAGAGTTCAGTTTCAGATTCTTTCTCATGGACAAGTAAAAGAGCTTCTTAACGAAAGCTGGTTTGAGAAGAGTTTATAAAAAAGAGGTATCTGTCTTAATTGCTGAAGCATTTTCTATCCTCTTGAGCTAATACTTTGTAAACAGCAACTGAGTGAGGGACCACAGGTGTTTACTGGCAAAGCCTGTCTACATCAGTGAAGAACAGATCTGAGACAGAAGAAAAGGGAGCTGGGCAAGACAGATGGTATTAATTCATGGCTACGTCTGGGATGGGAGCAGAAAGGGCAGGGACAAATGTGAAGCCATTAGGAAGAAGGGCTTAAGGGGGAAAATAAAGCACGTGACAGGCAGAGAGAGGAGTTTCGGGCTGGAAATTCAGTTTATGATGACATTCACATTAATTATCAAGTGCTGCTGAAGGACATGGTCCCTTCTCTCCCTATTCCACTGTCCCTTCCAACCCTGGCTGTGATTTTTAGCATCGGTGTTCATTTTACCCCATGATGACCTGATTCAGAGAGCTGAACTGAAAGAAAAGGAACTATACAAGTTTAGTTCCCTGACTCAGCTCACAAGGGAGACCAGGACAGACAGTAGGAGGAACAGGACGGACCACCCCTTTCAGTAGGAGCCCACAATTAGATTGGCAGAACCACATCCTGAGTTCAGCAGGGGACTCCGGCAGCAAGCCAAGGAGAAAGGCAGCACTGGCTAAGTCAGGAGACTGAGGCTGAACTGAAGAGTCTATGAAGACAAAACACTGTTGAAAAATTGATGTTAGAGGGAATGAAAGGCCTGGAGAAGTGAGGTCAGGTTTGGAAGGAGGAAGAGGATAGAAAGAAATTGCAGGAGCATTATGTTCTGCCCTTGAAAATACATTAGAAAATACTAAATTTCACTATCCTTTACCACCAAATTTTCTGATGCAAATTGTGAGCCAATGTGCATATGTCATTGCCTCCTGTTGTCATAGATGATGACAATTCCCTACCCTTATCAGTAACCAATGCATGCAGCAGGGAAGTCATTATCACTGCTAATAAAAGCAGTGGTATCATACCAATATGATAATACTGACATGTCTCTAGGTCATTAAAAAGCAGGGAAAAAAAAGATTGAATAACAACAAAACAAAAGAAGACAAAGGAAATTTGAACACCTGTGAGGCTACAAAATACCTTAAAGGTTGACTCACACATTGCTAAAGACAAGCAAGAAAGACTCATTATAAACTTTTCCTCTAAAAGGGATACCTACAAACCCAAAAATCTTTGGCAGACAAAATTTGATTTAATTTTTTCTGATTTTTATCTGGTTTGTCTGTTAAAATATCTATCACATGAAAGTGTTAATCTTTCTCATTCAGTTTTCCTTCTGTATCTGCATTTCCCTACTGATGAAAATTTATACAATGCAGCAGTTTGTGCAGATGACTCTGAAATACAATAGGTTGCCCCTATAATTTACTTAAATGGTACTGAGAAATTGTCCCACGATGGGAACTAGTATTTTCAGTTTTCCCAGCCCAGCTTTCTCCCCCCAGTCAAGTTGCTGAATCCCTTAGTGATCTTGAACAAATCGTTTAATTGCACCCGAATCAAGCCAGCGGGAGAAGTAAAGTAAAAAGCAGCTTTTCCCTGCAAACCAAACCCTGTGCCTGAACTGTGCTTTCCCCAGTAACCAGACACGAGTGAAAGTAACACATTTCCCCTTGGGACCATGGTGAGGGAGTCAAGCATTCCAAATGTGTTTCAAAACCTAGAAAATGGGCTCAAATTTGGTCTTGAAAGATATTCTTGCTAATCCAGTAATTAACGTTATGGTTTTGCATAGAATAAAGAATCTTAAATATTTAGAAGCATATAATTATAGTGTTTTTAAAAGAGTCACTATTACTTAAAACATATTAATTTACTTGTTCACTTCAAACAGACTAGATCTCAACTGTTATGTTTTTTAAACTCTGGTGGCTTACTTAATGAATGCTTGTGACTCATAAGACCTATTATTAGTCCTTCTGAGCATACATTAGCAAAAAAAAAATATAGCAAGCCAGCTTTTAGGTACTGTTTAGCAGAAAGTTCACAGTATTATATAAACCATTGCAATGTAGTTCCCCTTTAACTCCTAAGATGTATTGTAATCTGCTTGCTTTGGGTATGTTCCATTTTACTTCCTAATCCAAATAGTGTGTGTTACAGATATACACCTTAGTGATGGTGGCATCAAACTGAAGTTATAAAAATATTGAACCAGCTGCTACACAGGAACAGCTCCTGACTGGTATTTTTATCTGGGGTTATTTACTAAGTTCTTGTGAGTATCTCTGCCCCTCAGTGAGAGCTAGATTTGTTAAAAAGCCAACCACCTTCCTCTCTCATTAACCACAAATGATACTGCAGATGCTTAGCATTTTTTCCATGAAGTCCTACATCCATCTGTTCCTGATAAATTCACTCGTAGGGAGTATCCCTATAGTAAGTACAATTGTGGAACGCCCACACAAAGTCACAAGGCTTACAAATTGAGATAATATCCACTTTTCATGCTAGGCAGTTAATGTGTTTATTTATATGATTTTTGAAAAGGAAGCTGAAAAAAGAGAACTTTTGAAAATGAAAAATGAAAAATGAAAGTCAGCGTTTTCTTTCTAGTCTGAATGTGTGGGAATTCCACTATTAGTCTATTTTTGGTCTGACTATTTTGCAGCATTTTTGGCAAGATTGTACTACCCTTACAGCAAATTATCAAATCATCTTAAACAACATGATAAACTCTTAGCAATTGATTTGGTAGATTTTTAACTATCTGTGGTTGTGAAAAGGCAGTAGATACACTGTAGTCTATAATATAATGTTATTTAAAAAGTATTATAAGAATATAAAAGAATCGTAGCTTCATAGGATCTGTGTGCCCATTTCTTTTTGATTCTGCAGGCTCCTACGTATTTCATTCCCAGTAAATGCTAGTGGATTTTCCCAACAGGGCCACCAATAAAGGCTTTTAATTATTTTTGTATGTATTTTCCAATTTCTCTCACATTTGAACAAGCACGTACAACCAGCCTCCCTTTACATTGCTTCCTAATCAAATACGATCTAAAAATGTTTATTCTGCCTCCAATTGCCAGATGCAATCCTTTGAAAGGAAGGAAACTGTACTTAAACAGAACATTTAACTTATCTCTCTCTACTTTAAGGGCAACAGTGGTTACTCCAAGAGGATGGGAAAATATAAATTTTTAAAACATGGAAGCTTGGGAAAGTTTTTCTTCAGATTCATACTGCAGACAAAACCAACAAAAATCCACACTTGAGTGCTCACATAATAAGCAAAGCTGCTGTATCTTCTCCCATGCTGGGAGAGATACTTGCCATACATGAATGAAAGTGTTTGAGCAGGAGGAGCAGGATCTAGTTCACTGAAAAATCAAAAGAAAACTCTGTCAAAATGTGGTCTGTTGTAATCACAGAGCCTATGAGAAAATAAAATCTTGAACTACAAATAAACCCTGACTATTAAAAAATAGACCAAAATGCTCTACATCCCTGTTATTGCAGTTCTCTGCTGCTGC
Source organism: Hirundo rustica (assembly GCF_015227805.2). NCBI lineage: Eukaryota > Metazoa > Chordata > Aves > Passeriformes > Hirundinidae > Hirundo > Hirundo rustica. The sequence goes on along the minus strand of NC_053459.1, from coordinate 11,052,575 downwards.
AATTGTAATGGGCACTTTGTTCTAATACCATCAATATTCATTTTTTATTTATTCGCTAAATTGTTTGCTAGCATGAGAAAGAGAAGATCATTTATAATAAAAGCCCATCTGCATAGATTTGTGCAAATATAATTGCACATTCTAATGCTCAGACAAGGATGTATTGATTACACCTGAGGTCTATTTGTTAACAAATCTGGGGCCATAGAAATGGATTTTTTAAAAGTAATTCCACTACAGATAAAATAAAGTACTTACAGCCATCTGAAGGAACAAACCTGGTTGTGATTTCAGGCAGAAATCATAGTGCAGCTTCCAGGTGTGCAAGGTAATTTATGAAACAGATGAAGGAACTGTATTTCATAAGAGCTATGAAGAGCAGTGCTGTGTGCTCAGCATTTAAACACAGATGAAGCACCGCTGGCCACTGCACTGTAGTGCACAGTAGAACACGCCTGGAGTGCTACGGCTGCTGCACAGCTCCTGTCCTTCATGTCAAGATGGACTACTCTAATTTGGCAGGTAGAAAAGGTCATTAGCAAGCTTATTAAATGTTATTAATACTTGAGAGGCATGACTTCCCTGTGTAACTATAACAGAAAAATACAGAGTTAATCACATTGAAAACATTGAAGTGACTGCAGAGAAAACAGTTATTCATACTCAAATCCATTATGTATTGCCCCAAATAGTGTTCAAATAATTACTACACTAGGAAATACTAAACATCTACCTTAAACTTGACCATGAAATACAATTTTAGCTGTGCCCTTCTCCTTGGTAATTGTCAAGTCGTTGAGATGATCTCAGTAAGAACAGGGGGGTTTTTTGTTAGGTCCTAAATCATTGTCAGTACCCATAATGGAGTCCAGGTAGGGAAGCTATAATATGTGTCTTGTAGGTATGTGTTCTGTATTTTAAAATAGTCTTAGAAGGAGACCCAATTTCAAAACTTGGTTTTAAATTAGGTCTCTATTTAATCATTAAGGATTCACACTACCAAGATACAAACCAATTCATCTTTTCTACATGTACATAACATACCCTTAAGTAAACTGGTAGATGAGCAAGTCACTGATTGGAAACTCTGTATTTAGGTGGGAGAAGGAATTGTTTATGCAGCATAAGGAACTGTCAGCAATTCTTGCTAAACAATGTCCTTGAACACAGACCTAAGAAATCTCTGACTCGGGGAAAGCTAGTGGGGATTCAGGTTTTGCCATTAGTGCCATTTCCATAGCAGAAAGACACAAACCTTTATTTGCAATCCTCAGCCATTAACTTTGAAAAAGCCTGTAACTCTGTGCAAAATTCATAATTTAATTTTAATTTCCTGCATTGCATTAAAGAGGTGTAAGTATTATACTTTTAGCATTGTCTTTCTATTTTAATTACATTTGGGATAGACTTCTTAACCTGTGATTGTTGTGCAGGTGGAAAATAAGAAGTTAATGACAAGATAAAGCTTGTATTTCTTTTAATAGTTTTTGCTTTGCTTCTGGCTTATGAAGAGATACTGTGTGCATTTACACAGATTTCCAGGGCTGGTTCTGAGCCTTTACCCTGTCAGATACAGATACTCTGCTGTTTCCTAGACATAAGATTTTTACTTCTTTTGGGTCAAATAATACCTAATAAATCAGTTTGTAGAGACAATTATCTGACTAAGATTCCTATTAAATAAAAATTCCCTTACTTTCATTACATACTTTTCTAAGTTTGTGTTCAGCTTGAGGCAAGTAGTGCTGGGTTCAGTACACTACTTGTTTTGATTTTCAGCTACTAATTTCAGAATAAATCCTTTTGGCACCTTGAAATATTAAGTATTCTTTTATTAGATCTCATGCCTGTTGCTCAAATCAGAAAAGGACAATGTTCTTTCATAAGGGCGTGTCCTACCATATAGCTAATTTTTTTTTCTTTCTCTAAGACTTTTCCCTATTCTAAAAAGGGTTAATATAAAGCATAAAGTAAATTAAAATGTTGCTGTCTGAACTTGAAGCAGCAGAGTAGCCCAAAAAAATCCTTAGGGTGTCATTTAGTATTACACAGGTAAGCAGCTGTGACCACAGAGACTCTTATAAAAAACAAGTATTTTTAAATTGAGTTCTTCTGAGCACATATACTGTGCTCTCAAGCTGTTCTCCTTGGCTCTCCTTGTGTCTCCCTCCCCATTGCTTTGCTTCTCCAGTGAAATAAAAGCCTTCTACATTGACAAATGTGTTGTCACTAGAAACAGAAAACTATACAAATGACTGTGCAGTAATCTATAAATATCAAGTTGAGCAACTGAGAAATTGGTAGGTAAACCATCCTTCTAGAGATAGATACACAAAAGTTCATTGCATTTGATACAATTACTTTAGATGCCCTGGTCTTTGCCTGTTGGTTGTAGGTTTCAGGAGAGTTTTCACTTACTGTTAAAAAATAAATAAATTTCTTCTAAACTGTCCAAATATTTTCATATCATCTAGGTGACCCAGAGATGTGTTGAAGTCTGAAACATTTCTTCATTCTCTTATTTATCAGTTCTGCTGGTAGAAGCATTAATTCAGTCTGCTAGCTATATGAAGGAAAAAAAACCAAATTAATAGAGGGCTGTTCACTTGATTTAGTATAAATTAGAAAGTATTTCCATGGGGAAGCGAAAGATTCAGCATTTTCTCTCTTGCTATTGTAAAAAAAAAAAGGCATTGTTCGTTTAAAAGAATAGCTTTTACAGAATGAGTCTATTTTTCTCCTTACCGGAAGATTGCAGGAACAGAACACAATTAATGCATTTACTGCCACTCCTGATTAAAGTGAAGATTTAAGGTCCTGCACATCCTGTCTTAAACTGATTTCAAAATGTCTATTTTTCAGATAATGCCAATATGATGGTCATTTCAGAACAATAAAGTCTGGAACACTGACCATTCCATGGATCTCAGAATAACAAATTATCCTTGTGTCCATCCAGACAAAGACTGGAATGTGTTTGTTAATACAGCTCACAAATTACAACTTTCTCCCCTCAAAACTAGTAAATTTCATTATTGCTTTAATTTACAGTTCTCCAATTAAAAACTTTCCCTCTGTTTTACTCTCAACCAAAGACTAAACAGATACCTGTAGATGATTAAGTCCTCAATTAATCAGCCCTGCATAAATATGACTGAGACAACACGCTGAAGGGGTGTGCAAGATTTATACTCTAGTACTACCCAGAAGATAATTTCATCACATATATCTGGTCTTGGTTCTATTAGCATAATAAAACTAAAAACCTTGTCATATGGCCAGCCTTTGACTTCAGACTATACCAAACATCTTCATCATCTTGTTCTTCTCACTGAAAAAAGAATAGTGAAATATCTATGAACGTGTGCTGCATATCTGCTCAGAGAGTGCACTGAAGTCCCGAGTACAACCACTGAGGGCACAGTGTAACTGCAATAACTAACTCACCAGTTTTCAAGGAGTCTGAGTTTCAGAACTGATGCATTCACTCAAAGGAGCTCAGTTTCTTAAATTCAGTAAATCTCAACATTTTTTAGAAAGACAGAAAATATGGAATCCTGAAAATCAGGGTCATATTTTATTCAGCAGAAAAAGCAGTTAAGTAATTCCTGTTCAATAAGAGATCAACATTCACAAAGCCAGTAACTTTGATGCACTTAGAGAAAAAAGTAAAATTTCGTTAGGAATCACCTGAGGTGACTCCCTGCTTAGAATTGTCTTTTCAGGTACATATCAAAATTTGAAAGTGAATCTGTCCCTACATAAACTAGAGCAGATTCTTAGTGTTACCATTCTGCAGAGCCTGTTTCCTTCATTGCCATCAGCTCTACAGATGAAAAGGAGCTGTTTAAGGTGAGGAAACTGTTGGCAGCAAAATAAACTTAGCTTGGCAAAAGATCAGGAGGTTTCAATCTCTTGGCAAGGAATCAAAGTTTCCTTCCTTTCTTTGTTTAAAACACTTGATCCGTCATTCTCTGAACAAAGCATATGGAAAATTCTGAAGAGATTATCCACTTCTTTATTCCTTTCTCTGCCTGGAACTGAAATAGCCTAAGAGCCTTTAGAAAGACCAAATATAAGAGTATATACTCAGTTTTGGCTCTCATGGGTAGTAGTTCCTGGTTTAGGGTTAGGAATTCATGAATTATAGGGCTTTTCATCCAGGATCTGGCACCCATTGACATCAAAAAGAATGTAACATCTTGGTTTAGTATTGACACAGAAAGATGGGGAGAGGAGCAAAAATGTGAACTGCAGAAATGAGAAAAATCACCTGGGGGTGTGGAATTTAGGAAACCCGGTATTCGAACATTTATCCATTTCTTGATTTAACAGAGTAGAACTCTCATATTGGGATGTCTAATACTAAAATGAGAGCATGAAAATTCTTAGGTCGTATCAGACAATATATCATCAGATTATTTTAAGCAGCATACAAAGTATCCTTACAACTTAAGGAGGAGCACATTTTCTGATTTCTTCCTCTGTACTTGATGAAAAGATGCAGTTGAGCAATACAACTACAGAACACAGCTTCCCACATTTCTTCAAAAAGCACTGAGAATCTTGCTGCTTTTACTATTTATTCAATAAAACCAGATCTGAGTATCAATAGATGCATAACTGTAGAACCATTACACCTTTCCACAGCCTCTCACAGAGTTCATCCTTTTTAATGCAACACCTTAAACTTGTAAATCTTTACGCAAGTGTGCTCTGGCAGCTCATTAGTTTGATGATAGGTTCCAGATTTTGGCAGTACAATTTCTCACTTTCACTAAGTTAGCATGGGAAACCAGAAGTTTACATACTTGTACATACTACTGGCAGCACTGCTTAACTGTCTTAATTAAATATCCAGAAGTAAGTATTTGCCTATAACTCTATGCAGCAAGATATTTAAGTTGGTCTCTTCAAACCTTACTTAATTTTAGGATGAATTTTATTTCTGTGTGGATGCTGATTGAAATAGCCTGCAAGAGTGATACAGTTTTTTTACAGACATGGACAACAGTTGTACTAAGGAACTGATGTGAACTAAAATATGTCCTTTTGGAAAGGCTTAAGAAAATATTCCTTAAACTACAGCCTAATTTTCAAGATATGCTAATTTCCTATTTCTCATCCTTTTGGACACCAGGTAATTACTGATGTATCATTATCTTCTCAGGGTTGCTCTGTTTTTACCAACTTTGTCACTGTTTTGGAGTCAAAAATAGCCTCTCATCTGTTTGCAAAATCGCAGGAATATATAATGTCCTAGTAGGAAACAGGATAGAAGTTAGCCTGGAGGAAGGGACGAAACCTTATAAAGAACAGAAAGGAAAAATTCCTCTATACTTTAGAAAATACTTTGCCTAATGGTTGTTGTCAAATCAAAATTCATAGTTCTTGCATAATTAGGATAGAATGAAACAGATTTACAAGCCAGATGCAATATTTGAGATTACTCTTCTGTCAACTCGTCCTGTCCAAGTTCACCAGAGAGTTTCCTCCTCTTGTCCATGACATCCTGTTGTCATGAACAAGACATTGTTCATGGTATTCGTTGTTTAAGATATGTTTTGGAAACAGAAGCAGAATTCTTTTGCCTTGTTTGTAAATCAGGCCTTTCAAGTTGCTGCAGAGTAACATGCTAAACTGGTAATTGGTGCTAGCAATTCTTCTTTATGATCCTGGTATTATTATTACTGATAATGATAAGAATTATCCATGATTCTTACTATGAATTTAATTCCTTCCTACAAGGAAGGGAACAAACAGGAACACTTTACAGCCTTCCTGTTTGGTCCTGTTGCAGGCATTCTCTTGTTGGTTCCACTCCAATCATCCATTTCTATCAAGAAACAGCTCTACTGTCACTCAGTCTAGAGAAGCCATTCCTAACAGTGGGACTGAACTGACTCCATGCATTATGAAACCTGACTTCCTTCTGCCACTTTCATTCTCCCAAAGCCACTTCTGCCTTCCATGCTGGTGATGCCAGCAGCAGGCTCAAGCCCTCGTATCACTACAGTGCTGTGCTCTGCTCTGTGTCCTCTGAGAAGTCCTAGAGATGGGAACGATTTCCCTCTTTGTGGTTCCATCGATGTATTTGCACAGACTGAGCACTAAGCTCTGCAGAGCAGCAGTGGAGTTAAAAAGAAAGCTTCCACTGCTGTCCAAAAGGTGTGCAGTGGGAACAGAATGTATTGCTGTAGGAATGTTTGCAGAGAGGAGTGATTAACAAATCTGCTCTTACTTGCAGTAGCCCTTTTACCCCAGCAATCCAAAAGTCACGAGACATATCTAGGACATCCCATGTCATGCTTGCTCGTAGTCTTGCAAAGCAAACATAACTGAACATTCCTGGACAATAGCTGTTTTTTTAAATAGTTACTTCACTATTGTTAACTGAACTACAAGTTATGACAAGTGATATATCCATAGTCATCCCTTTGGCATTCTTTATAAAAACACAAATCACGGAAACATTCATCATGAGGAACTCCCATCATAAGGACATGTACACAGTGTGTCGTTCAGCCTGGCTGTATCTTTCCACTCTGTAAAATGTAACTGTCAGAACAACTTCAATGAATTGTACAGGCCAACATGTAAGTTTGGTAAAGCACAACTGATAAAACACATGTCAGAATTCATTAGTTATATTTAACTTCAAGTAATGCTTGTGTACAGAAGAAAAATGAAAATTTTCTTTCTTTGTAAGTCATTCTACCAAACACTGTAATAGCACCATATCAGTGTACATTAACCAGAAAACAAAACATTTGGAAGAACTGGCCAACTAACAAAGCTCAGATATTGAAAAGCGTGGATAAAGAGCATAAATAGGATAAAAGAACTACTAAACAGGATTGTGCTTGAGCTTGGTCAACAGGAAAGGGAGGAATTAACCACTGCAGCTGCCCCAAAATTGTCAAAAGGAAAGGAATAAACTTAACATATCCAGAAGCCCTTTCAAAGAGATTCATGGGGGTTTTTTCCCATGTTTTTCCCCACAAAAACCTTTCACCACTTATGGTCAATGCTAAATGGTGTTGACAGCTATTGTTTATGGCAACTTTAGCCTGTCCAAGATACAGAAGCAAGTTTCCCTGAAAACTGAAATGGCTTCATTCAGAATTGTGCCAGTTTTCTGGAAGTGACAGAAGAGGGTACACAATGGGGTAAATATAAGCACCATCCGCTATGCCATACAAAAGGAAAGGAACTTGGGAGAAGGGTGCTACCTATAGACATCACCAGGCATGTTTTCCCATGGATAAAGGTACTTGCATTCCAAGAGACACACAGACACCCTCTGTGTTCTTACTCCTCCACTTTTCCCGGTAAGAGATGCCAAAAGGTTTCCACTCCGTAAGGAAGAGTGCAAACTGCTAAGAATTTTATACTCAGGTTCAGACAGTTATATAAATGAAACTCAAAAGAAATACCAAGCAATGATTTCCTAAGAAGCATTAATATTTGGTCTGTTTTTTAAAAGGAGTGTTCCTTGCTGTAATGAGGCAGTGCCGAATCATAAATGTCATGTGCTGAACTGAGCTGGTTTTCAGTTTCTGTCCATGCACTCCTCACTGTGGCCGTGCAGCTCCCCAAGGATGTTGTGACACAAAGTTCCAAATGCGCTCCCTGAGCTGCACTGACCACAGGGGACCTTTACCCAAACATTACACGTGTCAGGTCTCATACTGTAAACCACCAGTACCTTCTTCCACCTGCAGATTTCAAAATGGATGTGTTTGTCACTCAGGAAAAATGTACGCTTTGATTTTAGCAGAAGTCCCAGAACTGGCACGATTTTCAGTGCTCCTCTGATGCTATGAGCCACAGTTGCTAAGATCTTAATTAAAATCCTATTATGGAGAAAAAAATATCGTAAATATAAAAATACTTCTTTTACGATTCATTACAGCATAAAGAGATTATATGTTTTGGTATTAAAAATCTAATGATAAAAAGAAAAAATTATTGTCATAACATCAAATAAGCAAATTGTACTTTTTAAGGTAAATAACAAGAGCATACTTACTTATCCTTATCATAGTTGTGGATATTCAGATCAGAAATAGGTTACAGATCATTATAATTTGTAAAAGTGACAATATTTTAAATAGAGTATTATAAGCATTTTATTTCTAAAAAAATGCTTATGTAAAAATAGATATAAAATCATGCATGACTTTATAACTACAACTGTACAATTTCAGGCATCTGCTCTAAGCACAGATCTCATCTTCTGTATTGACATTTGTTTATGAAGAAATAACTGTCTCAAGTTTTATATTTGTCATGATGCTCTTAGCTTAATGTAAAGTTACCTTCCTTTATAAAAATGCCACTAACAGCCACAAATTTGCACACAGGTTTCTATTATTAAATCTATTTCATATTGGAATATAAAAGTGAACTACTTGCTGCAACACCAGGTATTTATTGACTAAATGAGCCTTTGCCATGAAACAACTGAAGGTACCCAGTACTGCTGAGAAATGGTCTCTGTGAACAATGATTTCAGGAGGTTAATATTAATACCAAACATCATCTTGTCTCTGTGCTCAGTGAAATGAGGGAGTAATGGTAAGGGGAACATAAGTAGTACCAAAGTAAATCTGGACTTGAGATACAAGGGAAAGGTCTTTCTATTACACCTTCTCAGAGCCAGCAGGAGTGATGTCAAATTTTAAATGATGTTCTTAAAAGAACACATCAAGCTGCTAAGACTCTCACATTTTAACCTGCTAGGGTTAGAATTACCAAACAGTTCCAACAGCTGGTCTGAGTAAAACAGGGCAGGAAAGACAGCACTGTTAGTACAATGCCTGCAGAGTGGCCAGGGCACCCTGTAACCTGTCACAGATCGCATTTAATGCGATAGAGTTCACTATTTAGTTTTTAAGATTATATTAGCACTGAAATGCATCTTTATCTGCTGGAAAACGAGGCAGCCCAGTGAGACACCACAACATTGGCAAAGCAGTAAAAAGGGAGACAGCTAGAAGAAAAAAATTGCAGTTTCAAATTACATAATTTCCTTTTGCCACAAGTCAAGTAATCCACAACCACATGGTTATTTTCCTCCCCCAAAGTCATCCCTCATTTTCTATCATAAACATCCAGTAACCTGGTCAATACTTTCGACTTGGGCGCTGCTCTTGCAACACTTGCATATACATTTAAGTTTACTCACATGAGAAGTATCTTTGGTTGCAGTTAAGACAGTTCATTGAACATTTAAATCTTTTGGGATTGCTGGCTTTTTGTTAAGGTGAAGCAGGTTGTTAAAATAACTTTGCTCCTGAAAGTTCAACGAGGAACTTCACAGTGGCAGGAAGAAGAAAAGAACCAAGTATTTCACAGATTCCTTTAAAAAATTGGAAAATAATTTTTAAAAGACTCACTGAAAGTGCTAATAGGAACACAGAAATAATCTTTGTCCTGCTTCCTCTCCATGGTGGAAATAGAAGTTGTCCATGTTGTGAAAAGAGACTTTTAGAAAATTAAAATGAATATTTCAAAATAACACATTCTTCTCTGTCATACACCGTGCCAAATTGTGCATTATCAGACTTTTGATGTGTTGCTCTGAATGATGCATGAAACACTTAACATTATGGATCTCACTGATGCACATCCTGCTGGGATTAGTGACACCACAACATTGCTAAAAACAAAATAACCCAATGTTATGCATACATGGTGTCCCAAATTCAGAGACCTCAGTATTTCAACTTATTTTGAAAAATGCAGCCTTGCAGTACTCAGTATCACAGGGGATATGTGATTCTAACAAGACACTAAATTCTGGTTCTGTCTGTACATAATCTCTTTCCAAATGGCAACTTAAAACTCAGTTATGCACTGGAAAACCTACAGCCACTTCAGAGTGCTGCTTTATGGTTCTGAAGGGTTTTTGAAACAGCATCTCCATGCACCTGAGCTATATCAATTCAGGACAGAAGTTTATGCCACTAGCACTACCAGGTCTCTCCTAGCTGTAATCAGGTGGTGGTCGTGGTTTTTGTGTCGCTTTTGTGGGTTTTCTAAAATGCATATAATAATAAAGTTTTCTGTCTTGGTTTCTGAAATATACTAGCCTAACGTATTTACTACCACTGTGAGGGCTTTGTGCGGGTGGGAGCAATGAGAAATAAAATCAATGGATGTCAATAGTGGAAGCACTCTTGAAAATCTATGCCAGGACGACATCACTCTTCTCCCCACTTCCTCTGCTTTTCACCATCTTTCAGGATCATCCTTCTCAATTAAAAGACCAAGTCAGAATTCAGCTTATATTGTTTTAAATTATTTGACAGAAAGTCTCCATTCAAAAGGCAGACAATTTTATGCTCATAATTCATGAACAGAATTACCCACTAATCCTAAGTAACACTGTTCTTGACTTTTCAGTTGAATAATGAGTATATAAAACACCAGAAAAGCAAATTTAAAAGGAAAAAAGAACAATTGCTTTTCTACTCAGAACAACACAAAGTATTACCAATGTATTACTTAGCTGTGACTAAAACACTTACAGTATTTAAAACTTACGAGTTCGGGATGTGCTATTAGGTTATAAATAAAAACCAATGCTCTGTGCTGCACATGATAGACCTGAGTACAGAAGACGTATCTACAGTTCTCCTCCTCTAAAACAGACGTGTGAGGTAATCCCAGTGTCTAGTTAAAAGAAGTCTTTGAGTTCAGTCAGAGGTCTGGTGTACGAAAAACAGAAAATGGGGCATTTGCAGCCTCCAGGACTCCAAGGAATGAAGTAGCTTCCACTTCCACTTTAGTCAATGGAAATTACAGCTGGATAGATGACAGTGACCAGCATGTGCAGGATCAGCTTTAAGAGCTGTGCAAAGAACAACTGCCTATTTTCTTACCACAGAAAATCAGCAGGAGGCATCTCACCAGTAACACTCTTCACCAGTAGCAAGTATTCATAGCAATATTCCCAAGTTATCCAATAAAGGTTGCCATAAAATTGAAAAATAAAATCACTTCAAAATTTGCATGAGAATCAATAAACATTTGAAAATTGTTTCGACTTGCATAGATAACATTTTCACCATTACATCACTTAATAGTATAATGTATTTTGCAACTTGAATTAAAATCTATAGTACACTGAAATAAATGTCTTGTAAGAAGTCAATTACAATTTGCTTTGGTCTATCTGTAGCTTAATTTATCACCAAAATACAGAAAAAATATCAGGAAATCTGATATAAGTTTAAAATTGCCAAAAAGAATGTGTATTTACTTATAAATAAATTTTCTTTGTATATAGTATTATCACTTATAAGATTACACTTAATGATAATAAATAAATGCTTTATTCCACTAAATTGGTGAAATCTTATCTTCAGTCCATTAAAGTCACTTTTGCAAAGGGTTTGATCCTGTTGGTTTTATTTCCAAATGATATGTAGCTTCCTTTATATCTTATGACAATTTGAACATATTACAATAAACCACCCAAAACCTAACAGAATTTTACAGACAGACTGGCTAATCAGTAAGATTCCAAGTTCGACAAGGTATATGAGCTCCACTGTCTGAGATTACTTGAAAATTAAAAAATCCTTCCCGAAAACTGTAGAACAAGAGGAAATGTTAGCAGAAATAACAAGAAAAAAGAAAGAAAACCAATGAATCATTGCATTCAAAACGGTAATCAGTCATTTTCAAAAGCTGTCGCCTCTTCACTCTGTCATTGCTCTTTGTATTTCAGAATTTCTATTCTAAGCTTCTTGGAGAAATATGGTTCTTCATTTGATACTTCTTCAGTAACACAAAAATATCTCCTTTCTTAGAGCCAAGGAAAACAATACAGTCTATGCAGCTGGTGGTCCTACCCAGCCTGTCAATGTCACATGACACTGGCTGGCTCTTCTCAAACAGGTGTACTAAGTTTCTGAAACAGAGTCAGAATATGGAAAGTTCTGAGGTGGTTTCTACTCTTTTTGGTAATGATATAATTACAATAACAAACAAACTCCTGACTTAGCTTCACCTCCGTTTGCATAACTTCCAGAAACCACTCTGTTAGGATCATTCAGTTCGTCAAACAGTCCCGTTTCAATGATTTCTTCCTGCCAGGGTATAGGGACGGCACCTGTCGCAAACTTTTTGAAGAACTTCTTGTCTTTGTCATCAAACTCAATTCCTCGTACTTCAGAGAAGTCAGCAATGTCTCCAACATCTTTGGCATAGACAACTGATGGATCTGGCACAAATGGAGGGTCAACAAGGTTTGCCTCTAACCGGTGGAAATTTATCGTTTTGAAGAAGCTGTGTTTTCTCGGGTCATCGTCTTCATTCCTGCAATAAAGCAAAAGTTTGTTCATCAGTGTGTTTTGCTCCCAGAGAGATACAGGGGTGTCTGTGTTTTGTACAGGACAGTTCTTATATATATATAATGCAACACAATTCCTTTTTTCCTAACCAAGGAACGCTGCATTGTACAACATAAGCCGAGAAGCTGAAAACATTCTGATCCCATTACTGGTTCCTGCACCTCTCAGGGTGGATCAGCCCAGGCAAGGGGCCACACAGGAGCTGCAGTGCTGCATCTGGGATACCCCACCCAAAGCTACACTTCCACCAGAACTGAACCTACAGCAGGCTGGGGAGGGGCAGTATTGGATTTACTGTCCCCCAAGGGAAGTTCAGTGATTGGCTCTGTATCTATAGAAGTATCTGTACTATAGGGTAAGAACATGTATTAAACTCTAGAATGGGGTATATTGGGTTAATACATCTATAGACTGATTCTGAGCAGCAGTAGTCTGAATAGGAAGCTGGTGACAAATGACAATTCTTGTTTTATCTTAATTCAAAGCATCTACACATATCCTAAAACTCAAATAAACAATTTGCCACTCAAATAAACAATCCCACTTACAGTGGCTGTTCATTCAAAGTAACTACTCTTATAAATTAAAAAAAAAATCTTTTTAGGCAAGAGATTCACAGATTATGACATTAACAAAAGTATGTGCGCCATTGTCACAAACATAATCCTTAACTATATAGTTACAACCCAATAATAGAAACCAGAAAGGACTAAATAATTTTAAATGCTTATGTTAAATGAATCTTACAAAAAATAACTGCAGACCTCAGTGAGAACTTCAGCTAGTTCTACTACTTTACTAGTTCAGTAGAAGAACTAGTGAATTGTTTCACTGTAGACTTAGAGAGAGACTTGTAGGATTATTTTCTGGTGATAAAAATCATCTGAGTTTCAAATGTGCGCTTGTTGAAGCATGACCAAAGACCACAGCTTTTGAACCGTGCCTCTAGTGACAAGGCAAGCAAAGTCTGAACTAGGAATTCCAGAGAAAGGAGGAGCAGACGAGCACTGTCTTTTGCACACCTATGCATTCTTTGTTTAACATATTTATGCATGCACTGCTCTTGAAACGGTAATATAGGAAAACCAAATTTGTCTCTGTTTTGGCCTCAGAAAATGGTAGTTCCTAACACATTGCTTTTTTCTTTTCCAACCTCCTGACAAAATCAAACTTAGCAAAGTGTAAGCCCTCATGTATTTCTAGACAATGATCTATGAATAAAATGTAATGCAAACCTTAGGCACGTCTTTTTATCTTTGCAACTGTGCAGAAGCACCATACAGAAGCAGTAGATTTGTGTGATTATGGAAAAATCTTTATTTTTTTAAATCTTAATTTCCATGCATGCATAACAGCTCATCCAGCTCGGCACTACTGCCTGTTCCTCATGCTGCCCTGCTGTACCTCTGGCCAGCCTTGGTGCTCCCTGGGCACAGCGGAGATGAAACCACCAGCTGCTCTTTTCAGCCCCTTGCTAGAAGATTGTCACTTTGCACCTCTGCTGCCCAGTTCTTCTGAGCAAGCCACCACCAGCCACTACCCATGAATGGCCAGGATGCCACAACCTGAAGAATGATGGATGCTGCCATCCAGGCATGCTGGGCACCAAAAAATATTCCATTTTCAACCCCAAAGTACCATATGAACAAAATTATGAATGTACGATTAAGGATCTTGACTTCTGCAAATCCATAGGCTAGCAAAATCATCTCCTATCTTAGCTAGCCAGTTATAACCAAGTACTTGAGCAGCCTGACATGACTTATTCACTTTAACTGTTAGCCTGAAAACCATTTCAGCCGCTGTTCAAATTAACCGGTGTCCTGGGATACTGGTGAGCCACTAGTGCTGACTGGGGAGATGCACTAGCAAAAATCTCCCTTTATTTTGCTTTTCCTTTCTGTAACATAAACCAAAAAACACTAGAAGCTGGTGGAGGCTTCAAAATGGATTGCTGCAGTGTTCCTCCTCTTGAAACCATAAAAAGTTAAAAAATGTAAAGCTACATGAATGCCATCTGCTGGAACTGAGACATCTTCCAACTAGCTGGAGACGAACTTGAGCTCAGACTCTGTGAACTGCATTTTTATGTAACTTAAATAGGAAGAGCAAATTAACTCACATGAAGTTGGTCAATTTTGTATTCTTCACCAGAAGATTAAAAAAAATTAAAAATCACTTTGCAGGTTCAGGATTTGAGATATCAATCTCAAAAAGCTTGAGTGGAGAAAAGGGACTACATCTTTCCTGAGTTAGCTAGTGAAATCACATCTTCAATAGAAGAGTGGGGTGTTTTAAAAGGTCAGGTGTACAAAATAAAGCTGTCTTTGAGCAGCTTTAACTTATGCAACAGGCACTGCTGTGGATAACCCAAGCTCTTGTTGTCCTTAGGAGAATTACAGTGCTAATCTTTACATAACACACCGCTGTCCTGAATAGTATCACCCTGTTTAAGAGGTACGTGCAAGCTTTTATTCTGTATCATGCTCAGAATATACATCCTATTGTTTGCCTTCTCTAAGTAGGACACATCAGAGGAAGGCTAACCCAAACAGCAAAAAATTAAAAATACTATATGTAATAACCTTTCTGTGTGTATTTCTCTTTTTGCTGAGAATTTACGGAACAATAAGCAGACAGAAAGATTGTAAATTATTCCCCTGGAAAAAGTGATGTGGTTACAGTAAGTGAATCGTCTGTAGCTGGTTTTGTTTCAGACTTGCTGAATGAACTCAATCAAGTCACTGACAATTTCTAAATTTCATTTTCCCCTATTTTGATATTTGTTTACTTCACAGAGTGCTGTAAGCCCAAATATCTGCAAAGTATGCTGACTTTAAGTTAGAGTGCTCTGAATGTTCTTGTGTTAATTTACTTTTAAAGTAGGCTTTTAAAACATAGTAAAATAATATAGATTTTGTATGAAACATACTCCCATATGCTGCTGAAAATAACTTTTTTCTGTTGCCTGGCACAGTTGCTGGGAAAATTCATCAGGCACAAGAGTAGCTATTTTCATTTAGCAACAGAATATTGAGAATATGTGTATTAATGATCTATTATCTTTCATCAGAGTTCATTCTTTCAGACAAATGTTTGCCTAACATTTTGGAAAACTGTTCCATACCGTTAAGAAATATAAATTTAGAAGACTACGCATTTTCAATGAGATCCTTTGTCTATTCCATCTTTAGACTGGAAAAGCACCTGATATGTATATTTGTATTCACAGGTGATTCAAATCACAGTGTATTCTAAAGACAGGTATTACTGGTTTCCTATTATTTTTTTACATTTTTATTATATTTCTTTAATTTGTCTATATTGCAAATGTAGATCTGCAGTCTGTCTAATTAGAAATGCACTAAATTATTTATACACACACACACACATTAGAGGGATCAGATCTATTACAAGTTAAACATTACAAGGTTTAGCTTTGCAATTCTCTTCTTACTGAACAGTTCCTTGAAACTGCTAAGTCACAGACCCATCTACCAGTCTTCATCAACCCAAAGCCACCTCTGAAGTGCCCAGAAATGTTTTGCTTTATAGGAATTTGTGCCAAATATTCTTTTTCTCGCTGGGATGAGTCAGGATGACCAGAACTTCTACAGCATTTTTTTAAAGCACTTGAGCAAAGCAGAGGGGTTAAGGTCTCTTCAGTAAGAAGCCAATGACGCAGCCTTGCAAATTAGATATCTGCAGAAAAAAGAATCCACATTGCAGATTTGGATTTGTGCCCACATCGTTCCAGTAAGCGATACAGCCTCATGTTCTGCATTCAGTCTGCACTAGCAGGGATGCAGGTATCCACTTGAATATCCTTTATCTTTAGGAAAGAATGTGTAAGAAAAACCCCTTTGAGCCTTTCTCCCAAAACTATATAGAGTCTAATACAGAAAGTAACAAGAAGGGAACTCCTATGAGTTGTCTGGAGTGAGGATAGATGATCACACTACTGCAACAACATTCTTTATTTCCATATTTACTTCAAAACTTTACACCTCTTTCTTCCTAGAAGTGAAAGGGAAAATGCATTACTCCGTAGAAAGTGAAGATGTAACCCATTTTGTGCAATAAGCAAAACAACTATATTGTCTGGAGCTTTAATCTCTATTGTACTGAGATTGAGAAGGCATACCTGCTTCCTAAACGGTCCTCTTTTTTCTTAGCCAAAAACAGTCTGCAAATATCTTTTGCTTCCTCTGTAAAGCTGGCATGTTCAAATTTCACCTCATCTTCCAGAGTTCTTCTTCTAACCTCATCCTTATTGACTTTTTCTTTGAAATCCTTGAATGGTGTTCGCCCAGCAACCATCTCATAAATAGAACACCCCATAGCAAACCAGTCCACGGGATAGCTGTAGTCCTCTTCCTTCAGGATTTCAGGAGCCATGTAACCATTTGTCCCAGCCTATTGCAAACACACAGACACATTTACTATGCAATGTCAGTAGTGAAATGCATACAATTAAACAGACTAGTCTATAATTCTTCCAAAATATTAGTAATTCTTCCAAAATATTAGCAATTCTACTGATATATAGTGTATCTAGAAACTCTCACCTTTTTTTTTAATCTAGAAACTGTGAGGTATAACTTTTTTAGCATATGGACCATATCTCTCTTTAAACATCTTGGCACATAGGAAAACTGTCCTAAATATGCTTTTCAAAGGTGAAATGTCAGTGCAATTTCTACCTAGAAGTGGTTTATTTTAAAATTCATGGCTAGCTTGCTTCCTTCCTCCATTTTATTCTTTTTTATTCATTGCAGATATTCTTAGTTTTGTTGTGTAAACACAAATAGCAATCAATGTGAAAAGCTTTTAAAAAATACAAAAATCAGGCAAAACCATCACTGTGCAATGGTTATAACTGGTCTAACACAGGGCTCTGCTGCCAGTGACAAAATTCTCATCAAGCCAGTAGCTGAGCTGCAATGAGGAAGTTCTCAGCCACCTCCCTCTTGGATTCTGGATAAATCTTCTACCACCAAGGACCAAGAAAAACTCTTAAAAACCACTGTAAGAAAGTAAACCTATGAAAATTATAATTCATAAATTCCACACATTTGGGTAAAGGAACAAATTCATACTTCCCAACTAAAAAAAAAAAAGATGCCAGAATAAAGACTATTTACAGAACTAATGGCCCCCTCTCTGAGAGAAGAACTGGCCACTCTTGGAGAAGGGCATGTGCCTGCTTTCTTCCCAGCCCAGGCCTGCCCCTTTCCCTTGGGGGACAGGCTGCAATGTCTGAAATAGCCCTGCTGCCTCTGTCCCCAGGGAGTTGATTCACCTACGCGGGAAGTGAAGGGATCAGCTCTCTACTGCACTGTTACATCACTGAGGATGTGGGATTTCAATTGCAACAGCATTTCCCCAGCTGAACTCACATCTACTACTGTCTCATGTATTTACCAGATGCAGCCAACAGTGATAACTACGTCAAAAGCGGCTTGAACCTCTCACATCTTTTTTACACACTGGGACTGATGTATTACCAGTATAACAATTTAAAATAAAAAAACTGTCTGTACAAAAGCCCACTAAAACTGACTGAAGATGATCATTTTTACTGCTATCAGAATATATCAGTGATAGAGATTCACTCCAAAGCAAAACAGTTAGAAAAAGGTAAAGCTAAGCTCATTTGGACAAATTGTATTTATAAAAACCACAGCTCAACAGATGAATTTTATTTTATGGGGTTGGATAATCCTCTGATTTTTGCAAATTTAGGCACAGTACTTCCAAGTTAGAACTCCCCATCAACTTCAGCTTGTGTCACTACACATTCTGTCATTTAATGTCTCTACTGTAAAGAATGTGTGCAAGAGTGAACATTTTAGCATTGATTAAAACATAAGCCCAACAGACAGAAAATTAAATCCACTTTATTTTCTCTCTTTGTAATTTTTTTTTACTTTTAAGGATATAGAGCAAAATCCTCCATATGGTTGAAAAACAGAAATGAGATGAGAAGAACAAAAGTATCAGTCAGGTTGAAAGCAAAAGTAAAGGTTAAAAGTGAACAGCTGTGTCTCTCACTAAAGCCACAGAAGTACAGAGGAGCAGCACGGGCACTGCAGCTGCTGACAGCATCCCACAGGCAATTTGTACTGCTTACACTGGGTTTCTCTAACTAAAAATATTGAGAGATACCCTGACAGTATTACATTTTTAGGTATGATCACTACTGTGTTCAGGGAAGGGGACAAATGCTCAAACACAGACCACAGACCCCAGATCCATCTGGCCTCAGAAAAACCTGGAAGGGAGAGGAGAGGTTGAAAGCAGTAGAGAAATTTTGATACAAAAGTTTGCACACAGAGCTCACTTTGGATTAGTAAACACAGCTCTAAATAGGTTTCTGGAAATTATTTCTGCCCCCCCCCCCCCCCCCCTTCTGGGAAGCAATGAACATTCTTATTCTTAGTGAGATGAAGCTGGGGCACTAATGCCTTGAAGAGCTATTGAGTCACATTATCATCCAAATATGCCCTGAGAGCACAATATGGTCTTTCTGATAAGAGATTACTTTGCTGCAACTTAGCATCATCATCCAGAACCTGGATACATCTGACATGGAAAAGTCAGAAATCTACTCTCACAGATGTGTCTCAAGGCAGCTCCTTTCAGACTGCCTCTTTCCTTTAGCTTGCCTTTTTTCTTCCACGGTTGTTTTTTCAAGAGAAGTTGCCAAGTAACTTCAGTCTCCTCCATGGGCACGTTGCACATCCTCCAGCAGGACACACCAGCTGGAAGAACACCATGCTTTGACATGCTGCTTGTGTTTCTCGAGAACAGAGAAAGCAAGGCCATCACCACAGACCAAAAAGACAGCATGACCACAACTTCACAGGAAACTGAATGGACCAACAACAGCCTCCCTTCAGACTAAAGTGACAGGCTGTGGATGAGCTTAAATATAAACAAGAACTAAACTTCAACATTCTAAATTAGCTGTTACTAAGTTGATCCAACTCCATCTGAGGAAGACTAGAAACATATCATTCCTCTCATATGCCAAACCATTTCCATTCAAAATTTCATGAGAGCTGGTTTTCTCATAGAATTGCATCCAAACTTGAATCTAAAAACAAATCTCTCCCAACCCTGAAGCTTTCCTTCTATTTGCAATGAACTCCTAAGATCTGAGACTTAAAACCCATGAAAACATGAAAATTTTACAGCAGAAGCAAACACATTTCACAAGCAGGAACAGGGATTTTTAAGGGGGAAGAAAAACAGTAAGGAGGGAGAAATACATAAATGTCTATTTTTATCAAAACAGGAATTTGAAGAAAGGAAGAAAAGAACTTAAATTTTAGTTTTTTCCACCTACTTCTCTATTTGTGTCATCTTGGCAAAATCATTTGGGAAGAAAAGATACTAAAGCCTGTATTAGAGAATACAAGAAAGGAATTACTGAGCACCTGGAAGAACTTAGATCCTTCAAATGAAGACTTAATTCTATCTTTGGAGAGTAGGCAGCATTAGAGGTAAGGTAATACCTGACATCCCTACACTAATCATTCTGGAGAACAAGACGTAAAAATCAGATCATCTTTCCAGGAAAAGAGATCCTACGGCAACAGGAAAGGTAGCCTCAATAACCTCAGGAGAGGTTTATCTAAGGAGGTAAAACAGAAGTTGTTGTGAAAGGAGTTTTTAAACTGTACAACTCTCACTAGCAGTGAAATCTGAGCAGCAAAAAATAATGTTTTAGGTGGAAAACATATCCACTGATTCCCAAAGCAAAAGTGAATTAAAGTAAATTACTCTTGGCAGGCAGTAAATAAGTATACTGTAAACTATATTCTAGTGCAAAAATGAGAGGGAAAAAAGGACAGAAAGCAAAGAAATTAAAAGCTACCACAAAAGATAAATGCATCATTTTTTGAAGGCATCTATTTCCCATGGGCTGGTATTGAATTTTTAATTCAGTTAGAATTATCTGACCATGCCTCAGAACGGGTATCTCCAAGTATGGGATACTCATATGTCCATCATACAAAAAATCACCAGGTTTGGATGATTTTGCAGATGTTTTCATTCAGTACAATTCATAAGTAAATTCAGAAGCCGCATATTAACTGAAACCCATTTTTTCTTACTAGATCTTACTTTACATGGATAAATTCCACTCTTTTAATAGAAACAGAGAAAATAAAAACCGCATACTCAAAGTTAATTCCTTTGTTGTCAACTCTAAACTACTAGGATGTTCACTGGATTTTGACTGAGACCAAGCACATTATTCTCTTCTTTCCTGTATAATTCCTGGTAACACAAGGAACCATTTGAACATATGTGTTAACTAATCAAGTGATCTCACAGAGGCACAAACACATGATATTGCACCTTCACTGACCTGAAAACAATGACAGGACACAATAAATAAAAGTATCACAAAGAAGACAAAGAATGTTCTATTATCCCAGATTTTTACTAGAGACAGAAATCTTATGCCATTGTAGAGGCACAGAACTTTCTGAAGTGTAGTCAGTACAACACTAGCTATTTTCTGCTTGCTCTCCATCTAATATTGTCTTTTGTGATAAGCAAGATGCCTTACTTGCATGTGCTGCTTGAATTATAAAAATAGTCATTAAATTTCAGTCAATTAACTTTTAATTGATCTGCTTTTAAAAAAGGTTCACAGATATACTTTCCCTTTATTTCACTATCTTGAGAACAACCCAAAAGACAAATTTTCAGTAATTCTCTAAAATGTAATGACCAAATGCTGCCCGTAGCTACATTAGCAAAGAAGTTCTGTTGAGTGGAATTATTGCTTTGAGTGTGATTTGACAGGGCTCAGTAGAAATGACTCATCTGAAAGTATACAAATGTTTCTTTTGTGAAATGCGATCCTGCATAAATTTTTCAAAGGTCACGTAATTATAATCTTTTAGTAATTCAAGATGTGATCCTGAGAAGCACTAAGTGCACTCAGATCCCAGCAGTCAAAGGACACTTGGCACAGCAGAGTCGGAGCAGAAGCGGGCCCGCAGTGCTGCAGCTCACACGTCCCTCGGAGTGTCACCTGTCGGGACAGCCCCTCCGACACCGGCCCTGTGCCGGGCTCCGGGACAGCCCCTCCGACACCGACACCGGCCCTGTGCCGGGCTCCGGGACAGCCCCTCCAACACCGACACCAGCCCTGTGCCAGGCTCCGGGACAGCCCCTCCGACACCGGCCCTGTGCCAGGCTCCGGGACAGCCCCTCCGACACCGGCCCTGTGCCAGGCTCCGGGACAGCCCCTCCCGACACCGACACCGGCCCTGTGCCAGGCTCCGGGACAGCCCCTCCGACACCGACACCGGCCCTGTGCCAGGCTCCGGGACAGCCCCTCCGACACCGGCCCTGTGCCAGGCTCCGGGACAGCCCCTCCGACACCGGCCCTGTGCCGGGCTCCGGGACAGCCCCTCCGACACCGACACCGACACCGGCCCTGTGCCAGGCTCCGGGACAGCCCCTCCGACACCGACACCGACACCGGCCCTGTGCCAGGCTCCGGGACAGCCCCTCCGACACCGGCCCTGTGCCGGGCTCCGGGACAGCCCCTCCGACACCGACACCGGCCCTGTGCCAGGCTCCGGGGCAGCCCCTCCGACACCGGCCCTGTGCCAGGCTCCGGGGCAGCCCCTCCGACACCGGCCGCTCCGGCAGGTGCAGGCGAGGAGCAGGGAGAACTCTGGAGCTTTCAGCAGCACCGAAACAGGCAAACGGGGAGAAACGGGATTTAGATCTTGCTACCTTTTCCCACAGATCTCCGCAAAACAAACTCAATTGATATAACAAACCAAACAGTAAAGCAAATCAGAATGTCTATCTTTTGTTTGCCATGGCACAAGAACTGTTGAACAGAGGAAAAAAAACAAGCTGAGTTTAGCTCTATCAGCTGTTTCCTGGGGCTCGGTCCTTCCTTCCTCCAAGGGGTGCCACTGCCTGCTTTGTTCTCTCGTCCAGCTGTTCCTCCGCTCCTTCAGCAATGGCCTTAATAGACCCTGCAGGAATGCAGGAACAGACCGCAGAAACCTCTTCCCTGCACACAAGCTAACAGGCCCTCGATGTGGAAAGCAACACGGATCTGCCTCTGTCACTCACTTCACCATCTCAATTCTTCTCCCAAGAGGCGCTGTGAGCAGGAACAGAGAGTAATTTAAATGAGTTACACAGAATTGCAGTTCCTCCACAGTTTCTCACCACATGCTCATACAGTAACAAGAAACCAGCTGAGCCAATTAATAGGCAACTTTTTTTTTTTTTTTTTTTTTTTTTTTTTTTTTTTTTTTTTTTTTTTTTTTAAGATGACAAAATTTAATCTAAATAGGGCAAAAGGCACTCTGGTAAGTCAAACAGAATAAAGATTCTGGCATATTGTTAATGCTTAGCAGAGGGGAGGGACCTTCCAGTGGGATGGCCCATCATGGATTGTTGGGCTACGGATTCAGAACACAAGGAGGACTCTTCAGAGTAGCGGGAGAAGATCATGAGAAAGACAATAATGGAGCTTAGGAGCTACTGAATCCTACATGCTTATCTCAAATTCAAGACCCAACTTTTTGATTTTCACATAAGAAGATAATTTTCATAGGGAAAGTTGTGTGCTTTAAAAAAAGCCCACACAGGCAAAAGCATAAAAGGGACAAAACAGATTTTTGCTGTATTGGAAAAAAAGAAAAAAATGGCCCTGGGTTCAAAGTCACTAACTGGAATAGTAAAAAAATCCAGCATTGGTTTTTACTCTTTCAAGCTTGGCCATGAGTAATCACTGAAATGAAGGAAGTTGCACAACAGAAGAGAAAGCCACTCTGTGCAGTAGGGATTGCTGCCTGTGTGCTCCTCCTTGGGAAGAGAAATAGACAGTTACAACATGGTTTCAGCTTAAATTCATGCTCTATGGAAGTCAAAGGGATAAAGGGCTTGAGAAAGGACAATCCAGTAACTGGGCACCAATTTTAACTTTGGATTCTGGAGCAGCTCCCTGCTTTCTTCCTGCATGATCACATGTAAGCCTTTGTCTCAGATCCCAACTGAAGAGAGAAGGTGCTAACACGCCCACCTCAGTGAAGTGTCGTCAGAAGACATCAGAAGGCCTTCACAGACAGGGAAGCAATCAGACATTATAGGATGGAGCATTTAGGACAAACAGAACACTTGGTAGAGAGTCATAAGCACACAATTAGAATTCAAGAATTACAAGGGTTCTCTAGTCTTCCTGTAACATGGTTTTCCCTTTAATTTCTTTTTAAATTTCTGATCATTTCCCATCTATAATGTAGAAATTTCAGAGATATTTGTGGTTTCATTATTTAATGACCACAGAAAATTCCATAAACAGTGTTAATAAGGGAGAAAGCTCTCCATCTACTTAACTCTGTCAGTATTTTCTGAAGCTCCTCATAATGAATGCAAATACTGTCTCATGGCACCATGGATAGATTGCTTCCTCACAAAGAGGATGTCAAAGAGAAATCTGTGTTCTGTGACACTGTGACTGAGGGGAAAGGACCGCAGGCTGCCCTGGGAAGAGCTGGGGCCCTCCAGTGTAGGTACAGCCACTGTAGTTTGAGCAGTGCAAATGTCAATGAGGCCTGGAGAGTTACTGCTGATCACTGAAATCCATGGGATTTCATCCACCTTATCCTTCAGGATTATGACTAACATTGGAGGTACCATTCTTTAAAATGTAAATCCAAGGAAATGGGTAGATGCATCAGACCAATGGCCCATAGGGCCAGTTTACTGTCTGTGAATTAAATTCAAACAGATGAATATATAGGGAAGTCTGTAAGAGCCTGGTGTGTGCATTGAGACTTCTCTATTCCTAGACTGCAACTATTTGCAGTTCAAGGGCTTCCAGAGACTGAAATAGCTTCTCTCAACCAAACTTTTTTCCATCAATTGTCCACTCTCCCCCTGGACCTACAAGACCTTTTCCACGAGTGTTCTGCAAGCTTAACTACACTCTGGTTTAATACCTGTTTTAGGAACCATCCACCTGCTACTTTTCACTAGCAGATTTTAAACTTGAATAATGGGCAAAACCAAGCCCCCAGTTTTCACTTGCATGTGTCTGCAATTTCAGGATTTTACTCTGTCTTCCTAAAAAAACTAATTGCCTGTCTGTTATCTGCAACTACTCATGACAGCAAGTGGAACATCACAGGTGGTCCAGTAAGAACAGAAGTATTACATTCCTCACCATCTCACAGCTTACTGTTTCTGCAATACTGCTTCTGGTCAAAGCTGTCAAATCAAAAGTTCAAAGAATTACAGTGTCAGCCAAATGTTGCATTTATTACCCAATGAAATAAAAACATCTTTGACTACGATGAGTCAATGTGTGGCCCACTAGATGCTTTACCCAAGGGATCATTCCAGCATGTATACTTTTTATAGAAAATGCTACAGCATTTATTAACTATCAGATTAAGCTGAATGAGGAACAATGGTAAAAGTCATGCTGAGACCTTGTGCTACATCATAAAGTGCTCCAATGTCATTCTCTGACAGAAAATATGGATGGCACACTGTGTGTAGGGTAAGTATTTCATGGGACATACTTCATTCTCTTAATTTGAGATGACTACAGTATCCTTTCTACCATATCCAAAACTGCCGGAGGCAGAATGGTCCCACAAAATCATTTTTGCTCCTTCACTCTCATGATCATGGCATTAATATAATTAGTTTGGAAAAGATTCTAAGATCATTGAGCCCAACCATTAATCCAGCACTGCCAAGTCCACCACTAAACCACATCCTTAAGCCCCACATGTACACAGCTTTTAAGTACCTCCAGGGATGGTGACTATACCACTTCCCTGGGCAGCCTCTTCCAGTGCTTGACAACCCTTCTGGGGAAGAAACTTTCCCTAATATTCAATCTAAACATCCCCTAGCACAACTTGCTGCCATTTCCTCTTGTCCTACCACTTGTTACCTGGGAGGAGAGTGCAACCCCCACTTTGCTACAACCTCCTGTCAGACAGTTGCAAAAAACGGTGAGGTTCCCCTGAGCCTCCTTTCTCCAGCTCCCTCAGCTGTCCCTCACCAGACTTGTGCTCCAGGACCCTTCCCAGCTCCATTGCCTCTCTCTGGACACACTCCAGCACCTCAATGTCTTTCTGGTAGTGAGAAACCCAATTCTGAATACAGGATTCAAGTTGCAGCCTCACCAGTGCTGAGCACAGGGGATCTGTCACTGCCCGTGTCTTGCTGGCCACAAGCCAGGATGCCATTGGCCTTCTTGCCCACCTGGGCACACACTGGCTCATGTTCAGCCAGCTGTTGACAAACAACCCCCTTTTCCCACTGGGCAGCTTTCCAGGCACTCTTCCCCAAGCCCGTAGTCTGCAGGGGGTTGTTGTGACCCAAGTGCAGGACCTGCTCCTTTGCCTTACAGAACCTCGTAGAGCTGCCATCAGCCCATCAGCCCAGCCTGTCCAGATCCCCCTGCAGAGCCTCCCTGCCCTCCAGCACATCCACATTCCCACCCAAATTGGTGCTGCCTGTGAACTCGCCGAGAGCGCGCTTGATCCCCTTGTCCAGATCACCAATGGAGCCATAAAACAGGGCTGGCCCCAGCACTGAGCTCTGGGGAGCCCCCCCAGTGACCAGGTGCCAGCTGGAGGCGATTCCATCCCCCACCACTCCCTGGGCCCGCCATCCAGCCCGTTTTTACCCAGCAAAGGGAGAACCTGTGCAAGCCACGAGCAGCCGGGTTCTCCAGGAGATGCTGTGGGAAACAGTGACACAGGCTTTGCTACAGTGCAGACAGACACAGCCACAGACACCTCCTCGCCCACAAAGCACGTCACCCTGTCATGGAAGGAGATGAAGCTGGTCAAGGAGGACCTGCCTTTCCTAAACCCACACTGGCTGGGCTGCATGACCACACTCAGGATGATCTACTCTACAGCCTTCTCTGGTACCAAGGTCAGGCTGACAGGGTGTAGTTTCCTGGATCCTCCTTCCAGCCCTTCTTATGGATGAGCATCACATTTGCTAACATCCAGCCAACTGGGACCTCCATGGTTTTCCAGGACTGCTGGGAAAGTCACGATGGGAAGTGCCTCGGTGAGCACTTCTGCCTGCTCCCTCAGTACCCTTGCATTGATCCCGGAGTTTTGTGAGTAAGGCTGCATTCTGTAAAGTACATTTCAGAGATTAAAAAAATCTGAAACACCTGGCATGACGACGCACCTTGTAACAACTGTGATTATCAACATTTTTAAGAACAAAGTTCTGCTAGTAAAAGCATCATCAATTTTACATGTCATGCTTCAAAATGTTTAAGCAGAACAGCAGCAAGTTCCTGTAATTCTGACCAAGTGAAGAGCTGTCACTTTTCAAAGTGCAAAGGAAGATGAAATTTTTACAGAATCTTATCCAATAAGAATGCCATGTAATAATGAACAAAGGTCAGCTGTAGAATAGCTCGCTGAGTTATTTTTTTATTTCAAAAGTCTAAACCCTCCTCCTGCTTTTCAGCTGCCTTAAAACTAAACTGCAAGTTTCAGGAACATCTAAATAGATTTTCTTGTGTTTTCCTAAGAAATAGAATCTTATAATAAACAAACATACAGGAGGGCAAAAGGACATTTTGAGTAAGATTTTAACCAAAACATGTTTTTCCTATAAAAATATTATGATGTCCTTCAAATATATAAAACATAGCACAGGAAAACTGTGAAGAAGCTTGAAACCTCTGAAGATATGAATGCACTTTTATAAATACTACAAAAATATGTTTATGTTATTTTTTCACAGTTATTATGTCAATATTTAAGCTCTCTGGCTCACACGCATCTGCTCAAAAGTCCTTCTTCACAATTTACATGCAACAGTTGCTTTTCACAAAAGCCATACCCAGTAAGGGCAGAAAATTCTTCCCTAAATAAACGGCAAATACACACTAACTTCTGGAAAAATGGAATTAACTTGGGATAGAAGCTCCTCATTTTTGTCATATACGAAAAACCCCTAGCACTAGAATCCATCTAGTGTGTGCACAGACAAAACACTTTGCCTGTGTAAAAGCCATCTTTACAGGCTCTCAGTCTCTCCTTGTTGTCTATTTCAATTATGTGAGACAGAGAAAATAACAACATTTAAAAAGCCATAATTTTAAGATACAAACCAGTTCCTGCAGAGTCTGATCAACACATCAGATCAGATGCAACAGACACATTTACAGGAAGTCATAATGACATTTAAAGTCCTGAACAGTTTTATTACCGCTGTGTAAGAGTTTGTTTCTGTTTCCAGCTATGTCAGTGTGAGGTCTGCCTGAGTAAATGTGCATAGACATAGCTCTTGGCAGATTGCACAGGTGCATGTAGCTATCATGAGAAGATCCCGTATAATCCATGTATGTTTAAGGAAGGAAAATGGCATTGTAAGTAGCTTTCAACTGTTTTCTACTTTTATTTTCAAGACTTTTACTATTCAAACTTGTGTATTTTAATTTTTTTGTGATTTCTCCGTTCTAGGGCCAGCTGGAACTTCACGAAGGCAAATTAGCACACTTAATGAAATTAAAGAAATTTTGTGATTATTATTGTATAGATTACTGACAACTACAGTGTAAGTTTAAAGTATATTCACACAGACAACTGGATGTTCCTCCTTGCTGCTTTAGCAATTGAAAACAGAGGGAGAAAACCAAGGCTGGCTATCCAACTCTTTCAAGATCTTTGTAAGGAGCACTGTTTCTGAAAGCAAGGTATTTTCATTTTTAATAGTTATGAGCAATTGGTTTGGAGCACACAAGTGCTTTCAAAAGGAGTGTATGTAATGGCGGTACTTAAAGGAGACCAAGGCTACATCTTCAATTACATAAGCGTTGAATCATCAGTTGCACAATGCTTTTTCTGAAGCATAAACACACTTTATTTTTTATCAAGACCACTTTGAAGTCATTCATCCATCCAAATTCAAAAAGCTTTCTACCCACAAAGAACATTTCTTTGGCTGATGAACAGTACATAGACATTATGATTTTGTAGAAACCCGCAATGAAAACCTGGAAAATGTCTAAAACAGGAACTCATTAACAAGCTTATTACTTGTGCCATGTGATAACCTAATCGCCTAATAAGATTTACAAAAGGGATTAATGGATCCTCCAGCTGATGTATGGGTGATGTGCATTTATTCATACATGAGAGGACAGGATTTTTTTTCTGGTTTGAAAACAGAACGAATTTAATCTTTAATGGCCTGTACAGCTGTGAGAGGGCCAAAACTTTCAGAATTCATCAAAATAGTGTATTTTTTGCAAACTTTAATGAAATTAATACACAGATAAATCCCTATATTATATACTATAGATCAGTAGCAATATACCTTAATTAGTGACTGAAAATTGTAAGCCTTGAATTGCCAGTTCAAACCATCATCCAAAATCTAGAAACAGCTTTATCATATTAGGATTTAGAGATCAGTACAATGTAGATTTGGCCTGGAAGGAATATATATTCTGCTTTAGATTATAAAAATGTCCTTATAAAACTGTGTCTGCAAAATGTTGCAATTGATTAAATTTCATTTGATAAACTTGAAATTTGGAGCCATACATTCCTATGGGTGAAAAAAATTACATGTATAGGTTTGGTTAAGTGATAACAATTTGGCATTCATACTCAAAACACATGTTATGATGTAAATTTTCAGATAATTTTAAGTCAGAATGTAACTGTGATTAGTAGGCAATAATTAATTTAATTTATTATAAATAAAATTTAACAGCACCATTTTTCTTTTATTGCAGGAGTACAGGGTGAAGATTAATGTAAGTTTTGTAAATCTATTTTTTGGTCTTCCTGTGTACGACATGAGTATAAATAATAATGTTTTTTAGAAGCTTTCAAATATGACTATTTTATGGAAATGCAAAAAAAAAAAAAAAAGGAATTAATAATTTAACTCATTTATAGCTACAATACACAAAAATGAAAAAAAAAAAAAATCTTTTTCTTCCATCTCCCATTTCAATATATGAATAAAACTGCCTTTAATTCCTTACAGCACATTACAATAATGTAGTACAGTATTCACTGCAGTTTTTGCTCTAATAAAAGCACCCATATAATGGTGAATAAGGCTTCCAGAAAAACCCAAAAGAAAAGGCACTAACAATTTGATGGCTTGTCATAGAAGGTGAGGAGGAACAACCACCTTGTCCAACATTGGTTTGAGATTCTATCCTAATACTAAAAGAAGTGGTTATCTATTGCTAAATACATTCTTTGTTTTTGAAGTTTTTTTTCCTTCTGCCAAACCCCACATATTTACAAGTAAGAAAATCTGCCCTTTGACAAAACTATTTGTTCTGATCATAGTAACTACACGCCTAACTTGCCAAGCACTGTAAGGTTTATACCTTTAGGTTCACTGAGGAAAATGCCATCTTTACAAACAAGACAACATTCTCATTTCACATAAGCTCTACTGAAAAGCCTGTCTTAGCTTCCACAGAAACTGTATTTTTTTTATCCAAAACACCATGTGGTTTAATTTTAAAATTATTTACTATCTATACATACAGGAATTTCCACATTTTCTTTCAGCGAAAATGAAAACCACTCATAGTACAAACTTCTTAAATTGCCAGGAAAAGAAAAGATCTTTCAAAATTTAACAGCATCAAAAGATGTGCACTCGAACATGATGTAGAAGGCCATTAGTGGGTCCTCTCTTCCAATGAATTTCAGTGTATTTCAGACACATTCTCTCATTATACGCATCTCTAAGCTCCAGATACCTTGAGAGAAATACGTCTTTTTCACAGGTAAGCTTCATGAATATCTGTATCTTGTGTAAATCTCGTGACATTATTACAAACCCAGGTTAGTTTGGGATGACCACAGGATGAACATCTATGAACAGGATGAACAATCTAAGTCACACAAAATCCAACTGGTCATTCATCTTTTTCTTCCTACACATGTAGACAGGCAGGGACATTTACTAACTGTCAAGTCTGCTAATTTTTTCAGGAATTAATTTGTGAGGGGAAGGAAGGTTGGAAATCAGTTATTATGCAGCACCACGCACACATGCAATACAATCAGTAGCATCACTGAAGAGTAATGTGTAAGAAATTGTATTCTCCTAGGAGCAAAAGTGGAATACAGAGGAGTCATATCTTTGCTGCTCATTAAACAACTGGTTAAATCCCTGACTATGCAGTATTCCATAAGGCACAAAGCATCTGCCTCTGTAGAGTCATGGGTTCGAGAGCTTATCGTAAGAGAAGAAGGTCAAGTAGATTCTACTGTTTCTATGCAAAAGAAGTTAATTTTACCACATACAGCAGCTAAAGAGTTAATATACCAAATCTTCTTACGACCTGTCTCCCAGAATGAAATAACTACATTTGGTCTTAAGCAAAGAATCAGTTCTGGGGAATTAAGTCTTGGACTCATAAAGCAATAGAAATAGAATGGCTTCACTTCCCACTGTCCACATTTAAAGAATTTGTACTCACCCTCTGGGTGATGCTTTTTCCTTCTTTGACTTGCACTGCCAATCCAAGATCAGACAGTCTGCAATTCCCATGGTCATCCAGGAGGACATTCTCTGGTTTCATATCCCGGTACAAAATTTTGATGGAATGGAGATGCAGAATCCCACAGGTGATCTGAGCTGAGTAGAAGATGATCCTTTTCATTTCCAAACCCCTTTCTCCCACATTGTAGATGTGATACTTCAGATCCCCTCCATTCATGAGGCTCATAACAAGACACAGATGGGATTTGGTCTCATAGGCGTAAGCTAGTGTGACTATGAAAGGGCTGTTGACCTTCTCCAGGATCTCTTTCTCCAGCAGTGCCATCTTCTCTCCACTTTTCTTTTTCAACCTTTTCTTATCCAGTTTCTTGCAGGCATACATTTTGCCAGTATTTTTGACCTGGATGGCACAAACCTAGGGAAGAGGCACATGGAAAGGTAACAAAGGAATTTTACAGAGACTGGAACATCAAGGGTAGTAACAGGCAGGAAGTGGGGAATCACTGATGTCTGTTAGTAACTGCTCATGCTAACTTCTATGAAGATTATATTAGCACAGGAAACAAGAAAAAACAAGCACACAATCAGTTCTGTTCTGGACCAGTAATATCTGGTGGCCCTGATGCAAAGTTCTTGAGGATGCCACTAGAAGACATGTATTAGCAAATAAAAGAACAAGGACAAGAACAAAAATCTGTAATCATGAGAATAAGCAGCATATGCAGATTGCATCTGTACAGTTAAACTCTCTTGACTCTCAAAAAACCTCCATACTTTAGTTTGGGAACACCTGATGTGTGCTTTTCCCTCAACCGCAGCTAGGAATTAGCTGGGAGTGTGTGAGATAGCACAGGCTAAGATGATGTCAAGGAGCAAACTAATAGTTAACGACATGAACATTCATGCAAGTTTTTGTAATGAAGCCTGCTTTTTTACTGGCATAGATACAGATTATAATAACGTTAAAGTAGCTTTTTACTCACAAGAGACTCTACCACAGTATAAATAAACCAGCCTGATTTCTGGAAAATGGGCAATGTGAAAGGGCACATTTTACATATCTTCATACAATGGCTTAATCCACTGCTCTTTGCAAACCCACCTGCTAGCCTTGAAAGGGGAGAGATGACTCACATCCTTAAAAGTACAAGCTCTTACCTCTCCAAAGCCACCTTTGCCCAGCACTCGGAACTCAGAGAAGTATTTTTCAGTAACTGGTTGCTTCTCAAACACTTTCCACTGGATGAATTTGTCATAGAAGGGGCTGTTCTGGAAGTCCTGGAAGGGCTTGTCTTTAAAGAAGACTTTGATTTCCTCCTTGGCCAGCTGCATGATGTTCTCATAGTCTTTTGCAGTAGCTGCTTTGCATTTGCTGACCAAGTCAGAGCTCATGAAAGACAGATAGTTTTTGGCGCCTTCCTTAAGAAAATTGTTGACAATATTCTCCATGGTACTGCTCTTGATATTGTCCTCTCCCAGCTCCCAGTTTGACATCTCATCCAGGAAGTCCCTAGCTACCAAATATTCTGGCACTGTTTCTAAGAAGTCTCTGAAGAATTTCTTGCCAATGGGCTGCTGTTCACAGATGCTGTCATAATCACCAGCAACGGACTCTCTATGCTCTTTGCATTCCTCGATCTTGGGCAGTGAGAGGCTCCTACGCCTCTTCTGCATTTCCTTGGTATCTCCTTCTCCACTCTTCCTTGCCTGGAGGTAGGCAGTGTTGGCAATCAGGTTGTCGAGCCCCCCCATGTCACACATCTTGGCAAGCCCTTGGGGTGGCAGAGCCTGGTTCAGACAAAATGAGTAACTGGCCCAGGAGCTGTGCTATGTAGCTGCACTGCACTTCTCCCTGCTAGTGGTATGTGAGGGCTTCTGGAAAACACCAGAGAGACTAACTGCTTTTGCATTAAATACCTCTCAAGGATTTTCACTAAGTACCTTTAGATATAGGCACCATTTGTGGAAAGTGACTGGTAAGAGGTTTCTCTGTAAGAAGCTTTGTGTTTGCTATGTATAGCTGGGGGGGGGTGACATCCTAGGGATGGCAAACCTTCCCACTGGCAGTACCAAATGCACGTGGTTCAGCTGGTGTTTTTCAGAATGGGCCCTGATAACCTTTAAAAGTACCAAGATTCCCTCTACATGCACTGTCACTGGCTGCTGGGAACATGCAGAGGTTCATGCACTCTCCAACTCAGGGGCACTTCGGCCACAGTCAGCAGGAACAGGTCTGGATCTCCCCCAGTCGACATCGAACACCAGCAGACTAACAACTGGTTTTATGAAAAGCTTTTATGAGAAATCTGCCATGCCTAAGAGACCTTGACATAGATGAACATGAGATGTTGAGCTTTCAATTACCACACAATTCAGTGCTTTGAGCATTCACACCTCCAAAACTCAAGTTATACTCAACACCAGTGACGGAGCCCCAGACAGTTCATGCAAACCCTGCTGCCTTCGCATGGCTCTGTCTGAGC
This sequence comes from Hirundo rustica, assembly GCF_015227805.2. Taxonomy (NCBI): domain Eukaryota; kingdom Metazoa; phylum Chordata; class Aves; order Passeriformes; family Hirundinidae; genus Hirundo; species Hirundo rustica. The sequence goes on along the minus strand of NC_053459.1, from coordinate 11,019,193 downwards.
AGATTACGTGCAGAGGCTAAGAACTACCACTGGTCTAAAAATAATGGCTCTTATATATGAAACAACACAGCTCTGACTTCTCCTACCCACAGAAAAAAGAGAAACACTTCAAGTGCACAGCCAAATCTTGCCAAGACACTTCCAATATGTTGTTTTGGCCTCAGTTTATTTTTCCTGCTGAGCTTTATAACAGAAAGTGGTCGGATGAGAAGGTGGCAACAGCATATAGCTGAGGTGATACCAACAAAGGGACAAAGCTGATTATAATGAAGTGAAGGCAAATTCCATCTGACTTCACTTGCTGGCTGCCTACCAGGAGGCATTTTTTTCCCTTCAAAAGAATAAAAATTATATGTGGCACTCACTAGGCTAAGCCCCGTTCTGCTGTGGGGTCAGGTGATTTGGCTGTTAAAACTTTCCTTAAATATAAGGAAGGTATTATGAGAACAAGAAAAGAAGTAACACTGAGGTCAAGCTGTACTCTTGAGGTCAAGGTCAAGTTTCTTTTTTCATCATCTTAGAGTGAGCTGAATCAGAAGAATTAAACACCAAGAGTAATAACAGACACCTTTCCGACTCCCTATAGCGTTAAGCCCTTGGCTGCTTTTTGCCACTCTACAACCATGCAGTATTTTGTTTTTACATGCCTAACCTTGTCCACATTGAATCCATTTGACATAAAACTCCTGCTTGTACTCTACAAAATTCCCTTGGAGATGTGTTTTTCTAGGGGTGATGGAGAGGGCCATCCGTTGCAAACTGCTGTGTGTGCACGAGAACTGGGGGAATTGTAAGGCAGAGACTTGAACACCTGGCCAGTTCTGCCAGGTGAGAGCAAGCACAGGGCGGGAGCAGGTTACATAAAGGGCTCAGCAGAGCAGCCAACAGCGCGGGCAACACTGCACAGAGCCAGCAGGAGAAACGGGGAATTCTGCTGGTGGCTGTCCTGAAAACAGGGCCTACAGCAACACACTCCTAAAATACCCTGGGTAGAGAAAGGGATGAAAGGAGGTAATAAAGCTTTAATTCCAGTTTGGGGTGGTTTTTTTTTTTTAAATAAAGCTTCTAATTTCCTAAATTCAGTATGGTCTTTTTTATGTTTGGCCAGAATATCCACTACAGCTCAAAGAGCAGAAGGTCAAAGGGCTGGTAGCTGGGGCCCTAAGGCTGAACTCAAGCTTATACCAAGCTATTGGTACATCCATGCCTAAACAAATCAAGAAAATACCTAATACTTATGCACCTGCATAAGATAGACACATTTACAGCTCCAAAGACCATTTTACTCAATTAATTAGAATCTCTCCCAGCTTATATGGAACATAAATTTTCTCTAAAATAATGTAACTAAATGAAAACCAAAATCAAATATGATAATTCAACATATACCCAGTCACTTTTGAGATTTGCTTGCTGACTTATCCAAATCTGCTCAGTGTTTATTAAACACTGGAGAAAAGTAGATCAGCATTAATCTTTTAGTTGATAATGGCTCTTTAAGGTAGTGTTACCTGCTTGTAAAACAGTGTATTTGAGTGAGAAGCAAAAATTATTTATTTTACAAGAGGTGAACAATCACAGAACTGAGCAGAGGCATGTAGTAACAACCATGCTAATCAGGCATATCAGGGTATGATTTGAAGTTCTCTGGTGTGAAGCTCATAGAAAGACTGGGACTTAGGCTAATCTCTGTATCACAGAGAAAATATGCAGGACTTAAAATCCATTAACTTATCATCTATATGAACCTCAATTACTGGTCAACAAGATACTTACAACATACAAACAGATACACAAAAATATCAGCTGCTTTGATTTCAACATTAACTTTCCTAATACCTCATTTCTGTCAACACCCCTTTGAGCTGACACTTTGGTAAAAACTCTTCCACACCTGTAATTCACAGCTACTCTTGCCATGCATGTGATGCGCTAAAAGCAGGGTTTGGTACTTGCCATATTCACCCATTAAGCAAAGAAAAATGAAGAAAGTTCTCTGATGGGACTAGATGGCGTTACCAGGGGTCATGGGATGGAGCCTGGGACCAAATGTGGACAGAGACAATAGGTGGTAGGTAAGATACAGTTTGACTGTGACAGCTAAAATTTATTTTCACATCCACTCAGATTTTTTTTTTTTTTTTGCAAAAATTTTGGGCATACTGTTACACAAACAGAAACACTCCACAACAATGTAAATGCTATAGGCACTTCATTACTACTGTTAACATATTTTACATTTGTTTTCAGTTTTTAGACAGATATCATCTGGCATAATAACAACTGATGTGATACAGTGTAACTGTGACTCAAGACTTTTTATCTCAGTGTGTAATTAAACAAAAGCTACATTTAAAAAAAATCTTAAAAACAAGACTACAATATTAAACAAAATCATAGTAAACTCTGCAATATGCTTCATGACACAAAGATTGGAACTACTTTATACAGTGAAGATAAACATCTTTAAATGTACTTAGAAATACATCTACTGAGAAACATATTAAAGATAATTTTGAAGTAAACAATGCATATGATATTGTTTCAATTTCACCCATGTTGATTAACCATTTTATTAAGCCTGAATTTGTTACAGATTTAAAGCAATAATTCTACCTCTCCGTTACACATATTTTAAAAATTCCACAGCATATGTTCAGATTCACAGTAATTTGGATATTTAGGGAAAAAACAAAGTTAGAGGCAAGCACTTAAACAGTTGTAAGAAAAAATTCAAAGAAGATGATATATTCAGGATTTATTTCCACAAAAATTTAAAAAATGCTTCCAAAACACTATGACCAATAAAAAGATAACAAAGAAACTTCTATTAACTGAATTTTCATGAAATCACAATTTACCATTTTCCCCTAGATTTTGTTAGTGCCTTGGGGTATTTAAATTATCACTTTTTTCTGCTTTGTGTATTAATCAGCTAACCAGCAAGATTGTCTACACCTCTAGTTAACTGATATCAAATGCATGTCTTTGGATTAAAAATACATGTCTCTATGATCACTAACAGAAATATAAATTTAAAAAATTATTAATGTGGTTAAATTTTAATGTTATGGTGGTAGAAATCATGTATAGAATATAACAGAGCAACAGACTTGGAGCTACAACAAAATGAAAGTCATAAAGAAAACCTAAATTAGAGCTGTTTAATACAGTGTGATAGAAAAAGTACATAGCAATTGTTTTACACACTGTTCATTTTAGATTAAGACCCAGAATAGTTTCTTAAAAACCACATTAACTGTGTTTTTGAATACAATAGTACTTAGGAAACTTTTTCTTTATCCTGACAGTAAACTATGCAGTGTATCAGACCAGGTAAGGTGACTCTTTCAATTGAATTCATTTAGTGTTTAGGGTATAATCTGCGTCACCAAGTTTCTGTGCTCTGGTTCAGACAACACTTTCACCATAGCAGATACAGTTGTTGATGGAGGTCTCCTGTTTCAATTGTGGAAGCCCTGCAGTGAGCCTGACACGGAGTGCACCTTGTGCAGCCAGAGGCCTGCACCAAACCCACTCTGGGCTTGGAGCAGATAAACCAAGTGAGTCATGACGGACACGTTCCGTTCTGTACGGGCATAGGGCATAACACACACACACCATTCCAACAAGTGCAGCACAAAGAAACCCTTCCAGTTTTTATTTGCCTATTCTCTGGACTACCCAGTCCTGCTGGCAGAGGGGACAGCGATTATTCTGTTTCACCCACAAGGACATGCAGCAATTGTGGAAGGAATGATTGCACTCTCCCCAAACCACTGAAAGAGAAGAAAGAACATGTTCCAGTCACACTCAATCAACACCTACAGCAATGTTCAAACTATCACTCTCAAATATTTATAACCACTGGAAACTTTAGAGCCCAAACAGGTCATCACTGATTTATCCACTGAGATTGGATTATTATGATCCTCCTGAAGACAGATAGTTCCATCACCAAGCCTTTTACTTACTTCCAAATATTAAAAAAAGAAATGCATATATTCTCACCTTCTTCTATAAAGTTGACAGGGTTTTGTGACTGTATAAACGCATTTAGCCCTTCTGCCCAGGAAGTAAGTGCAACTACTAAAGTTTTTCCCTTTATCTTCCCAGTACCAAAATAAAGCCAATGCACTACTGACTCACTGTCACACCACAGCATATCAACAATTTCTCACCTGAAATGCACTGTTTGAACTAAAATGTATGATAGCAAGGAGGCACATGTGACACAGTATATAGTCTTAAAATGGCACTTCATCCATTTTAACCAAGAGTTATTCACAGGCTCCAACATTACAGAAATTGTTATCTGTTATCTATTTACTCCTGAATAATATTTTAAAATGTAGTTTTGCTTTGCCTTTTTTTCCTTATTAGCTCACATTTTCTTCACACGAGCACAAGGGTACCAATCAAAGGAGTGCTGTAAATTATACTTTTTTCCTATTTTAAACAGGATACTTAGCAAGCTAGTTAAGATATCTAGAAAAGGAAAACCTCATTCCCATTAAAACAATCAAAAACCCCCAGTGGGTTTTTTTGAGACACAAAGCTCAACAGCATGGAAAAGTTTACCACTGGTTTAAAAGTTGTCATAAAGGTTTAAAGCAAACTCTTTGAGATAGTTTTCACTATTTTCAATCTAAACAGTCAGAATTAAGACTTTCTTCTGTATACAATGGCACCAGAAGTATGATTATGTTTAAACTGAATTGACTCCACTTTTGAAAATGAAAAGTGAACAGCCAAGCCATTGCCTCCATTATTTCTGAAACAGGAGTGGGAAACAGCACTTTCTAACTCAGACACTCATTTATTTCAAAACAGTGGATTTTTATTTGTACAACCATTGTGTTTTCTGGCATGCACCTCTGAAGAATAAAAGTAGCTTTTTCCTACCCACTTCAAAACTGTACATTATGATCTCAAATATGCTCACAGTGAAAGAAACCTAAACCTCTTAGCTGTGTACGTGTTGACAGGAAATTGGAAACTGTTTTGTTTTACAGCACAGCTGACATGAAAACTGATTTTTTTAGTGCTCAAAAATAAAGCATAAAGTATTACTAATGTAAAAAGATGATACAATGTAGAACAAAACACCAGTTTACTTTTGAGCATTAATAAAATCAGTATTCCCTTCAAACTTTAAAATGCACCATACTGAGAGAAGCTTCAATTGAAAAACAAGCGAATGAAGTCACTACATACCAACACAATCTTCTTGTTTGTTTTCAGCTTGACATCTAAGACAGGCATCTAAAAGTAAACAAGAACAAACTCAATTTGATTCTCAGGATTCCATCTTAAGAATAGGTTTGTCAGAGGAAAATATAAACTCTAATACAAATTTACAGAGGTAAAAATCCCAAGTTTTGATGTCTAGTTCAGCCCTTTAACATTAAGTAGACCCCTTAAATTCTATAACTATGCAAATGACAATGAAATATAAATCAGAAAGAGATCAGAAGGACTCTGAACTCTCCAGCATGTTTTGTTTATTTTCCATTGCTTTGGTATTTTCATAACTTTTGCTGAAAAAAAGCCTTCTCCATTTTGTAGATATAAAAGCCCAGAGATTTGTGCCAAGGCACTCAGGCATATTAAGACCACAGCACACACAAAGCCAAACCCTAATTACAGGACTTTGTTTTTCAGATGTCAGCATTTCCTTTTAAGGAAGTCATTCACAATTTTGATTTTTTTAGGCTGTGCATCTCTCACCACAACTCCCACCATCTATCACTTTTTATAGTAGCTTCCCTTAACAAGTACCTAAATCTAATTTTCACAGGAGTCACACACATACAAATACAGCGGTACATTTGATAATATATGTTAATAAATACAGAACAATACCTAATTAAAAATATTTATCATCTTTATGCACTCCAGTCTGTGGCTTTAGGACTGGGTGACAGGCCCAGGAATCAATAACATTCAAGAGTGACAACTTCCAGGCTTCCCACTGTGCCACACAATACAGTGGAAAAACACCTTTGCTTCTCCTTTGCCCCAGCACGGGCTGCCACAGACACACGTGCACGAATCACACGCAACAGAAAGTGTTCAACCATTATGTGAGCAAACACATCTTCATCTCCTCCAAAGAAAAGGGACAAGTTTAAACAAGTGTCCTGCAGGATGGATCTGGCTTACATGTCATTAATCGGACCATATTCTTCAAGAAGACAAAACCATGATGTGCTACAGGAATTTAGATTTGAGTATTTTGCTGTCTCTGCCAGATAAGGCCAGTACTTCGGTTTTAGACCAATCTGCCCAGACATTCCTCCTTGTCTCAGGTAATAGAGAATAAAGAGCAGAGAACTCTAAAACAGCTGCCCCTTCCTCACTGAGACAAAAGCAAAACGATCCTGTTGTCCGTTCCTACAATTTTTATTTCAACAGCAGTTAAGGGCCAAGGTGCTGGGAAGATTCAGCCAAAGTGCTTCAACTTGTATCATATGGTGTGGGAGCCCACCGATCTGGGGTCACAGCAGAAAGTGACAATAAATCAGCTGTCTTACTGAGTTGCAGCTTCAGACAGAAGCAGCAGAGAGCCAAGGACAGAAATCACTGCCACCACGCCAAAGTAACCTGTCCCCATTCCTACATCATAACCGCAGGGGGGTCAGTGAAAGGCTAAGGACAGCAAAGCCGGTCCAGCAGCAATCCTGCACTTTCCAGCTCACACCTGCATTTCTGCCCCTTTCCCTTGTGCATCTAAGACCACACCGGTTCAAGGAGTTAAACCACTAGAAAATGGAGCCAGCTAACACCTCCTTCCCTGCAAAAGTCAAACAAACTTTCAGCAAGTGCCAGTCTCAGTCTGGCACTGCCTCCCACCTAAGGTTAGTGCAGACGCAGTGGCCCTACAGGAGCCAGACCCACTCTGGCAGGGTCAACGCAAAATTGCTAAACTGAAGTCAGAAATGATCAAGTTTCACATTCTAACAATGTGGTTTGTTCCCAAAAAATGGTTACTAGATTTTTTCAGATTTTTTTTTTTCCTAGCTTCAGATTAAAAGTACTCCCTTGGTCTAGCTGTGAACAAATATGACTCTTTTAAAAAACTTTTATAATAGCTCTGGGTAAGATTTCATTAATTTAAGACTTTTTGTTATAGTGCCCTGTAACAGGCTAGCTACAATGGGGATAAATGCATTTTTAAAATTATGGTTTACACGGCAAATGAAGCCAATTTCATATTTCCAGAGTGGTCTCTGTTTACCACAAAAAGCAAATAATCTTCAAAACATGCTTATGTAAGATCTCCCACCACTTTAGTTTGAGCTGCATCTTTTTTTCCTCTAGTACACCCTTTTGCCTCCTTTGTTCCACAGGTTCCCAGCAAAAATATTTATGAGAAATGACAGAATTGCATATTTTGTCTCATTTCTGTTAAACCAAACCCTGACTTCATTTTCAGTATTGTAGTTCCTGGCCCTACAAAAACAAGGTGCCCTGGAGGGAATCTTGGGTCATTTGTCCTGCCAAAGTGCTGCACACCCAAGTGAGAGGACAATTATATCTGAGATGACTCAACCCAATAGTAAAAACTGGATGTGCACACAGAGTAAAGGAAGAATTTAAACCGTTTTCGAAGAACCAAAATAAATATCATGTTAAAGATGTCAGAAAACAGTAATATTTGTCAACAATGAAAGTGCTTTCAAACAGTCTCTGGATTTCAAAACCAAGTAAATTAACCCCTTAATAGATTTCTCTGTACATTTATGTGTGTTAAAGTGCACCAGTAATCACGCTTGTGAAGTAGCGTCAGAAACCCTGGTTTACGAGATTTGAAAAATTAATTTATACGTACGTCTCTAACTACTTCTTAAAAAAAAAAAAAAAAAAAAAAAAAAAAAAAAAAAAAAAAAAAAAACCCCACACGAATAAAAAAACCCTTAACAAAACCCACCCCACTAAGAGCAGCCCCAGGCATGCAGCACTCGGTCCAGCTCGGCTGTAAGTCAGTGCTTGCGGGATCTGCCCGCAGACGAGCAGCAGCCCTCACGACGAAGGCGGCACTGCACGGGTCGGGGACGGACCCGAGCAGGCCGGCGGGGCCCAGGCCCTGCGTGCGGCGGGGGCGGCGCAGGGAGCGCTGCGCAGGGAGCGCGGCCCGCCCGGGCAGGGGGCACTCGCTGCCCGACGGGGCCGCGTGTGGCCCCCGGAGCGCGGCGCGGCCCGGCCCCCGCCGGGCCCTCCTCCTTCTCCTCCTCCTCCGGGAAGGCGCGGAGGAGGAAGCGGAGGCGGGAGGGATCAGCCCCCCGCTTCTGCCGGAAACCGCGTCTCTGCCCTGCGCCCGCCGTGCCCGAGGCGCCGGGAACGGCCCCGGGCCCGGCCCAGGCCCCCCGCCCCGCGGCCATGGCGGCCCGGCCGGCGCTTACCCATGACCTGCACCCGGCAAATGGCGCAGGTGTCGCACTCCACGTCCCAGCTCCACATGGCCACCGCGTTCCACTTCTTCAGCGAGAACATCTTGTCGGGGGCGCCCGCCTTGGAGCCCGCGGAGCCCGGCAGCGAGTGGGGGGCGCCGGGCTCGTCCCCGTCCTCCACATCGGCCATGGCGGAGGGGCGGGGACGCGGCGGCCGCGCGGGCGGCAGCGCCACCCTCCGGCGGCGGCGGGGCAGCCCCGCCCGCGGCGCGGGAAGGGCCCGCCGGGGGAGGAGGCCTTCGTGCGGGCCCCAGCGCCGGTGGGGCTTTAAAGCGCTTTCTGTGCTCCACAGGACGCCCAGCAGGTGCCCAGGTGGCTGTGCTCATGAAGGATGTTCTCCTCATACGCGGAGTGCAGGTGAATCAATCACAACTCCACCAGTGGTGTGGGCTGCCTTGAGTACCGGGGACAATCCGATCTTCCGACTCTCAGCGTATCTCCTAAGAGCGCGAACAGAATAAGCGAAACGCTTCGGCAGTGGCATGTACCTTGGCTACCTCCGTAATAAAGTAAGAAATAAAAATGATACTGAAGATTTTATGTTTCTGTATTACTCAACTATCAATTCAGAAGCACCTTGAACACTCTTAAACGTGAATAAGCTCTTTTAGCTTGTGTGATAAACGCCAGTCACTTGTTTTAAAATTTTAAAAGTTTAATAGTAAATAAGATGGTTATAAAAATGGAATTAGAGTAAAAATTGAACAATTTTAGAGATAGGACAATACGAGACAATAAAAACAAAGTTACAGACGTGTGGGTACCTCTCCCGAGCCACAGGCTCTGGAGAAGGACCCCTGCTAACAAAGGACTATCTCTTAAAAGCAATAGCCTGTTGAATATTCATATATTTTATACATGATGCATAAACTTGATTTAAACAAAGAACTGTCTCTGGTTAGTATCACTTTTTCCTTTAATCTCTGTGGCATTCTCAAGGCTGAGAGAGGCAGGAGGAGTTGGTTTCTTCTGATAAGGAAGTAGGAAATTCTTTGAAAGATTTACGTCTTCTTGTGGTTGGCATACAAAAACTACACTTTAACTACAAAACTTCATTTACTGTACTATCAAAATATTAATACAACGCCAACAATTAACACAACACAACACATATAGTAAATATCTTGCGTAGAGCCATATAATATGCACTTTTCACACTTGGCTTATTCACGCTTTTCTCAATCCACCCTGTTCAATTCCCTTTGCCAGCTCCACTCTTTTACCTCATCATTCTTTTCTGTCCATTTTTAAAACCATCATGGCACTTCTGAATTTGAATTACTGGGAAGGGATGTAATCCAGAAAATTTTAAATTAAAAAATTGTTTTTTGTAAAAGCTCGAAAAGAAAATGTACACATACTTTTCCTTTGATAATATATTGCATTTCTATGCCCTTTGCATGGATTTTTAAAATTTGAATGTATCTGGTTACTAAAGTTAAAAATTATCTGAGATTTAAGTACATTTAATTTCTATGAAAAATGTCAACTACTTCTAAATAGAGATTAAAAAAAAAAATACCCAACAAATCCTGTTGGAGTTTGGGGGTTTTAAAATTTATACAATTTGCCGTGTATCCCTAACTGATGCAATTCTTCAGTTCTAAGAGCAAAGTATGACAGAGACTGTAATTGTGTTTGAGTGCTGTCAAACCATCGCACATGTGCTGTACATGATACAAAGTCAAATATAAACCCCACTTAGATGAGCAGTGAAAGTAGAACAAATATGACACAGGCACCTCCGACTGTCCATACTGCCGTAGAGAAATAAAGAGATAGCCTCCCACCTAAAAATTATTTTCATGCTATTTTATCACCTAAAGAGCTGTATAAGAAAAAATTCAAGCCATTTTTGAGAAGGAGTTCTGGCAGTCTGTAATTCATCTGTCCCCTGCAGCCACACATGACATTACGGAGGTCACACAAGGGAGAGTGGCACAAACCACTACAGCTCTTTCAGAGGGTTTTCCCTACATGGATTTAATTGTTTCTAACTGTAAATAAAAACCACATTATTTCAGACTGGGCATTTGATCATCTCATTCACTGAGAACATTCCAAACTGAGTACCTAAAAGTGAGAACTCAAACAGGTTCCTTTCAGCCCATCAAGTGATTGTTCAGCTAGAATTAAAGCCAATTGTGTGGTACAGAATGGGAAAAGAAGAACTTGTCAGCTGAGAATACGTTTGTAATACTAAGTATCCAAATTTAAGATATTGCTTTATATTACACAATCTATAATCGAATTTCTGTCTTAATTTCAATGTGATTATGCAGTGTAATTCATCAATTCTGATTGTCTCCATGTAAAAAATACCCATTCAAAGCTCCAAGTGTCTGACACCCAACTGATGTAACGGCCCTAAGTGTTCCGTTCATATTCTTATTCTCATTTCAAATGAATACAGATGCATCTTTGCCTTGTAAGAACATTTTTATTTTCTATACACCTTACTAAATTCTGAATATTGCACAGACAGTAGTTTAAGAGAATATACAATGCCTTGCATAAATTTTCACAAACCCTTTGAGAATGGAGATGCCTGGAAATAGCCTGCTTTTGTTCCTTTTTTTTCCTTCTTTCTTTCCTGTTGCAATTTCATGACATTTTTGTTGTTCTTTTTCCAGTTTGTTTACTCCAAAACACAGAATTGAAAATATTTTTACTTACAGCATGGATGAGGGCATTGAGTCTTTCATTAGTAAATTTGCAGATGACTCTAAGCTGGGGGCGTGTGTCCATCTGTTGGAAGGTAGAAGGGCTCTGCAGAGACCTGGAGCAGTTGGATGGATGGGCAGAGTCTAATACAATAAAGTTTAATAGGTCCAAGTGCCAAGTCCTGCATTTTGGCCACAAAAACCCCCTGCAATGCTCTAGGCTAGGGACAATGTGGCTGAACAGTGCCAGGGCAGAAAGGGACCTGGGGGCACTGGTGTCAGCAGCTGAACATGAGCCAGCAGTGTGCCCAGGTGGCCAAGAGGGCCAATGGCACCTGGCCTGGATCAGGAATGGTGTGGCCAAAAGGAGCAGGGAGGTCATTCTTCACCTGTACTTGGCACTGGTCTGGCCACACCATACCCTGAGTGCTGTGTCCAGTTCTGTCCCCTCAGTTTAGGGTGGACACTGAGTGCTGTGTCCAGCTCTGTTCCCTCAGTTTAGGGTGGACATTGAGTGCTGTGTCCAGCTCTGTTCCCTCAGTTTAGGGTGGACATTGAGTGCTGTGTCCAGCTCTGGCCCCTCAGTTTAGGGTGGACACTGAGTGCTGTGTCCAGCTCTGTCCCCTCAGTTTAGGATGGACATTCAGTGCTGTGTCCAGCTCTGTTCCCTCAGTTTAGGGTGGACATTGAGTGCTGTGTCCAGCTCTGTCCCCTCAGTTTAGGAAGGACATTGAGTGCTGTGTCCAGCTCTGTTCCCTCAGTTTAGGAAGGACATTGAGTGCTGTGTCCAGCTCTGTTCCCTCAGTTTAGGGTGGACATTGAGTGCTGTGTCCAGCTCTGTTCCCTCAGTTTAGGGTGGATATTGAGTGCTGTGTCCAGCTCTGGCCCCTCAGTTTAGGAAGGACATTGAGTGCTGTGTCCAGCTCTGGCCCCTCAGTTTAGGAAGGACACTGAGTGCTGTGTCCAGCTCTGGCCCCTCAGTTTAGGATGGACATTGAGTGCTGTGTCCAGCTCTGGCCCCTCAGTTTAGGGTGGACATTGAGTGCTGTGTCCAGCTCTGGCCCCTCAGTTTAGGAAGGACATTGAGTGCTGTGTCCAGCTCTGGCCCCTCAGTTTAGGAAGGACATTGAGTGCTGTGTCCAGCTCTGGCCCCTCAGTTTAGGGTGGACACTGAGTGCTGTGTCCAGCTCTGGCCCCTCAGTTTAGGAAGGACACTGAGTGCTGTGTCCAGCTCTGTCCCCTCAGTTTAGGAAGGACACTGAGTGCTGTGTCCAGCTCTGTCCCCTCAGTTTAGGAAGGACATTGAGTGCTGTGTCCAGCTCTGTTCCCTCAGTTTAGGAAGGACATTGAGTGCTGTGTCCAGCTCTGTCCCCTCAGTTTAGGATGGACATTGAGTGCTGTGTCCAGCTCTGGCCCCTCAGTTTAGGAAGGACATTGAGTGCTGTGTCCAGCTCTGGCCCCTCAGTTTAGGGTGGACGTTGAGACACTTGAGTGCGTCCAGCGGAGGCAACGAGGCTGGTGAGAGGCTTGGAGCACAAACCCTGTGAGGAATGACTGAGGGAGCTGGGGGTGTTCAGCCTGGAGAAAAGGAGACTCAGAGGTGACCTTATCACTCTCTACAACTCCCTGAAAGGTGGCTGTAGCCAGCAGGGGGTTGGTCTCTTTCTCCAGGCAGCAACTGACAGAATGAGAGGACACAGTCTTGAGCTGCACCAAAGGAAATGTAGGAAAACGGTTTTTTTACTGAAAGATTGAAAAAGTACTGGAATGGTCTGCCTGGGGAGGTGGTGGAGTCACCATCCCTGGATGTGGCACTTGGTGCCATGGTTTAGTTGAGGTGTTGGGGCTGGGTTGGACTTGATGATCTTGAAGGTCTCTTCCAACCTAGTGATTCCATGATTCTGTGAAAATTATTTTTATTAAAAACAAAGCTTTTACAAAAATGTCAGTTTTATGATAATGCAAAGAACAGTTATGTAAGTACGTGTTTATCTTGGCCAACTGATGCATGTGCTGGACTGTATTATCCCACTTACTGTTTGTTCTGTCAATAGATTAACATATATCAAAACACTTGAGGACTGTGTCAATTTATCTGCCAAAGAAAATAATTTAAGCATATTTCTCTGCCAAAACTATTTCTTAAACTCTGGTTATCTGTGTTTCTCTGTGCCTCTTTCCCAATAGGAATATGCTACATAATGATCTATTAATGGCCAACAGAGCTGAGATTTGGCTAGTGGGGCTGCAAGAGAGGAAGACAGCACATGGAACAGCAGTGTATGAGCACACCACCACCTGTGATAAACCCACCTGTAGCAGTTCCTAAGGGTTTGCTGAAGCTGCCAGATGCAATTGCCAAAATGGAAACAGGCTCCAATGCTGATAGGTACCATTTCTGTGAAACAGAAGCATGGAGCAGGCATGCAGAAACATAAAGGAAATCTCAACAGGAATAGGGGGGAAAATGTGGAATAAAGTGCATGCTTTCGCACTGGGAGGATCTTGCTGGATGAGAAGAAATCACACAAATACACTGCTGCACAGCGTAGCAAAGGGATCCTGATATTCCTATAAATGTATGTGATTGGGCAGGAACATCAAAGTCCAGGAATGAAATGAGCTCAAAGGCAGAGAAGTAGCAGCAATTCCAATTCTTAAATGCATTGTGCTTTACTCTTCAAGTGAAGTAAATTAATGTTCATGACACATCATACACAGAAGGGAAATCCTTACAGAAGTTATTAAAAAAAATAATGACTTAATGACTTCTGCACAGGAAGCTCTCTGCTCTAATGGAAAACCCTGTGTCACAAGAGACTAAAGAAATCCTGACTTTGCTGAGCTGCTTTAATCAAGTCTAAACCCTTGGAACATCTCCATTCTTCACACAACACCCTGGGTCATCCGTGTCTCCTGCAGCAGAGATTAAAAGCCAAAGACACAAAGATCCCTGACTTTATGGAATTCTATACTGTGGTTTTGTTTGCTAATTGTTTTACTCTGGAGTAAAACTCAGCTATTACTATTACCTCTGAACAGTGCTGGATTTTCAGGTTAGATGTCTATTCATATCCATTCTTTAATTTAGAAAACCTGTGAAGATAAAATTTTGCCTATTTTAACTGCAGTTAGCTGTTTGAGAAAGGAACTGCTTTCTGAACTGAAAACTGGAAACCAAATTATGTTCTGCAATTGTGTGGGGGCACAGGCCCCACCTATTTTGAAATATGGACACTTCCTCTAAATTTGTGAAGTAGCACAGTCTGTCATTATTTTTAGCATTTCTCTGATACTTGGATCCTAGTATCAGGATAGACCCCAAAAGCCACTCTTAGCAAATCCAACCCTCCAATCCACACCAGACCTCCCCTCCTCAAAAAAATCCCTAAATCCCCAAACAAAAAATAAAAACACTAGAAAGAGAAGCCACGTAACTTGCCCATAGAATCTCCCTTTGCTCACATATTTAAATTACTGGAAGGTGTTGCACAGGCAAACATTATCTTCTCATTATTCACACTTGCAGATGTTATATCCGGTGCACCATGTCACAAACCCTTTTTCTTACTTGGACCTACTTTTCTATTTCTAGATTTTAGCCAAAGTAGTGCCAAAAAATGCATTTAAAGTTCAAGTATATATATAAATGATAATAAAATAACAAACCCATGTAAATGTCACACCATGATGGAATGGAAGAACTCAACTGGAAAATAAATGAACTATTCAGGAGGAAGCTAGATGAATTATTTTGGTTGTCACAGAAATCATTGTTTAGTGTTTCAAAAAGTTATATATCTTTTCTCTTGGACTCTTCAAATTCACATTGCTATCCAAAGCATAGTGCCTTAGGTTACCCAGTATGGAAAGAAGAGCAAGGTCATATATTTCCCAAGAATACCTAATTAAAATTCGTAATTGCTGTACCAAATTAAATGCTTACAAAGCACAGGCCTTTCATGAACGCTGTAGCCACTGGATCTTTTTAAATCTTATTTTGATTATAAAGCAACCAATTATGAATGTTTTTGTCCCTGATTTTGCTACACGAAGTGCCTTTTTAAGTAATTTAGCTGAGTTAAAGGCTATATTCCCAATTCTTACAGCTCTACTCTTCAATTCTGATTTTTTTTTTTTTTAAACATTGTTTATTATGATGAACCCTAGGAATACAGAAAGTATTTCCGCAGCAGCCTCATCACAGCTGGACACAGTAACGCTGATATACTCTCCTTACTGCAATTAAAGAATTTCTGATTCATTTAAAGTGCATAAATCACATAAACCTTATTTAAATATGCCTCTGTATTTGTAAGAACTTCAAGTAAATTGCATGCATTTGTCCATTCTACTAGAAGTTGCTTGGCCTGATTTGGATTTCACGTGCATACTCTTTTAAACACAAGACAGGATCTGTCCTTATTACATGTGAGTAAATGTTACAGACGTTGTCATACAGTTGGCCAGGAATTAAAGATAATGTCTTGTAAAGCATTTATCATGCATTTATTAATAGGATCATTTAGATTAGAGAAGACCTTTAAGATCATCAAGCTCAGCTGTTAACCCAACACTGCCAAGTGTGCCACTAAACCATGTCCCTGAGTGGCACATCGACAGATCTGAAATGGGAATGCCCTCTTGGTGTCACAGCTTAGAGAAAACTCACGTCACTGGAATGGTTAGAGAAGGCAGCATATTAGCAGAAAAAAGAAAGGAATCATTACAGAATATGTACAATTCTATTTTTTAATGTTCACAGAAAAATATTTCCTCCAGTACTTCCAACTTCATACTCCTCTGCTTTCTAATCTCTGCAAATGAATACAGTGACCACTCATACTGGGCCTTAATACATCTTACCTCAGATTAATCAAAATTAATTCCAAAATGGCTGGAAGGTTTGCACTGTAACTCCTGACAGAAGCTTCCATGCTGGCAACAACAGGTCCGTTCTCTGCACAAGGAAACAAAACACCTCAGGGCATTAAAAAGTGCTTGTACAAAACTTCCTTATAAAAAATACCCATAAGCACAGGAGGGTGGCAAAAAAGTGCCCAGATTACATTAAAAAAAAAAAAAAAAAAAAAGGCAGATTGAGAAAAGTAAACAGTTTTTCCATATGCAATATATTTTAAATAGTTCTGACAAATTCTACAGCCTGTACTGGTACACAGCACAGGTAGTGGAACACAAATGAATTACAAGAAGAAAAATGAGTCCCCCAACCCTCACAACACAGTACCAGCTATCTTTCAACCCATCAAACTTATCATTACAAACTTTTTAAACACTGTCAAATTCCCAAGGCTTCTCTGCATGCTCTTACACTAAATGATGAACCACCAATTCAGAACCCAACAATGCTGCAGATGCCAATTCCCCCAGGTTAATTCTGGTGGGTTCTGCCCCTGCCATCAATTAGGTTTCCCTATACCAAGTGCAGTATGTAACCCCCATTCATTCAGGTAAATGCTAACATTTCAAATGCCAGGTCTCACAGTAAACACACAGCTTATCTCAGCTTTGTTGTAATTTATTTCTGAGTTATTCTCAAGCAATGTTACAAAACATTTTAATGTCTTGATAAGAAAATAAAATTTAAATAAAAATACATTCAACAATACATCATCATAATAACATTAAGACTTTTACAATCCTAACAGAACTAATTACTGAATAACATCACTCTTCTAGACTAATCAAAATGAAGGCAACTTTTATTATTAATCATCCTACTTGTACCTAATTAAATTCTAGAACATCTACTGCACTTTAAAACATTATAAAATGAGGAATCAAATCTTAATGGTCACAAATATTTGATGGCCTTCTGGGGTTTTTTCTCAATATTCCAGTACCAAAGCAAAACAAAAAAAAAAGTGCATATTATAAAACCCCAACATTGCAAGAGTATGCTGCTCATTTTTTCATAAATTTGACTTGAAAAACAACAGAAAATGGCTCCAAGGAAGAGGGTTTGCCACAGGGTTAATTCAGGTACAACAAAACCTAATCCTGACACTCAGCCACATTCAACTTTATTTAATGGCAGCTTTTGATTAATGGCAATTAAACTTTACCTTGGCAAAACACAGGTTTTGGCATTCTCCCTCAGTTGTAACTGTTGGCAAATAAAAGTCCTGTTGAACACATCAAATGTGTAAAAAAGGAAAAGGCAAAACCAGCTGAGGTGATTAAATGATTGTGATGTTGCAGATCCTAGTACTGAATCCCAGATATTCTAAAATATCTTGGTATTAAACCAAAGTCATTTTAACAAGTTACATTCATTCCAGAGAAAATTCAATCCTGTCTTTCCTCCTGGCTTCTATTACAGAAAGCCTTCTTACAACAGTATAATAAATGTATGGTAATTTCAACATCTTACTCTTTCAAGCAGTGTGGATTTCTATTCTAATTCATTTGGCCAAATTGTGATTGGAAAAATAAAACAAAACACCCAGCAAAACAACAAAAGACCCCACAGAAAATGCTTTAAAAATAAAAGTACCACATACAACTTTTATTAAAAATAATATTCCAACAAGTACCATTGTATTTAATACTGATGAAGCAAAGCTGCCACGGTAATACCTTTGCTTCTTCCTGGTTATATACATAGACTTTTTCTCAGCAGAAAACTAACTTCTCAGACGAAGTGAGCAAAAATTAATCTTACTGAAGTCAGGAATGCCAGTTTAAAATTGTGTTAAGTGGCAAATACAAATCCATGTAACTAAAGATACAAAAATATTCACTGAAGCATTGCTTAAAGACAAAACAATGTTGATCATTCAACTGATCATAACAAGCAGATACTACAAAGTATCTAAAAATAATCTGGGATAGTCCAGATATCTAAAGTGCTTTGAGTGATTATAATAGAGATTATTTATTAGATTTGTAGTCAAAAGTTCAGCTGGACGTAGTTATTACTTTTTATAAAAACAAGAAATTAAATCACACATGGGATGATGTTAATTGATCAGTACTTAGCCACAATCTGTTCACACTTAAATTTTTCTATCTGTAGGCAAACCTACTTAACAAGAATGTTACTACCCTGCATTTCTTTTTAGATTAAGGAAGAATATGTACCTTAAAAAAATGCTAAAGAAAATAGTGGTCTAATGTCACTCCACGTATTATTCACTCCAAATGTAAACAAGAGGTACAACGTAAATTCCCTGATTTCTTCTTTAGTACTTAATGACACAACCAACACTGGTATCTGATGTCCAGATTATTTGCAGCACACTGCATGGTTCTATAGAACTTCAACTGTAGATAAATCAAGTCCTGACAACACCTAATACAAGGAGAAAATAAGTCAAAGGTATCGAGTGTGAAGCTTCAGGTCTTTTCCACATCATAAGATCCTGGGATTTCTGTTTCGAGCTCCGTATCAGCAGGGCAGGCACTCATGGTAAACGCATGCAAGTTTGCAGTGTATGTACTGAGATGTAATCCAACCAACAAATGCAGTGCGGATTTTCTTCCATGAAAAAGCTTATTTGTTTAGAAAGTTCTTTCCAATAAGACAACAATGGCAAAACAACATCTAGACTTATTCACATCTGTTACTTCAAGAACCTGGAACTTCAAGTTCTTCAGCAAAATGAGAATAAACCTTAAAGACCAGATTTCCAAGAAGGTATTTTTCTATTAAATATTAAATAGATTGTCAACACAACTAGCATTTATGTTCATTCTTAAATATTTTGTAAAAATGCATATAATGAATTAAAAAAGAAAACAAACAAAAATCCAAAACGCTCTAGAACATTTCCAGTTTCTTTTTTTTATCCAAGTGGGCCAGTTTGTTTTGGTTAGGAAACTTTTCCAACAATCGGATTTTCTCTGCAAAAAACCAAAATATTATATGTAAATACGTTTTAAGAGTATCATTTGCTTTCTAGTTCTCATCATGCAATTTTAATTTATCAAGCAAAAAAAGCCATTTCTACCACTAATTGTGAAATTTAGTGATTTGCAAAAACCTCATTTACTTTCACATGGGTCTTCAAAATCACAGTCAATTTTTCTGAACAACTTGGGTCAAACACTAACCTAGGCAAACTAAATCAGGGTTTGAGCTTTTCTTTTTTTTTCCTGGTGAATCAATCCTTACAGATGCAAAGAAGAAGTCTAAAAACTTGCTAGGGGTGTTGCAGAGGCATAAGCCAGGACTGAAGAGAATTAAAAGAAGTGCTCCAAAGAGCAGAGTTTTTACCTTCACAAGAAATAGTATTTACTATCGAGTACAGCAAGTGAAATACAAACAGTAAATATACTACCTGAAAGATATGTTTCTGCAGTAAATTTTTGACAGTTTCATGTAACTGGATACTTCAATTACTTAATCAAAATTTTGGGAAAAAAATATAATTAGAAGGTAGGCATACTGTTACAGATAAATTTTGCGTGCACTTCAAACGTTAAGCTGCAAGGGAACAGAAGAGTCACTGCATCCACTTACAGGAATCTGAACAGGAACAGATGAATCGACACCAGAAGAACTCACATCCTCAACAACTGGTAAAAAGCTGCCTTACTACAAATGATGTACCTTATTCTCTCCATGTCTGTGTTGTCTAACTCTACCTTCATTATCTCTACCCCTCTCTTGTCTGGCCTCGTCCCATGATTTATTTTTCTCAAAACACAGTTTATCAATGTCAAAGTTACATAAGATACTTACTCACTGCCATATTTCGCACTAGATGATCTCTTCTTCTGGTATTTTTCATGTGATTCACTCAACTTTTCTAGTATATCTATTATCTGCTGAAGTGTATGAAAAGTGGCTACAGAATCTTCAATGGTGAAGTTGGAATAATCATCTGGTTCTTTCCGAGGACCCTGATAGACTGCTATACTGCCACAAGCCTCTACAGAAACAACCACAGTCATCCCATTTAGAATTGCAACAATTAAAAACCAAATCTAACTCCTATGCAAATGCTAACTCCAAAATTCTGAAATGTAAAGTTACTCTGGTTTATACATAAAATGGATTAAGATAAAAGCAGGAGGCAGAATCAACTAAATTTATAGAATTTATAGAATATTTACAATTCTACAGCTCATTCTCTGCTAGGTGTGTTGAGCATCTTGAGCATCTAACTCCCCACATTAAGAGAAGTTCAGTGCTTTCTTGCAGCAAAACCATGTCTAATAGAATTCATCGCATAGTCAGGAAAGGGACAGCAAAGGCAGAAAAGCAGTCACCTACAAGTTGCAGTCCCTCTGTTTAAACTATTAAAAATATTACATATATGTAAATTCAGTTAGAACAATGCCTAATATTTATTGTAAAGAAATGCCTGAAGAATATCAGACATCAGGGCATTGAGAAGATTCAGTCTCTTTCTCTACTTTCTACTATTTTCAGGTGAATCACTAAATTCAGTTAATTGTTCAAAATTAGATTCTTGGCCTAAAGAATTAGAACCGAGTATCAATGTAATTTTTTTTAATTATCATTTGAGTACCTTCCAACTTTTGTAGTTTAGACCTGTTGATAGTGAAAAGTGAGTAAATTCTTTCTGTCTCTCTGTCTCCATCAATCTCAATTTGAGTATCAGCAGGAACATCCCTAAAAGGTGGAAGAAGAGACAGGTAGTCAGTATCAGCAATTCCTGAAAGCAAGTTAAAACTGATTCTTTTTCAATATACATAGCCTTTTAATTCGCTTATCACTCATAGACAGCTTCACAAAACTTAGTACACAGTTTATATAACCTACCCAGGTAAGGATAAATTTATTTTTAAAAGAAATCACAGCATTTGTTTGTTTTCAGAAATCAGCAGCTTCTAAAAAGACATTAAAGCATTTTAAGATGTTATTAATTATTCTGACATGCCTACAAACCCTAAATGATTTGTCAGAATCTACATCCAAGATTTTTTAGCTGACTTTCTTAGGGCACTCCTTTAAAATATGTGAAGTTCAAATAAAAAAGTGACCGTATAAAACAAGACGAAGTCAGTGAGGAGACTTCCAGGCTGGACTTTGTGCAGCAATTATTTTAACTGTTTCATACGGATGACCTAGGTGTGTCATATTCCTGCGTTCAACCTGGCATCTGAATGAAATCTATTATTCCGCATGAAAAGATCTCAGCCACTGGGTATTTGTGATTGCCACGCGGAGCTGGTTACCTCCACGGGGCGGCACACAAAGAAACAGAGAAATCCGGCACTTTGTGCCTGATCCCTGGCGCTATCGCTTGCTGAATTCGCCAGGAGAAGCCTTGCTGCCCCGCTCCCGCGCTGCAGCGAGCGGCAGCTCCCGGAGCGCGGCGGGGACTTACGCGGTGCAGCGCGCGCAGCCCTGGCTGCTCTCGCCCGTGGCCTTGCAGCACAGCCAGCTCCCGTTCAGGAAAGCAGAGGGGTGGTAAAAGCTCAGCCTCTTCTGGTTGCACCTCGTGACCCGGCAGAGAGCCTCGATCCACTCACTGGCTTCTACACAGTTATTTGCTTGGATGTAGAGAGGCTTTTCTCCGTGAAGCACTTGAAACATCTGTAGAAGAAACGCATTATGCCGCTGAGTAAAAAAATCCAGTTACTGAGCAACTTCAAATAGGTCGAAATAGATTCCAGTGCTCAGGCAATTCCACAAACTCAAGACAGAAAGTGAGACAAGGGGGAACAGCAGACTTTTCACCTCTTTCAACTACACAGAGGAGAAAAGCCCCCCAGAACAGCTCTGTGTTCTGTCTGCACCACTTCCTCATCTAAGAAAGAACCCTTACAAATTAGAACAGGATGCATCTCCCGTCCTCTCCATCCACATATCTTTAGTGTGACCCCAGATTTCACGAAGCATGACCTTCATGCTTCATATCCTGACAGCAACAGAAGATTCCCAGAAGTCTCTCCTTTAGCCGTCACTGGCCTCAGTGACAGCTGCTGTTTGATCACTGCCTCAGATGTTTGGACTGATGTAAGAACACAAATAACAATATTTGTTCCAAGGCCACAATGAGACCGTGAGCACAGACAACTGTCTCAGCTGTTGAAGGGACTGTAGGAAGTTCTCACCAAAAGGAATAAATACAAGTTTGGTAATATTACATTTCTAGTAGTACATAGTAGAATATCAAGTTCCTTGTAATAAGGTCACGTAGTTTTAACTTTCATTCCAGAAATCTGGCAAGGGGAGCAAAGTCACAACCAGTCAGAAAACTTGGTGCAGACAGCCAAATTTCCAGGTTAATGTCCACGTTCAGAATATTTGGAGACACTGCATACAGCTTGTTATTCCTCAGCCATAAAAGACTTTTCACTGAAGTGTTTGGTAACGGGGTTTCATTAACTCTGTAAGCTAATTTACAATCTTCTATTTAAAGATCATATCAAGAATTACATATAAATTATCTTTTGACCCACATTTTTCTTGTTGAAGGAGTTCTCATCGAGTTTCTCCACTGCAAGGATGTTTTTGATTGGAATAGTGAAAATTGGCTCTTTATCTGTAAAAAATTGTAATGAGAGGAGTGAAGTAATCTTTAAGAACTATTTTACAATCTCAGTGCACTGACATCGCAGTTCATGCTCTAAAAATATGCGTATTTATTATAGGCATGAATCAGACAGAAGCCTGATTGAATCAAGGCAAAACTAACTAAAATACATCATAGGTATTTTAGGAAAAGAAAAAAATCACACACTTTTAAAAGCACAAAAAAGCTACAAACACTTAGACAATACTGAAAAACAAAAATAATTGTAAAAAAACACTACTTACCTTGCTGTTTGTGGTACGTGAATTCTCTACTAGTTAGACAGAACCATCGCTTCTTGAAATTCTTTTTACCTATCCGAGTCCTGCCCTGAGCTCTTTTGTACATTTCTCTGTAAAGACAGAACCAAATGAAATGCAACCATTACTCTTCAAAACCATTTATTGAGATAAGACATTGTTGTTCATCATGCAGCCATGTAAAAATCTACTTCATTGTACATTAAAAAACCCTCTACTACTTGTTCACAACAGATCCTCAAGATTACCTCCCAAAATGGTGATTGTGTACAGGGTTCCAAAAACAGGAAAGGAGTTTGAAAAACACAGTCCAGGCCAGTGCTTGTAACAACAAGTTTGGAGGGGATATGTAACTTACTCAGATCAAGAATTCCAAATTTTCACAAAAGGGAATAAAGTGTATCTAACTAGAACATTCTCTCTTTCCTGCCACTTTCTCCATGTGACTGTACTTGGCCTTATGTGGGTCAGAAACTGAGAATCAATGAAATGACACTGGACATGGCTTAACAGCAAGGGCAGACAAAGTGCATTTAGTACACTTTAACTCTTTTGTTTTGAACAACCACCATCATTTATCACTATAACCAAGTGTTGATCCACTACAATGTCCTCCTTTATTTCCATTCAGTATCTTAGAGACATGTTTCCTCCTTGTTTGAAATTTGGATGCCTGTTGCACAGAAAAATCTTTTCTTCTCATAAGCCTGCTTCTCAAATAAATAGAAATACTTTTTTCCCCAAGAATGTTGTTTAAATCATCACCTATTCTCGATCAACATCAAGCAAAAGACAGTTCATTTCTTAGGAAGAGTGACTTTCACCTCAAACTATATAACAGCATTCTATCACTAAATGTTAAATATTTCAATTACAGGGTAGTTTTCTATCTAACTTTAAAGGCAGAATATCTAGCTAGCCAGGCTTATACAGGAGGTAGAATAATTCTAAGTTAATAATATTCTTTAAAAACACATTTTAACGATCCTCAAAAACAGAGCAAACACTGAACTGTGACAGTAATGAAGTCTTCAATAGCTTTTCAGCTGCTTTTAGTTATTTTTTTAAGTATTTAAAATATGAGTTATGAAAGTTTGCAGCTATTGTTTTAAACTTACTCTACACACTAAGAATTGTCCAAATTAAAAATAGAGTAATTTTTACAGTATATCAGACATTTTAATAAGCATTAATTTGAATATGGCATTAATGAAAAAAGACTGAAGTCAATTTTGCTATGGACAATATAAATTCAAGATGTACTCACCCTTCTTTTAGATGTACTGGCTCGCTCACACCACTGGGCTCTTTACTTTCAGTAGAGGAAACATCATCCAGGAACTTAAGAGGAAAAACCAAAGGGAGTATAAATATACAATATTCAGAAACACAAAAACCCCAAAAGCTATTTTGAAAATATAAATGTACAGTTTCTCCTTGAATAGAATAGTTATTTTATGCAACAGATGAAAAGATATGGCAGAGCCTTGGAACAATGGACCAAGGGATGCCCAGAAGTCACACAAGCTTTCTTTAATGAGTTCCTGAACAGCAGAGCCAATAAAATCTCTTTCAAAAATGTACACTTTACTTTTTAAACTAAATTAGCTTAGTTCACTATGTGTAACTAGTGTATTTAAATGCACTGGTTTTGCTATTGGTTGTTATTTGGTTCGTTTTTTTTTTTTAATGTCTGAAACAGACCACAACTTTTCTTTTTCTCTCTAGCAGAAAACTGAACACTAACACAACTTTTTAATAATGAAGATTGATCAGATACACCAACAATAAAAAAAAATATAGTTGAAAGGTACCTTTTTAACAGATTCAGTAAATTTTTCTTCTTGAAATGTTTTGAAAAACTCACACATAAATGTCTCCTTGAAACTTGACTGAAAGGAAAAGTATACTGACATAAATAAACTCTTATATGAAGTTTCAATAAACAGAAATGTTTGAAATAAGAAAGAATTTCAATAGCCTTACAAGTTTGCTTTTGGTCAAACTTCCCCAGCTCCCCAAAGTCTGGATGGCTTTTGATATAAGAGTTAATGTTCTAGAAGTCTGTGCATCCTAAAACAATGAAACAAAATTTAGAAGTCACATTTTTTCTGTTTCAGCTAAAACTGATTAAAAAACTCAAATGTCAAAAAAGTTACTATATTTCACAATGCAGTAAATCTGGTACATCTTCATTCCTTTTCTTTGCCCCAAAAGAAAAAAAAACAAAAAACCAAAACCAACAACAACAACAAAAACAAAAAACCAAAAACAAACAAAAAAACCCCCACAAACAAACAAACAAACAAACCCACCACCAACAAAAAAATTATATAGTTTATTAGCTACTGCATAGAGTTTAGTATTTTAGTCACTACCACTAGAACTTAGTATTAATACTGGGGAAATATTTTTACCTATAAAACACCTAAAACCCTTGAATTCTGTAATCATTACTACACATCTAAGAAACTTCTGAACAATAAACATAATGAACTATTGCCTGGACAAATGGTACAAGTTTTCATAATAAAAAGTGAAACTTAAAACTGTCTTTAACGCTTTTCCTTGATTTGTTTGCTACCTCACGGATTGCATTTTAATACAGAGTTATAAACACAGCCTCTGAAAGTGGCCTTGCTGTTCCCTTTTAGATGTTTAACCCTCAAGTGTTAAAATCCTGTCACTTTTTTACTCAAAAAACTGAATAATGTCAAAGAAATGGATTTGAGTAAGTGTATCTTTTTCTTTTGAAGGCACAACACACCTAAGTAGATAAAATAAGGTAATAATGATAACCTCTGGAGCAGCAGATTTCATACATTTTCTGTATTTAATGTGAAAAATAATAC
The DNA here is from genome assembly GCF_015227805.2 of Hirundo rustica. NCBI lineage: Eukaryota > Metazoa > Chordata > Aves > Passeriformes > Hirundinidae > Hirundo > Hirundo rustica. Next base: position 10,993,452 of record NC_053459.1, on the reverse strand, counting down.
AGGATTTTTTAATCTTGATATTCCTGTCTTTGACTTTTTTTTTGTATCGCGTAGCTACTTGACAAATGAAAATAGAAAATTTGTGAATTCATTGCAACTACCGGAGTCCAGGGTAAACACACCAACCAATTACTGGGTAACGCTACAACCTGTGCTAGAGACCCAAATGGCAATAAATGTCTGGATGTTCTACCTCCTTGGTGGAAAGAACCAAGGCAGTTCAGGCCTCTACCTTAGAGGACCCTCAGTCACGTTGCTATTTTGCCCAAGGACATTCCCAAAAAATGCAGAGCATCTTTTAATATTGAAAGCTCTTCCACATCGTTTGAGAACACTCCGTAAAGACTGAAGTGTCTGATGGTTTAAGAATTGCAAATATCTTACTTCCTTTGGAAACTGAACCTAGAGACATTCAGTCATCTTATTTCCCAGTTACTGAGAGTAACTTAGGGCTTCCCACACCAACAGATCTGAGGGTATGAATAAAACAGAACAAAGCTTCACAAGACTTACTGGATGGTGAGGTCGTAAATGAAAAGTATGAGGTGAGACTACGGCTACAGCAAAGAAACGAAGAAACACAAAGCTGCTCACTGCAGAATACTGTACATGAGGGTCATCTGCAGAGAAAAACCATGAAATGTAACATGCACTGAACTCAACAGGAAATCATGAAGACAGTTAACATAAAAATCCTTAAGAAGTTAACATCAGAGGAGACATTTATACTTAAAAATAGAATAGAAAAATCAATGAAGTGCATGAAATGAGAAAGGTGGTCATGGTAAGAAATGCTCCCCTTATAGTGGAGTGTTTATTGCTTATTTATCTGAAAAGAAGTTCTACTCCCATACAACTGGCTCATCAGCTCCCCTGGGAGGAACCATGAGATGACTGCAAGCATTTCCATACGCAGTTGATTAGGTCTGGCTGGATGCTGCACCCAGAGATCAAACACTGCAGCAGCTGCCTCTAAACTCTGGGGCTATTGGATTTATCCACCCGGAAAGCTACTCACTGATAACTCAAATATATTAATGCTGCATGACAAATACAGTCAACACATAGGAACAAGCATAACTGCAATTCTGAGCTGCATCATAAACCCATGCTGATATATAATTTTGATGATGTAAATGAGAATTTTCTCATGAAATATTTTGGGTGTAATTACTTTTATACTGGGAAGTACAGTGAGGTCACATTCTTACTCTTATGACCACTTCAATCTGATCTGGTAAGTCGGGTTTTCTGAAAGGATTGTCTAGACTACAGCAATTTATGGCTCAGTTTCAGTGATAAACATGAATGAGAGAAATGTTCCACGTTATGAGGAGCATATTCTTCACCTCTAGCTTATTACAGGACATTTCAGATTTTAATTGACTGAAGTATGAGTATTTCAGACCCACGACATTACTCCTATATTAAAACCATCCTGAAAGATTAAAGCTATTCCAATACTGGTCATATTTACAAACCTGTTAAATAATTTCTATTACCCACCCTCCTCAAAACTCCCCATAACTAGTTTAGCTATAGTAGTACTAAAGCTAACTTCACAGAGGTTATGAATGTGCTGGTCATCCTTGACAGAGTGACGCTTTCTGTAAGGATGCAAATGCCAAATTGCTTTTCAAGTTCACATCTTGCTTCTTTAGAAGCAATAAACAGAACAGCTCTTACATATTTTAAGTATCTGTCAAATAAATCACTTCCTGTATTGCTTGTGCTTTTCTTTCATTAACTTGTACTTTTTTTGGATGATTTCTCATTTGCTGCTGTTTTGCAGTTTCTGACTTGCTATATTTTTGTATAAAAAGATATAAAAATAAAAAAATGCCTCTTGGGTGACCACAAAGTTTCACTATAACTTACAGCCCGACAGAAAAACAAATGCCTGACTGCCAAAGTTCAGCGCACAGCTTTGGACAAGACAAGAATTTTAATAATCCCCGTAAGGTAACTGCAGAAGTTTTCAGTCTGAACACCACTTCCAGAAGTTTTTAGAGAACACTTACTTGGAAATCTTTTGGCAGCCAGATGCCTCAAAGAATAAAAAACATCACACATTAGGGTAGGACAACTTATACTCGACCGCACTATTTCACGGAACACTTTGTCCACGTAATAGCGGAGATTTTCCTGCAATTATGAAAAAAGGTATTTTTTTTAAACCATGAACATGCACGTTTCTCTTTTTTTTCCCCCTCCTCAGCACAAACATAACACAGTCTGACTATTCAATACTGAATTTTAGTACAGTGCATATTTTCAAAGCCTCGTAATGTTTATATGGCATTGCTACTGTTAAAAGGTAGTTTAATGATATTTACTTAAAGTATATAAGCACTGTCTAGCAATATCAACTACCTATCAATACCTGGTTTTGTAATTTGACAACAAGAAAGGAGCATTTCCCGTGTATATCAAATGAATGTTAACTTTATTGAAGCAACTATAGCTTTAAACATCAGCATACTCTGGTAAGAGGGGAGCAGCCAGCAAAACTTCAATGAAAAATGCCAGAGCAATTCTGATTAGGTACATCATAATCTAGATGCTAAGTACAGGACATCAGGAATCAAAACACCAAAAAAACTGGTAAGAATGACTGTCATCTTCAGCTTCTCCTCTCTGTCCCATTTTCTACTGGACTTTTCCATTGCTGTGTTCATAGAGGGGTACGAAAATACAGTTTTTTCTTTGTTTACTCTGAAAACAGAGTTATATTGCTACTATGAGTTACTCATTTTCCATTACAAAGAGCTGCTTTAAAAAATTTTAAAAGCTGCTTTTCTTCCAGATTTTGAGACCAGTTGGGAAACTCACCATATTAATTTCCACATTATCCCCTTCTCTTAATTTGATGGGATCTATTTCACAGGGCTTAGGAGACTCACATATCTGAAACAAACAAACCAAACTACAGGAGTTCAATTTTTCAGACAGAAAGTATGGAAATGCACCCATTTAAAATTAGATTCTTAGATTTAGGAATAAAATTCTAAATAGGTCCTAACCACCCATAACAACATGCAATGATCATCCTCACTTCTGTTTGTGCCTTTTCAAATGGATTGATTACATAAAGCATCACATGGGCAAACTCTGCAATGTGCTGGAGCCCGAACAACTTTCATTGACTGTTTATTTTGAAGCATCTGGAACGTAAATAGCAAAACACAGCTCCTCCCACTAAGCCAATTATTGCTCTATTAAGTTTTCCTCTAGGATTCCCCTACCTGAGTGATTCCTACCACAGAGCTGAAACAATAATGCCTATCCAACAAAGCTACCATTGGGGGCTGAGCGGCCCCAAAGAAGTTTCAGTAGGATAACCTACCTCATCAATAACAGGTTTCAAAGTAACCTTTAGGTAGTGCTTCCCCACTATTTTCATCATTTCATCTACACACCGAGTTGCTAACGAGTTGCCTCTGAAGATTGTGTTTGCTTCTCTGTAAGAAAAGAAATTATTTTATTTGAACAGGGGAAAAAACAACAAGTTCAGTTACAAAATTCAATTTACACTCTATCTTGCTATTAAATAACTATTCAAAAAAACTTTCATCATATATTTCAATCAGGAATTCCAGAACATATACACCAAGTTTGCAACAGCACTCAGTAACAAAAGGAGTATGAACAAGAATATTATTACAGCAATTACCAAACCCAGGAACATAAATAAAACCATATGAAAAAGCCTAAGAAATTTTATACTATTAAAGTTATAGTGCAGTATGGAACATGAGAAAGATCAACTGGAGAAAATTCCAGAATAATGAATATTGTACCTCAGCAATATACAATTCCTCCTCCAGTAGTCATGGTGAAAAAAATCTGGAGTTACAGCACACTGCTACACTACACCAATAAACCCAGACACTTAGACCAGAACATATTTAATCCAAGGTTACATTTTTATTCATTATAGCTGTTGAAGAAAACTGACAGCCAGCTGTGCAAAGCACATCTTTCTAATCTGACAGATTTAGTTTAAGCTCCCTTTGTTACACTTCAATTACAACGGAATGTGCGTACTAAAATGCAGTTTAGAGAATTATTTTCTATGAGTCACCTCTTTCTCCACAGTTAAGCTGTCTCGCATTATTTAAATCAAGACTAAGTGATTTGAAATGAACTGTCCTGCGGTGTCAAAGCCCCTCCCACACCTCCACTGGACATCACCTGGCACCGCAGTGGTTGCTGCTCCCATCTGCTTTATCTCTCTCCTAACCACAGAGCTGCAAATTCACACCCCATGTGCTGCTGCATGGAAAAACTCCCGTGCTTCCTACTTCCAAGGCCTGCAGGCCACATTCTTAATTACAGGGCACCTTTGCAGAAAAAGAGCAGCCCTCATTTAAGCCGTGTGTTAAAGGAAACAGGGGAAGATTTTCAGCAACATAAAAATGTTCCATCTGTTAAGTTCCATCTAAGTTTCTAAGTTCCGATCCAATGCGCAGTAAAATCTGAAGAGTGGCCAAATCGAGATGTTTAAAATAAAAGCTATGTACTCTAAGCCAAAGTTTTATCTAACTGCCCAGCACCCTTAACTCTGACTCCCAGCAAGTGATTTTAGTGAATGTTTTTAAAAACACGCACTAGAAGATGAATATATTTAGTCAGTTTTACGTGAGAGAAAGAAACCAAAGGGCTTACTTATCACTGTTGTATCATGAAGCCCTGTGAAAGTCAAAGATTCATTTTAGAAAGTGTAACATCAATAAACATGAAATACATACTGGGTGTCCCTCAGATCCAGTTCTGCCACCGCTGCCACAAAGGGAACCAGCTTATGGTGGTGCAGCAAGAGCCGTACCAGAGGCAGCACTGCATCGTACTTGTCTCGACACACTTCACTCAGGATGTAGGCAGCAGATGCAGAAATAGGCTGGGAGAAAGCAGAAGACAAAATCTGAGCATAGCAGTTAAATGTTCTCTGTGTATTTGAAAAAGTACAGACCACATCTAATGAGACTATAGACATAGTTTATTAACAGAAATTTCAATATTTGCTGTGTAACACAGCAATTAAAAGCTTCTATTCCAGATATACTTAACTGAAAATTATCGATTCTATAAATACATTTAAGAGTGGAATTCAGTAGCTACCCATTCTACTCATTCTACCTAAAGGCTTAAACTATGGCTTTGTCACAAACCCAAGTTAGAGGCATAAAGCAATTGTTTTACTCTACCATCATGTATCTTTATAGGACTTTTAAAACTATAATCAGGGGACATTAAAATGAAGTTCTTACCCTTCTAAAGTGTTTGTTGCCATTGCACAGTTAGGAATTTCAAAACAAAAACTAAATTACTTCAGTAGAAAAGAAAGCTGCTGACTGCTGCTACCTATATACTCAGCTATTCCTGAATTCCAGCAAAGCAGTATTTGAATATGGGCCAGCAAAATCTTTAGTCACATCTGCTTCCTCTATCTTTCTTCTCTGTCAGTACTTTACTAACACTGAATTGATAAAAAGCTGTAAAAGACCCACGAATATAAAGTCTAGTTACTACAATTTGACTCCTGTCCCAATGCTATGCAAACCCTCTGCCACACTTCCCTCTGTCACCACGTCCTGGCAAGAAATTCGGTCGTGCTGATTAACATCCTGGGAAAGGCAGAAGCAATTCGGAAGTACAATTTGAAATCAATTCTGAAGTAGATCCTTTGTATTAATTATCTGCCCTTCAGTGCCAATAATGAATCAGTGTCCCTGGAAAACCTCTAAATGCAAGAGGCCAATAGAGGCCAGTGGAAAAATACAATGTTGAAAACAGAAACCAATGAGAAGAAAGTATTTTATCTCCTCCAGGCACATCACACAGGTTATTTCCCTGTCTCCACTGCTTCTTCCAAAATAAGAAGAAAATCCTGATACTTTGGAGCAGAAGTAAAAGCTCTAGAAGCTGTTCATCTGGGTGTGACAGAAGTAATCGCCACAAAGAAACAAATCCAATTATCTAGATATGAGTAATTCATATTGTCTGACAACTGCATAATCCATTTTTAGTTTTCACTTTAATGAAATTTTCAACAGAAGTACCTGAACATCTGAAGATTTTAGCAGCAAGTTCCTTAGAGAAGTGTAGTACTCAGATGGAAGAACACAATCTTCGGTGTAACAGATATTTAATCTAAGTGATCCCAAATCATCAGTTTTAGAAGACTTGTTTCCATTTTCTCTGGGCTGAAGTAAGTACCTGTAAGCAACAATACAATTATAAAATATTAGATACCTACTTCATTCATTCGACTAAATCCATAATAAAGCTATGTACCACATTTAGCTATTTCAGTATACATCCATTATATCTGGAAACTAGCAAAAAATTCACCAAAAACCCCGAGTTTTTTTTTTTTTACTCTGAGACACAAGAGTAAAAAAATGAGAAGCATTTAATTAATCTTTAACACATAATGGAACTTATATTTATTTTCTCACATCTCTGCAAACAGTAAAATGGGATATACTTTCTGTAGGTTAACAGGGAACAGCACGAATTGTTTGAGATTACTGGGCCATCTCATTTTACATCTAGGTTATACTTAGGGTGTTGGACACCTTAGGTGAAACAAACAGTGGGAACAATTTATATGGTCTTGTCTGAGACCAGAAAAAACACGTAATATTAACAGGTTCCACTCTTGAGAAACAAGATATAGGGAAAAAGCAGATTTTTTATCTGCTTTTAAAACAAAAATACATTGAACAGTTCATTTGCTGCAGTTTCACTGCATTCCAATAGGAGGTGCAGCCCTACAAAAATGTCAACAGCTTTCAAGTGGTGTCACAGCAGTTTCAACTCCAATAATCTTTAACAATCATGTTCATTTGGACTTCTACAACCAGGAGATCAGACTTCTTTTTTTCATAATCAGTGCCCATGAAGGCATGTTAACATAAAATAAAACTGATTTACCAGGGGACCCTTCTCTTAACAAAATGACTCTTAGGCTTATTTTCCAAATATTCAGTAGTAGAGATAATGTTTCCGCTGTACTTCAGCTGCATTCAAAATAGTATTATGCAAATTCACAATAGTATAAAAGATTTGTTATTTTTAATCACAGATCTGTTTTTGATAAGCAGATCATACCTGGATATGAGGATGTTCAATGCAAAAGCATATGAGCAGACTCACTCAAGAGAACTAGACACGAGTTAGGTCAATTCAAAAAGCTGCACAAACACAGCTCACTGGCACTGAGCACATGCTGATACAATCTTTCTCTCATCAGGGTGTTAGCAGAGGCCTGTTTTTATGTTAATATGGTCATACAACTGCTGATCAGACACTGGCAGAACGAGCTGGTGTCTGCAACAGACCCTATGAAAACCAGAAACTCCAACACAAACACCTACAGATCACATTCAAACACCTAGAGTCTGAGTTCAACAGCCAAGAACTGGGAGCCAGAGGAGGGTACATGGAGCAGAGCCACCATGGCTCCTGGCCAAGGCCTGGGTTCCATCTAGTTCCTATTTACACACTTCCCTCTCACTTGTTTTCTGTGTGGACGTGAAAGCACTTTCTCCATGCTTTTTCCTGTCCTGAAAGGTTCACTAAAAGCAGGCTATTTTACACACTTGGAGGCACTCAAATCCCTTGCACTCGTCCCTTCCTCCTGCTAAGCTTTTGGGACAGTAAAGGAGCTGGAGACGGGCTCCTGCTCCCAAAAACATCAGAAGGGAGGGTGCTGAGATGTCCCACGCAGAAGTGTTTCTCCTGAACTCCCTTCATACCTTACCCTTCCATCTCCCATGCCTGCTCCCTGACATGATGTTGGGCTGGTTCTAGAAGATACTTCCAGAGCCTTCCCAAGGAAGAAAAAAAAAAGCCACACTTAATGATCAAATAAACTCCTCATCAGTCATTCTGGAAATCTGACTTAGGAATTTCATTACAAGTGATGCAATTCTGAGAAGCTCCAGGTTTGCTGGGTAGGCTGAAAAGCACAGATACATCACTGAAATCCAGCAACCTGACCAAAGATAGTTACAGCCCATCTTCCCTTCACTCTCTGCACTTCCCCCTCAAACTCCCAACTGTTCTGTGACTGTGTGCAGACAGGGGAAGAGCAGAGCTAAATGTACCTGCTGACAAGGTTCATTTATTGAGCAGGGAAACTCTAGAAATATGTTTTACCTAGATCAGAACAGGAAGACACAGTTTAATGAATAGACAGAATGAAACATAACCACTGCAAGGGAAAATGGGCAAGAAACAAGCAAATTCACTTCTGAACCACCATTTCTCACCATGCTTGAAAGGAATCATTTCTTAACACCTTCACAGGAACTTTAATTTCTCCTAGAAAGATGTCTTGTACCAGATTCCCATTATTCCACAGGTCAACCCTGAAAACAAGAACATTGCTTTATCTTCTTTTCTCCCAGAGAGAAATAAGCAAGTTTACAATAACTGCCTTACAGCACTAATCCACATGCATGCAGGCAGCAAATGTTAGAAACCTCACTCCATTCTACATAAATCAAGAAGACTCAAACAAGTGGCTTATTAACCCATAAAGAACAGGTAAAGAAACAAACAGTGAAAGTTAAGACTTGCAGACCTTGCATCAGTAAATAAAAGTGAAACTGGCACAATGTATGGGTTCTGCGCAGTCTCCACCCCCAAAACTGTGCACATTTCTTCTCAGGTAATTCAAGTGAGCTTTTTAACCACTACATTTAAATATCTACCTAACTGCTAGAATCTGGCACACTGCAATGCCACACCAACACATGCGCTTGCTTTTCCAAGCAGCAGCTCGTACGCTTACAACCTCAAACGGAATCAGGTTCCACACATGCACCCTGGGTTTGTTCTATTACTTCTTACCTCTCTGACATTTCTGACAGACAGCAGTTGTTAAGAACAAAAAAACAAAAACAAAAAACAACTAGATTTGTTGGGGCATGACTATTTTTCTAAATATATTTGCATCTATAATGAAACATACAATTCTAATTAATGAAGCTAATAGTTAAAAATGCACATACCAAGTTAGTTCTATAATGGCTATTTGGATTAACTGCTGGATTTTTCTTCTGATGCCTGTTAGGAAACATATGCTGGCCTTGAAGACTTTCTGCCATTCAGCAGATTTGGTGCACGTATGTGCAGGAGCACAATAAAAAGAAACTGAGTACAGGGCTCTCTGCAGCTCTAACTACATTGCATAAATACAGACAGACCTGCTCTGAGGGTAAAGCAGCAGAAAAGCAGAAAAGAGGAACATACTTTAAGTATTTGCATTGGCAAGGAAAAGATGAAATACAAATGTTCCTCTAAAAAGCAAAGTGAAATTGTAAGAATCACATAAAAGAGGCTTTTCCCTCTTTTTTTATCAAACCAGCCAACTATATTTGAAACTATACACTAGGATCAGGCATGCTGGTATCTTCCAGTACAAGTTCTATTACCAATATTCTGCCCAAATGAATAATTTAATAGAAGATACTCATACCTCTTTACTCACAGGCACAGGCAGTAAATTTAGGCTGCTAGATAAACTCAACCACTATTTACTTCAAAACAAAAAACCTCATCTTCAGTAAGAAATACAAGTTAAAAAAAAAAGAGAAAATTTCTATGTCATCTTTTCTACAAGTTTGATCAGTAATTCTCTGGAGCTACACCAAGATAAAACAGGTATTTACAGTCTTGATGATAAAATATTATAATTTATTAACGATTCTATGAAATCACTTTCTAATTCACATAACTTACCTGACTTCTAGCTTCTCAATATCTTCTTCTTCCACCTGAAACTGGGACTTTTTGGTGTAACTGCTGGACCTGGTTACCTGCAAGTGAATTCCTCCTATTAACACACCTTTTGTATTATGGATATCAAAAATCCAAGAAACACCCCCCTGCCCCTAGCATGGGTAAACAGTTACTGTTCCTTACATAAAGCAAAAAGGTCAGTTGACCAAACAAACTGTCTTTTGTCAGTAAGCAGGAGAAAAATGGGTCAAGAAGGGATCATGGCGGTACCTTAGGAGTTACATGTTACATGAAGGAGTTACAGTATAGATGTATTAGAAAAAACAGCAAGTAGTCTGATATGAAACTGGCAAAATTTTCTTCTTTTTGCCCCATGAAAGCATTGAAGTCAATTCTGGAATATTTAAAGAAACAACAAATTAAGAAGTCCACCCTTCTTGCCCTAGTTACACCATCATTGTAACCCCTCATCTACACTTTCCTCATTTCTTGACTGACTGCATTCTCAATTTAATTCCAATAAATCGTAAGTCAAAAAGTTACCAGAGTGGTTTGGATCACATTTTTATCCTGATATCTGACTTTCAAAGAAATCCACTCAGTATTCTTGAGCAGGTCAACTGAGGCGCACACATGCATTGAAACTGTGCGTAGGTACGAAACTATTTCTCACTCAAGTCCCACAGCAGGACCAGGATTTATAAAAACACAGTAAATTACAATACATTTGAGGCACATGCAATAGTTGTGCTCGTTCCAACTCTCAGTAAGCATGCTTTAAATGCTAATCTGATTTTTATTAGACACAAATCAGATTAAAATTTAAACAAATAATTTGTTTATTGTCAGATAACTCATGTAAAATTGAAACCACCTCCTAAATAACAACAAAGTTAACTTTTAAAAATAAAATAAACTTTTTTGGATATAATCACTATATTACTTTATTAACTAAAGAAGTTGTTTGGGTTTTTTAAGTCAAGCTTGAAAATATTTAAATAGAAGTCCATGGGATAGGCTAAAGTTATCTCAGAACTCCAGATGGCAACAGATGATACATTAAATGATTCAAGCCACGGAATTACCTTCAAGGAATTTTTCACAAAGCAATTGGAGGGACAATGCTATTGTCTGGCAGACAGAAATTTAAGTATGTCATTCACTTACATCTGAGCAGCCAGTTAAAGCTCTTCAATTTGCATGAAGAGAGATTTCTGCATTAGGTACTGCTACACAGCTTGCTTAAAACCATCTGAAGGGTTGCATAAAATAGATAAACAGGAAGAACAGCACGCAAAAAGTTACCTCAAAATAAAATGTTTCATTAAACTGCGGGTTGCTTGTTTTCTTCTTAACTTTGGTCTTCTTTTGGTCATTCCTGTTCCAATGTGGTAAAATTTTTACCATAGACAACTTAAACACACAATTATAAAGACATTCTATAGTCAAGAAGGACCCATGCATTTAAGTTAAAACAGTTTTTGTTATTCTAGAATTCACTTTGGTCAGTAAGGAAAATCTTAAAATAAAATTGGTTCATCTCACAATACAGTTTAAAGAGCTAAAATTTTACATGCTGTATCTAGCCAACCGTGCATCTAACCAACTCAACGGCTGTATTTAATTTCACAAACAGGTAAAACTTACATATATTAATTAAAATACATCAACAATTTCTAATGCATTTAAAATTTAAATTTTCTTCTGATGCCTGTTAGGAAACATGCTGGCCTTGAAGACTTTCTGCCATTCAGCCGATTGTAATGACCACACTTTTCTTTTTTGCAGTCTTGTTCAACTGCAGTTTCTGTTTTTCCCACCCTCTTGCTGGTGAAATACCCACTACTTCTTTACAGACAGAAGCTTACACCCAAGACAATGAAGGTTTTCTTTGAAAGCAACTGCTGCTCATGTTAGAAATGAAGCAGCACAGGGTTAACACAAAACAACTGCCCCCACTTCCTTGTGGGTTGGTTTTGGGATATTTTTTTAATTTTACAGGTTTTATAAAGCATTAAAGTTTTATTTATTTATTTAGCAAAGGGCTATGGTAGTATAGAATGGCTTTCCAAAAGAAAGAAATATAAAATACGTGAGAAAATCAGACAATGGAGAAGAAAAATTGCCCTGAGTATCAACTACCTATTTTCAGGCACTGGACACATAAATATTCCAGTCATGGTACATGAGTCACACATGCATAAGATTGGAAAATCTTAACCAGGAATTCCTGTAAGATTTGCACAAATATTCCTAGACTAACAGGGTAAATACTATGTGAGACCAACAATCTCCCACTTCCATCCACATCACAGCACTCAAACAGAAAATGGATGTCAATTTACCTTCTTTGCCATTTGACCCCATGATTCCCCTAAGTGTAACGAGTCTCCCTAGTCCTCTTAGGAAAAACCCAAGCAAACAACACAAAACCCCCAAGTCAAACCTAAAAAATGTGATCATTTATTACCAAGGAGGAAAAAAATGCTCCATGCAGAGCTTACGTAGGGACAATCGTTCCAAAGTCTTTAAGCCAAGCAAGTGTGGTACAACACATCCTGGCACTATGCTCACAAAGGCAATTCCTCAGCACCAGAGAAAGGAAAGGGTTTGACGTGGCAAAAAAGAAGCAACAGGAACTTATCCTCCTTATTGGGCAGGGGCTTGCACATAGTGAATGTGTGGGATGGGGGATTTTTCTTAAATGAAAACACGCAGCAGTTATTGAGGATTATTGATCCCAAACAAGGAGATATTTGAACTGCGGGGACTCTGCAGCATCCTGAAGGTGATCCAGAACCTCTCCTCTCTTGTCTCCTCCCAATTACTACACTTCTGCTGCAAAGAAACTCACACATTAAGAAAATCAGAGAAGAAGGTGAGTGAGCAACTGACTGCATCATAACATGCAAGAATTTCACATGAATTAACAGGAAGTACAGTGCAGAAATCAAGAGTGCAATACAAGACGTAAGAAAGAGCTGAGTCCCAAGTGGCTCTTGACTAGAGCAGACCGTTCCGACAGACCAAACACCATCCCGGTCCCGAGCAGATGGCAGGGAAGGGGAGAGAGCAGTGTCCATGGAGATGGGATGTACGCACGAGAGCACTGCAAGATTTTTCTGTGTTTTAATTAAAACCTATGACTTTCTTTTCCAAGTCCAGATCACAGCGTTTTTAGATTTATTCATTTTATGCTAAAATGTTACCTGGAAGGCCCCACAAGAGAGACTGTTGCATAAGGATCACAGTTCTGTCCGTTTATAAGAGGCAACCCATGGCACTCCTTTATGCTACAAGGAAAAGACAAACAACAGATCAGTGAAGCAATTATTTGGCTTAAAAAAATAACACCCAAACAATGCTATTTTTTTTTTGAAAACTTTTTATGTCCTGCTGCATTACACATAGATATAGCTATACATTGATCCCACATACTGCATGTACCTGAAGCAGATCTCTAGATGGTAACACAAAATATTACCCAAGTATACAGTCAGACCTGGGGGGCTCTGTGAGAACAAAACTCTTGGAACTGCTTTGATAGAGACAATCCAGTGTCATACATGAATGACAAAATCCTAAGTAAAATGAACTGCTATATGTTAGAGGAGAAATTACAGATTTCATTAACTTTTTAATTTGGTTTCTAAAGGCCCACAAAAAGCTATCTGGCCTCAACCACTGGCAGCAACTGTATCTGGAAGGCATTGAAATGGACTGAAATATTTAATTTTGGATAAAATACACTCTGAGTTACACCAAGAAACGCAAAGTCAAATCCTGAAATGGTATTTAAAATTAAGCATCCAAAACTATTATAGTATATAGTTCTGGCTCTACCTTTGAAATAGTGCTCAAGGTTTATTTTCAAACTTTTTTCACAATAGTCCATGCTCAGGCTTAAATGACCATCAGGGTTAAATGGCCCTTTTAACAATCCTGTATTCTTCTGTAGTTCATACGTAAGTGGAAACTGGTGTTTAACAGGTATGCAGGCACACTGTCCACCAGTCCTGATGCAGAAGGGACAGGATGGTTGGCAACTAATGCTCATGGAGACAGAGAAACGTTTTCTGGACCTTTCCTAAAGTCTTGCAATCTTTGAATTAGCCCAACAGCAACAAAGAGCTGTGTCAGCAAGCTGCTTAACCTTCAGATGCTGCCCACATATGGGCATTAACTGAAACCACTTGGAACAACAAGAGTAAAGCAGAAGAGTTTGCAAATTCATAGCAGAAACCAGACTTTCTAGCACAATGATGCTCTAATGTAACCATACACACTACTTTAAATCCAGAAACATTCAGCAGATTACAAAATTTCATAAACAAAATACAAATGAGATCTGAATGCTGTATTCCTGTTCTCTCTAAAATAATGCATTTTTTGTCTGTATTGCAGGAATTTAATTAAATTAATGCAAAAAAGTTTCAGTTGTCATAATTTTCTAATCTGAATAAAACCCAAAACCTAGGCAATTTAAGGAGAAAACACGCTTCTCTAAATTCATACGAACAAATAAGTAAATGTTCTAGTATCATAATGTGGAATAATAAGTTGTGCAGATCGGGATAAAGTCATGTAGCTGCACACATTTTTAAATAAATGCTTTATGCACAGTAGCAAAATGGTGTTAAAAGAGTAATAGGAGCTGTAAATTCAAACACAAGTGTAGAAGCAACAGACACTAACACTCCTGTGCTGCCCCAAACTCCACCCTCTTTGGAGTATGCACAATTGTAAACCAGATGGTATTTTCTCCCCCCAAAAGTCCCTTTGTCTTAGCCAGTTCAGGGAACATTTAGTGCTGAACCACTACACAATCATTTGTTATTTTTCTTCCAGTTATCAAGCACGTGGCCTCCAGCATTTCAGTAATTTTTTGAATCACAATGAATGCTACAGAGATTTCAAACCCACCATTTAAATGGGTTCTTGAAACATCCAGTTGTTTCATAAGCATGAACTGATTCCTCCTCCAACACACAAGTGGCAGAGAGTGGCAACAAAATTAAACTGTCGAGACCTTCCAGTCATTTGGGGTATCTGATCTGAGGCAGGACTCTTCTTTCAGACCGATGGGCATCCTGTAGCATAAAACACTCTGCAGCTCCTCGGGCTTGGCAGTTTCAGGTGCCAGTGCTGAGCACCTATAAATCAGCCTCAATTTGAACCTCACCAGAAATTCATAGCAGATGGATCAGTCAACCTTATCTGAAGAGAATTCAGCTGTTTTAACACAAACACCACAATTTCTCTTCTTACAGTCTTTGACATGTTGACCAAGCGCCTGGATTTCTCTAGCTAACAGATACAAGTCTGTGGGACTTCTCGTTACACAAACAGCTTGTTCTGTTCTCTTGACCACAACATACACAAACTAAAGAAAGGCTTGTTTGTGATTTCCTGAGAGCTGAAAAACATTTTAGTGACAACTTCACAGCCTTGCGGCAGAACTGGAATCTCTGGATTCATCACATGGATCTGTCACTTCAAGGGGATTTCATGCTCCAGGTCTCCCTGTGGAGGCAGCTCTAATATTATTCCCTTTTCGCCCCCTGCCCAAGGCCCAGTTCTGCTGCCAGCGAGTACGGTCTGCCTAGTTTATGAGACAGCCTGCCCTGGTTCAACACCTCCCCTGACCAACAGCTCCTAATATCCCCAAATCTCTCTCTTCCACCCATCAGGCACAAACATTTGGTCCAAATGTAGGTCATCTCATCCCCTTCCATCTCTGGCTCCAGGGCAGCCAGTCAGCTCCATCCCTCCGGCGTGCAGAACTGCCCGCAGCCTGCCTTACACACGGACGGGACAGCACAGCCAAGTCAGCTGAACTGCTGCTCCTGTTCACCACCCTCACAGGAAGCTTCTAGGTCGCAAGCCAGTTGTCAGTTTGTCAAACAGAATTACCCTGGTCACGCAGGAGCCCTCCCAAGCTCCAAAGGCAAGCAGTCATTAGGGATAGAAAGCCATTAAATCAACTCAGCACTACCGAGCTGGAGTGTTCCTCCCCAGGGACTGAGCACACTGCGCTGAATCATTACTGATGCTTTTAAGCCACTAAACAAACAGCCTCCAGTAAGCATGTTTAAAAATTCTGAAGATGTTTGAAGTGGCTAAGCTAGAGTAGACTTAACAGAAATTGAAAAGTTGGAATGGAAATGAATGCAACGAAAAAAACCTCACTCGGTTTGTCAGTCAGCAAATTTCACAGGAATACTGCCTCTCCTCAAAGAATCAGGCAAAGTGCTGCAACTGCAGTCTCCTCTAACTGGAAAACAACAACCAAGGAATCCCAGCAAAACCACCACCAACAAAATGCCAAACATTTTGACTAACCAAAAACCAAAATAACACTAAATATACACTACTGTTCTGACAACCATAATAAATACACTACTAACATACAGTAAATTATTTCAGCTTTGACAAATAATTTCATCTACCTAGCCAGGTAGTTGTCATTCAAAAAGCATAAATGCATGGAGTTTGAAGAAGTAGACAGGAACTTACAAGCCTTTTATTTTATATTTTAGACTACTATATCCTTATGTACCATTTAAGCAACAGGTAACAGAACTTTGGTTCTTTTCTCCAACTACAGCCCTGTTCCAGGACAGTGTAAGATATATTTTGGTTTACATTCATTTTCATCCCGGTAGTTTGTTGTGCAAGAGGAGTTTCGTACAGGAAATGAGCCTTTCAGATACAACCGGCACATATTCAGCTTAGAAGATGAAAATAAGTCCTTAAAAAGACCCAGCCCACAATAAACCCCCTCAATAACTGACTCTATCTCCATCATTCAAATCAACTGAAGTTCTCCAAGGACAGACACTCCCTAACTGCAGCCATTAAGATCAGTATGTACACTTCATAAAAACTGCCGTGTTCACTAGAACAACTTCATGTGAGCAGACAAGGCATAAACAGGACAGTAACAAACTGACAGGTCAATTTAAGAGGGCCTGGTGTATCATTTATTTAGAAAAGCATGTGCAATGAAGTCATAATCTGGCCGTAATAAACTTTCTGGGCTTTGAAGTGTTCACACATACACAAAACCTTCTTTCAGAGCTGAAGGGCTGTTAACCCCAGCAAATACAGGTGCCACCACCCAACTGCCAGTCTGCCAAGAATCTGCTCAAGTATCATCTACTTCAGCAGCAGCAGATATGCAAACAATGCAAACTCGATCTTAGCGACTCCCAGCAAGAGCTGCGAGCATGCATTTGTGAAATGTGCTACTACACACACCATTGTGGTTTCAAAAAAAAAAAAAAACAGCTTAAAGTGAGTCAGCAGGTAATCTCTTGCACTTTTCTCCCTCCTCATTCACACATTAGAAAAGGAAACAATTAGTATCAGAGACAAAACAAAGTTTTAATTCACCATCTGTGAGTATATCTGCATGAAACTTAAGAGCAAGTTTGCAATTAATACAAAAATGATGTGTAAAATCAGGGCTTAGCCTGCTCTACAGGAGCTCTAAGACAGTCCTTCACCAAAGGAAGGTTGTGCTTTATGCCAAAAAGAGCTGCTGGAATTGAGTTTTTAAATCAATCCTCCTCATAAAACTCATCTAGAAGACCATCAGGAAAAGCCTCTACAGCCATATTTACAGACCCAAAACCACAGGAATCCACTGCCTTGCTAGTCACTGTTTTGGTTCAGCCACAAGGTGACAGGGGACTCCAGGTAATGCTCAGAATCACAGCCTTTGAATTCCTTCCTATTGGGTGTGAACTTAACACCATGTTTAATCTTGTGTCATGAAAGTTGGAGCTACTAGTTTTCATCTTTGTAGAATTTCTGGACTCTCAGGGAATACAGAGTGGAAATCCATTAGCAACCTAACTGCACACAGAAGCCAGCACAAGTATCTAGAACTCTCCTATCCTAGAAAAAAATTTCTTATTTCTCATACTCTCACATGTACATCCAAAATATATTTACGTACGATGTATTACTAATGCAGTAAATTATTTTAAGGGCAGCAGCACATGTGGTAAAATCCTACTGAACATTTTTAGTTTAAGGAACTCCAGTGCATTTCACAACCTCAGACAACAGCAGTGATGTAAGACTGCAGTGTTTAACGCACAACCCTCTCCCACATGGCAGTGAGTGGGTGAATGCAGCAACCAAAAGAGAAGCCTGGCTTCCTTTTGATCAATTATCTCCGTCATAAAGAGATCCTAAGAGAGGGCACAGTGAGTAAACCACTTCCTACTCAAAACTGCAATTTACAACAGTAACTTTCTAATGCAACTTTTCTTCATCATACGAAAAATCCAGGCACGTTTTTAAAAATAAGAACCCACAACACTAACTTGCATGAACATATAAAAATATAAAATTTTCTGAAAATTAAGGAAGTTGGGAATAAAACACAAAGTCATAAAGCTCCAGCCAGCTTTTGGTGGTGAATAGTCCAGTTCGAATTCCGCTTTGTGCTGCGAGAAACAAAAATAAGAGCAGCAGGACTCCCAATGAACCATGCTGCTACACTGTAAAAGCAGATACATTCCAAATTATCTTTAAGTAATGAAGATCCCTTGATGTCCAGCAAGTTCTACCTTACCTGAATTATGAGCCTAAGCCATTAAACCATCACTAGCTTTACTAGTTTAGTTCTATCACAGGATAGCTTCCTCCTTCATACCAAGTTAGAAAACAGCAACAGAGCACTTTGCTGGGTCCTGCTCCAACTCAACTACTCATCTGGGTTTAGAGAGCTAACTAAGACAAGAACATCACCTGAACTTCATAACGAAAATGAAAGTGAGGGCTTTGGCAGCACAGATGAGCAGCTGTAAAAAACTTCTGTTGGAGTTCCCTAGACATACACTCATCTCCTCATTAGGTGGATTCCAAGGAAAGTCACATAAAAAGAAAAATGCTACTGGTACCAAGATGCGCAAACATCCAGCATCAGGAAAGACAAATCCCGCAGCATTCTAACAAACAACCAAATATTAAAAGATTAATGTATTTCCTTACTGTACTACTAGTTGCTGGCACACAGATCCATTGTCTGTTATCAGTTCGTTCAGTTTTAGTTCAAGGTGAACTTTTCCCTGAAAAAAAAAAAAAAACAGGAGAGAGAAACAAAAAAAATTTTAAAGGCATTTCTTTTAAAAGTAGGAATTAGAACAGTGATATAGTTTACAGTTAGAAGTTATTTAAGAAAATACCACTTGAAGAAAATACCTCATCTAAAGCACATATCCTGCAAGTAGAGCATGATGGATGCACTTGAACTTTGAGACAATGCTATAGAGAAGCCCTCTCTCGTCTGCAGACAGCACAAGAGTCAGTCAAGCATCTACAGATTTAACACACACAAGTATTTCTTCTAGCATGAGCCATTACCAAGCAGCAGTTTTGTCCCAAGCATGGGACGAACCCTTGCATGGACATGAATTTCTGAACACTTCAGGAGAAACTTCTAAAATGACCTTGGACTCTGAAGGCAGGTAGACATACCTAGAAAATAGAATAGCATACAATAGCCATAACCAGCAGCATTTAATATCCACTGTGAAATCCTGTCCATCACACCAGACTGAAGATAATTTAGACATGTACTGGGCATCCCAGGGCAGTTTTCAACTACCTCACGAAGACTGCTGATGTACTGAAGGAACAGTAAACACAAGCAAAGGAGAGGAAAAGGTGGCAATAATTGCTAAACCCAGCTTCTTCCTTTTCTTTTTCTGAGATGGCAGGATGTATTTAAGAGAAGGAATCCATAAATTATGGCACAGCATGGATTAACTTCAGAAATCAGGAGGGCCACCCTACTGGACCCTCTCAATAAAACTCTCCATAACTTTAAAACATGATATGCACCTTTCTTGGGATGACCAAAATTTAGTACTTGAATTTTGCTCCAGCTACCGCCTGAACAATACCTGCTACTGCTTTCAGTGCCTGGCTGTTTGTGCTGGCTTTTATAGCTAAGATAAGCACACACCGACAGAGTCTTTCCTCTAACAGTGCTCTCCTTGGTATTCTCAGATTTTGTTTATTTGCTAAATGGAACATCAGATGATACTGGCCCGTTCACAATCAAAATTCTCAGGGAAGCTTTCTGGAAGGTGATTTTTAAGAGTGGTAAAGGAAGCAAGTCATAATCCGAACTCCAGCTTTGCCTTTCTGCTAAAACGGAAGTAAAACCCTTAGCTGACCTTGCACACATTTCTATAGCAGTTGTGTTTTGCCATAAAACTGGAAAGTTTTTATTGTAAATCCCCTGGGGCAAAGGTTGCGTTTCCCTCTCTGTTCGTCACATGGGAGGAGAAATGAAGCTTCTTTTACAAGGCAGCTCCAAACGTAACTGCTTTGGGATGCCTGCCAAGTGTTTTGCAAACTGTTACTACAGGGACAGGAACACAGGTACATTAAGAAAGTATTTGTCAAGCAGAGAAACTCCATTACAAAAACAGATTTACAGGATAAAAACAGGATACTGAGAAGCATGCCAACAGCCTTACAAGGCAAAGCTTTTGAATGAGAAATGAAAAGACAAACATGATTATTAAAGTAGCTGACTTCACTTGTTTTAGAAGAGAGATACTGTGAATGGCCTAAACATCTTCCTTTTGCTTTTAAAACCAAAACCCACAAATTGTGTTTTACACAAACAGCACACTGCTGCTCCTGAGAACTCCCTGTGCATGAGAATTACCGGCTCAGTGCCATGATGACTACAGTAACGTGGCTCCAAGTAAATATTTCCCCAAATGCACAGAGAGCTTTGGAACGTTTTTGTCATTTTGTTTGTTGAGAGCAGCGTGATGGTTTCTTAAAGCTGCTGATCTGCAGATCCATATCAGAACTTCTGACATATGATGCAACTGGCTTTTAAATGTGGCTGCACAGAAGGCTTTTACTTCAAAATATAGAAATCAGTCATTCTTATACAATAAATAATAAACAGTGACTTCATGTGAATGCACTTTGCATCTGTAGATCTCAGGGTTGTTCAAAGGCAGGTAGGTACTACTGCAACTTTACAAACGGATTAACAATCAATCTTCAGGTACTTACTATAGGAAGATAGAGTTTTATTGATATAGATCCAATCCATTTTAAGAAAAAGAACAGTAAATGTTCCAAAACCTAAACAGTGTGTGAAAGATTTTGACCTTACCAATGTTTTTTTCAAGTACAGATCTCAAAAAACTCTATGTATAAATACAGCAATAAAGTCTTTTTTTATATATATATATAAAAATATAACTCTCCATAAAAGTTTCTTGCTATGAATAATATAGATCAAAGGCATGTTTAATGAGCCAATTTCAAAACAGATTGATGAAGATTTTATAAATAAAAAAGGGGTCAAGCAATCCTCACAATTTTACTAGTATGCTGACACTATCTTCATTTTAGAAAACAAAAAAAATTTTAGAAATTAATGTATGTAAACAAGTTTGTGACAGTTGCAGTTAAATGGGGCCTCTTTCACCCAACTTCTCAAATTCTGGTTCATTTATTTACTATTCCCACATGTGTATTTATTTTTCAAGAACTAGTGGAGAAAGGAAAAAGCTGCAAGTAAACAAGATTAATATGAACTCATAATACTGTGAACAGCAGCAAAACAAAAACCAGCTAATATCAAAACACAGAGCAAAGCAGCTGCTTTCCAAAAATCTCCACCACTAACATTCCTACTATACAGGCTCTTAATTATACCAAAGGTACCCTGTAAAGAATCGATGACTAGTATATAAAAAATAGACTTTTCTTGAAATAAGTGCAGCTTTAGAAAACCCCAAAAACAATCCCAACCAAGTAACTGCAAAGTGTCCTGAGCATTTTCATGGAACACAAAATACTTCCCTGCTATCCTACTGCCTTGCACACATAAATTTTGGAAAACACTCGCATGGAAGGAACCAGAGGAACAAAAAATCAACTATATGTATGGTGCCATGAGGAGAACAGCTTTTTTTTTCCAAACTGATTTATCTCTATAAATATTTCATGCACTTTTTCTGCACATGTAAAATATAAAAGTCTGCTACTTTCAGCCATGTCCAGCCAACAGTCTTGGACATCTTAGAATATATTTCAGTACTGCATAGCACATGCAAACCAACAAGTTTTCAGCCAGATGTGGCAGATGGGAACTGGTCTCAGCTATGCCCTGAAGACTTTTATAGAAAAATAAAGCAGGGCAGTAGAAACCTATCCAAATGCCCTAAGTCAAGAAAAGATAAATGTGAGAGGTGCATACATCTGAGCAGAAAATGTCATCTTTTAATGGAAGTATCATGCAATACAGTCATAGGAAAGTAAGAGCTTACATTCTGCTGTGAGTCACAAAGCCATAGAAAATGATGAAGTTTTTATTCCCAATATGTAAGAAATCACTAAATTCTATTAATGGAATATTCTAACTGAATTTTCACATGCTCATGTAGTATTATGATAAGAAGTGATACCTTTCTCAAGACATTTTTATGACAGGAGAAACATAGCAAGCATGACAAGGTTTAAGTCAAAGTGGAAACTGCCTTTCAGTTCATATTTGGAAAACGATTTCTAGAATTTTCAGAGTGATGACATTAAAGAATTCAAACAAGACAATGTGTAGCTGGACTAGATGATGTCTAGTTCCCTTCCAAATGAACCATTCTGCCATAACTGAAAGAGGACTGATTTTCAACAGAGAAGAGGAAGTGGTATTCAGACGTTTTGAAAATCTGTTTTCATGTAAAGCAATCACATGCCCTCCTATACCCAAGAGCTGCAGGCTAAACTTATGGCTCATAAATGAATCATCTGTGGAAATAATATGAGAATTCTGTGCACGTTCAGATCTCGTAGGAGTAGCCAGGATTCTCCCTACCCAAAGGGACTTTCAGGCTACTAAAAAAATACAAACACTGTCAAGTCTAAGACTTTTGCCCTCAGGCAAATCTGGAAAAAACCCTATTAAAATCCAATAGTTTATCACAGCAAGAAGGAGGAGAGATTCTCAAGAATTCTGTTTTGTTCTTGAAACCAAAAAGAGAATTGCTACAACTTCTACAGCCTTTTACCTCACTTTTACCTATTCCTAGAACAACCCTGCTTGAAGAAATGGAACCACAAGCTGAAATAAAACTGTGAAGTGCAAGTTGTTTGATAGTGAATGCAAGAAAGTATTTCCAGATAAGATATAAGCACCTCCTAGTTCTGGAGACTAACCATTTCGATGTCACAGAATCAGCCATTATTTCAGTTAACAACAAAACTGACTAAAAAAAAAAAAAAAAAAAAACTTCAAGAGTTTTAGGATCCATTCATGTGCCTCAAATACTTGACTCCTCTTAGAAGCATTTCAGACATCAAAACACTGTTAAGACATTTCCCAAACAGTTGCTTCATGTCTTCTGCCAGTTTTAAGTACCATGAGGAATGATACCAGCTGAGGTGTAGAGTACATTTTTCTCTAACCAAACTGAAGACACAACTGCCTCACAAGAAATACAGATGCTAAGCCCTATCTCCTACAGCTCAATGTAATCTTCTACCATCACGTCCTTATCTGTACTTAACTTGCAAAACGTAAATGTGTAATTTAATAGTTACCTGAACCTCTGAATTAGAATCAACAGGTTGAAGCATAAACCAGTTCTCTTTTCCTGTGTAGTTGCATAAATCTTCTTTTTTGATTGACACCTTTCCTGAGGGAGGGTGGCAGGGGGAGAAAAGGACAAATTTTACCTTCATCTGAATAGAAAAAATATTTAATTATGCTAGAAATTTGATTTTTTCTAAACTCTCTTTTAAGTTTTTAAGTTTATGATGCTATATGAAGAACATAAAATAAGGAATGTTACGGGTAAGTAAAGCAGAAAATAGTTTATATAAAGCCTGATGGCATTAATGATTATTTGTTATCCTGGATTATCACCAATAAGAAGGTAAAATAAAGACTATGCTTGAGGCTGGAAATAACATAATAGATTTGCCAGAACAAAAACGGTGCTCAAGAATGTTTAAACAGGAAACTGAAGTAGATGCCTTTTACTCTTCTGATTGCTATTTGGAAAGCTGTTATTACATCAAATTATCTGACATCCTGGTGCAAATTATTTCCTTCCTCAATTCAAGTAAAGCAAAGGCTTCTTCCACAGCAGACTATTAGAACTTTGTATCCAAAAAGCAGCTGCAATAAAGTCATTATGCAGTGGAGGGAGAAATGGAAATCTACCTCCCGTGATTTTTCACTTAAGCTACACAAGTTGCTGCAAAATGCTTTCCAAGTCACTAAGTTACAGGGTGCACTGACAGGGAAAAAAATTATCTATAAATGGTTTTAAGAACAATTCCACAATTGTAATCATTGTGGAATTATTCCACAATTTATTCTTTAAATATCCCTAAGTAGTGACAATAATTCAAATATTCCAATGAATATTCCAAATCCAAATATTCCAATAAAATTTCCTAGCCTAAAAAAGCAAACATTTTAGTATGATAGAATGAAGCAAGGAAATAAAATCATTCTTTTCAAACTTTAAAGTAGCATTTAAGTGCACTATACAGTTCTGAAAGCACCTCACAGACACTTACCTATACGCAGGTCTTTTTGTAGAACACTTTTATCATAAATGTAGAAGGACAACCACTGGAATGTTCTTGGAATCTCAAAGTAAAACTCCTCTCCAAAATAAGGACTGAAAAAAAAAAGATTTGATGTTAAAATAAACATTTTATGCAATTTATATAGAAGATGAACATTAAAAAGCTGCATTTTACTGCTGTCCCAGCCGCCTTAGCACTACACTGAGCTGCCATCAAAGGTGCCCAAAACCATTTCAATACAAGAACACAAAATAACATGGCAATGCCTTCTGTTTGTTTGATCAAAGGTAAGAATCAGAGCACACAGAGAGTTGTGTCTCCTCGGCAATTTCGATTCTATTTTTCTGTCTTGAAATTATTCTAGCTGGTTCTGTAGACTTCCTGAGACATGCACAAGTTTTGTTTCATTTTCTTATTCATTACATGATTAAACTACATTTAAACACAACTAATTAATGACTTAACTAACTGGCATTTGTTTAGCTCTAACTTCCATATCAAAACTGCTGCTCTAAGATTCAGACCTGCAAGGAGTCATTACCACTAGAAACTGTAAGATAGAACAGTGAAAAAGAGAAACGTTAATCTCAAATACACACAATCTCCCTCACGCCTAAATGGTCACCACATTTCTCCATCTGAAGAAATCCAATATCATGTTTACAGCTCACCCCATTTAACAGCCATCTGCACTGCCTCTACAGAAAAAGACTCTGGGTTCCTGTATGTTACACATATTTCATACCATCTGCTGGTAGCTTCACTCCCAGAACTGATACTCTCATTAAACTTAAGGAGTACTTATTGATGTAATCAGAGCCAGCAGTCAGAAAATTATGTCTCAAGACTGAACAAAACCACACTGCTGTTTGTGTTACTGCAAGTGATGAATTCTGAAAGTCAAGAGGATCCACAGAAAAACCCTGCTATTTTAGAGCAACTAGGTTCTTAAAACAGTTTCAGCTACAATGTATTAATATCATCGGGGAAAGATGTTCATGTTCATGAAACTACTTTTATGCAGAAAAGTACTGTGATAAGTTATACCTGTTTCCCAGCAAAGGATCATTCTGACACTATTGCTACAATACTTTCTTAAGCTAATAAATATGACAAATATGGAACAAGCAGTTTATGTTATTACCTATGCAAAGCAAGAACAGGTCACCATCCCAACTCTCTTCCAAAATAATCACAGAAAAAGAAAACACGACCCCATGCTTAAGGACAATGGCTCATTAAATAAATTAAAGAGAAGAGCTGATAACTAACTTGAAAGTGGGAAAGAAAGCTGAAAAATCTAGTATTTCAAATGTCTAGAATAGATTTTTAGAAATAAGAACTTTAAGGGCAGGAATTCATTATAAGGAATTCCACAAGTGAAAATGTTCTTCTTGTTAAAACAGAGACCTTTTACCAAAGGCTTCAAAGCAGACAAATCAGTATTAAGACTTTGCACTACACTGAGAAATAATTTAAGAATTCTCAGTTGAAAAATTCAACTGTGGTTTTTCAGCTCCCCTCTTTTTTTATAATTTCAAAGCCAACAAATTCTCCTTTGATTACAAGAGCTGGGTTCTTCTTGTCAGCACCATGAGTGAAGATAAAAACTCACGAGCATTACCTCTAGCAGCAGCGCAGCCCTAAAGAGCCTCAACTGCCTTGTGACCATCCCTGCTCATTTTAATTGTATTGACACAATAACTCAGACCAAAACCGAGGATGAAACAAAGGCTTATTTTAAACTTTGGTCAACGCCATAATCTGCTTCCCCTCGCAGCTATACAAATAAAGTTGCAGCGGTACAAAGAGAGATACTCCAGCAGAAGGAGCGGGCAGTGGGAGCATGGGCTGGCACCGGTGTCAGGGGCAGCTCGCCCCAGTTCAGGGTCAGACACACATCCCAAGGGAACAGCAGGCTGCAGCGCACACCACCGAGGGCCAGGGGCTCAGGGGCCTGCTCTGCACGGGCCTATGGGACTCTATGCATCCGATTAAAATTAGGCCGGGATGGAGACTATAAGCAGAGATGTCCAAAAAATCTATTCAGCACCTTTATCTTGCACCTAGAGAGCAAACTTCACAGCCACACATATCCCCCAGCCCCCAAAAGGATGAACAGCCATCAACATTCTTTATAATTATTTTAACTTCAACACGACATTAAGTCTCAGATTTGGCAAGAAAGAACAAGCCAAAATTACCAGCACAAACAGAAAGGAATACATTGTTTTACTCGTGTTGATACATTTTTCTTTACCTAAATTAACAGTGGTTATCAGTTGTTGATTCCTCCGTAAAGTACGAGGCAGAGAGAGAAAATTTAAGGTAAAGAATACAACGGATTAGTAAAGAAATTCTTAGGTACATAAAGAATAGGCTGACGGGGTACAAGAGCTTACACCAACGAGGAATAATTAAAGTGGGAAACTCACTCATCCTGTTCCTCAGGGATTCAGTCAGTCTAGTACTTTCATTTATGACTTTGAAGCAAGAACTTGAAAGACTATGACGGATACAAAATGAGAAGATAG
Organism: Hirundo rustica; assembly: GCF_015227805.2. NCBI lineage: Eukaryota > Metazoa > Chordata > Aves > Passeriformes > Hirundinidae > Hirundo > Hirundo rustica. The sequence continues at coordinate 10,966,573 of NC_053459.1, read as the reverse complement.
CGCTAATTCAAAGGACAAGCAGACTGCCATACAGGAAGAACTGGATTACAGCAGTACAGAAGATTAAATTTCACCGTGTAACGCACTCCTCTGCTCTCCCCTTCCTTGCTGCAGTAACCTGGCAGGTCTGTGAGCACTGACCAATGCCCCAGTCTCAGCTAATAAAAGCCATGGTTACATCAACAAGGGAATTCATTTCTGCTATAACCTTGCACTATCACAAAGTTCAGCTGGGGAAAAAAGAAACTGAATTTAGTTCAAATTTAAAAAAAAAACAACAGAGGACACACACATACCACAGTCCCCCTTCCACCCCCCCTGCCCATTCCTCATATTTGACCACAGACATCTGAGAAGGTTCACAGATATTCTTTCAACTTTCCAAGGGGAAAAAAAAAAAAAGTCTTTCTTCAGAACCCAGAGAAATCCCATACCATGTCAGGAAATATTTCTTGAGTCAATAGCCAAAATATCCCTCTTTCATTTCAGCATTAATTCATGGGTTTTTAACTTTGGAAAGTAATTTGTTTTACATCTGCACTCCAATTATTCTCCCAATGCTGGTGGAAGGCCAAACCTCTTTGCACATTTAATAAAGACACTTCTTAATTGTTTCCAATCACTGTAGTCAAAATTAATTTTAATTCTAGTGATAATTACTTCCACAGACATTTAATTAGTTGATATTCACAAGACTAAAATTTAGATTACGACTTGTATAAATTTGCAACCCATAATACAGTGAAAAAACAGACTGTGTACTATGTGTGTAAGAAAAAGCAAGCAAATAATATGAAACAAAACAAGGAAATTCAAAGTTGCATCCATGACTAAAATTATACTGTACTACACCTTACTGAAAAGCAATTTATAAAGGTTTCAGGGTAATAAGAGATTAGAGCTTTCATCTCCTGTCCCAATGCCTCTAGGTTAGCACAGTTTCTAGTTTAACACAGCAATAAGAAACAAGATGTTGTCATTAACTTTCTGGAATGAGAGTCAACCTTCCTAACTGCACACACAGTAGTAATCAAGTGTAAACTCTGGTAGCTGCCAAGAGAGGATGAGTTACTTCACTTCATTTCACTGGTTTGGATGGAACCCTCCCCTAATTCAGAGGATAAAGGAGTCATCTATGAAGTCAGTGGAGACAAAAAGGTAAAGAGCCATTCTAAACACCAGGTTCTAACTTCTAATACAAAGTTGTCATCTTACAAATATTGATTTCTTATCACCTGAAAAGTGATATGAAACCACTCTATTCGAGGCATGTTATTTGAGACCTCTCCTTCCCCAACTGTTTTGTTATAGTCAGATTTTTACTTCATTTCCTCTGTAAAGTATTAATGAAATTGCAATTAAATTTCAGTTAAAACTTCAATACTATTAATTTTTTTGGATGGCCCTAAGGTATTTTACTTTATCAAATATTTTATTATGCAACTAATACTTTTATCAGGTGATGAAAGCACATAAATTTAATAGTTTTAAAACAGAATATAATAAAAATGCCTGTGTATATATCATATGTAACAAGCCTTGTTTCTAGGCACAGTAGTAACTTAGGGTTTCCATTATTAACATCAAAATCAGAGATTTTCAATCTTTCAGAGATATGCTGGGTTGGGGTTTTTTGCTCATCAAACTATTGCCTATTTGAAGGGAAAATGTTACGTTTCTGCTTATATCAATACAGTCTCTTTAACATTCTTCTCTGAAGAATTACTCAATTGATTTTGTTTTGGTAAGCAATCAATCTCAATTGCAGCCTGTTAAATTCTGAAAATCTTATGGATCTCACTACAGCAGTTACAGATTAGGAATATAAGCAAAGTATTTATTCCTCATTGTACATATGTGGCATTTACTTCTCATGCAGAATCCTAAGGAGGCTCTTAAATTATGTTCTGTGAAAATTTAATTCGCTATTAAAGTTTGCCATCTGAGCTGTTCCTCACCTGTAAACATCTGGGGAGAGAGCTCAAAGAACAAACACTAACAACAAAACCACTGGAAAAAGGAATTAAGAAAACTTTCAAGAGTTTGAACAGACTGTCTGGGGTTTAAAAGGAAGATTTAATGTCACCTCTGCATAACTGAAACTGTCACTCAGATATTCTGAACAACGAAGCTGCAGTGATGGTTTTTTTGGTGCTCTGTGAACTTCAGAGGTTTGAGATATGAAAGCACCTACACTACTGCAGCTGCGTCATCCTGACTTCTCGTTTGATTCTTTGTAAGGCTTTAAGACAGCAGCAGAATCTACAGCAAATGGTGCCCAGGGAAGCAAAGCAAGGCATTCTGCGTGGGTCCTGTTACACTTCCCAGAACAAGAATTACAGGAGAGAACAAGGCCTGTTCAGGGGATATCCCACAGCACAGAAAACTCTCATACATGGCAAAATTCCAGTTCCTTCATTCTGGAAACAGGTTTTACCAGATACACAGTAAGAGCAGAATTCCACCAATACAGTTCAACTGCTTGTCAGAAGTGGGAAATGACATAGGGAGCAAGCACCAAGTAGATTTCTTTCCCTAGTAAGAAAAACAACGTTACACCACCCACTGGAACAGAACAGAGTAATAGTGAACTGTATTAATACAGTTAATACTGAAGTATTCCAGAATACTTCATTTAAAAGCTCACAAGCCTCAATTTTGACTTCTCGTAACAGTCTCATGATTTACACATTGCTGTAACATCTCTGAGTAGCTGCCACAAGTCAGTTCTCATTTTAAAGCAGTACAAGCAAAAGCCACACTATTGGGCAGTGTATTGTGCCGTCTTGCTTACCGTATCTATTTAAAAACTGAGCTTACCTTAAAGATTTTTCAACTACCTGTGTACGAAAAACTTCTTCTTGGTCCAAGTTTATGGTACAGAAAAAGTCTCTCATTTTGTTGGGTACTAAGTGTTTGGCGTCATCTGTAATTAAAAAAAAATACTGTAAATATTGGAGGGGAAAACCTTACAAAATATTAGGTACAAGAATGTTACAGTTTTAATGTCTTCAAAAAATGTACTTTTCCATTCAGCATGCAATTTGATGTTAACTTTCAATTTGTAGACTTCAAGAGGGCAGAGAAGTTGCTACATCCAGCTTCACATGGAATGAGAGCCGACAGGAAGAGACGCACACTGACTCATGAGCACCACTTCCTGCAGCACCTGCACTTTCCCTTGAAAGGTCTCATCTCTGGCTTGACCCTGCACGGCTTGCTAAATCCGAGGCACTCACAGCCTGAGGTCATATGGCATTAGGTCATAACACTAAGACATGATCTGCCTGAGCTATTGTTCACTTGGTATTTTCTCCACAAATACTTTGGCTAAAGGAAGCTGATTAATAAGAACTTGCCCATCAGATCTTTATATCATTTTCTACAATGAACAGCAGATTTTGAGTTGGCTGAACCTTTGAAAATATATCCCTCATGAGTACTGTTCATTTTTCTCCTTACTAGCAGAAGGGAGAAATAATCACTTCCTAATTCAATGCAACATGGACAAGAAGAAAAGGAAGTTTCTAATAAGAAAGAAAGATTGGCAGCACAAGAACACAAAGATTTGCTGGGTATTGAATCTAGGCCACTGCAATTACATGCTGGACATAAGGCAGATCTCTTAGGAGATCTAAGCAATCACAGCTAAAACCAGTTTAAGTTGGAAAGCTTTTCAAAAATCCAAATGCTACAGACACCTACATTAATTTATATCTGTTCTCTAGATTAAACAATGACATTCTGCTTTGAACGTCTGAAGAGAGCAAACACCCTTTCCACCTTTTATTTTGCTAAAAGAAATTACAAGCTTTTCTGGTACTCTGTCCCATGAGAGGCTCCTAAACAGTGCAGGTGATCTGCCCCTGTTCCACTTGGTTGTCCAAACCACAGACAACCAGAATTGCATCAGGTCTTAGCCAGGACCTCCCAGGGTAGTGTCCATCCTTGCCTGCTGCTGGAAATACCTCTCCTGATGGCATGTGGAATCAACTTTATCGAAACATTATCTATTTATGTAAGATATTAAAAATCGGATGAAAAGTACATCAAAGTATTGAGCTTTAATTACTTTTATGTTTGAACAGCGTAAGACCTTTCAGAAAGTACAGTTTGAAACTAGATTTGAAATGTCATAAGTGTTTATTTTTTTAAAATGCAGATATGAAGCACAGTGAGTAAGCTTTATTCTCTATGCTGGTAAAATGTAAAATCAAAGTTCTGTTTTCTCTCTCCTCCACACTCTTTTTGTGTTAGATGGTTAATTTAAGTTAACCTGTTACAGTCTTGGAAGTTAAGTAAGTGATGCCCAGCCCTGGAAAGGCTGCCCCGACTGCCTCTGAGCAGAGAACGTGTCCGTTTAACAGGAACACAGACTGACCTTCAATCATGACATTTTCCAGGTCAGGGATATGTACACTGATGGAAAGCATGAACTGACACTTAAGGAACTTCCACAGTTAAAACTTGTACGCTCAGAAGCATCGACAAGCTTTTCATCAACTCCAGTGTGGGAGAGGAGGAAGAATACACATTAGTTTTAAACACCACACTTCATGCTAACAGATTGAGGGACGTGAACAGAACCTGGTTTTAATGGCTTTAGACTCCAAAAAAGAGACTAAACTCCAAGTTACCTTTAAGTGAGATATTGCAAGAGAACCAAGAAAAGCATCAGATTACCACTGCCTGAATTTAAGGAAGAGCTAATTTAATAAAACATAAGGCATATAAAAAGCAATTCATCAATCTGGATGTAATCTCCAGAGAGCTCCTAATACCAAAAGTTTGTAATTAATAAGCATGAACTGGATGTGTCAGCTGTTCCTGAGAAGAATATTTTTTAATTAATACTTGGCACAGTTTATTTTCCCATAAAATATTTAAAATATAACGTAATCATTACCGTAAAGGCACAGTACAGTGGACTTTTAAGGGAAATTATAGTTATTATAGTTTCATATTTTCTTAAAAGGAGTAAAAATTAAATAATTCTGAATAATTCATTATTTGTATGTATACTATATTGCAGTTTTTCAGTTTTAAAAGAAACTTTCCAACCAGAGGAATACACAAAATACAAATTTTGATTTCAATTGGTTAGAGCATGGTGGTAATAACACCAAGGCTGTGGGTTCAATCCCCATATGAGCCATTCACTTAAGAGAAGAAATTGATGATCCTTGTGGGTACCTTTCAACTCAGAATATTCTGTGATCTGATTTTCTACTGAGTTAAAAACCTTTATTTTGTAGCCCAAGTGTTTGGCTTTAAAGCACAGACAAACTTTTGGTAGGAAGTGAATCCTCACTCCTGAGTTAAAAATAACCTCAGAGGACTTGTCAGGTGAAATACAGAAAGGATGAGATTTCACATCCTTTCTAACACCTCTTCGTATCTGTGACTGTGGGAGACTTTTCACCCATATATTGATCCACCTCTTCCAAGAAGCTATTTCCTTTTTTTTTTTAAAAAAAAAAAGGCTCAAGTCTTCAATTACACTACATCTTCCTTTTTCTGAGAAATCTAAGGCTATAATGGTTGCCTAAAAATCAAGTATTAACAGCATCAGATATCTGCTTGAATGTTTACATTTTCAGTACATATATGTAATTTCCTCTGTTGAGTAAAAGTGTGCAATTAGTGTCCATCTTCTACATTTCTTTGTTCTGGGTCCCTGCCAGAAGACATTTCTGCACACAAACTCTGAAGTATTTGCCTCACAGGACTAAACATATTTTATAGCAACAATAAATTCCACTCCAGGAGTGCAGCATAATCCAAGATAACCACACACTGTTAAAAACACAGTGTAAGTTTGAAAAAGAATGCTCCCTGAATTTTGTCAAATGAGCTCCAGGAGACAACAAGGACATTTTTCCAAGCGCTTCACTAACGCAGGTTTCTGTAAACACTCCTAAAAATCACTAAATGACTAAAATCACTTCCTGTACTTCTGTATGGCATAAGATGAAAACAGAAGCCACAGCCTGAAACACTACACTACAAGATATGCCTAAAGCTACCTGACACCATATACCTTTGTAAAACATTTTTGTCATTACTATACCACATGAAATAGAGCCATCAATACAAAAGCACTGTCAAAAAGGAAAGATAGTATTTTACTGGGTTTTTGGTGAAAACCTGCTTAAGTGTAATACCACATTTTCCAAAAATATTACAGGATCTTAAACAGGTGAGACTAGTTCTTCTAACCTCACTTGAAAACTGGAGGCAGAAGACTGGTTGCAAACACTGAGAGCCCACAAAAACAGGGTACCAGGGACTGCAAACATTCCCTTACTCAGGTTCCTCACTGCTAGGTACGCAATGGCTGCTTAAGCCACCTTTAAGAACGTCTCAATTCTAAATCTGGTGTAATGATTTGTATAACATCACTAAATTTAGGTCTTGCCACGGATTTGTGCATTACAAAACACAGTATAAATAACAACTTTCTGCAGATGGTGCTTTCTATACATGCAGAATTACACAGAACTGACATTACCTCATTAAAACTACCATGCTCTCTCATGCAACGCACATAAAATGAGTCAGTGTCAAGTTTTAATTGCCAGCAAAGCTTGGGCACCAAAACGTATTCTCCTTGTAAGAAACATGCTATAAGGAATTCCTTCAGACTATGAACATCAGCTTTCCAAAGTGAGGTCTGCTATTGCTAACCTCTCCAGATCAAGGAGGGTTACATTATTACATTTGTGTATTATTGTTCATTCAGAGGGTTTTCCTCCACAAAACAGTATTAAAATACTAGCAAGAAGTGAAAATAACACAGTTATTGTTGTGCAAAGCCAAAAAAGCATCTAGGCAGCAGAGGGTTCCCAAGCTTCCAAAGCATATTTAACTCATTGAGTTTTTAAACAGTTTTTGTTTTCACAGAAGAAATAAGCAGGTTTACAAAGAGATTTTCACACTGTTTCAAGACATTTCTTTCATGGCAGCTGTTACTTCCGCTCATTTTTCAAATGGGTCCTTACAGGTCCATCTTTAGCAATGAATTTTTCATATATTCCCCAGGAAGCAGGTCAGAGTCCTCTGTTTACCAACACTTCTGTCAGTTAACTGAACATCTAAAGCTACGATGCAACCACAGGCTCAATCTATAATGCATAAATGAGACAACAAAACTGGTTTCAACACACATCTCAAGACATTTTGCTCTGTTTTTTAATGCTTAGTAGAAAACTTCCATCAAGTTCAAGAATCCCAAAATGTACAACTCACTGAATGTTGTGTAGCCCAGTGTTGACAAAAACCTTACAATAAAATATAGGAAGCAGAAGCAAAAATTAAGCCAGCTTCAATAATTTTAGCAACCAACTTCTCACATATTCCTAGCAAGCGGGTCATAGTCCTTCTTCCTAGGGAGTACTATGACCTGCTTCTTAAGGAATACATAAAACACCGGTTGCTAGAGATTACTGAAAACAGATTAAGAAAGGTGGGGCTGCTCAGCCTGGAGAAGGTTGTGTGAAGACCTCACAGCAACCTTCCAATATCTCATGGGGGAAACCGGAGAGGGACTCTTCACCAGGAACTGCAGTGACAGGATGAAGAGTAATGGGAACAAACTGAAAAAGTGGAAATTTAGGTTCAACATATGGAAGAAATTCTTTCCTCTGGGAGGGGTGAGACGCTGGAACAGGTTGCCCAGACAAGCTGTGGATACTTCATCCTTGGAAGTGTTCAAGGCCAGGCTGGATGGAGCTCTGAGATCGTCTAGCAGAAGGTGCCCATGGCAGCAGCATTGGAACGAGACAAAATTTAAGGTCCTTTCCAAACCAAGCCATTTCATAACCCCATGATTCTATGAATTCATGCTCTAACCCCAAAACTAACGGTATGCTTTTTTAAAGGCTAGCTGGCCTGTACTATTTCCGCGCTAATTGCTAACAGCAGCAAATCTCAGCGTGAGTTGAGCCTTGCCTACCCAACCACGTCCTATTGCTCACACCTCGGAGTGAGAGCACCTCCAGCTCCACTCCAGGCCATCTCCTGTTTTCATGACCCAGTCTTCTATTTACTGAAGACACAGTAAATACATCTAGGCTGCATGACGATATTTAAGTAAACACGACTTCGCTCCTCCACCAAACCTAATCCTTCAACATGTTTTCACAACCGGTTCTCAACCCCAGCGCCATGCCCGATTCAACTTGTTTCGCTTCATTCTCAAAAAAGCCGATCGGCTGCGTGAGAAAGGAAACAACCGGGCCGCGTCCGAGCGCTATGAATGTACTCCGATACCCCTCAGGAAGCCGCCGCACATCCTGTTTCTCCCACTCGCTTTGAAGTGCTCCCCAGCCGCACCGCACTATCTGTGCGCCTCCCCGAGCCCTCCTCCCAGCCCATCCGCCGGCTTCCCACGTTACCGAGGCTATCGCTATTGGCAGTCAGCACTTCCCAACCACCAAAATAAGGCCACCGGCCTCTCTCTCCGCCTCCTCCCGCTCGCACACAACGCTGCACGGAGGCACGGGAGTACTGGCGACCGCTTCCAGAACAGCCCTTCACCACCAACTTCCTGCTAACCAACATCGCTAATTTCGCAATTTCAGCCTGACAAACAGACTCTGATGCCCGAGGTCCGGTCGGGAGGGGGCATTTCTGTTCGCCCGCTGACTCCACGGATCCCTCGGAGCCACGGATGCTTCCCTGCCACTCCGGGCCTCCCGCGGCCCCGCCGCGTCCATGTATCCATCCATCCGTCCATCCATTCATCCGCTTACCCACCCATCCCGCCCCGGGCCACGCAGACCCCGGCCCAGCCCCGCACGCGTGGTCGCTGCCGCCACAAAGCCCCTCCGCGGGGCCGCCGCGGCGCGGCCCGACCCGCGCCCGACCCGCACCGGGCCCGCGGCCCCTCCGCGCCCTCCCGCTCCCGCCCCCGCGCCGCCGCCTCCAGGGCCGCCGCGCCAGCGCCCGCCCGTCTCGCCGCGGGGAGGGAGCGGCAGCGGCGGGGCCGGGGCGGGAGCGACACCTGAGCGCGGCGGCCACGGGCGCCCGGCCCCACCGCAGCGCCGCACTTACAGATCTTCCCCCGCAGGTTCTGCAGCACCCGCACCTCGTCGCCGCCGTCTCCCGCCGCCATCGCGCCAGCGCCGCCGCCGCCTGCGCAGTTCAGCGCCGCGGGGGAAGGGAGAGAAGGAGGGAGGGACGGAGGGAGAACGAGGGAGGGAGGGAGGGAAGGAGCGGGCCGGCCCCGGCCCCGGCCCCGCCCCCGCCGCCGCGGGCGCCACCGGCCGGGGCGGGCGGGGGGCGCGGCGCCTGCGCCAGGGCGGCTTCTCCCGCTGCGCTGCGGGGCAGCTCCGCCCGGGGTCCGCCCGCCCGCGCTACCGCCGGCCCGCGGCGCTGCACTGGGCGCCGCTGGCGGTTCGGCCGCGTCCGGAGTTTGCCCTGACCGGCCCTCTCCCTGCCCTATAGTCAGGAAGACAGGACATAGCCTTAAGTTGCAGCAGGGGAGGTTTATGTTAGACGTTAGGATGAAATTCTTTACAGAAAGGGTGATTAGACAGTGGAATGGGCTGCCAAGGGAGGTGGTGGAATCACCGTCCCTGGAGGTGTTTAAAGAAAGACTGGACGTGGCACTCATGGCTAGGGTCTGGTTGACGAGGTGGTGTTGGGTCATAGGTTGCACTCGATGATCTCAGAGGTCTTTTCCAAGCCAGTTGTCTCTGTGGTTCTGTGCCTCCCACCGGGGCAGAGGGCTCGTTGAACGCTGTGTTCTCTATGCTGAGGTGGGTCCCATTGCATGGCAGGTGCTCACATTAAATGGAACGAGTGGCACGTTCCGCCATTTTGGTCTGTGGTGTGCCAAGCGCCTGTCCCTGTGCAAAGCACGGCACAGGCTCCACTGGATCTCTGCTGTCACTAGTTCACGTTCAGCTGTTCGGCCGTGTGAGAAATGCCATGAAACAAGTAGGAAATGGCTCGCCTGCCAGCACTGCCCCAGGAGCAAGTGTCGCGCTGCCTGCAGAAAGCCACAGGCAATGCTTCCCTCAGGAGTCACGCAGCGCCCAGAGGTGTTTGCAAGCTGCCGCAGCTCGCCTTCATCAAGAACTGAAGGGCCTTTGCATCACATTTTCTACCATGGATTCCTGAAAAGGCCAATCCTAATGTGAAACTCTGGGATCTGGCTTACACCCGGACTTCAATCTGGTTCTACATTGGTAGTGGGCACCTGTCTTGGGCCTGCACAATCCACCCAGCTGCAAGGTGACACCTCCACTTTGATGTCACTCCAGGTCAAACTGAGGGCACATCTGTTCCCAGACTCTAGCAGAGTCTAGTGAAAGCCTTTAGTGACTGACATATCCTAATACACAGGTAGTCCAGCTGGCTAAAGCCATTTCAGGAAGCAGTACCAGGATTAGGGTTCTTCACTCTACACATAAAGGCCATCTTCAGTCTGTCCTGCCATTAAAGGGAAGTTTGGAAAGTTGCAGGCCAGCATCTGCCATTGTCCCTAACTGAAGTCCCCTGCTGTGGTGCTCTGGCCATTTTTTATTTCTCCTGCACAAATCTTGCCATTATCACTATGATATGGTATGGAGCCATATAATCTGTCACCATTTCTTAGAGATGGCTTTTCCTGCATCCAACCTCTCCCCCACTGCTTCTTCAGCAGTGGTGACATTCCTTCCTCACCCCCACACTCCACGTTGTGGCTGGGAAAGGACAGATGCATGTTTCAAGACAAGCAGGGTGGTGGTGGTGGTGGTGAATAAACTTCACACCAGTAACAGGTGGACTTGTGTGAAGGCAAAACCTAAACCTGACAAAGACATGAGTTTGCATAAGTTGAATTTTAACCTGTTGGAAATGAGAGATTCCTCTGCAGTACAAATTGAGGATTTCATTATCTACAGTTGGCTGTACAGGCTGGCTGCCCTGTCTGGCTGGTGAACTGAGACTCACCCGGGCAGAGTCAGAGCTTTGATCTGGGAAAGCAGCAGGGCAGCACCCTGAGAAGGGAGATGTGTGCTTGAACTGTGCATTGCCATACTTTGGAAAGCAGAGTGACTCCACTGCCTCCATATTCTCTGAAAAGTTATGATTACAGCTGGGATTTACTGTTCTAACTTAGCATCAGCTTTCTTTAAAGCACTGACCTGTATCATCAATTCAAGTTTTGCCACTGTCTGATTCCTGACAGTTTTATTTTAAAAGTAGTTTTGCTTTAGTCTAACTAAACAGAATACTGTTTCAATTGCAAAACATCATTTTTGGTGTCTTAAAGTTACATTTTAGGAGTATCTGTATGACAGGCAGGTCTGTGCAACGAAGGACACGGTTAAAACAAACACTGGTGTGCTGAGTTGCAAACTTCAGGAAAGACTGATTTAACAATGGGGATGTACCATGGGGTATCTTTGCTTCTTGTGAGAGAACCTCACAACCAAGGTGCTGAGCTGTCAGTGATAGCAGCAGTATTAAGGAAGTTTAGAATGGATAATAATAACACATAGTGGCTTATTTCAAATCCTTCTGCCTGTTGTTTAGCTGTCATGCAATCTCATTCCACAGAAGAGAGCAATATCATTTATTACATTTGTTCTAACTTTCGGTGTATAATAAATGAGGACTGACTAATGTTTTGTTTAGATGCACAAAGTTCATGATGATCCACTTGTCTTTTTAATTAGCATTTCAAACAGAGGAAAAAAATATTTATGACAACTAGCAAACTTCTTTTTTTTTGTTATATCTCTCTTCTGACAACCATCCCAAAATGACCTGCATAATTTAGCTTAAGTTCGCTTTTTAATGCAGGTTACAGACGAGTGACACCTAGCTGAAGGGAGAAGTACTTTGAATATGCATGGTCTTCTATTTTGTATGTATCTCCATATTTTCATATGCAATTAGATATTTTCATTTTGAACTATGTTTCTTGACAGAAGCCCAAAAAGGTAGAGTGTGTAAAATACACAATCCATACTACAAGGTTACTAGCAGGATTGAAAAGAATTTTTCAAGTTTTAGGTCCTCATGAACCCGTTCAAGATGTTGCAAAGTGTTAAACACAGTTCACCTGTGTTTCCAGCCCTCTGAAACACAGCAGGTAGATTTTGTTCTGTATTGCATTCACCCTGTATGATGCCAGGAGATACCATCACTTCCCTTGAGCTCTGGCATGTTTTCAATTCACTGTTCTGACCTTAATAATGGGACTGCTTGGTAACTGTATTGCTTAATCTTCCACTGAAATAACTATTAGAAGATATGTATCTGTGGATCATATAGATTACGTAAGTATTAAAACAATTTAAAAAATGGAGAGACTTACAGAAAAATAGGAACATGTTATTTTAATTAAGCAAAAACAGAGTTATAATCACTCTTTCTAAAAATAAAATTAGACTCTTTATCAATCCTTAACATCTGCATTTAATATTTTCTTCTAAACAAAAATACAGATGCAATTATGTAGCAAATTACAGTCTTTGACAACGTATAGTATTTACCTCCTCTTACACTTACTTTAATTCTAATTTGGTCATTAATACTTGATTCATTAATGCAACATGTTACTTTTCGTAAAAGTGCCACAATTGAACTATAAACATGACATTGCCATCTTAAAACTGCTTTGCTATAAACTGTAGAGAATATACAGAGTTACAAAGTCATTGTGTTTTTATCAAAATATACAAACCCCCCCCAAACCTAACACAAGCTAACAATATTCTTCTTATGAACTATACAGTTATATAAAATATTTGTAAAATTATCTTTGTATTTATAAATATTCTACCTTATTTGCTTTGGTCTATATTTATCACCATACAAGTCCACTTAGAAGATATCTTTGTGTACTTTCTTTGACACTTTCCTGCGTTTATTATTCTATTATCCTTTCTTTGAATGGAACCAAAGCTGCCATGAAACCAGAATTTCTCAAACGGTTCATGACATTGACCAGTGATAGAATAGGTAAGTGGACTGTATTATTACTTCAATCAATACTGTATTATCATTTCAATTGTAGTTTTATTGTACTCAAGCTATAGTTTCTTTTAAAATATTCAAGAAGACGAAGTTAAGTAACAAATTGTGAACCATCACGGAGAATGAAGTCGAGAACCACTAACCCTTGTTGTGACTTAAATTTTTAACACTTCACAGGGATGAACATACATGACTACTGGAAATGCAGATACGGTACAACAGAGCCCTATCATGTAAAATGCAACTTGCAGACATACACCCTCTTGGACTTCTTCAAGCATCTCAGTTAAAATGAATCACACTTCTACAAAATGCTATTAACTGGAATACTTTGTTGCTGTCTTTCAGAATCCTGTTCTCCCAGTTCTTAGTGAACTGTGCAGCTGCAAGCCTCACCATAATCCTTTGCTGCAGCAGGATGAGGGAGGCAGGAAGGCCAACACTTCTTCCTCCAGCAGCCTGTTCCTGGCCCCTCTCTGCTGTGGCCACGGGACACTGCTGAAATGGTTGGTGGGACCACTCAGAAGGGACATCTGAAGGTTAAATGTTGCATTTAAGGCATGGAGATGACAGGGAACCCCACAAACTGGCCCTACACCTGTTTATACACAGGGATAGCATCAGGGATATATATGGAAGCAGGAGTCTTATTTACCTACTCCTCTCAAAACCAAAGTATTTACGGGGAGTTGCTCTATTGTTTGTGTCCAAGCATTCTTCCAGGATGAGGAGGAAAACTCTGTCTACATGTCCTTCTGTGGAGAAGAACCGTATTTCTAAAAGACAGGAGTTGCAGGCCCACCAGGAGGTGGACACTTCTACATACGATTTCTGTTTCATGAGAACAATTTTCTTTAGACCAATGCACCTGAAGAGCTCACCAGGCCACTGACATGGGGATTTATGCAGTTTGGAAGACTAGCTATAGCAAGTTCCACTGAACCTTTATTAAATGTCTTAGAGATACATAAATCTGGAACACTTCTCACACCAGCACTCAGACTTAACAGTTATTATGGTAACTACAAAACTGAATATGCAAAGGAAAAGAGTAATTTAAACTCCTGAATATGTTTTGTAAAGGCTGAGTTACAGAAAAGCATGGCAGAACTCAAATGTACTTCGGCACACCCAAGCCCATGAAACACTTCCCACCTTCACTTTAGAATACACAAGATTACAATTATTTCCTTTATAAACACATTACTTTTGTTAAAAAAAAAAAAAGCAATATATGGTTTCTGCAGCAAATTCTTTCTACAGAATACACCATTAACCTACTTATTTCTTTTGCTTTGAATAATTCTGACTCAAAACCAGAACTGTAAAATAGTTCAGTGACCAGGTTTCTTGTAATGCTAAGCAGAAGGGTCTGGGTTGGTCATTTTTCTTTCTCTCTGTGTTAGAGTCTGTTGTGGCAAAAGTATTTGGGGTGTTCCAAATTAAATTTGTATTATTGCAAATACTAGTTTTTCTGTGTTATTTTTTTCTTTTGCATATACTGACATACATTTAGATGAAGAAATTTGACCTTACTGATACATTTTCCCATTCAATACATCTTTATCTTCTCCAATATATAGTTTTGGATTTTTCTTCTCTTTTGCACAATTGTCACTCAGAGTATAACTTCTGGAGTTATATTTTGTGTATTTTTCACTTTGCTTCCTTCTGAGCCAAGGAAATGTGGGTTTTCCAAAAGTTTAGTGCTTTCATTGCAAAACTGTTCTTTTCTATCTTGTGTGCCTGGACTTTTGAACAGATGTTTCTTCTGGTGCATTCCCAGAGCGGCTGCAGTCTTGCAAATTTTGGGGCACTGAAAGCAAGCATATCCTTTTCCATTATGTTCACGTACGTGCCTTTGCTCATGGTTCCTTTTGGTAGAAAGATACAAGAAGCTCTGAAAGCAGAACTGACAGTGGTAGCGTTTTTCTCCAGTATGAATTCTTTCATGTATTTTGAGTGTTTCATTTAAGGTGAATGCTTTATTACAGTATTGGCAGACAAAATCTTTGACACCCAGGTGAATACGTTCGTGTTTCTGTAGATTTCCAGGAACTGAGAAACATTTGCCACAGGTTTTGCAAGTGTAGGGCTTTTCCCCAGTGTGACACCTCATATGCATTTTTAAAGTGGATGGACTTTGAAATTGTTTTTGGCATAACTCACAAATGTAAGGCTTTGAAGCAGCTACATGCAAGTGTACGTGTTCTTGAGCATCTGCTGTGGAAGACTGGTCTCTTTCACAGAGCTCACAATGAAGATTAGGCATTTCTGTGTTCTCCTCTTGGCTGACCATCTTTTCCTCAGGAGCATTCCTGAGCTCATACTCTCGACTGCATGTGTTGTGGCTTTCCATACCGGTGTTCTTGCTCCCGTGCTTTTTTCTCCACTTGGTCTTTTTAATTTTTCTTAGCTGTTTGGATTTCTTTTTTGGTTTGTAATTGTAATAAGGTCTCCAGGGTTTATCACTAGAGTCCTGGTCACTAACATCATCACACATTTCTGTCAGCTCCACGCATTCTGAGCTGTAGAGTCTAGACAGACTTTTTTCTTTTACCTCCATTTCTGGTTCCTCAATGAGATTGTCCTGTTTAGACTCATGTTTGGATTTTCGGCCCCTTTTACAAAACAGCTTAGATCCTAATATATGTCTTTTTACAATGGCTTCATTACCGATTTTTACTGTTATCTGACAAAGAGGTGCAACATTGCTGTCAGCAGATGTTCCAGGTAAGGCAGGCTTTGCAATGTACGTTTCGGTTTTACTGGACTCTTGGACAGTATTTGTAGTTTTGCTACATGAACCTCCAGATCCTGTCATGTGCTGCGTATCCTCTGTTGCTTCTGCTCTGTTGTACAGCAGTGTTTTCTTTTTCTCCTTAATAGTTTTTGATTTTGTAATGCACTTCCCGTAATTATCGGACCCATACTTACACTCATCACTTACTGACTGACTGGGTAGGTTATTTGAAGATTCTGTCTTACTGCTTTCTATGGAAGTGACTGTTTTACTGTGCATTATTACTGACGAAACTCTGCTACTGTGCATTATAACAGAAGGTGCGGAACTGCTGTAACTGATGACAGAGGTTGAATTTTCATTCGTATTAGCTAAAGACACAACTGAAGAATCACACTCCTGTGAACCTGAGTCATTTGCAGCAGTGGAAACTCTTTTTTCAGCTGGGAAAAAGTCCCTCTGCAGGTTAGAATTTAAGATACCTACTCCCCAAGAGGAAGAATTCTGAGTATTTGTGGAAGATGCTGTATCATTACGTGAAGATGTATCCAAGGCCAGGGTTCTGTTGTTTGACATTATACTATGTTGAAAATTCAGTGGTGGTAGCTCAGAGCTAAGAGAACTTGGAATGAAACAGTTAGCAGAAACATTCTCATTAGCCTGGGTACTTGTTGGAACATTTTCATAGGAAGAATTTCGATAGGATTTATAAGGCAGTCGCCTGCATTTCATAGGTAAGAGTCGATACAGTTTGTATGGGTACATACTTGGTTTTAAACCACCATTGGCTGTCTTTTTATTTACTGACAGGCGATGGTCAATTGCATGGAAAGACTTCTGGTGATTTTTCAGTATATAGTAAGTCATGAAGGTCTCCAGACAGAAAATGCACTGGTAGCGCCTCTCTCCAGTGTGCCAGATCTCATGTCTGGTGCGGTACTCAGCTAACGCGAAGACTTTATTGCAGTAGTGACAAGGGTATGTTCTTCTCCAGGAATGCACATTTGCATGTCTTCGAAGGCTGGACAATGTGACATAACTACGCTTGCAAACAACACAAGTGTATAGTATCTGCCCATCAACGACTTTAACCAAATGATCCGTTTCTGGTAAAGTGCAGTTTGCATTGGAACAATCAGTGATGCTGTTTTCAGACAAGAGAGGCTCTGTGTTTGCATAGGAACTTCCATTCTGTCCCTCTGAAGCAGTACAGTTATCTGCAAAATTTTGTTCATTTCCATTGTGAGCTGATAAGTTACTTGATCTCATGCAGACTTGTTCATGACTTTGCAGTATATTTAGATTTGCAAATTGTTTGTTGCAGTATTTGCATATGAAAGTCTCCTGACGCTCTGAATGGAGCTGAAGGTGAGCAGTAAGTAACACCCGGTCATTGAATGACTTTGCACAAGAGTTACAACTGTAAAGAGGTGGAGCAGCCGTCGCGCCAGATGCAGAGACATTAGCAGAAGTGCTCTCCTCCTCTCTGGACACATGCAAATCTCCTGCTTTATTCTGAGATTTTGGAAAAGAAGTAATTGTCTGATCAGTGCTTGCTTCATGTTGGGCTTCTGCAGTGGTTATGGTAGAGGCCGGTCCTTTTGCTACAGCCAAACCAGTACCCTGGGGCTTAAAGGCTGACTTAGGAGTACTACCAGCTTGTTTTCCCTGCTGAATGACTGGGGTGGCTTGGTGATTTTCACAGCGGTCCTCAGCCACCTGCGA
Source organism: Hirundo rustica (assembly GCF_015227805.2). NCBI lineage: Eukaryota > Metazoa > Chordata > Aves > Passeriformes > Hirundinidae > Hirundo > Hirundo rustica. The sequence goes on along the minus strand of NC_053459.1, from coordinate 10,949,130 downwards.
TGAAGGGCTGCTGTCCTGGTCAACAAAAGGTGCTCCTTGTGAAGTATCTCCCCCAGAAGAAACTGCATAGGAGTGTTCAGCCAAGGTACTGGCTGGCTCGGCATCTTTGCACACATCGCTTCTGTCAAGACTGATGCTGGGAGCTTGTATTGTCTCAGATACCTTTTTAAAGCTGGCCCTCAAATCAAGGGGAGAAAACAAACTGTTTTCTGTTTCAAAAATTGAGAATGCATTTGTAATTCGCGGTCCATTTGTCACAGCAGAATCTTCATGTCGCTTTTCATGTTTTTCTTCTTTGACAGTCCCTTTTTCATTAACACAGTATGAATAGGGACAAGGGGAACTTGAAAAATTTACATCTGTAAGATCTTCTAGAAATGATATTCCCAGTTTTTTCCCTGCAGCTGCAAGGTCTGTTACAGTTTCCTGCCTCTTAACAACTACTGTGGAACTGTAAATGTAATTCAGTATCTCTGTAAACACTTCAGCTTTGAGATCATCTAACTCCAGTACATGACCTGAAATACAGATAGTACGACTCCAAAAAATGTTTTTGAAGTAAAGGCTTGAAGCTGCCAGCACATTACTATGGGCTTTAAATTTGGTGTCTTCCACAATTATGGTGACATCGCATAAAATACCCCGAATGCGCTGTTCATTTAAAATGGAAAGTACAGTGTCACTGTGGAAGTCGTCCTTGAGATCCTTTGAATGGGACATGACTGTCATCTACAAGAGGAAAAAAAAGTAAATTAGAAGGCATTTTTGATCCATTTCAGTTACAGATTAAATTTTATTTTTATTTATTTATTTATTTATTTACTTTAGTTTATTAACTTTTAAAGTTTAAGAATGAGTAAAATTTTGTCGTTACTATTTCAGGTTTAAAAAATATTACATTGTCTGGTGCCAACACTACTGCAGGATACGTCTGTGCAGATCAAGGAGGCAGGAGCACCAGAGGATCCCTCCCACTCCCTCCCGGCTCGAACCTGCCGTCCATCCTGTGCCTTTCACTGGGAATGCAGCCGATGGCTTTTGCTATGCCAGCAGGTGCAGCTGCTCAGGGCCACCCCGAAGGACTCCCTGAAGCCTGGATGGAATTCCCCAGCATACCACGGTGGGAGCTGGCACACCCGGAGGGGAAGGCTGTGTTGCTGAGGTTCTGTGCAGAGTGAGGACTTCGCTTTCTGGGTTGTTTGTCAGACACCGACTTCACAAAACAGCTGCATCTGACCTCCTTACTAAGTTCATATTTAAATCACAGCAAGAGAGTCTCCATTTCAGGATAAGTCTTTTTAAGCAAACGAATGCACAAGGAACACCATTCGGTAGACAACAGTGAAGTACCTATAACACTGTTTATGCGAACTGATTTTTTTTTTTGAATAGTGATTAAATTCACTCATTAATTTACTCTACTGTAAAATTACTGAAAAATTGAGTAAAACAAGTAAAAAATAATGGAATAACAAGTAGAAAATATGAGGTTTTTTCTTCAGTTATAGTTTAGATTTAGTGTTCACACTATAATGAGATAGTGTGTTCTTAAATTCTTTCAAATAATAAGATTTAATTGCAATAATAAGTACCATTAAATAACTGCTAATATATAATAATGAGGTTTAATGATGAGAAAAACTATTTATATTAGCCAGGATATTACTATATGAATATACTGGTTCATTTCATTGAGAAAAAAATATGTAAAATATGAATGAAAAATATTCTGAAAAAGTGGATTAGTTTGCCAGTTGAATTTGAGTTTTGACAAATTTTGCCAACTGAATTTTGTATCTGGTGAAAATCTGTCTTCACCAGATAGTTTTTCTTAAATTCTGATCTGTACCACATTATGAGGTTTGTTCCTTTTTTCCCCATGTCTGGAGTAGTGTTTTGAAAAAAAAAACTACAGTAAAAAAAAAAAAAAAAAAAAAAAAAAAAAACAAAAAATCAAAAAAACCCACATTTCTTAAAGACCCTTTTCTTTAAACTTGTGGAAGCAAAATGCACCCTAAAGAATATTACTGACAGAGCTTTTGTAAGATGGGCTAAAATACTACAACATTCTAAGTTAGGAGTTGCCTTCTAAACACTCAATCTGCTGCTCCAAACTTTAATTTTCAGCTTTGAAAATTTTATGATGACCTTTACCCTTGAGCACTTTATGTCAGGAATGTCAATATATAAGATGGGTTTGCTCCAAATGGCAAATAAAGGTTTGACCCATATTTACTAGGCAAACAGCTTTGGCCATTAGAACGCATTGGCTCATTCACCCAAATATTGGGAAGTAATCTGTTCTGGAAAATAGGGTCTTTATCATGAAGTTAAGTAATACAAGTCATACACCCCTGCTCTAGGTCATCTACTTACACTTAGGACACTTTTATCACAAATCCACAAACTACTTCTCTGCAAATCAAATTACACAAAAAGCAGCAACAGCCTTACTGTGAAGACAAACATACTATGAACAAAACTGTAATTTGGTACACTACAAATGAAGCTTGGAAGTAAAATGTTTACCTTGCAGCATGGCTACTGCTTCTATCAGGAGAGGTGTTGTCTATGCAAATAGTCAAAATTTCTAATAGACTTTGATGGCTGAGAATTTTCAATGCACAGAATGCAGAACAAAACTGTGATTCACGAAAAATACCTCTGATGTTTCCCATGATATGCCATGGATATCAATAAATTAACTCATCGGTATAATGGCGATAAAAACGTACATGAATATTATTTTGATTATTTGATCACTCTCAGCAGCTGTAAATCTAGATGCAATTTTTTGTGCCTTGAAATCTTAAAATCATAGTTTATAGTGGGTTTGTTTATGACTCTAATTTGGCTTAAAATAAGGGATATTTACCCATTTGGAATGGCAACCTGAAATTCACAGTGGTTAGATACAGTTATCTGCCTTGGTTGGGTATCTGAAAACGCAGATGTAACTGTAGATAGTTTCTGGCATATCGAGTCTACAGAAAGCATACCGACAATTCTTCCAGCAAGCAGCCACTATTCCATAATTGATTCCTTTTTCTCATTGACAATGTCTGAGATTACATCTGACTTGCTCATGTGATGTGGTATTAGAAACCAACTGTCAGACATCAAAAACATTTCACAACAGGAGCTATTGATAGGGTTATTTCCTGAGTATAGGAAATAAATGATGTCAACTCTACCTCCCAGTGAACTGCCCCACAGGAACTTGCCTGTGTTTTTTCTGTTTCTTTATTGGAGACAGCTGGTTTTAGTTCAAAGACACATCATCTGACAGATGGTTTGCTAAGTGTATCAGACTGCTACTGCCATGCTGAGAGGCATACAAACCAAAGTGGGTTTAGTACAAGTCTTATTATTCAACTAATTATTTCAAAATTTATCTTCCTTAAGGACAGAAGTGAGTATTTTAAATTTCTGCTCGCTACATACATAGATTGCCAGCATTTGCAATCCTGAATAATTTGGTATATTCAGTAAAATACTAAACCAGATTCCTTGTGTCAACATTCTACAAATAATCATTTGCTATTTGGTTTGGTATTTCATTTTTTTCCTGTGTGCTTAACCATAAGCTAGGTATCTCACTGGAAAGTTATACAGAAAAATTCCAGACCAAATAATTTTCCAGAGCCAACACTTTTCCCTTTTTCATCTCAACACACACATACCTCAAATAGTCCATTTATCCATGTCTGTAATGATTCTCTACTGCCTTCTAGTTCACCTGTCTTGCTTCTTGCATTTGTAAAAAAATGTCTGAAATGCCATAAAATCAAAATGTCCTACCTAGCATACACATATAAATGGAGTTTTTAAATTTTAGGAATATTTTACATTCCATTTGCAGTTCATACTGTAAAATGAAAACCTGCTCTTCACTTTCCAAGGGAGCACTACCAAGAACCAAGACACATGGAGATCAAACTTTTCAGATGTCATAACATTAAATATTTTTCATTAAAGCACCAGAAAGTCCATCCAGAATGTAACTATTCTTCTGTATGATTTTTATTATAGAGTTATGGAAGGAATTTTAGTCTTATTTGTAAATTTTTCCCAAAAGATATATAAGTACCATTTGACTTGTTAAAGGGCAATAAAACTCCTTAGCTAACTAATAATCCCTTTTTTTTTTTTAAACAAATCTGTCTGTTAATTTCATACTTTTTACTCTCCATCCCGACATAAATAATTTCTTAGGAATTTGAACAGTACCTCTGTATCATTACCTAATGTTCTTCAGTACACCAATGAATAACTTCAGGTTCAGAACAGGAGAATTTTTAATTGGGAGTTACAGTACTATTTGCAGATTTTCTGCAAAAACAGTAACAGACTTAACCTGTCCTTTAAAGTTGTTGAATCACTTGGAAAAATAAGATTTAAACATTCATCTGAAACTTAAGCGTAATGGTCAGTAGGTTTATGAAATTATAACAGTAACATCCTGACATCAACAGAACACCACTCCAGAACAACAGTCACAAATGAAAATAAGTAATATTAAAAGTTAATGTCAAGATCAGAGATTGACGCATCCAAACATGAATTTGAATACTTATGCCTCACAGATGACACTGCTAATTATAAACAGACAAGCCAGCTCTACGTGGACACAGCTGAGAGCAGAAGCTACTGTTAATTTTATATTAACATTACTCTCAAGTAGACAAGAGTTCACAAGAAGTTTTACGGGCCCATGAATATAAATTTTTTTACTACCAAAGAGAACTATTACAATCTAGGAATATTCTTTTTTGAAATCCACTGCCAGACAAGTGTAACCCATTATGTATGAGATTATTCTATTCCACTTCAGTCAGCTAAATTTGAAAGACATGCTAGTGGCGTAACAAAAAAAAATCTCCAGAGCATTAGGGGCAGTTGCTAGTAACCAGGCAATAACAAAACCAGCAAGATAAATGATGAACTGTAGTAAGAATTCTCCCTGCTTTCTTACTCCATAGATTTCTACTGGAATTTTAAAGTGCAAATATATTCTGGTACTAACCAAGAGGACACTACAAAAATATGTTCATTCTTCCTTATTTTCAGTTTCACGCCGCTCTATAAAGTACTCTGAAGTCTCTGTTTTGCTTCCAGCCGGCTTCTCCAGCTGAGGAGGAACATTCACCTGTATCTAAGTGTCCTAAAGGATACAGGTTATGTTCTAGAGCCGAAATGGAGTCAGGCATCACCACCACCAAAAAAAAAAAACCCAAACAACTACACACACACCCCCCCACACACATCCCCCCAGCTCTGATCTTTGCTTACCTGGAAACCTACTGTCCAACCATCACTGCTACGGTGAGTGCCCAGGTTTTTATGGAATCATTTCACCAGTTCCATGTCGGCAGCAAGGCTGCCTGGATCAGGGCGCTGCAGCCTCCCTGCAACCTCGGGCATGCAGGGCCGTGCTCATGGTGTCTAACGAAGTTAACGATGTCTAATGACTTTCAATAGCTCGCAGGAGCGTGTAGCGTAGCGCTCACTCTACAGAGCTACACGTTACTTCAGCTGCATTTCTCTTTGGAGTCTCGCTACTTACATCCTTCCTTCCCTGTTGCTATACAAGACCATTACTTTAAATAGTTTTTTTCAGCCTCGCGCTTTCCTCTTTTAATTCAGACAGCTGGGGGGCTGATGGAATTTAGCCTAAGAGTATGTCAGTGTTAACAGACCTCTCGTGCCCCGCGACGAACTAGACTTTCAGAGCTGCGACCCTTTCCCACTATTAGCATCCCGACCTCCGTTCTCTCACTCCCCTCTTTACTCCCCGCTTCCCATGACCTCTCCCACCGCACGGAACGGCCCGTGCGGCCTCGGCAGCGCCTCGCTCGGACACGTAGGACGAGCCCGCGCCCGGGCGCTCCGCGGCCGCTCCGTTCCCACCAGCACGGCCCTTCCCGCCGCGGGTGGGCTCCCCCCGGCCCCGGGGCTCCCCCTCCCGGCCCGGCCGGGCCGCCGCCGCCCGCGGGGGGGCGCTGCCCCCGCGCAGTGCCGTGCCGTGCCGTGCCGCGCCGCGCGGTGCGGGATTCGCCCTGCGCAGCCACGGGACCGCGGGGCCCGCGGGCGCGGCCGCTGTCGCCTCTGCGTCCCGCGCCGGCTGCGCGCACGCGGGCCCCGCTGCGGCGGCCTCGCGCTGTTTGTGCGTCTGCGAGCGGCCCCCCTCCTCGCGGGCCCCGCATCGCGCCCCGCTCATGGCGGTGCCCGCGCGGCCCCTCCCGCGGGAGCCGCCACCGACTGACCTGCCGCCGCTCCGTCCCCGCCGGAGCAGCCTCGGCCCGCGCGCAGCAGCGCCCCGTCCCCGCGCCATTAACACCGGGCCCGCGGGCTGTCCGCGGGCGGCAGGCGAGGGGCGGCTGCGGCCGGGGCCGCGACCGCGGCGCGGCGGCGGCCGGACGGCGCGGCCGCCATTTTGGTGTGCCGATCCCGGCAATGGGATTGCCCGAGGTCTGCCGGGCAGGGCCGGGCCCGCGCCCTCCGCCGCGCCTGTTCCCTGTCCGCCCTCGGCAGCGAACGCCCCGTGCTCAGCTAACGCGGCCAGCGGGAGCCTGGGCCTCTCCGCCAAGCTCTTCGTAGGCAACCACTGTAAATTCAGCGCGATGAGGAAACGCTCCCAGCGCACGGAGCCTGCTCCACGGCCATCAGTGCGGTGCTGTGCACGTCCCTGAGAGCTCCTCTTGGACCTAACCCGGGACTTTAATGCCTGACTGTCCTTCCAGGCCTTTCTGCCAGGAAGAAAGAGAAAGTGTTTCTGAGCATAGATAGCCCTGCTACCTTCTGCCACTTCCCTCTAGAAAGCAGAGATAAAATATAACCTTGAAAAAAAAACAACCCTGAAATAAACTACATTTAATTACTGAATTATAGTAACATTTACCCTTTTCCTTATCTGGTTATATTATCTTTTTAAAAGCAGATATAGAAACTCAAACGATACGAGGAAATTTGTTTTAAGCAGTATTCTTACTCATAATTTAGGTTTCTTGATATTTTTTACTGCCTCAGGAAACAAGCACAACACTAGCTTCATAAGCAGTTACAAACGGTCCCTTAGATAAAAAAGGACAGAGCTTGATTTCATCTGCCCAGACGCTCCAACACATTTGGTACAGCCCTCCCAGATACTGTCTCAGCCTCTCACTGCAAATAGTCAGCAAAGTCTGTTTTCTCAGAACTCGGAATCATGGAGCTTAGAGAAAAGCTGGGCTTTGAAACAGGTGAAAAACATTGAACACTTTGTTTTTTATCTTAAAGTTTGCTTTTGCCCAAGGTTAACCTATGTTTATTTTTACAAGGTGTTGTATATAAGGCTTCATGGGACAGAAGCTTTATTTTCAATTCTTAAACCTAAGCATTAAAACCACTGAATAATAGTAACTGATTCCTTTTTGGAAGAAAAAAAAAAAAAAAATAGAATCCAGAAACATGAACTATTTCATCATTGTCACACTTGATGGGCCTGGAAGTTAGAATTTTGGTAGAGCCTCTTCATGATAAATGTTGCTTATCATCACAGGAAACTGCTTAATATCAACATAATGTACAAAATCAATTATAAAGAGGGGAACTCTTTTTTTCCCCCAGCGTACTGTCTTGGAACTATCAGTGCTTTCCCGGTTGGTTAAAAGCTATAGAAAGAAAATTTTTCCTGTCAGGAAATTGTAACAATTTCAGTGACTTATCTATATACACATCTTTCACTAACTTATAAGTTCACATTAAAAGTTCGTCTTAGAAATACTGCACATTTCTTTGAAAAGTTTCATTCCTTTTGTAATTCTGGATCACTGGAATTCTTACCTATAAGTTCACCTACTGAAGCAATGAATATGTTTTTAGCTTAGGGCTCTCTGCCACCAAAACCCTTTTTCTTCAATCTCACGGCAAACTGAGATGACCAGTAGCTGTTCACTAACAGCTGTGGGAGAGGGAACAAAAAATTGAAGAACACAGTGGTTTTGATTGCAAAGGCAGAGTGTGTCCCAACCTTTTCCCAATGTTTTATTCTAACCTACATAATGGATAAGCAAAGTTTCGTACTCACATGTAGGCTACTTTTAATCTTGGACTTTGCCTATTGCTTATTTGCCGTTTTTCCTTTATTTCCGTTTTAGATATGTATCTACATAATCATATGTATTAATGAAGAGTTTTGACACAAATGCCATAAAAAGTATTTGTGAGAAATGTGTTGTCAGTAACAATACAATAAAATGGATTAAATTAAACTTGTAATCCCTTAAAGGAAATAAATGCCTTCCTGAACAAGCATCTTGAAACAAATTTAAGGAAGATTAGGTTATTAATTACCCCTAAATCTTAATTAAAATTGATTATTTTAAATTGTTTTGAAAATCACATGCATAACTATCATTTTTATAGCTGATACTCCCAATTTAGAGACAATAATTTATTTGTACTGAAACGTTGGATTCTTTGGCAGTCTTACTATCTACAGACAATATAACAGATACGGAGAATGAAAAAGATCAGGTTTTCTCTTTTTTTTTAACAGTGTTTTCTTAAGGCAACTTTAGCTCATCCACTAAAGAAGAATCACCTTTTCTGTGACTAGTAGTGTAATTGAAGGTACTAATTTCCATATGTATGTGTGTATATATATAATTTGAGCTATTGGGAATTCACAGTCCCGTCAGCTCCTTGTGTATTAAAAATATTCTTCAGAAAAAGAAATCCTCTCTAAGGATGCCTTGGCCTCATCCAAGATTTTACATAATCACTCTAATGTTTCACGTAAAACCAACTGCATGCAAAGAAAATGGAGGCACTGGTGCTGCAGTCAGACCTGCGAATGCACTACAGTGATATGTGAGAGAAGTCGGACAAGATCCATTTGCTCTGCAGCCCTGATTGCAGGGAGTAAGCCCCAACATTAATGATGTACTTTAGAAATAGTGAGCTTGCTAGAGTATATGTACCAATTCCTATTAATCGTATAAATGATTGCATATCACAGCGCACAAATACTTGTGTTCCTTTTAGAAGGAAGTCCAAGTAGTTTAGCAGTGGATTATTTCTCACATAGTAAAACTGCAACATCTAGAGAAAATTTTCAGCAAGTCTCTTTAAAATGTATAAAACAGTTCTAAGGTTACTGAAATGGTGGTGTTGGGATGCTTTGCTGAAGTCTGATAATCTCACTTCTGCAACTCGTGGCATGTGGTATTCTTTCTGTAAGCGTATTTAATGAAAAAAGTGCCAATATTCCTCCTCTAGTCAAGCAGTTTCAGTTCATAAGCAACAGCAGAAAATGACATATAGAGCATTACTCAGTCTTGCAAATTCCTCATAAGCAACAGGAGTTTGGCCAGGATTTGACTGGCTTCTCTTTCAGCGCCTAGACCAGCCTATCCAGGAAAAAACGCTTGGAAAGACTGTCATCTTCATTGTTCTCTCTGCTGAGGTGAGAGCAGCCAGGAGTGCTGCTGAGAAGGAAACACAGCTCCTCTGTACCCTCAAGCAGGGCAACCCTTCACTCAGGAGGGGGGCACAGCAAAGACCCAGCGGCTCAGAGTGACTTCAGCTCCCCTTTGTGGTGCATGAGCAAGGGAAAGAGTTCCATGTGCAACCCTTCTCCTCTTATTCAGCATCAAGTGGAGGGAGAAGGAGCCCAGTTAGAGCACCTGCAGCAGCCCCCTGCCCTTCTGAGTCTGGTGGAGAGAAGCCTGGGACAACTCACTCAGTTCTCAAACTGTGTGAGCTGTGCACATGCACCAAACCAAGTCCTCCAAGAAATGCTGCCTTCTTAAAATTTAGGCATGGCCTAATCAGAGTCCCATTAACATGAAACAGGACACATACAAGCAATTTTTAAAGGTGCAACTACATCTTTTTCACCAGTCTAAAGAAGAAAATGAAGCAACAACAATAACATAAATCCAAATTCTTCTCTTACACAAAATACAAAAGCTTATGTTGTACTGCTACTAAGAATCAGCTGACTTTACGTCTTGCTATCTCTGAACAATCTTAGTATTATTTTCCGTTTAAGTCTCTTTTTTTATGTGCTGCTGACAAGCCGTTTTCTAGCTGCCTACACTTGTAGGACATATCAGTCCTTAGCTAACAGAGATCAGTTGCAAACATGAAGCTATGTTTACAGACAGAGTGACAACAACAGATATTCTTCTCTTGATGACTGTTGTCAAGTGTAATGATTAATATATTTCAATAGCTTTAAACAAAAGAAGCAAATGAAACATTTAGGTTTTGTTCATTCAGAACAATTACTATGTGGTATTCTGTTGCCTGTTCTGTAATCAGAAAGGTAAAATAAAAGCAGTTGAGTTCTGCTTCCATTTTCCAATGTTTAGAGGAAGCATCATTTGAATATTGGAGCCAGCATCCACAATGCAGGCTTGGGGCTGCTGTTCTTCTGGGTGAGGTATGTGGGGGGCCAGGCCAATGCAGCTGTTCATGCCCTTTACTACAGCTGATGTAGCAAATCACGATGGACTGAAAATAGAGTTCAGTCTCTGGCCCTGCAAACACCTCGTTCACTTGGTGTGCCAGATGGCTGGACACAGCCATTTTGAAAAACAGAACTGGTCTTCAAGCTGTTAATTGACCACCACTGGCCTCCAGTATTCCTTACAATTTTGCAAAATATTTTTGGTTTTGCTGTTGTTTTGGTAAACCAAAACCAGCATACAAGTGATAGCTATTGCTCTGAGTCATCATTTCAGCGCAGCCAACTTAGTGGACACACGAGAACTTCATATGCTCTTAAATATTCTGATATTCTGTTTTGTGATGGCCAAAAGGGCCCAGCCCAAGCCCTACTTCTCCTTTTCCGTCACACTGCAGTTTCCAAACTAAAGGCTGAAGCAGAGCCTCTGCCCATGCAGTGGAGAAGGACTGTAGCAAAAGCAGACGGTGCTGACAGTACAAAGAAAAACGTGATGGCTTCAGCTCTGCTTCGTGCTGCTTGCTCTGCCACCAATGTGAACTGCTCATCTGAGCTCAGCTCAGCTGGGGGACAAAACAATTGCAACTACAACAACTACAACAACAACTGCTACTACTACTACTACTACTACTCCTCCTCCTACCCCAACAGTTGGCTTGCCTCTCCCTAATAATTTCCCCAACTCTTTCACTCAAAAGCCTTAATAGTAGCATCTGATGGTATATAACCACATTGTTTATGGTTCAGGATCATGAAAAGATTCATGTGGCAGTGTTTAAACTCTGAATTTAATACTAGATTCTGGTATTGATTCTCAACTTGACTGTTGAGAGTTATGGAAATGTTGAACATTATCAGAATAATCATAATTTCCTAAATCTGATTGTTACATATGAAATCTACTTTCTTACTGAGCACTCCAAAAAAGTAAATGGGAATATATTCATTGATTTCAAGGCAAATTTAATTAGGCTACTTGTCACCTAAGCAACTTCTCAGATTACACCCACTGATTTTTAACCCGAGATTTTCAGATTCCCATTTCCCCCATCTTTTTTAATTAATATGATTTTAGAGTTATTTCTTAAAAACATAATTTGGGGATAACCCAAAGGGTTGGGTATACTTTTCATTTTATATATAAATTAATACTTTAGGAAGAAAGGCCAAAAATAACCTGTACATAAGCTTGCTGAAGTCAGTACACAAATTTCTCAGAACTGATCTTATTTGTCTAAGCTTCTTTTTAATCTGGGACTGAACACTTGCACAGGAAGTGTAAGTGCTGCCTAAATGCTACATCCAGATATTATTCCAAGAGTCCATGATCAGTTGTCATTTTGACATCCACAACTGGTTCTCAACCCCTGCCTTCTCCTATTGCTGTTTGGCAGATGACAACACTTGGGTCAATATCTCTTTGCCTGGATTCGTTAGATAGAACCATACTGCTACAAGCAACACCAGCTTCATTCTTATTTGAGTGGCTTTAGTTTTATCACTGTGTAAAGCAACATGATCATGCTTGCTCCTGAATGCTGGCACAGGATTCAAATTGAGAATGCCTGAGCATTTCTGAAAGACAGCGTTACCCATCATTTCCATCCGTACTTAGTGCAGTGCTGTAAGGATTCGAAATCCTAGAGGAAGATTTCCATTTGCAGACCAAGCCTACCATGCCAATTTTATCCAGCTATTGCAAGCCCAATTGAAAGTGCAATAATAAAAACTCGCAAGAGATATTTCCATTGAAAACGTGAGGGGTTTTGGTTAAAATCTTTGAGTGTTAGGAATCCACATTGGGCCATGCCCAGAAATCTTTTTATATGGTGATTTTCAAGATGCATGCATTATTGTGAGCACATGGTATGTAAATGCATTGGGCTGCTTAATAAGCATTCACTGACACACATCTGCAGCTTTGCTAATGTACCTTTTATTCCTATGTGGTTGTCAAGGAAACAGGTTATGGCCCAGTATTCTGTCTAAAATGTACTGAGCAAGTGTTCTATGATAATTTACTTAAAATAGGGACAACTTAGGTTTCGTAGCTCATTTCTTCTGAAAATGCAGGTAACCTGAATTTATCTAATTGTAATGTTTCACTGATTAGTTTAAACCACCAATTCCATTTTATTGTCTCTGAAAATCCATTACATTTTCTATGCCACACAACATTGCATATTAAAAATAAATTTAATTACAGAAAACATTTTGAGATATTCTAGGAATTGAAGAGGGATTTTTGGCTTGTAGGGTTGTGGGGGTTTTTTTGTTTTTTAAAAATTTGATTCCTTACCGTACATTCTGCCTGGTGACCTTAATTACTTATTTCAATTTAGAGGTACCACAGCGAGAAGGACTCTGATGGAACAAAGCATTTCCTAGCAAAATTTGTGCAAATAGTGCCAACTGAAATCAGTGGGATTTCTCCCTTTCTTGTACCAAAGAGTATAAGGACCAAGGACCACATTAAAAATTAATGAATTAATCAGAATTTCACAGAGTCTTTCATTCAATACAAGTATATCTTAAATCTAAAGCACAGATAACAGGCATACTTACACTAACCAAAATTATTATTGGACATTCACAATTAGAAAAAAGGAAACTGCTAATATATGAAAAAGCGGTGCAAAATGTGAACTGTTATTTTTAAATATCCTTTGTGATTATTTATCACAATACTATACCTGAATCTACAAACTGCTCTTTCCAGCTCATGAATCAAGAGGCTTTGAACTGGCCCTGATTAAAGTCATGTGTAAAGGTAGAGTTTCTATGAATTATACCCAGCTTAACCAACGCAACAGTGTCAGAAACAAGCACTGGCACTGAGAGTTCCTCTGCCTTTCCTCTGTGGCACAGGTTTGTAATGAACACTCGTGACTGGGATCCAGAGCTAACATTGTGGCATGCTCAGGAGGTTTGTATGCATACCAGTATGTTTGGTTTGTACAGATCACTGGAGGCTGTAACAACCTGTTTCAAAAACTATTCTGTCTGATTTTGTTTGTCCAACCTCTATGGCAACAGAAATCCAGTAGGAACTGGGAAAATCCAATAATATCAACATGAGAATAGAGCAATGTGGTACCATAGTGAGAAAAAGTCTTAAATTATTGTAATAAATTAGAAATTAACAGAAAATATACCCAGGTGATGCAGTGGTGATGGTGTTAAATAATTTAGCTCTATTTCTATGTGAGATTACCCCATAAACTTACCCACCTAAAATCAGGTTGTTCTTCTGTTAGAGTCTTTTAAAAGTGGTATAGACAGGTATTTTCAGCAAAACCATCTCAGTAATTTTGTGAACTGTGTGGCTACAGTGTATCAGCCTGCAAAGGGAAAAATCCAAATTTAATGACTGAATTATTAGCTGAGTACTAATTTCCACATACATTGCGTAATTCATCAAAATTTTCCCTGGGGTGCTGTAGGGCTCCAAATCTACATCTGGGAATTTTAGAACACACCAGCAATAAACCAGCAGCATTAACCAAACTGCTGCTTCATTATTTTATTATGGTTTAACCTGTGTAGTGCAGACTGGACATAATGATATATTCTAGAGAGAAATGTAAGGATGTTTTCAAGTTAAAAGTAATTATTTTGAAAGGCATTTTCTTTCTCCTCTTTCTCTTCCGCCACTTTTCTTTTGATCTCTCTTGTCACAGATATCACCACAGTATCTGTGATAATGACATTTCTAGGCAGCTCTTGTTCTCTGGAATACACTTCCTGTATTTCTCTGCTTAAATGATTACTCATCACTGTCAAACATCCTAATTTTATTATTATGCATCAAACATCCTAAAAAGGTTTTCCTGTAACAGTATAAAAATTATGCGGAACCAGGTTTTGTTCTGAAGATACTGAAAAAATTGAAATTGTTCCATAGAGAAATTGCAAAATCATGCAGATAAGGCCTTATGACTCAGCTGGTAGGCATTCATACAGCATCAAGTATGGAGCAGCAATTAAGAACACAGAGCTCCATCCTCCATTTGCAAATACACCATATGCTCTTAGCAATAACATTGCACAGGAAATACAGGATTCATTACTTTGGCTTGAAAAGGTAAGAAGGTGAGCTAATTCTTTTTGTTGGTGGTGGTGGTTTAGCCTTGTACATTTTTAGTATATGTTAATTTGAATAGGAAATCTGTACCCCACATCTGCCCTTAACAAAAGCCAGAATGAAAGAAAATTGCAAATGACCAAAGTATGTTAAATGGGAAGCTTAAAAATCACATTTGGAGGAATCCAAAAGTAAAAGATCTTCCCAAAGCTAAAATTTTCCCAAATTTGGTAATGCTGGAATTCAAATACAGTATTATCCATAATAAGGCCCTTTTAATACTTAGTAAAGCAATTTATGTGATAAAGCGAAACAGACACTAGATACCTCAAAAGGGTTAATTGGTACCTATACATTACTACCAGAATCTGTTTAATAATCTGACAAATATTATCTGAACAGAGCTAGTTTCCCACTGAGAGACTTGCAGTTTCAAATGAAAATGAAGTTTTGAGGCAGAAGTAACCTTAATTAGAAATATCATTGAAAAACAAGTAAGACAGCGTCCAAGTTTTTGTTTGATTTCACTTTTACTCATGCACTGTTTAGATTTTCTGTTAGGCAGAAATGGAATTTGCATGGATAAAAGAACAAATTCTAATTATAAAAAGGGTATCAACAATTAGACTTCTATGATAAAACTGACCCCCCCCCCCCCCCAATCCACATCAAAATAAACCCAAAAACTCTATCAGCCTTCCCTGACGGTAACATTTGCAGGCTGTGCTGGAGCTGGGAAAAACGGCACCTGCTCCTCCATGCCCTGGTTAGTCCCCTCAGCCAAGGAATAAAAGGGATGAAGTTTACAGAAGATTTTTTATGGCACCTCTGGCTACAACATTCTGACACTCTGCATTAGCTGGATGTAAGTGCCACTGAAATACACACAGCAACCCACGTGTAACAAACTGGAAACAGCTTGCTAATTACTGGGCTCCTCCTAAATAAAGAAATCCGTTCCTTTCGCTAGAAGAAATTACCATTCGCAGGCTGCCAATGAGTTTTTCCAGACTCATGAAAGCACTTGAGTTCAGTCATATTCATTGCAAGAGGACTTGCACCCCTTAACAAAGAGCAAATCTACAAATGGATTTAAAACAACCATAGGGAAATGTGCTCATGTAATGGAGCTACTTTTTAAAAATGCCTTGAGTGGGCATGTTTAAACACAAAGATATAATAAAAACAGTTTATTGCTAAGTGCCCCATCTTTTCTAAAGATAAGTATCAGAGGAAATAAATAGATTTGACATAGCATTTGCTCGGCATTTCCTTTAAAAATAACCACACAAGAAATAAACAAAGAAATGTACTTTCTTACTACGTTTAATAGTGCCCTCCATATTAACATTTTTGACGTGAAAATAATCAGCAGAAGCAAGCTACTGGAGAGAAATCTAATTACAAAAAATGCAGGTTTTAATATGTCAATTGAGATGTGCTGTCTGTCACATTTTCAGTTCTGCTTCTTTAGGTGGAACAGAGGAATACTGGAGTGCATTAAATTTTTCTTATAATTATGAATCAAATGGTTTTATTGTCATCATTAAGGATTTTCCTATTATGACATATGACAAGTCATATTCCTAAACAGTTATACTTTGCATTGAACTGGTATATTTAGAAGTAAATGAGAATTAGTTTAATATTACTCGTACTGTCAAGGCTATTATTGATAATTGGCTGTGCTTCTAAATACCTCCCCTGCATTCACTTTCAGTGCTGAGTCTTCTTCCACACAAAATATACTCAGTCATTTTAAAGTCAAGGACATGAAAGGAAAATGGCTTCCCTGCTGCAAAAGTCTCATTGCAGTAGTGAGAATTTCTCAAGTCACGTACAAAGGGCATCGACGAGGAGATACACTACGTTATAAGCTCAGTGGAGACATTCAGTAACATCTGATCTGTATAGGCAGTTACCTATACATAATATTTAACTTTACTGGCACTGTAAAACATATTAGCTAAAAATAGAAATAAAGAATTATAATACTTAAATTTTGCAAAATCTGTAAGGTCTGCAAGTTACCGCAGACCGCAAGTGAACTTACTCTCTAAAGGCTTGTTTAAGGTCTGAAAGGAGTTCTTTTGCAGTATGCTTAAAAACAGTTCTTTATCTGAACTTCAGAATGGCTCCACTATTTAGTGAAATGTTTATTAGCATTACTGTGGCTGAATTCAGCAGAGTTAAAGAAGGTTTAAACCTGATTCTCTACATTTGTCAGCTGCTAAATGTTTTAGTGATATTTTTATACTTGCGATGATAATAAAACTATTACACACAGTACAAACCTTGACCTACATGCAAGACTGGGCTAAATGAAAAAAGAAACCAGGGTACGTTTCTGGGAACAACCAATGCAAACCAGAAATAAAACAGGTTTTTGTGTGTACAGCTTTATAAACATGGCATCGTTTAAGAACTGATAGCCACATGGAAACATAAAGTGAGATCACATTCTCAGTTAGAACTAAAAGGAAACTACTGCGACCCTTCCATTTGCATTGTGATATTGCTATTGAAGAGAATAACATCTTTCTACATCTCTACCGTTGAACCTTTTTAAAGGATTTGGTTGCCAAGGAAACTGGTTCTGGCCCAGTATTAATCTGAAAGAAATATATTATAAAAGTTGGTGTAAGTAATACAGTACTCATAATTATTGTTATTCTTTATGCTCAAACTCAGGTTCTTGTACTTAAGGCTGTTAAGGGTTTTTTTGTGTGAAGTAAAACACATTTCAGTGAACTGATACTCAGTTTAAGCTGACAGGGCCATTTATATTAATCTCTCTCTTTAAAGTTCTCCTACCTTTAAATAATGAGAAATACTGCAGTTTTATGTTTGTAGCCAATACTGAAAATATAAACATTAAACCACGTTATTCTTTATTTTATATTTCGCACAAAACACAAAACCGCTTACAACAGAATTTAAATATTTTTATTTTTTCTAATCTTCCTCAATTTTTATTTCTGCCTTTTAGCTGCAAGTTTAGTAATGCTTATAGTCAGCTTTAAAATGTAATGGAATCAATAGGGTTTTCAAAAATTCTTTTGTTGCATAAGCGTTGCCACGCCCTTAGTACATATGATTATTTTAACAGACATGATTGCTCCACTTTCACAATAATTAAAAAAAACAGATAAGAGTAATTGTCATGTCAATATGTGAAGCCAGCAATTTAATATAGATTTTTTCATTAACAGTTTAGTACATTTTAAAACTGAAAGCTACATTCCAAAGCCCATTTCATGTTCTTGCAACACTGACCAAGAAAACAGTAAAACATGCAAATTTCAACCTACCTGCATGTACCACTTAGAGCAGTGTTAACATGGCAATGCACTCAGCCATTTTTATGTAGAGCGATGGAGCTAAGTTCTGTTCTTGGTCTTCTTGATAATTTTTTAGAAGCAGTTGTCAAAATTCAGATGGGAAGCAGCTTGAATAGACCGTGAGCAGGAGAACAGAGTTTATCAACAGGGAAAGCAGGAGTGGGGAAAAAAAGTCCTCATCCAAGGTTTTCCGAAACTGCAAAACAAGGTTGGCTTTTTTTTTTTTTTCTCCTCCTCAGAGGCTTCAAAGCTTGAAGCTGACCACTGCAAAGGCCACTTGTCACATTTACTGAAAATCAACCTATTGATATCACAGCTGAAAATATAAACTCGACAACCAAAGCCCATTGCACAACATGGACTGCGTAAGAGTTAAAAATAGATTCGACGTGCCTCCTACCTGCATAATAAATATGTAAGTTTCAAGTGCTTTAATTCGATATTCACATTAATTAACAATACAATATACATTATTTAAACTACAGTAAATGCAAGAAGAAAAAGGGTGACACCATCTGGAAGCACAGTTTGCTTTTTTTTCCTTTCCGAGGGCTAATAATGTAGTTTGAATGTGATGACAAGCTAACAGCTCACCACATTGCAAATGAAAAAAGAATTTTTAAGGTGATGCTCAAATATCTAAGCCTGTAATGAAGCACAAACCAGTCTTCACTACTGCATGACATGGCACACAGACCATTTACATACTCACATTTGAGATACTAGGCACAGTATAATGAATTCAATACACAGCATGCACACAGCACAAGCAACGTTAATCCTGCCTGCCATTTTAGGCTTGCAGGAGTAAGATACATACTGCAGCACAGCTCTGGTAAGGGAGGAGGCAGGGGACAGCTCACCTTAAATGCAGTATCTGATTAATGTTGTAAGTGACATTGCGTATCAGCTACAGAGTCTTGGTTCAACTGGGTGGGAGGGAACAAAGAAAATTGTCATCAACTGGTGATGCAAGATGAGCTCCAGTCACTAACACTGTTAGCAAACTCCAAATTCTACAACGATACAGTAGTAGGCATTTCAAACTCTTATCAAAATCTCCTTGTGCAATGGCTGAGTCGCCTGCCGAGGAAAACAAAACAGTCTTCTTGCTTAATGGCGAAACGCTGCATCCACTACAGCAACATCCTCTCGATGCAGAAAGATTTCAGGTCGCACATATCAAATCCTGGATGCATTTGCTGTGCTTTCTTAATTTTCAAGTTACAGTATTAAAAAATAAAATTAAAAGCCAATGATAGCAAAAATAACATAGCTAAAGGTCTAATGTTCAGACATTAGAAATAAAACATTTCTTTTTCTCTCCTTTCTGTTTTCTCTCTTTTACAGTCCGTCAAAATCCTGAGCAGTATTGACAAACCACACGAGCACCGGGTCTGACTGCATGATCAGCTGTCTGTGTCTACGCTACACCCTGTTAACCACAAGCAGTGTTAGAGCTAAATATATCTGCAATGCAGAAACAGTAGGTGCTATGTGGTATACAATTCTGATTAGTTTTAAGATATTTTTCTATCCTCAGATACAACAAATAAGACAAAATTTGCTGCTGATCTCTGTCAAGCATGGTATCTGTCAGACTCACAGAATATAAAAGCTATCCTAAGTACACTGACCTAGATAACACTAAGAAGACTTAAGCAGCGTGCAAGCATACTCACTGTCAAAGCAAGGAAAACGAAACAATGATTGTCTAATCAAACTGAAAGCAACAACTCACTACCACAGAATAAATTCCAAAATGCTACGTACTGTATATGCACATCTCATGTTATTGGAAGACGCAAAGCTCCTTTGTTTTTTTTTTTTCCTCGGCGGCTTTTCTTAGCTACGGTTGCACAATGACATTCTGACATCATGGAGGTCAATGCAGATACTAAAGTGCCGTCGTCTTTAAGGAAAAAAAAATTGAAATATAAAACCATAGCTGCAATAATAGTAATAATAATAATGATAATTAAAAATTTCACGTCGCCTACGTAATGTCTTTCTATTACCCTCTGAGATTAATAGCATGCACGTTGTTCAGCCGCATACGTTAAATTGGTATCACCCTCTGCAAATACTGCAAGAGTAATTGTGGGAATTAGGCTTTTGTAAATGTCAAGAAAAGGTTATAATCTGGAAAATTTAAAAATGCAATAAAATATTTTGCATGTATAATGAAAAATATGCAAAGAGAAAACCATCAAAAACTGCCAATCTAATTTTTTTTTTTTTTTTAATGCCTGATAAGCAAAACTGGTGCTATTTTCATTGTCCTCTGTCTCCAAAGGGAGAATGAGAGAACCATGCTGCAGTTTACTGTAACCTGAGTTACTTTCCCAGAAGGCTAAACCATCAGGTGAGGTGAAACAAACCATAAGATCTACCTGTTTAGAGAGCAAATTCCCCCCCCCCACTATGTCGGTGACTTCTGTCTTTTATCTCTCTACCTGCAAATACCGCAAGATGCTACCCAGCACAAGAACAGAACTGCGAAGATTAACGTGTTAGCTCTAAAAATATTCCACTGAAAGATTTCTTTAAGTAACCATTCTTTACCATATGTATGAGTAAATCTAGATAGTTTCTGACCAACTGCAGAAATAAACAGCTCCTTGTGAGGCCAGATTTGGCCAGATTTGTCCGCTAGCTTTCATTTGACCTGCCAATATGGCTGAGGAAGAAAGCAGCCAAATTTTCAGACACATATTCTTTCCCTAGGAGCCTGTGCACCTGATGATTTTTTTTTCCTCCAAAAGAGCACCTATTTTTAAAAGTGAAGACTAATACCAAGTATTGTATTAAATCAGAAAATGTTGTACAGCAAAAACTAGGCTGCTGTACGTATGTATTCACTTCTTTTCAAAATACAGACAATCTGATTTTGCTCCCCGCTCCCCCCGCCCCCCCCCCCAATTTTTTCTTTTTTTTAATGATTAAATAGGTATCTGTTTAGTTTGGAGGTTTCTCTTTGGGAAGTTATTTGGCATTTTGTTCCCTTTCATTTTAAAGGCTGAGAATGAGATGTTCCTAACACTCAGTGCTTTAAAATATTCAGAATCCCCTTCCATAAATAGCACATCTGTCACAGAAAGGGAATCCAGCCAACAGAAAGGCAGATCAGACCAGCAAAAACAACTGCTATTCCAATGCACGATTACGAAATAAGTTTGGATTTTAGCAAGCCCTTATTTAGATTTTTTGTTTGTTTTGAGCTTTTTAAAGTATGAGATGTCTGATTATATAGATGCCACCATGTATCAAATTTAAGAATGCTAAATATGTATTCATTTTGATGGGTTTTTTATGTTCATTTCTCAGTCAAATGTATATTGTAATGTAAATTTGAAACCATGGCAAAGTTCCTATAGATTTCAAGAACAGAAGAGCTGGGCTATATGGAGCAGTTTGTTAAAGGGTGATATTATTATTTCAGAAGCAAATGGTAGTTTTGTTTAAAGACAATGACTTCCAGCAAAAGACCATTTTCACAATAACTATATCTGTTCCCGCATACTTGAAGACAGCATTCTCATTCACCCAGAGAAGTAGTGCTCTGGGACAGACACAACAAGGTGATTTTGGCTGTGTGATTTAGGAAACATTAAAAACCTGCTGGAAGTGAATGCAGCAGAGGAATAAACATCTCACAGTGAACAGGGAAGTGAGCTTGTCCAAATATTTATGCATACCTCTTGCTTTAATGAGCCACTTTCAGTGCTTAGCAGTAGTTTTTCAGGCTTAGATTTGCAATGATTTTGCTTCAGACTCAACATCATTTCAGCTCAGAAATCAGTTTCTAAGTCATTCTACAGTTGCACAATACGTGCCATAGTAAATAAATAAATTTTAAACATTGCACTTGGATGTTGCACAACACAAGTCCAATTTTTCAAGGGTGACATATATTAAAACCCTATGTTATTTCTCAGTCAGCAACTTGGATTTAAGTCTAACGTGATTTGTGCCAAAACTGTTACAGTCTCAAGGCACTGTCTCCCTTGATTCCTTACTTCAAAATTTCCTCTCTCTGCTGGGTCAGGACTCTCTCTATCCATGCTATAAGCTTGTGTTGGGTCTGTATTCAATCAGCTTAAAGTGAGCCTATTTCAAGTATCCACACTGCATCTCACAGACTGTTTGTGCTGCAGCCTTTCCCACTTTCAAGCATCCTACTTGTAAACACGCTTCCTCTTTCTTTATTTATCACATGAGTGCAACAACATCCTACCTCTCCTCACACATTATAGCTTATCAAAACTGGTGAGGAATGAAGAGTTCTGACATCACTTTAGACTGAGCATCCTCCTCGTGGTATGTGGTTCTTTAGAGGAAGTGTCCTAGTCCTCCACATCGATCATTTGGCAAAAGGAGGTAGAGTGTGGAAAGAAAGACTCACTTGAAGTCCCTAAAACTGTACTGCTTTTTGTCTCAAAGGGACAGAATCGGCCCCAGCCCTCAAGAAACTGTAGTCAGCTGTTTGGTGATACCATCCCTGTAAAGCAATGACAAGGGGACGTGAAGCACAGCTGGGAATCCAGGGTGAGTATTTCTAAAAGGGCATTCCAGAACTGGCTACAGCCTTTCAGCAAACCTGCTCTTGGAACGACTCCTTCAGCCTCTGAATTTAGCTGCATTAATTACATTAGTCTCTTCATTCCACTCGTGCTGTTGCATAAAACACATTATTGATGAGCTCTCAGTTGGAATTAAGAATTATTTTGGAAAACAAAACCCCCACACCCCTTATCAGAACCAAAATTCTCTGACCTAACACTCAGGAAAGTATCCATATACCCAGACACCAGGCCTAGTAATTAACCTGCTGCTCAAATGCCTTCCATCCAAACTCCTACTGCTACATCCTGCATGAAGGAGCTGCTTTCTTCAGTACTGAAACCTCTGCTAGATGTTGTTGGGATGTAGAAAACAAGGCGGGAGGGGGCGGGGTGGGGGGAAAGGACTGATGGTAGAACCTCCAGAGTTTACCTTGCCAGAGCCAAAGAAAAGCACATTTATGTCTGATCCAGCCAACATGCCCTGAACTTCCTTCTGTGCTCACATCTAGCTTAAATTGCCCCAAGGACACAGACTAACTCAGTTGAGTGCTGACAGTTTTCCCAGACTTTCCCACAACTCCTTCCATGTCTCTGTATGGCTACAAGGTCTTCCATTATTTGCTGGGACAGAAAACAGTTGTTCTTTGTTATTCCCATGAATGATTTACACACCTTCATTTTTAAATGTCACACTCATATAAACAGGCCATCAAAAATAATACCTAAATGATCTAAGATGCAAGTTTAGACTCCTGCTGTTCCTGTTAGATGGGGATTTTTCCAGCTGAATTAAAAGAACAGCATTTAAAGGTGATTCCTTTTGTAAAAGGCAACAGGTACTGAGAATTTAAAAAAATAGCAAATATCTGAATATCATGAAATGTATCCAGATACTCCATTGTATCAATGTGTTATGAATATGCATTAGGAAAAAGCATAGGCTTTCCTACACGGAAGGATCACAGACAAGTCACGTATTAAAATACACTGAGGTGCTGGATCTGTTTTGTGAAATGCTTCTAACAGCCACTTATAGTCTAGTACTCTATAAACTATAAAATCTTTAAGCACAGAACACCTGAGATTCACTGTAAACAAATGGCAAAAAGAATGTCTTAAAAAACTGTAGAACCATCCATGGAATCTCAAGAAAATGATATTTGCGCTCACCTTTCCAGGTTGTATTTCTGCATAACATGACACTGACAATAATTAGCAATAACAAGGGGCTTTGTCTTGTTTTTTCTCTGAACAGTGCTTCTATTACTGCTGAGCATGGTCTTTCCATCTAATTCCATCTCCTAAGGCCCCATTTGCTTTCTAAACTGCTGCCAGATACTATCACAAAGGTTTCAAGTTTCTGTCTCTTATCACTCCTGGCTAATTCACATGATTAGTGTAGGTATGTAAGTATTGTATTTTTATCAAATTTACTATGTCCTTACCAATTTTATTTTTCTCTGTACAAAACAGCACAACTAGCTTGTGTTGATCAGCTCATCCATGTTCACATCACCTATTTCTTCCAGTTTCAAGGGGCAAATTTTCTTTTAGAAAGTAACAAACTCTCTACAGAAGATTTGATAGGGAAAGAGGCTTCACTGAGTCACATGAAATCCTGCAGAGAGATTACAGTAATTTTGTCTGAATCATCCTTGATAATACTAGACAGTAGCCAAGAAGGGCAACAAAAATTGGGTTGGAAAGAAATAGGCTGGAAAAAAAGAAAGTTTCTCAAAGTAGTCAACATAAAATCTATTCAGCCATTTTACATTTTCAAATCATCATTAAAAAAAATTCTTTTAAAAACACATCATTAAAGATACTTCTGGAACATAAGACTTTTAGAAGAACCAGTATGTGAAAATAATCTCAATTATTGTTGTGGGTTTTTTTGTTTTGGTTTGTTTTTTTTCCATAAAGCTTTAGTAGGGACTGTCCAGCTATTTTGAAGAACAAACAAGATGAGAATAACAGACATTTCTCATTATAAAAAATAGTAAGAAATTACTTGTGAATAATGCAAATACTGGAACAAGCAGGGTTATGAAGCTAACGTATGTCAGCAGAAGAGAAAATACTTGAAGTCCCACAAAAGCTGTTTAGCATTTGATAAAATAAAATGTCATGTAACAGGACAGAGTAATCTCACTGCTTAAAACCCATGTGTAGAGATGACTGCCTCACAGCTCCAAATAATCTTACAAATGTAGAACCAATGCGACCAACAAATCCATTTCAGGCTCACATGCTCAAGCTTAGCTGTCCAGTATGCTGCTAAATGTGGGCTGCTCTTTGAGGCCAGATCTCAAGCCATTTCTCACAATTAATCCAGTTGTGAAGCTTGTTTCTTCATTTTTATCACTGCTTCTGACAAATGGGAGGGGAGTTCGAAGCCTTTGTCTTCCAACTGTTAACCTGGTATGTGTAACCAAGACCCAAGAGCATTAATGATGAACCCCAGATCGTTTCCAGTACAGAGAGAGATTTGTCTGCTCCCACTCTCTTCCACTGTCATCCACAGCTATGACTATTTATTGTCCTGACCAGACAGGTACCTCATTTTAAAAAGTTGTTCTACAAATCACAGCTCTCTGCAGTCTGAACTAGTTCAGCCAGAACTGAGGTCAGTGTAAATGAGGGTCTTTTAAAAAGCTTTCAGTCCCAGATCACTTACAAAATTACATAATTTCTCTCTGCACAAACTCTTCCATTTGCAGAACTGAAACTGTTCTGATGGCTTGAATGAGTCAGGAAGATAAATGGACACACTAACACAAAGCTGTATCCCATTAAGTCCTTAGGAGTTTCAATGAAATTTTAGGAGCTGGTGAGCAATGGTAGTGCTTTGTTAGAGTGCCGAAATACAAAAGGCTCTATTAACAATAATAATACACTTTTACAGCATGTTTTATCCAACAATCTCAGAGATCATTACAAACATTAATTGAGCCTAACTATAGCCTATGATGAATTAGCATTATTATGCTAATTTTATGGATGGAAAGAGAAAAAGACAGAGAGGTTAAGTGATTCACTCAGGAATAGAACCCAGCACCACGTGCACAAGGGGGTTACCTCAACCAACAATTGTTGCCAGACTATTCCAAGTGGGATATCAGATAGAAATACTATAAAACACTCCCAAAACCATGACGTAATTGCTCTGAGGAAGTGCTCACCAGTGAGGAAGTAGTGTTGCTGTGAATGTACAGCAGGTAATTATTTGTTTGTTTGCTTTGAAACTCTCACTGGACCTTTGGATTCATAACCACCAAGAATTTCTTACTGGTTATGTTGCTTTACTCAGGTACATAGCTAAAAGCAGGAGACTATTTTAAATAATGGCTATGAGGCCTGAAGAATTAATCTGTGTTATTCACATAAATTATGACTTCAAAGAAGAGGACAGCATGACTGTATCCACTTTCTTTAAAACATCATGCTGGATATAGAAAGGGGGGGAAACCACTTAAAATAATAAAATGTCTCCCCAGGTACCTTTCCCATTTCCTTCAGTATTTTCAGCTCTTGGGAAAAACAAAACAACAACAACCAGACATTTAAAAGATGTTTTGGCTTCCTTTTCTTATTAAATGTCCTGGAAAGCACTGAATTTGGCACTCATTAATCTTAGTCTGATTTAATGTAGCTCACAATACGAGGTACAACAAAGTTGTGTCTTTACCAAGCGTCCGGGACTCTATTCGAGACAAAAATAATCCTTAGCCTTTCTTCTACCCTTTGTACCATTCATCATTTGCTATTTACTTAACACTGATAGTTTGTTTCATGTGCCTGCTTGGTTTACTACTCTTTAGATTGCCTTTTCAATGATTCCTAATGTCCGTGATATTTGATACATTTTGAAACACTATCAGTTTCTAGATATCACAATCTTTATGCAAATGTCTCTTGTTAGTCCCTAAAAAAATATTTTAATTAAGTCCTTAACAGACTTGTCATTGTTAACAGCAGAAGAAAGCAAATGTTCCCTTACAAATATCCAACAGGCAGTAACTAGTAATTAATGAAAGGTATTTTCCTCTACAACATTCTGAAGAAAATTTTGGTGATTACCATTTTCTCTTTTCATTAATCTTATTAAAGGTTTCTTATCTGCTTATGTTGAATATGCCTTTTATTTGCTGGGCAGATCTGGCTCTATCAGTTCATATGAAAACTTTCCCTTCTTCCTCATTTTATGAAATTAAATTAGTGTAACATAGGAGCTGAACACTACACACATAAGCAAATCAACAGCAGCACAAGCTTAGTCTCCGTTTCCAACTAATCAGAATCTTCCCTGCCAGCAGTATGGTCAATGGTGGGAGTGTTATCCTGGAGATTTCACTTAGTGCCTTGAGGAGTCTCTAAATTAACATCTCCTGAACACTGCTGGTTCAGATATACCACTCATGACATTACTTCCATGCTGATTCTGACAAAAGATGACATTTGGAAAGAAAAATCAAAACGCTGAGCAGTAGAAGAGCCCAAACCAGCCAATCAGGACTAAAGAAGCTCGTCCTCACACAATTGAACAGGCAGAGTCAGGCACAGAACTCTGTTTTGACACTCTCCTGGTTCAATATGAACAGACAGAAAACCCTGAACCCAGGACCTTTGGGTCTAGGTGAATATTTTTGTTGCTTTGTTTACTTATATAAGAAAGGTCTAAACAACCAGAGCTCCATCTACATCGCCAGTTGCAGGATGTAATTGCAGCAGCACCTTAATACCTGAGCTAGTTTGGGTAGCGAAATAAAGGAAGATACACAATTGCTCACTTCAGCCTAGGCCAATCATACTAATTCCTGGGATCCCAGACCCGGTGGAATCACAGTAAAATCCCTAATCTTGGTCATCTTCCAGGTTTCCACAAACACTTGAGGCTGAAGCTGTGTCAGTCACGCTTCTCAACATGAGGTGCTTGTTCTTGATCCAGGTAAAGAGTAAATCCATTCCTTCAAGAACCATCTGCATCACTTTTGTTTGTCCTGGTTCACTGCCTTGCCGTGCAAACACTTGTGCTGGCACAGGAAAAAGGGGTGGGGACAAATACCTGTGCCTGGGGAAGTGGCGTGACTGCCTCTTTCGGGAAGCAGGTCCTGGAAGAAGTGACACCACCTCCATTGTGCCTGTCACCTCTTAACACAGCCTTGTAATTCGTTTAAACTGGTAGGGGCCAGGCAGAGACCAAGCTGCTCCCAGTGCTCTGTGTCAAGGCTGGCTGCTGCCTAGGCACAGGGAGATAGACGGCAGCAAGCAGAGCAGAGCAGGTGGCTCAGCAGACACCCTCCTCCTGTCCTGAAGTAAGGGAGCAGGGCGGGCTAGGGGGGTAGCCAGGGTCAAACCAGGTCATCAAGCAAATGCATGACAATGAGGCAGGTGCGAGGTCAGGCTGAGAAGTCAGTCTGCAGGTGAGGGTCAGACACAGCCCCGTGACGGACAGGCAGGTCTGTGATGCCAGAGCAGAGCTGAGGTCAAGCCAAGAAGTGGTCCAGCCTTGTGATTCCCAGCCAGGACAACAGTGACAGGAGAGAGCCTAGGTCAGGCTGGGAAGTCAGTCCACAGGTCTGAGGCCAGAACATGCCCAGATCAACAGGACCTACATATATAGGCACAGGCAGAAATATATGGCTGTGGTAGCAATAGGTATTGAATGTAAACAGAGCCTCTGGACCCATGGATAGGGCTGTGGGGGAGGCCAAAAAAGGCTTACTGACAGTTCTACTTGTTCCTCTTCCTTGTGTCCTGTTCCTCCCACCCTCCTCATTCTAGCTTAGTGCTTGTGAGGCTGCATGTGGAGTCAGACCAGCTCAGGAGGAAACCAATCCTCTTTTGATAAGTTTATTTCCCCACTCTGCTGTGTGAAGACCAGAACTGCTGCTGTGGAAGTGGCTGGAACTGGTGTAGCTCAGGGCTGAGAATCAATAGATGGTGGTATGTGTGGTCTAAGTGGCGTCTCTGCCACTTGTGAAACTACACTCAGAGTCTTCTGAAATAGTACAGATTGCAATTATCTCCTAATATGAGAGCAAGTGTATTGCAAGTGTCACTGCTCACAAACATCATTACAGAATTAATTTTTAAATTTATATAGCTCTACTAGGTGACCTATATGCAGCTGGACTAGATGGTTGTTGTGGGTCCTTCCCAGCTGAACTATTCTGTCCTAGAGACACAGCTGTGGATGTATTTGCCTAGAAGTACTAGAAGACAGTCACTGTGTATAAGAGTGTGTATAGTCTGGGCTAGAAACATTAAAATAAAGGAAAACCAGTCAGAAGGAAGAAGAAAGGGAAAAGGAAACAATGTCCTTTTTTTTTTTTTTTAATCAGAGCTTGTTTTTTCTTTCCACACTCTGTGTAATAACTCAGCAATGGAATGCAAATTAACATTCATGGCTTTTTTAAACAATAGCCTTTGTGTTGTGAACCACACTTACTAAACAAAACAATACAAAAAAAATCATGATCAAAAAATCTTTTTTCCAGCAATGTGCAAACCAGTTTTGTTGGAAATATCTAACTGTGAGGGAATCTGTTTTGGAAAGTAATAATGTAAGTCTAATTTCTCTTTACTCAGTAGAGAATGTATTTAATTTTTTTTCTTAAGCTGAATTTCAGACTGTTACATCACTGCAAATTCCATGAAGTCAGTATGGTCCTGGGCTCTAGGTCTATGCAGCCAGGCTGAGCAGATACAAGCAAGGGCATACCTCGATTTCCAGGATTTTTGTTATCAATGAAAAATGCACTGAAAAGCACAGTGCTTCACTGTCAGAGACCTGACCACTCACCATGCTTGCAAAATACAGAAAACAGGATGTATCACCTAAACCTATTGCCTTTTGAGTTGAAGACACTGAGAGAATATTCATGATATTTCATGGCGGCTTCACTCCTGAGTAGGAACACTTAAAGGTAAAAATACACATAAAAGCATGTTTTCTCCTGAAAACAATCTAAAATTTGGAAAACTAACCACATGATTGCAATTACTGCTGGCAGATGTCAGCTCCTGTGGAACAGAATTTATCTGCTGCCCTATTAAACTGCTGTGTAATCTCTTTTAGGCCCAATCACTGCTTTCAACCCACATGTGTAAAATATCCCAACCTATCTTTACACGTGGGCAGAACTACATTGTCTGAGAGACCTTCCTGGAAAGTGCTGAAAAGCTTTGCAGGACTGTAGAACATCCTGTCATGAAAGTGTCACAAATGAGTAGTCCATTGCTACGTTGGCAGTGTTTGGCAGAGGTACTCTAAGTATAGCAAACTCCAAGTGTGCCCCACCCTGCGGGAGAGGCTGGGCACAGCCTGCTGTGGTCCAGGACAGCTCAAAGGGTCTCACTTACGACCACTGTTTATATGCCTGCAGGAGTTGGCTTTAGTCATAGTAGTTTTCCATCCTGGCCACAATTAGGGTCAGTGACTTTCTTTGAAAGTTTGATAATAAAAATGTTGTTCCACTCAAGTTGGTATTCAAGCCTGAAAAGAAATTTTTCAAGGCTATTCTTTGAAAAACAGGAGCTGACAGGATTTCTGATAAGCTCAAGAGGAGCTTTGTCTAGGTGCTGTTCATCAAGGCTGAGGCTTAACGGTGTTTCTGAGATAACAGTGCTGCCCAAGGAGTAGGGGAGGATGCACCACCACAGAAGGCAACCTTGAAGATACACTCCAAGGTGTCTACGTTCTCAGAAATAATAACCGCCAGCAGCCATTCACCACTCTGAAATCCTCTGTATAAATCATCAGAAGATATTTTCTCCATTAACAGTGAAGAATATACAAATTAACGAGCAATACCAACCATAATCCACTGAAGGGAGAAGGATCACCACAAGGACAATTGGTTTCTGTCCATCTTTTTACATGGCATGTAGTTCTCAGCTGTTTTTAGCCTGTGGTTACTCACTGTGGGTGAGCAGGTTGGCTGCTGCTGTTCTTTGAGGTTCCCTGCCACTATAAAATGGACCAATGTCCACTTTATAAATGCAGAGGAAGGGTAGGGACTAATTATGCATTTAAAACATAAGAACACAACAAAGCAAAAGTAACTTAAGAGAGCTTTTTAGAGCTCTCATAAGGGATAAGGAGAAAGTCAGAAATTAGCTACATCCCTCATTAGTTTTTCCCTACCTAACAAAAGTATTCTATTCTACTGTATTCTACTGGCATTACCTCTTACTTTTTTGAGGACAAGTTGTATTGGAGAAAAGGATTTGATGATTCTGGAATGTTTAGTGTCTTGCTAAATATAACATGCTGAGCATATTTGTTTGAGAAGGTCTGTGGTTGCCTTAGCTTGTGGTCTACAGTCATCTTACTATGATTAAACTGCATAAAATCCAGTACTATTAATCCAGTATTATCTAAGGGTTTATCAACTGGAATTTAATTTAACTGCAAATTCTGCCCTTAAAAGATAGTGAAATTACTATTGTTATAACAGCCCCCATAAATCTGCATTAGTGACTGAACTTAAGACCGTCTGCTCCTGGGGCTGTAACCCCAAAGAAGCCATAGAAAGGAAAATCTGCAAACTGCTTCCTGATATCCAGGACCTAGGGCTTTTTGCCAGGACAACAAGTGCTGGTGAACAAGACTCTCAGAAGAGAGACCCTTCGATCACTCAACTTGTTACGAAAATTCTGTAGAGATGATTGTTTCCACCACTATTCAGGTTTCAGTTTGCGGTTATTCTAAATCTGGTACTGTATTGCAATGCAGTTAAGTGATACTCAGAACAGGCCATGTTACTCCAGTCTTCACACAGACAGCGCTTTTTTCCACCTGTTAGCTCGGACTTTCCCCACCTCCCTGTAGCAGGACTCTTCTAGTCTCTCTTGCTCTGATTTAACACTGGGAATAACAGGGTAAAATAAGAAAAGCAGCAAGATTTCCGATTATTTATGGTGAAAAAAATATTAATAATTAAAAGTTGATTTATTTTCCAGTATTTGTCTGGAATAATTTTTAGGTTCCATTGTTAATATGGAGCTACGGTATTACATAGTTTGTTTTCATATTTTTACATGGCAATTCAGCAATGTTGAAATGTGTGCATTTCTAGAAGAGCTGTTCAGGAGTTGTGAATGTACAGATCTGACATCCTGTGTTGTTTCTGACATCCTGTGACGTTTTCTTCGCTGAGCTCTCGGTTTAAACAAGCGCTCGAGCGAGGCGGCCCCGGAGCGGGCGGAAAGGCCCGGCCGAGCAGCCTGCCAGGGCTGGGCGAGCCCGGGCAGCCGCAGCCCCCGAGCAGGGCTCAGCTCACACACAAACCTCAGGCTGCTTGTGTTTCCCAAGTCATTACCTGCATACCGTCCTCTCTGCTATACGGCGATGCAGGAAACCCACCCCACTCCCCCCATATCTGAAATTCAGGGCTCATTCCGAAGTGGAACTCATTATCAGTTGGCTTTAGTATTCAGTCTCTGTGCAAACTGTGCTGTACTTATGGCAACTGTAATAAGCTAAAATAAAGGCCAAGCTGAAAACAGCTTAACTGCTGCCTGACCACAGAAGAATTGGCAAGTGCTTCGGCTCATACTTCCTCATTTTTTTTTTTTTTTGTGCTTCAGGTTACAAAGAGGGATCTCATTGGCTCATCTAAACTCACTGCTAAATAAGCAGTTTTTTACTCCTTTTTCATCTGCTTGTTAGATATGCAAAAGTCAGACCATGTACAAAAGGCCACTGCTTTCAAATTTAAATGTCACAAGTTCCACATGTCAATATGTAGTGAACAGTACAGTAATGCAGCGGTTACTGAAATTTTACCCTGAAGTACAGTGTAAGTTTTTTCCTCATCACAGCATTATGGGATAGGATTTGGTGATCCTATTAGTAGGAAGTGTATTAGCATTTATTTAAAAATATTTTTTAGCTTCACAGATCCATATCAAGGCTAAAAGCAAACATACCCTGTAAAGTTAAACATTAAAAGGCAAGAGAATACCAGATTTGCTTTCCTTTAGTTTTATAACCATTTAAGAGCTGGCAATTCATTTTCTGGTGTATGTAGTTATGAATGATCTCTTAGAGCTGACAATGCTGGAAAAATTTTCAATTAAAAATTATTCTAGTTTTTCAGATTTCTGTGTCTAGGTAGCCTCTCTCAAAAGAAATCCCCAAGGATTGAATTAGCTTTACTTTACTTCAAAAGGTAACCTCTAGACTTTCCAGATCATACAGTGAATGTAAGGAAGCAAGAAGTGCAAAAATAAGCATGTCCCTTCCTCAAGTACAGCAATTTTAGTGGTCCTAGAGGAACAAGATATCAGCATTGTTAGATCAAGAAGTCATTGCTTTAAATACACAAACAAAAAGAATATGTGTTCGTATTTTTTGACATATTTCAGAATTAAACAGTAAAAGGGACAAATTCACCAAAAAACATAGTTCACTAAAATCTTAATGAAACTTCATTGTTCTAAATGTAATGAGTAAAGAAAAGATAGTGTACATCTTTTCAGATACTAAAAACTATTCTGAAACTTGATTCTGCAAGCTGATTGTGCATTTGGAAAGACTGTTAAGTGGAACTTACTTTACTGCTCTTACTTGCTTATCTAAGAATACTTACCTTCAGATAGATTCCATTGTATTCTTGATAATCATAATTTTTACTGCCAGTAAAAGTAGGTTTAATTTCTTTTAAAATAAATCTTGTTTTATTTCATTGGGCAAACCTGCTGCATTCTCACATGCCAAGTCATAGTCTGTCTTCTGCTTGATCTTGCTTCATAGCCAGCTTCATAGTAGTAGGGCCATAATAACAAGGATATGAAAACTGTTAAAAGAGTGAAGCAGTTCAATGTCCCTTAAGTTCCAGCCAGTGTCATAAAAACACTTTGTGAAGGAGTGTCCAAGACTATCTTCCTCATTTTACAGCGCTGATGATCATAATTTCTTAGAAGGTGCAAAGTTAAAATTTTACATGTAAGATCACTCACCTAACTCAGCCAACTAAATAGCTGCTGTGTTGTTAATGTTTGCCATGTGGTGAGTGATTGCACCAAATCTTTGCCTCTTGAATAGCTTGGTTTGCAGCTCTTTGTTTCACTGATCATAAACTACAGGGTTAAAACACAGTGCAAATAACAAAGTAAGAAGGGCTGTAAAATAGTGCTTTCATGGTGTCTTCCAACAGCTATCAGAAGTAGCAGAAGGTGCAAACTCAATTGCAGTCCATGAATAATGATAGTTTTTCTGGGCTTTTTATTTTAGATATTTGAATGGCCATCATGTTTTCCTTCTCTGCAGAAGAGGCAGTAGTCAATTACAATGATGATTATATGAACTACAATTAAAACAATTGCAGCTGCTCTGACAAAAGTAGCTCCAGGCAGAGTTGGCCACGAGGTTCTGTTTTGAGTATATCTTGAGGTGTTTCTTTTCTGCCTTCTGTAAGTAATAGGCAAATAGCTTTAAGCTTTATTATAATCCAAGCACAAATGATGACTTGGTGTTTCACTGAGCGCACCAGTGGTAAATACTTTGGAGATCAGCATATGCAGCAAGATATTGGTGAAGAGCCAACAAAGTAAGAGGTCTTCTGCGACTTGCTCCTTGTACTCCAAACATTGTCCAAATTACAAATTGTGGAGTTCTCACATTAGGTACTTGTACTGTTTAACAGATTGCACCAAGGTCCCAGAGGAGGGAACAACAGAGCAGGTGATGACAGGGGAAAAACACTGCACTTCTTCATTTGAAAGCATTCTCAAACTATCTCCGGTATTAGCAACCTAAGTGAAATAATAACAATGTAACCATCTGTTTAAAGAGATGGGGTTTAGTACATTTTTTATATGCACTGATACTGAGCATTTCCCCTCAGATGAATTCCTAAACATGTCCATGATCTTTAAAGACAGCACCCAGGTCCTGTAAAAAAAAAAAAAAAAAGAAAAACCCAAAGGTATCGTAATTTGTACAGTTAGCTTGATGCTATTTCTTCCCACAACCATAAGAAGGATTAGCAGATATTCACAATGAGACAAGCTCGCCTGCACACAAGTAGCTGATTTTACTGTAACTGTTACATGTAATATATTGGTTTTCACGGCTGAAAGAATATCATACCAGAACCTCTAAAGCATGTCCTTAACTTTCTCTTTTTGATAGCCATTTAGTGGACAGGTAAATGTAGAGAGTAAAGAAATGAAAAGTATCCTTATAATAGGGATTGTTTGTAAAGCATTTTTGATAAATTGATTCACAGAGTCTCGGAATGAATATGGTTGGAAGGCACCACAGTGGTCATCTGGTCCCACCTCCCTGCTCTAGCAGGTTCATCCCAGAGCACATGGCACAGAATTGCATCTGGACAGTTCTGGAATCTCTCCAGTGAGGGAGACTCCCCACTCTCTCTGGGCAATCTATGCCAGTGCATGGTCTCCTGCACAGTGAAGTTCTTCCTCGTGTTCCCGTGGAACTTGCTGGGTATCAGTTTCTGCCTGTCACCTCTTGTGCTATTGCTCAGCACCACTGAGCAGAGCCTGGTCCTTCCTCTGAGCCCTCCCTGCAGAGACTCGTGTGCATTGGTGAGGTCCCCTCTGAGCCCTCTCTCCTCGAGGCTGAGCAGGCCCAGCTCCCTCAGCCTTGCTTGGAAGAGAGATGCTCCAGTCCCTTCATCACCTTTGCAGCCTCTGCTGGACCTGCTCCAGGAGCTCCATGTCTCTCTTGTGCTGAGGAGCCCAGAACTGGACACAGCACTCCAGATGTGCCTCACCAGGGCTGAGTCAAGGGACAGGATCATTTCCCTTGACTTGCTAGCAATGTTCTTCCTAGTGCACCCCAGAATCTCATCGTCATCTTGGCCACAAGGGCTCACTGCTGGCTCATGGACAGTTTGTTGTTCACCAGGACCCCCAAGTCGTTCTATGCAGAGCCACTTTCCAGCAGGTCGGCCCCCAGCTGTCTCAGTTATTCTTCCCCAGGTGCAGCATCCTGCGTTTGCCCTTGTTGAACACCAGATGGTCCTTTTCTGCCTTCCTCTTCATCTCCAACCTGTCAAGGTTCTTCTGAATGGCTGCACAGCACTCTGGGGTATTGGCCATTCCTCCCAGCTTTGTGTTATCAATGAACTTGCTGAGGAAGCATTTATCCAAGTCATTGATGAATAAGTCAATAAGTTAAACAATACTGGGCCCAGCATTGAACCTTGGGGGACACCACTAGTGCCAGGCCTCCAACTAGACCCTGTGCCACTGATTACAACTGTCTGAGATCTGCCATTTAAGCAGTTCTCAATTAATTTGATACTACTTCATGGGGCAAAGCAAGAACAATCAAATAAAGAGATTAAGCTTCTCACTGAGCCTTCCTGATGGTCCCTCAATTGGCAAGACATGTAGAAATTATCTTGCAATGCAATAATCCTAATGTCTAAAATATATCAGCCTACAGAACCACTCTACAATCTTTTACAAGTATTACATTTACTAGAAAAATGAAGTACATTCCTGATTGTATCTATCTGGCATTTAGTATGACATAATCTGTGCTGAATGTTTGCTTTCAAATACCCAAACAGATTAGTCAGCAGGCTATGATTTTTCATTTAAAGATAAATTGACTTTGCCAGTTGTCAGTAGCAACTTAAAAAAACCTCACATATGAAAAAAACTAAGTATAAAAACTATGTGCACAAAGTCTTTGGAACTATTCTATTGTGAGTATCAGTTCTTCATTGAAGTATAGCTGTCTCAGAAACTTGTATTTCTAATATTTCAATGCCTCTCCAACATCTAATATTTTCTTATTTTTATATAAATGCAGAATCTTTTAAATGCAGTCTTAAAGGCTGGGTCACTTAAGGTAACTCTCAATTTATTTTTTATGTGATTTTCAGGCATCTTTAGGTGCTCCCTGCATTTAGCTAAAGTACACATTACTGAGAAAACTGAATTTAATACTTGAGAACAGAGACAAGCACCCCCCAAGAAAACCACCAAAACCAAAGAAGATATTTCAGAGGCAAGGAGGGTGCTGCAAATGATCTGTAGCGTCTCAGGTTTGTCTGTGTGATCATCAATTAAGAAAGTACTTATGTACACAAATATTACAGTTTAAGCACTTCCAAAGCAGTTGCGTAATTTCAGAGCATAAGTCCTTTTTTCTAAAGTCATGTAACAGCCTTGGTGGAAGTTTTCACTTTGCTCATGGCCAGCTGTCACTCAGCTGTTAGCCATAGGATTCCTCCTGACAAAGCTTCCAGGCTGCTTTGGAGGGCCCGGTGACCTCATTTTTATTACAAGGAAGACCAGCCTGTGCTTGGCTGTTGGGTAACACAACACAGGTACTACATATAGTTTCTCTCTTAACAAAACCCCAGAGCAGATTTTCCACAGTTCACCTACAGTTTTCTTCTTCCAGAATACTTCTGAATACAAACAGCATGGGGGAGAGTCAGCATCTCTTACTGACTCTGCATGGTTCAAGAAGGTGACATAGAGTCTCCATAGATACATGTGGCCTTTGGGCACATGGAGAAGAGATAAGCACTTAAAACGACTACATGGCCTGAAAAAAGTCTGTGGAAAAATACAGCTTATATGAAGTTTATTTCGATGAAAGTGTCAGGGACAGACACTGCATGTGTACAAGCTTTACATAAAAAGAGGAATATTAGTATTTTTCTTTTGTTTAAGCAAAAAGGGCCAGTGACTGCAGCTTCCCTCCAAGGGCCTGAATCACCACTTCCTGTCAACTTGTTAGCATTAACACATCACTTCAGAGTTACAGCTCCAAAGCTGCAAACTGCTTCACACAGGCCAGCTTCTGTTTGTACAGTGGAGTCATTGAGCTGCAGTTCAGCAGTGTCAGTACTGGTGTCTGGAGCTATTTTTAAAGTGCACTGCATTGTCATGAATCAGCCTTTTGGCCTCCTACTATAATCTGCTTAGCAAATGGCACATTTAGCTACTTCAGCCATATATATATATATGTATATATATGTGCATGGCAGGCACACAGTCTTCCATTTATTGTGCAGAATGATGAACTCATTGAAAGGATGCATTAAATAAGGAGAAAACTGCTATTGTTTTTGTTAGAATTCTCAGAATAGGCATTGTGGAATTAAACCACCGAGTCCTGTGGTTGTTTGGGGCCCTAGAAAGTCAGTTTTATATGTGTATAAATAAGGAAAGCTTCCCTTAGTCATTCATCTATAAGTTGGTCGTTTCCTATGTATGTGCAAAAGAAAACAGTGTTAAAGGGTCTTCTCTGCAGTTTAAATCTGTATGCTGATTTAGATCAGTCTGCAAGGCATGTGGTAAAATTTCAGTTTATGAATTTTTACAGTTCTTGTAACAGAGTCATGGGGCCTGTTCACACAAGTCTTTACCTATAACACATGGAAGTCTTCATCTTGCAGATTTTGCAATATTACAGAAGCTTAAAGGATGCTAACACTGAGTTTGATAAGGAAGTGAAGCCTGTTGGTACATCAGCAGTGTTCCTACATGGAGCTAAAGCTTCATTTTAAAAGCACCACAGGCTTCATTTGGAGTTTTTAATTAGACTACAGAGAAGTAAAATTCTTTCATTTTAGCATTTACACAAAATAATAACCCCACTATATATTAGTTGTATTATTTCAGGCACTGCTCACGGACACTACAATGATAATATATTGATAAATAAATTAGGAAAGTTTTAAAGAAAATCAAAATCAGATTACCACTCTAATGCGTCTTATACTATCTTCTATCATTGCTACATTCATTGACTTTCAAAACTCCAAACTAATTTTGACTAAATATATTTGGAAATATTTAATAACCTGAAAGCACTATTTGGTCACTGTGGAAACAAAAGGATTTTTAATACTTAAATATGTAGTGGCTGAAGTGGTCTGGTAATCGAATCAAAAAGAATATAAACCCAGCAGAAGCAAACTCCCCCCGCTCAAGAGGGGCAGCCCGATCTGGCACCCAGGACCTCGCGCTCACCGGCTGCTCAGGCTGTGTCCTGAAGTGTCCCTGTCCCAGGAGCCCGGGGGCCCTTCCTGCAGCCAGGGCTGCTGCTGTGTGACATGAGAAGGAGCTCCCCTTTCAGCAGTGCTGGCAGCTGTGACAGCGCTGGCTCTACACCGTCTGCTGACAGCGCCCAAAACCCGGCAGCTCTAAGGTGGCACACGCTTTATCCCCTCTGTGCTCCAGAAGGATGAGGGTCTCCTTATTCTGACAGCCCCATCGCATCTGACAGCCCCATATGGATGTTGTAGGTAACTCAGGGTGTTTTAAAAGGCACTGGAAGCTTCCATTTAGGACACTGATTTCATCCCAAATAACACTGCATGAGCAGCCTGCTTCTCTGATTCTGGCCTGCTTCTAACTTAATGCTGAAATGAGAGAGACTTCAAACAAGAAAAATGTGGATTACAATGTGAGATGCTAGGAAGGCATCGCTTTCTAACAGGCCAGACTGACGTTCAGCTAAGGTATTTCTAAAGTGTCTGTAATATCACAAAGCTGACTGAATGTATTCTGAAAAAACTATCCACGTGATGACAGAATATTATGGGTAATTCTAGCTAAAATAACGCACTCTCTTCCACTGAAGCCAAAGGATATTGCTGGTT
The DNA here is from genome assembly GCF_015227805.2 of Hirundo rustica. Lineage (NCBI taxonomy): Eukaryota > Metazoa > Chordata > Aves > Passeriformes > Hirundinidae > Hirundo > Hirundo rustica. The sequence goes on along the minus strand of NC_053459.1, from coordinate 10,910,080 downwards.
TCAATTGGACAGGAGTAGTTTAAGATGGAAGTGTGAGGATTGATGTTGAATGTTTTCTAGTCTGTTGCAGTTTTATTCAGACTCAAGAGGAAGAAATGTTGTTAGCTATAAGTAAAATGTTAAGAAGATGGAACATATTCAAAATTATTTTCATTTTGTACCAATAATCTATTCCCAAATTTAAGAAATATCGTTTGGAGAAGTTTCGCAATTGAAAAAGAGTATAGGAACATGGTAATCTCAAAGGACAAGAATGATGAACTAAAAATAATTTGGAAGTAGGAAAATTTTATAAGTTTGAACCTACTGAGGCAGTATTTAAAGACATATATGACTCAAATCTTAGGGTGAAGAATCACTGAAGAATATCAAGAATAATTTTCAAATATATTTTGCAGAGTTTAAATATAAAAGCATATTTTCCATAAATAGTTTTTCTTACTACTGAGAAGAATAATTTGGGGTATCTCCACGCTTTTGATGTTTAGCTACTGGGTCTAGTTTTATTCTTTGAGTGTGTAACACAAACTGTAGTCTCAAATTCATCCCTTTACTGATAAGTTTCATGTAGGGAATGCCCAGACTTTTATTTAGAAAAGAGAAATTTTAAAAACAGATAAAACATCAATTTCAGCAGTACACTCATGCCTATCAAACCCTGATAATTAAAGGAATATGATGTAACTTAACTGTATATTCAAAGAAAGTTAACTTACCTTGTATTTTGTCTCTGTTCAAATTGGAGTACTTTTTGCATGTTTCCTTCTCTGTGTTGCTAAAATATTGCTCTCTGTAAAAGAAGAAGCAAGAGAAATTAAAGAGAAGCAAAAATAGAGAAGTTACTTGGAAACCAAAATGTCTAGAATGTCATTACATATTTAGAATGTGAGTCCTTCTAGAGGCATTTACAGTTTTTGTGCCATCACAGACTCAAAAAGTAATATCAAGAGATATAAATATTGTAATAAAAACAATAACCTCACTGCTATCATAGATTTCCTATGGCCTAAAATTTTACAGAAACAGAAAAAGTAACAAATCTCAGCTCCCCTTACTTAGAATGTAATTCTCCTAATTAATTAGCTGTGGTAAAGAGAATACCTGTTAATACCCTAAGACATATTGTGCATAATTTAGCTGCTCTGATTCACAGAACAGGGAATATATACAGTCATTGTCTTGCTGTTGTTGTTCTTGGGAATGATATTTTATCACTGTCAATATTCTTTGGGTTCTCGACATGTTTTCTAGCATTCCACTCTGAAATCATTACAAAAATCCTTCTTCCATCCAGGTAGAATAGGAAAAGAAGTGAGATCTTTTGATAATTGTCTTATGGCATGAACTATATTAACTATTTAATTGCATGCAGGTCACTTCAGCTGTCCCCTCTGCTGACTTAAACAGCTCAAAGGCAAGACTTCAAAGCAGTTTCAAAATTTTTAAAGAAATGACTAAAAATATTTCAGAAATAAAATATTTTAAAATCCTTTAATAATGGAATATTAGAAGCAGTATGAGAAATAGGGACTATAATAGCCCATGGGAAATAGATGGATTCTTACAAGGTCAATACTGAGTAAGTATAGACAAGCAAGATGAAGGGTGTGATTGAGAGAACATCCCACTTTCTACATCAGCACTACCCATTCTCACTTCTTATTATTCAATTCTGCATCTGAGATTCAATCACCGCTGTTTTTATGGAGTCCTACAGTCTTCCAGGCCAGAGAGGGTCAAGAGAGCATCTTCTACGTGCTGTAGAAATAAATATATATAAATAACTATGTAACTGAAAAACTCACTTTTAATGAAAAATCATTACTGGGACTCTCTTCATCACTTTTGAGAATCTCTAATGTGTATTAATGCTTATATACTGCTTATATATGCTTATAAAAGATAAGTGGTCTGGAAAACGTGGGAGAAACAACCAAAAAACCTCCGTATTTTTCATGCAAATTTTGGTCCCAAGCCTTAGAATGGCAACAGCCTTTCCCCCAAACTAGCTGTTACTAACAGTCCTAAATAGATAGCTTCAAGCTGGTATCCCGGGTAGAAAACAGCAGCGACCAGGAGTATTTGCACCAGTACATTTTGTATAATAACACAGGCACTGGGAAAAATGTGTCTCCCATCTTCTCTGACTTGTCCTTGAAAGCTCCTCCTTTGCTCCAGCCACCAGAGATCAGCAGGAAGAATTTCCTTTGGCTGGTTCCTCATGCTGAGTGTACCTTGTGGCTGTCTCCATGCACAAGTACCTGCTGAATCAGACTGACATTGCTACAACCCACTGCATTTTGTTGATACTTCTCAGACAGAGCTTGTGACTTAAAAGTGGCTGCAGCATGCTTTCAGCAAGACCACAGTGGGCTTGCTGGCTTTGGGCTTTTTTGGGGGGAATATAATTTTATGAAATTGGGGTAATAAAATTATTCTAGTGGGTGGAACAGATAGAACACATCTGAGAAGCTATATTATTGCAATTTCTGAGGGAAAAAACCAAGTAGACAGTATGCTGCTTATGACCAGCAGAGAGGATGGGGACCCTGCTCTGTCACATTGTTGTCTAACTGAAGATTCTCAGGGTGCCATTACAAGCCAGGCTCTCTAAGTGACAGTGAGCTAAGACTGCAGAGCTGGTAAGGAGAGTTGCAGCAACAGCCAGCCATCTTTCAGCTAACATGCTACAAACAGCAGCTGCCAACAGCAAATTGATGGCTCTGTGTTGAGGCAGTGAGCAGGGCTTTTCACAGCACAGCGCATTTGGGGTGCGCTGTAATTGGGGTTTGGTAGGTGTGTGGCAAATTCAGGAAGTGCAATTTGCACCTCCTTGTGCCAGAAATGGAATGAGTCAGATCCTTGAAGCTTCAATTTCAGCTTTGCTGCTGCCTCCTCATTGTTCTGACTAATACAATGATTTCATACCCAGCTAAGTATGGTAAAAGCCAGCTGCATGGCCCCTAGGTTAGAGCCAGCTCATGCTGGCGTCAAAGCTAAAAGACTCCCACAGATTTCAGGGGAGCAGCTGCAGGCTGCTCCAGCTACCTGTAAGCAAAATTATTAACTGCACTAAGAAACACACAAATCAGGAGACATTTAACAATACAACACACCGCATCAGAAGTCATTAGCATCTCAGTTCTTAGGTGTCAAATTTGAAACATCTGAAAGAGGCCGGAAGTTCAGAAAGAACAAAGCAGATGGACATAAGACTTCTAACATATTAAAAACCAAGAAACTTAAAATAGGCAGCAACTTTAAATGCAAATCCAGCTCTCTAAACATATGAAAAAAAGCCCTAGAAAAATGCCCTGTATGGTTTTGGCCCCAGATGTCCCCAATTACAGCCTGTCCCAAATGCATAATGCTGTGAAAAGTCCTGCTCACTGCCTCAGCACAGACTCATCTAACACCACAGGATCAGTATTGTGTGTTAACCTGGTATGAGTCCCGGGCAGTGGGCAACACTGAAACCGCTGTCTTTCATGAGACTTTATATATGCACACTGGCACTTTTCATTGTCAGTGTACATATTTACAGAATACAGGCTTCTTTCCAGTTTATTTAATTACTTACTATAATTAAAGTATTTCAAAAGCCATTTTTTACTAATGGGTAGGACTTTTTCCCTTCTGTTTATAAATTAACTTTTGTAATTTGTGAAAAACACTGAGTGTGAAATTACTTAAAATAATGTAACATTTGAAAGGTTTAATAACAGTTTTATTTCTCTGTGTTCTCCCACTGGAACCATGACTTGGCAACACATTTGATAACTGTTTTTCCTTCTGATCTTGTGTAAACCAAACCCTTGGTCTGACAAATGATATTGTGAGAACAGTTATCTAAAACTGCCTGGAGCTCTGGCAGAATCAGGCCAAGGGCCTTGATGCTAACCCTGCAAAAGTTAATGAGGGTTTGCAATTGGCTATTGGCAGAGTAAGATTAGATTTGGTTCTGTCAGGCTGTTGTAACTCCAGAAAATGAACACCTCATCATTCAGTACTGTTCCTAGTTAGTCCACAATATTTTTTCCTCAAAAGGTGAGGATAAGGTCAGTGGTGAGACCCAGAAGCTTCCCCCCTCTCCAGAAGAACTGTAGGGGGAAAGAAAGACCAGGGTAATTTGACACAGAGGTCAGACTTTCTATGTACTTGCTGTACAGTATTCCCTAGTCCTAGAATAGTGCAGCTGACAGCTAGGATCCCTCCCTTCTAACAGACGTCAGGTGTATTTCAGTAAATATCGAAACCATGGATAGCTTTCTGCGCCTGACGTGAAAACCAGAGATTCTAAGGTTTCCTGCGCACAATTTGTAACCTCCTTAAAGGCCCCGATTATCAGCCTTGCCTGCCTATCAAGCACTACTCGCTTTTTGGGTCAAAGAGCCATCAAAATGGGGTCAGAGGACGAGCTCATTATTTCCTGTCTTCTCAGCAGTCTGCTCCCAGTGTGTTTCTTGGCTCCTCTGTGACGAACATGGCATTGTTTGTGAAACAATGTCATGTTTTAATGATTTGCAAAGTACTATGAATTGTGCATATTAAAGATACCCAGCAAGCACTAACAGCTGCTATTTGGTGCAGCAAAGTTTTATAGAATTTCAAGGATATAGACTAATTATGTGTTGAACAATAAGTCCCCTTTTTAGTGGGCTTACTTAAATAGCACATCAAGACTTCAATAAATTGGCAATAGCATGAGAGAAATTAATATAGGATTTAAAAAAACATTGCAATCTAATTTTCTACATCCGAAGCAGCAATATTTTCGGATGGATCTTAGTTAAAGCGCGTGAAATAAATATTAAAAATACCGAACGTATCCTTGCCAAATAATTAACCTTTCAGAACCCGAAAGGTGTGCGAGCCCAGCGTGACCCGCTGCCACTGCGCTGGTGTCATTCCCGCCCCGCACCGCCCGGAGCGCCTGCCCGGGGTGTCACGTCACATCAGCCCCCCGCGCAGCCGGCGGAGCGGCTGCTCCCGGCCGGCACGAACGGCGGCCGAGGCCGTTCCCGGCCGCAGCTCCCGCACGGCCCGGGCGCGGCCGGGACACGGCGCCGCCCGGAGCAGCTCCGCCTCAGGCGGCCCGGCCGCTGCGCCACGGCGCCCCCTGGCGTGGCGGGTTCGCCACGGCGCCGCCGCTGGCCCCGCGCCCTGAGGGAGCGCCGGCCCCAGGGCGGGATGGCGGAGAGCAGCGGCCCCACAGCGGGATCGCGGAGAGCAGCGGCCCCACAGCGGCCCCACAGCGGGATCGCGGGGAGAACCGGCCCCACAGCGGCCCCACAGCGGAATTTCGGGGAGCACCGGCCCCACAGCGGCCCCGCAGCGGGATCGCGGGGAGCACCGGCCCCACAGCGGCCCCACAGCGGCCCCATAGCGGAATCTCGGGGAGCACCGGCCCCACAGCGGCCCCGCAGCGGGATTGCGGGGAGCACCGGCCCCGCAGCGGCCCCACAGCGGGATGGTGGGGGAAGGGGCTGCCGGAGGCGCCGGCACGTTATTATTTTTAGGGACAGTAAAATGTTGTGGAAACTGCTCCTTGCAGGAAGACTCATTAAAACTAATTATAGCTCCTCATTACGGCTGCATTGCATTTCTGTTAAGAAATACATTAAAAGATACAAAGTGGCGGAAATGTCAGGCCGCTGATAATATAAGCTCAATAAACCTGTCCTTTTTGAATTAAACCTTGAGAAGGTCTGCAATATTTAACCTAAAAGATGGTGCACCTTGTAGGCAGAAAACATAATCCCAGTGTCAGGAGTACATTAACATTACAGATCATGAACAAAAAGCGCTTCTAAAACGATGTTTGTAGAGGTTAACAATAATTTCCTTCCTTAACATATAATAAAGTTGTATTGAAATAATATTTGCATTCCCTGTTATAGCGACTCTGCAGATGACCAACTGATTTAGATTAGTTTGTTTTTTCCACTGCAGCCACCGTAACAGCAGAATCAGCACCCACAAAATCTTCCTGGGCAGCACCAGCCCCTGGAGCTCGAGTCCATTTTGAAACCAGGGCGAAGCGAACAGCTGGCTCGAATGAATGCCTTGGAACCCACACCCTCACTCTCCCTCAAGCAGCAATGTTCATTGCAGTCTTACTACGCTGAAATGGAAGCTACAAGCATTTGGGAAAACATCCACAGGCTGGTGTGTGGGAGGATGTTACAATATTGTCCTGTCCAGCACTCTCTTACTTCTTTCTTCCCATTTCATAACAAAAAGTGACTGGACAAATGTCCCTTTCACACTTTGCTCCTCTGCTTTTTGTTCTGTCACCCTCCCTAAAACAACGCAAACTAACTGAGCCGTTAAAAAACTTTGTTGGGTTCCAGAGTCTGAGATTCATTTTTGCCAGCCTATTTCTCTCTGGATGGAAGTGCAGAGCTGCTGCTGCAGCAACCACAAAAGCACAATAGGTCGTGTACATCCTTCTGGCTCCTCTCGTGCGGGAGAATTACAGCTATGGAGAGGAGTCCATACTGCCATTTCTGCCATCTCTCCTGTGTCATCTCTCAGCACACTGTTCCACCCCCCTCTCTAAGTTTCTGTGCTACTTTAAAGCAATTACAACTGGACGGACTCATTACGCCACAAGTCTTGGAGTCACTCCCCCATACGAGAAAATAAAAGCTCTCCCTCTTTTCTATGAGATCCACTTTCTGCTGGTATTTGAGTGAGACAGTGGCAACCCAAACAGAACTGTGATCCAACACTTCTTCTCAAGGAGCTTTTTACCCCTTAGTGAATTGGTAGGAACAACAAATACACCAACTCAAATGAAATGGAACTGGAATGCTTCCAGTGACACAGTGCAAGGCAGTGGCTTCCAGGTGGGAAAGTGCCTCTCCCTGAAAGATGAAGACTCTGAAGTTACCTTACGTGTGCATCATCTTTTAGATCCACTTGAGCTGACAGCCTCCCCACCTATTTGTGTGAAGCTTTATATGGCAACAATGAAGGGAGAGAAAAACACTAATACAGAAAGTGAGATAACAAAAACCCAAAATAGAAAAATTATGCTAAAAAGAAGCTCAGCAGCAGAGTTAGAAATCAAATTTTCCCCTGAAAACAGCAACAGGAATCTAGCCAAGAAACAATGGTCTTGGTATATTTCGGAAACTAGAGGTGGAATAATTAGAGGCACATCTTACTTAATCAGCGATACATAAGAAGTATTTTCTAGCATCCTAGTTATGGATTTAGTCCTGTAAGTCTTTACTTGCATAAGAAGTTTGTGCTTGCAATGAATACTAAATGCTTGGAAGATGTTTATGCTGTTCTTTAAAAATCTGTTTGAGACAAACAAAGCAGTAGATTGTAGCATCTAATTATGAAAAAGAGAATACACATTGCATTCAAGTATTGTGATGCTCTCCTTCTTCTTTTAAGGTTCACACCACAAATGCTGAAAACATTTGGATTGAACTAAAAAGTTTATAATTTAGGCACATGTTTTTTAAACTGAGAATTAATCTGGCAAATACCAATAAGCAAGCTGCTCCTGTTCAACATAAGCACACTGTATTTTACTTCTGAGATTCAGAGTTATTTTTAATCTTTACTAATTCATTGTTGTTTTTAAAAAGGTCTAGATATATGTAAATATTTACACACGTAAGTATTTTACAATCCATAGAATCACTTCAAAAACAGTGCACTTGCAGAAAAATATTATTATGAAAACATATAATATTACAATGCTATTCATATAATATTTATGTTATACATTAAGTACGAATTATTATATATTCTTGTTCAGAAAAGCTTTCAAGCTCATATGGAAAAACGGAGAGAAAACTATTTTATTATTCTCCACTAGAGGGAGAGAAAGCAGCTCTTGTTGCTGGGCAGATTCTGCAAATAGCTTCATTCTGCACCATTTAAAGCAATGATGTCAAGTTTGGGGCGGGGGGGAGGAAACCCCGAGCATTTATTCCATTATAGTATCAAATACGAAGTAATTCCTAAAACACTAAAGGCCTGAAATCTAAAATTTCATTGCTTTTCGGTTGTTTTCTAGAATAAATACTATGCCATGTTGATTTCTTTAGACATGGATGTTAACATACTTATTAAAACATCTGAAATAAATAGCAAAAGTAACAGAAATTGTTATATTGAAAAAGTTACTAATCTGATGACAAAAAAAAAAAAATTACCTATGTTGTACTTTTCATTCTGTATTGGATGTGTAACCTTCCTACAAGTACTGCATGGTTTTCAGCACTTCCTTAGAAATGAGAGCATGATTTCTTCCACCCAGCAGGTCACTATCTATCTCAGAAGCTCAAAGAAGTCTCATCTCCCTAAAGACAACCTGACAGTAACTGTTCAGAGTGTTGATGTTTCCATTTCACCTAAATACCCTGATGATCCAGTCTATGATAGCGGCACAAGTATCCGTCACTTTCAGTCCTCTGGGCTCGTGGTCCTGCTGGTTTGCAGTTTATGGTAGGGTAAGAAAACAAGCGCTGGTGTCTGTGTGCCCACAGACCGTGTGGGAGCTGCCCCAGCCCAAGAAACACGAGACACTTGGTTTAGCTCAGAGTCCTGAGCGGGACCAAGCTTCTGATGCATTTTAAAGTCATTTGGAAAGTGGGCACAGGATGCCAAGTACCTGAAGGACAGCCATGGATGGTACATAACTGAAACCTGAAATGTTACTTTCATTTAAAACTCACTGCAGAAAGAGTAAAGAAGAAAGGCTGGGAGGGCTTAATATATCAATTGTCAAAGCAATAATCTGGCACTGGAAGTTTAAGTGACCTTGAAAAGTTGTAACTATTTCTTTGTATACTGTGACGTGAATAAACTAAGCAAAAGGCAGCAACTGTTCAGTTTGTGCTCATATAGATTTCAAAGGAAGCCCTCTGTTTCTAGTTCAAGAACAAAAACTTAACAAGGAAACACAAACCAGGCCTTAACACCGGGTTTGAATTTAATTCTGAAGTTTATAAAATGCTCCCAAATAAAAAATCCTATTAAATATATTTCTATTCTGCAGTCCTGTTTATATTTATTTAAATTTTCTAAGGAACTGGAGGCAGTTTAATAATACATTCCTGTTCTTTATCTCTGTTTAGGGAAAATTGTAGTTATCGACAATATGAGTGCTATGCAGACAGAGATTGAAAAAGACCCAGTGACACAAGCAAATGATACTGGAACAGTTACTGAGAAGGAAGAAATGACTCTCTCTTAGATACATAATGGCAGCTTTTGTATAAATATTTCTGGCTGGGCTGTCACAGGGATCTCTGTTGCAGGATCTCTAGGTTTTTTTGGCCTAATGGAGATCAGTCAACTCCAGCTGTCCAAAACAGCTTATGCAGCTGTGGAGAGCACAACAGCAGCAGAACACTGAACACACCCTGGCAGCTTCACGCAATGTGAAAATCCCTGGTTCAGGTACTGCTGCAGATGACTTTATGAGGTATGAGCCACTAATGGCACACTGCAGTTTAGTTGTGAGCTGAGGAAGTCACCTGCTGGAACTTGGCTGAAATATTTACAGCTCTCAATTCAGGAGGACAGTGTATGTGTCTCCTGTCTCTAGTCATTGTTTACCTGCTCTGTTCTCATGAATCATAACACCATTGCTGTTCTGGTGTTTAAAAAATATGTTTTCTGAAAATATATTGCTTTGGGATTTTACCCAAATCAAGTTATTAAAATGTTGTGTTAGGATTTCATGAAAGCTTCATTATTTCACAAAGTGTTTATAAAGATTGTAAACTTTGGCAGTGGTGCTACGGCAAATAAAAAGGGAAACAGGAAGGGAAATCACACAGTTCTAATCAATGTCAGAAAAACTCAATGTTTACAAGCACAAATGCTGTTTTATATTATGGTTTCAAAATGTTTACAGATTGAAAGATTCTTTTGACCAAAATGTTTGTCAAGATAAGCATGAAGAAAACTACAGAACAAAGCTAGGTATATATTTTAAACTTTATGTGTAATCTGCAGCAAACCCAAATTTATTGGTTTGCACAAGACACATGCAAAACATTTACTTCATACCCACTGGAGTAAAACCTTTCAAGAGCAAAAATTTAGAAAGCTACTGCACATAGATTAATACTGTGATTTGAGTGTCAGAAAATCAGACGTAGTCTTAGTACCACTGAAATAAATAGCTGAATTTATATTAACTAGTTCAGTGCCAATTTGACCTTGCTGGAATTTGCAGTTAATTTGGTATATTTGCAACAGGTGCAATCCACAACCAAGTCATGTACTGAATGCTCTGAGATCTCTTCCATGCCCAAGTCTGACCCAGAGGAAGCGACTGCAGCGCCAGTGTGAGTCATGTTGGAGGCCCCAGGTTCTCTCTCCTCACACGGCACTTCAGATGTTCAGCCAACTGCAACCACACCCTTATGCTCACACATCTTAAACCAGAAAAGCGAGATATCGCCATGTGCAAAATGGTGTTACAATTGCACTTAGGACTAATTGGATTTTTCTTGATAAGATGGTTTATTTTACCTTCTCAATGTACAACTTTGATTGCTAACGTAGAAAGCTGAAATTAAATAACACTGCAAAAAGGGAATTTTATCACCTCTTCTTTTGTTTTGTGAGCAAGTGTTATTCCTCCCATGCTGTGACTTTCTGAATCAGGGAAATAACTATAACAAGTTGCAGAACACACATTTTCCTGTGGACGCCTTTATCTACAACATGGAAATGCAGGTTTGCTGTTGCTGCTGCCACTGAAGAACTTAAAAGTGTGTGGGTGGCAGCAGTTCAGTTCAGAAGCAGTGGCCACTGTACATACTCCTACCCATCCAGTGTACCCTGGCTTCAGGCTTCTTCTTCAACTCACTTTCTCCCTCCATTCTTGTTCCTGCTTGCTTTCTCCCTTCATTCTTGCTGCACTTCTTGTGGCAGGATGAACGTGGCTCCAAGTTCTCATTTGAGGCAACATTCAGTTTTGCTGGGGAAACCTGTAGTATGAATCTTGACAAGTCACTGATGAAATAGCCTCTCCACTCTGAGGCAGGACTGCTAACTTCTGCAGCATCCTCAGCTGTTGGAAACATCCTTTGGTTCTTTTAATACAGTCCAGGACTTTCACATTTCTCACAGGATACACAGAGGGTTTTTTACACAATTGAATTGAAAGAGGGTTGCCTTAGATTAAATACTACAAAGAAATTGTTCCCTGTGAGGGTGGTGGGGCACTGGCAGAGGTTGCCCAGAGAGGTTGTGGCTGCACCATCCCTAGAAAGGCTCAAGTCCAGGCTGGATGGGGCTTCAAGCAACTCGGTCCAGTGGATGGTGTTCCTAACCACAGGAGGGGGTTTGAAACTACATGATCTCTGAGGTCCCTTCCAACACAAACCATTCTGGGATTCTGCACTGTTCTCCTAAAGGATCTAAGGAGACTGGACAGGACCTCCTGTATCTGTAGCTGCTGTAACGCATCAGCTCTTGGAGAGAGAGGAGAGAAGGCAGAAAAGACAAGTAGTTCTTCTCCAAATGGAAGTCTCCATGCCAGCAATGATAAAAACATTGCTTTTTTCTCTGCTTTTGAATTCCATTCCCATGGCCTATCCTCAGTATTGGGTGAACTTGAAGATAGCAAATTAGTTCATTTTTTCCCATTTGAGTAAGACTCTGCTGCTATCATGATAGTAGGCGGGGGAACTGCTGAAAACATTCATACTTGCTCAGAGTATTGTTTATAATGTTGTTTTGTGGTGAATCCACCAAAGATACAAGGATTCTCTGCAGATAGGCAGTGGGAAAAGAAGAAAATATGCATTATTTCTTTTTGGCAGTCTGGAGTTACCAAAATAAAGAGAGGGCACAAGCTTTTAGGGTGTCATAAGAAAGCTGTACTACTGTGAAGTCTCTATGCCAAATGATAATATTAAGTTCTTTTCCTTTTTGCCTTTTCACCCAGCACCAATGTAACATGCCCTTGCAAATATACAGAATTCTTCGGTCACCCAAAGAGGCTCATGAAAGAAAGAGGAGGCAGAATCTATAAATACCATAAATTATCTTTCCTTTTAACAGTAACTATGTAACAAAGAATTCGCCAGGTTGTTTGGTGATACTTTGTACTGGTTAAAAGTTCAGTGGTTCAATAAAACTGGGAGAAGGATTTTTTTTCTGTTCTGTATCTTGGTGCTGCAGCAAGCAAGCTCCTATTTCAAACCTTTCCTTCCTCACCAACCACTGCAGCACTACCAATTCATGGGAAGCAGGGTGGCAGCATAATGAGAGCTGTAGGGAGGGGAGTGATCAGCACCACAGCAATAGTAGAGGAAAAGTGCTGGGAAGATAAATAACACTTTATATTTTTATCTGTACACATTTCCAGAGTGCTGAATGGTCTGTGAGATCCACAGTTATGGGGATTAAGCAAGTGGTTAAAGCTGAAGAATATGGTCTGAATGAATGACCTGCGAGATGGGTTAAAACTGGATGGAATCCTGATCTTGAAGAATAGGAATCAATGGGGTGATGTTTAGTTTGTGACTAGTACAAGCAGAACACTCAGAGGTGAATACTGGTGCCAGAATTGCTCATTACCTTGATTTTAACTTGGATAATTATATAGGATGCACCTGCAGCAGATTTTCAGACAATACTAACTTAGAAGGGGTGATTTTCAAATCAAACAGAGGAGGTTCAGTTGAGAGGCCTTTTGGAAACTTAAAAACTGAGGCAACAGAAACCTTACAAAATGTGACAAGGAGTGCAAAGTGAACACATGGGGTTGAATAGTGCCAGGCACCAGTGCAGGCTGCCAGAGCAGCAACAGCAGCTGAAGAGCATGTGGCTGTCACAGTGGACACTAAGTTGAACATGAGCCAACAGTATGTTTTCATTATGAATAAAGGGAACCACAGTCTGAGCTACATTAGGAAGGGAGGACGGGGAGCAGATGAATGGAATTTATTATCCCTTCTTATTTAGTGATAGTGAGCCCACCCCTGAGATAATGTGTCCTGTTTGGGGTTTCCCAGTTCAAGAAGGATGTCAAGAAACAGGAGAGGTGCATGCAGAGGGCTGATGAAATGACAAATGACCTATGGCATACCACTTGTGAAGAGATTTAGAATAAATTGGGCTCAGTTTGCCTGGCAGAGAAGAAAATAAGGGAATATCTGACAACAATCTAAAACTACCCAAAGGGAAGTGGCAAAGATTATTGAGCTGGGCTCTTCTCAGTGATAGAGAATGGCAAAACCAGAAGGAAAAGTCACGAGCCAAGTCCTTGGAGTTGTAACTGGATGTACGTGTTTTTTCATGGCTGGTGCTGCATAGGAACATACTGCCCAGAAAGGCTGGCCATTTTCTATCCTTGAAGGCTTTCAAGGGCAGCTTAAGCAAGGCCATGACTGACCTGCAATACCACAGGTCACAGTCCTGCTTCAAGTGGAAGGCTGGACAGGGTGGACCCCAAAGACCCCTTCCAACCACCACTTCTAGGACTGTGCTGCTGCAGTGCCCCGCATACAGTAAAGGAAATTGAGTCATCAATTCTTCCTACTTCTGCCTTCTTCCCTCTCTCCCTCCATTCCTCTTTCCCTCTAAGTTATACTGTATCTAATTACCTTTATATTTAAGGGACTAGTAAAACATCCTTCCTTTTCAGTTTGGGTTACTCTGCTTGCCATCCAAGCATTTTACAAGTTAAGATTTTTAAGGCACCAGAGCCTATTAGGCTTTATTTACCTCTTATTTTACTGGATCAGGAACCTTATTCTTCTTAGCTAAAAACTGTAGACTTTTTCTGATACCATAGGATTGTCCTCTCCATTCTTACAAAAAGGACTTTTTCCTTACTGAACATAATTTGTACTCTTGCTGTTAGACCTGCACAATTTAATGGTTACAATTCAAGTAGAACCATACATACTCATCTTCCCAAGTGACAACATAAATCCAAGACCATAGCCCAGAACCACTGTGGTATACGATCCAAAACTGCTGAAGCAGTATAACACAGCCGAGTGAATTCTCCATCAGATCAAATCTCTGTTGGCAAGGATTTAGGCACATAGGCATCATCTCAGGTACTGGAGGCACTGGGTTAACAGCCAGTCAAATCTGTTTCCGTGGCAGACTTAATAAAGGATGTTAGCTTGTTAGATAATTCATAAATCCAAGTATATGTGTCTCAAACTTGAGTAATAACACTACTGGATAAGCAGCAAATTCCAAGTGCCAAGCCCCTAGCATTAATCCTTTTAAGAAACCAGACTCCAGTCAAAAAGCTAATACCAAGTTATAAATTAAATTCTGGGTACCAGTGACCATAAACTGTTGGGCAAGATATTATTGTAAAAGATGAAATAACCAGGAAACATGTGTACTGTAGAATAACACACATTTGCAATGCACAATCACAGTCTTTTAAAATGGAAATCAAGTTTTATTTATGAAGGAGACATAAATAAACCCAATCACAAGTCTCTGACACTAGTCTAGTTATTTATTCTGCAAAAGGTTCTCTTTTTGAAGATTACAGTGCAATGTAGTGTAAGTTTTATGTAAAGACTGAAGCCCTAGCAATAGTTCATAGTCTGCCACACTCTTGAACCCAACACAAATAGAAGTGTTTCATATTGATATACTTAATAAATTAGGCCCATTATGGAACAGCTATTTTTTTAAATTTATTTTATTATTATTATTATTGAAAGAAACAGATCAGACTTGCAATTGTCAGTAGATGGAGGAAAGAATCAAGAAAAAATGTAGAAAAAATATTTTAAAAGGCCCAAATTCACATTTTCAACCCTCTTCAGACCATTTCCTCTCTAACAGATTCTGTGCTACGTTTTGCACATAGGCAGTATATGTAGTGCCATTAAAACATTCCTGTTGGCCTGTCCTCATTTTGTCTTCTCTCAAGATACTTCTTGTATCTTCTTGAACAGCCTTCATTTATACTACTCAGTGCACCGCTAGGACATCAAGAATCTCTGAGAATGGAAGTTTTGTGTGGTGGCACAGCCACCTTAGCCTGGGTATATTCAGTGCAAATAGATCAACAAATTGCAGAATGTAAACTTCATTAATCAGGTTACTTAGAAAGATCCCACTGAGGAGTGGATACTGGTCTGAAAAAGTAATGTATTTTTGCAGCTCTTCCCCCAAGGGTGCAATATTGTTGAAATTTATTCATTGTGCAAATAAGGTACCACACAGTGAAACTTCATTGTCGGGGTGGTTTGGATACATAAATTCAACCAGCCATTACGAAAGAAACATATTCAACAACCGTTAAAATCTCGATACCGCCTGATTTTACTGGATCATATCCTCCAGCTCTCTGGGATGTAAATTTCCGGCCATAACCTGTGCAGCAATAAACTTCATTCAGCCACAAGAGTGTGCATGTGAGAGGATTGCAAATCTGCTTCGCCAAACCAGAATTAGCCGGTATCGCAGGAATGAAAGAGCGTGGAGATTTGAAATCGCAGAGAATGGAGACAAGGCGGTGCAGAGGACGAGCTGCCTGGAGGGCAGGCGGCCCCAGATCGGTGCCGCACTCCTATGGGAAATAAGCCCCAGGGCGGCGAGCAGGGGCGAGGCTGAGCCGGCGCGGGCGCTGAGCGGAGCCGGGCGCAGGTGGACGCCGGAGCCCGCAGCAGCCCCCGGGGTCCCGGGCAGCGCCGCGGGTCGGGCTGACAGCGGCGCTCGGGGCCGAGGCGCCCAGGGACGGCGGCGCTGGCGGAGCCCGACGCGGTGAGTACCTCGGGAGGAGCCGGGAGCCACCACACGGCAGCGGCACCGGCACGGGCACGGGCACCGGAGCGGGAGGGGAACGCGGAGAGCCCGCGCCCCCTGCGGCAGAGGCGCGCTGGGCTGTGCGGGGCTGGGCTGTGCGGGGCTGGGCTGTGCGGGGCTGGGCTGGGCTGTCCCGGGATGTCCCGGAGCGGGGCTCCCGGGGCCGGGGGCGGCGGCCCCTCGGAGGCGCGGGGGGCCGGGAGCGCGGCTGCCGCAGCGAGGTAACTCGCGGTCATCCTTTGTGCTCGGCGGGCGGTGCCGCGGCCGTGCCGCCTCCGGACGCCGCCCGGCCCCGCCGCAGCCCCCGCGGGCCGAGCCCGCGCCCCCGGCCCGGCCCGGGCAGCGCGACAGCCGCTGTGAGCTGTCCCTGTGGCAGCCCCGCGGCCCGGGCGGTGGCGGCCGTGCCCGCCCCGGCTCTGCTTCGCATAGGTCAGCCGAACTGGAGGGCTGGGAAGGCGTCGCGTGTGAAGCTCCCAAAGCTGTTCTCTTGGGAGAAATAAGATCCCTGCCTTCGGGCTGCTCCCGAAACGGGCTGTACAAAGCCTGTACAAAGTAGAGGCGCACGCCTTTGCGAGCTGCCCATTCCCTTGGTACCAAGCGGGGAAAACCGTCTGGGCCGATTCCTCCGTCCCCGTGGGACGGAGCCCCACGCCTGGGTCACACCGGGGCACGGCAGCACCGAGGGATCGCCGGGGAGGCCGCCTGACAGGGCTTAGGAAACATCCCTCAGGGACGGGCAGCGGGGCAGCACCCCCAGGTCTGGAAACGGAACTGCTGCCGACTTTATGTGAACTTGTGACCCTGGCAATAAGTTTAACATTTTAAGCCTTTAATTTCCCCGATTTTTGTGTTCCTTTCTGGGCACGCATTTTTATGCACGGGGGCTCTGACTGGCAGAGGTGGCTGGTGACCATATCTCCGTGAAGTTGCTGACAGCTAAAGTGCTCGGCGTGTTAGCAAGGTGAAGTCAGACTGCGGAAACATATGACAACCAAAACAAACCATGTTTTTAGCAATGTTTTCTCTGTATGCCTTCAGCAACCAAATAATTACATTAGCATGTTTACTGGGAATATTACAAAGTAAAACTCGTTGCTAATTATGATGCATTTGTGAGTTATCCATTGGAACTACCTTTAAAGTACAATTTTATTGTATAATTTTTAATGCTGAGGCAGTCAAATGCTGGAAGAAGTTGACCAAATATATGTAAATTATTCATCATATGGACTTTTTATAGCAAGAGCAGATGTTTTTCAGTGATCTAGTTGAACTACAAGCCAGAGAGCCATAGCTCCACTGATGCTACATGGAACTTGGGTGTTTTGCTGCTAACTTAGGTCTTATTACAGCACCTGCATTTGTCCCTAAAATAGCTCATGAGTCAGGTTTTCAAAAAAGCTCGGCATCTTTGCAGGCACTAATGCTTGGGCCATTTTTCTAAGAGCTCTGCCTACTTTGTGTGCATATAGTCTAAAAAGCTTTTCTGGGGGAAAAAAAAAATCATCTCATTCTTTTCCAGGTGACCAAATAAGAATCCAGATTCTCCTGTCTTTAAAAGAAATTCCTTCTGAGGGGCTGTATTCAAGCACTGTTAGTGTGAGTGGGTCTTCCCTGCCTTGTTTATTGGGGAAACTGGCTGGCTTCACAAATCAGCTGCTGTCATTTTCATTTCAGTCTCTCTAGGATTTCACAATTGCAAAGAGTTCATTTGGCTCCTCTGCCTTTCATGAGCCTGTTCTTGGCAGTGCTGTGTGGGGAGAAGGTTGAAGGCAGGTAAGTGCCTTTTTCCTGGGTGCAACAGGTTGTGTGTCAGTCCCAGGGAGGGGATCCAGGCATCCAGTCCTTGCTTTATCCAAAGACAGACTTTGTGCAGTTATTGGAGATGTCCTCCCCTGGTTTTGAGTGTATTCACTCTGAACTTGTGTCCTTAGTGAAAAGTTAATATTATGAAAGTAATAATCAAGAATTCAGTCCAAATAGAAAATATATGCAATTTCTGAAGATTTGAGGGGGTTCATGCAAACATGACATTAACTTGCATCTACTCGATCTAAGCCACTTCTGTCAGCAAGACTGCAAAGAGGGGTGTCATAACTTTGCAGCTCAATATCAATTATTTTTCTTCAAATAATTTAAAATATGTAAAAGATGTGCTATTTCCTGTCCAAATAAGAAATTTTTGTATCCAGTATCGGGATTCAGGGTGCACAAAACCAGTCAAAAGTATAAGGGAGAAAGGTGAGGCTTTACATTTAATCTTGACTCTGAATCTTCAGTTACATAATTTTGTATTCCATTATCTAAGATGCACTGTAATATCCCTCATACATTTTCATTAATCTTATGCAAAGCATGTGCAACAGCTTGTGATTTTCCTTCATCCTGCCTCTTCTCATTATTTCCCATTAGCAGGATTTTTCACTGTGTTTATCACCTTTTTGCACCTAGCCTCTCTCTGCCTTGTGAGTGGGCTGAATCCTCTGTAAGTAGTCCTGTAACCTACAGCAACAGAGGATCTGGCTCCAAGTACATTATTAGGAAAGGCTTGAGGTGTCATCTTTAAGACCTACCTTTTGCAGAGGAAGGGTGGAGTATAATTACAACCAAGGCTGTCCTGTTTCATGTAATTAATAATATAATTTAATAATGGTGACCAGGCTGTCCTTTTATGGTCACAAAACCAGCCTGCACCACCGCATGGCTCTGACTCGTTCCCCTGCTGCCCATCCTGCTCAAACACCCTGCAGGACCTCTAGAAGGACCTCTAAGCACTATCCCCATTCTCTGTTTTCCCAGTTTGGAAAGGAAAAACCTGGAAAGCATTTCAGTATCCATTTCCACTGGCAACTCATCAACTGATCCCAGCTTATCTGCCTGTGCAGCAATTGTTAAATGTGCACAGTTCTTGTTCTTCCTCACCATGTCACCAATAACTCCCATGGCCAAGTTAGGGCTAATGACGACTTAGTCACTAAACAACTATGAAAAATTTGCTACCAGGAGTACAACATATTTTAGCTGCAGCTCACTTATGAGGCAAATCAGTGTGCTCTTGCAAGAACCTACACACTCAAGCTGCCCTTAGTTACACGATTACCTGCGCTGCAAGGAAGGGTGAGGTGGCACTTGACTACAAAGGGAGCTTAGGCAGCAGCCAGGCTGGAGAGGCTGCACACATCAACAGGTGTTCACTGGGGTCTGGGACTGGCCAGCTCTGACTCCAGCTATGGATTACTGTGGAATTCCCCAGGGCCTTTTCTGTGTGTTTATCTAGCAATAAGAAAAAAAAAAAAAAGTGGAACAGTTTGGAAAGGTAGTAACTTGAGAAGCAAAATGTGCTCACATATTTAAAGACAAATTTTCAGTTGGTACAGAATCTGTGTTCATCTGTTCACTGCCTGTTTGCAGCGGAGCCAGTCCAAAAGCACACATTCTGAGGGCTCACAGGAAACATAAGGAGCTTTTAAAAATAATTTTTGATAACTTTTCCCCCTTTCCAGTGTTGTGAGTTGATGTTTTCTTTTTATTTCTCTGGAGAAGAACACAAAAAATTGCCATCTCTGGTAATTTGTATCATTGCATTTCTAATCTCCATGGAAACCTATGTGGTGCTCCACAGTTGGATAAGATTTGAATCTGTTGCAGCAGAAATCAGATGGAAGGAAGACTGGATTCTGCACCTTGACTGCTAATCAATTAAAAGTGGTTTTGAATTTATTATTGTGTTGCAATCTTCACTTAGAGTAACAATAGAATAAGTTGAAGTAATCAAATTAAGCTAATGTGGCTTGATCCTATGTATACCTATGCATGTAACTCTGCCCCTCAGTTTGATTCTGATAGGCATTGACATTAATTTGGAAGAAGTCTTTGTTTTTAGTAGGATTATTAGGGTTAATACTTTGGAACTGAAAGTGTAATAGCAAACTGTTGTCATATTGACTCAAATAAAAAGCTTTCAAGAGAGGTAGTAACAATTACCTCCTCATGATTTATATAAGCAAAACATTTTGAAAATTAAGAATCCTAATTCCTTATTTTTGCTTCATTCTTGTTCTTCCACTGCTAAAGAAGAAACACATCCCCAAACTGGTTTCCTCTGAAAAGATGTGGTAACTTCATCTACCTGCTGCTTCAGGAGTTCAGTTCTTTACTCCAGGCTTTATGAACTTGAACAAAGGTGCATCATCTTACTGGAACAGCAGAGAAGTAATATACAGAGAGAGACCAGTCTTTTTTGTGACCACGGTCAACCCATGAAGAGTGAGGGCTCTCAGCCACATAAAAGTAAGTAAAATATATAGTAATGGAAATAATGCAGCTTACTGTCAGACTGTAAGTACTCCTGCATAGACAGCCGTGATAACAAGTTCCCAAAGAAATAGATTAATTGGACAATTTTAAATCATTTTACATTTGAACAATGAAGTCACAGGATTCACTACAATTGCACTAACCACAGGGATGAAATATGATAGTGATTTATGGTATTCACTATAACCAAACTACAAAATCTGAATATTTTCTATGTATTTTTTTAGGTATTTACTGCATTTGCTTCAGAATACTGTGGAGAAAATGTATGCTAGTCGAGAGGATATTGGATATGATTTTGGAGATGACTCAAAAGTTAGAAGTAAACCAATTAAACCTAATCCAAACATCGATGGAGGATGGGCTTGGATGATTGTACTTTCCTCTTTCCTTGTGCACATACTCATCATGGGTTCACAAATGGCCCTTGGAATACTCAACATGGAATGGCTTGATGAGTTTAATCAAAGTCGTGGCTTAACAGCGTGGGTTAGCTCCCTCAGCATGGGCATCACGCTTATTGTAGGTATGTGCCAGCATCATGTTTTAAAACAATACAGATTTTTAAAATAAGTTTGCCATTCATCCCTAAAGTATTTTCTTATGGTTGTCCCAAGCTGATCTTTTAAAGTCCCCAGGACAAATTTTACAATCTAGATGGAGAAAGGGAATAACAGGGAAGATGACAGGAAAGACAGTCCAGGAGAGTGCATGACCAGGAGGGGAAGCCTGTGACTTCCAGGTCTGACTAGAATTAAGAAAATACGATCTGTAAAGCTTGGAGTCCTCCCCATACTCTATCTGTGAGGAAAAAAGGTTGAATTCACACAGTTTATATTTCAGTTTGGCAGCTGAATGAAAATGCCTTTTTTTAGTTGTAGTTGGATTGTCCTAAAATAATATCTGGAGGAAATGTTTGTGTAAATATGTACATACACACCTATGACTCCCTAAATGAAGACTGAAAAGGTTGTGTTTAGATCTGCCCAAATTATTCTCCTGAAAACAAGATAAAAATGCTTAACTTCTGGTTACTTGTGAAAAAGTCTTGCACTCACACAGCATCCACACTGGGAACAAATGTTTCAGCTTATTGCTGTGTTGAAACTCTCCCTTCTTATTAGGGCAACTTTGATTGTAGGTCTTGCAGTATTTGGTAAGTATTTAATCAGTTGGCTGTATTTCTCTTTCCATGACTTTAAAAAGTAATATGAAAAATAAACCGAGTAACATGAGTTGCCTGATGTCTTAACATTTTATTTAAAACATTAAGAAACTTAAGGTGAAAAATTATTGGAGCATAAAGAATTAAGTAAATAATTTATAATTTCTTTCATGGTTTTTAACAGGTCCTTTTATTGGTTTATTCATCAGCATGTGTGGGTGCCGCACCACAGCCATTATTGGAGGGATACTGAATGCCCTGGGCTGGATTCTGAGTGCCTACGCATCAAATGTGCACTACCTCTTCCTCACCTTTGGAGTGACAGCTGGTGAGAGCTGCACTAATGTTTGAAGGTTCTTTCAATTATTTTTGATTCCTCTGAAGCTTATCTGAGTGAGTAAATAGGGAAGGTAGACTGTAAAAATATTCCAGCTCTGCTTTCACACTTTTTACAGCCTGTTATCTTTTAAGGAAATTTATTTACTCGGTGGATTGAGCCCAGTGACTTCTGTTGTCACTTAAATTTACCATGTGAAGGTGATACTTTTATCAGTTTCACCCAAATGAATACATTAGAGGACATTTTTAAATAGGGGAATTACTATAACCAAACTCTGACAAGTAAAATTGAAAGATGAATTGCATATCTAGCTAAGTACTCTCTGTGTTGCAGGAAAGAATAATAAATGTTTTCTCCAAAAGTTGCTCCACATTATTAAAATACTGGATTATGATAATTCTGCACTGCTTCAAAACACATTTTTGGTTGGGTTACAGCTGGTAGGCAGCTAAGCTGCACGCAACTGCTCACTTACTTTCCCACAGTGGGATGGGGAGAGAATCAGAAATGAGATAAAGAGAGTTTAGCAGATAAAACAAAAGCTGAATGCACAAGCGAAACAAAGATAAGGAATCCATTCACTACTTCCCACGGGCAGGCCGGCAGGCATTCAGCTGTTTCCAGTAAAGCAGGGCTTAGTCATGTGTAACTATTACCTGGGAAGACATTGCCACAACTCCAGGCGTCCTCCCTTGCTCCTCCCTTCCCCCAGTTTTATTGCTGAGTACAACATCTCACGGTATGGGATGTCCCTTCAGTCAGCTGAAGGACAGGGATGTCCCCTGTCCCACTGTCCCCTCCCAGCTCCTGGTGCTCCCCACTCACAGCGGGGTTAGAAACAGAAAAGGCCTTGATGCTGTGTAAGCACTGTCCAACAGCAGCTAAACCATGCCTGTGTTAGCAGCAGTGGTTGGGTCACAGATCCAAAACACAGCACCAGATGAGCTGCTAGGAAGCAAATTAACTATCCCAGCCTCACTTAGGATAATGCATGGGGCTGTATTTCATACAGTAGTTTCTAGTAACTGTTATTCATATTGTATCAACAACTACTTAAAGCAACTAATATTGCTACAATTTTTAAAATCAAAATGAAGTAATGTTTTGTCATTTTAATGAAATTAGATGTCTAGAAAATCTTTTGATGTGTAAGAGCCCAATCAAAATACAAAAAGGTGTGGATTTAGGCATCTTCCTTTAAAATGAGCAGATCCTTAGTGCCTGAATACTCAGTTTCTAGCAATGTGTTTCTTGTGAAGTAAGTTACATAGAGGAACCCAGTATTAAGTACTTAAAGCACTACTCCATTTTATTTGCTGTTCATTTCTGAAAAGAGAAACTGTTACTAGATATGAAAGAAAAAGGTGAAAGTTATCCATATAAAAAATACAAAATTTAGGCTTTAATTACTATCTGAGCAACACCAAGCAGTTCAAGGGGCTTTGAAATGTTACTCATTCCACAGATAAGAGTTATGTTTGCAAGTGAAGCAGTGTCTATGTTACATTCCCCAGATGAAAACATTATGAGAAAAAGGGATTGTTTGCAATACTGGTAATAGCTTCAGTACCCTGCATTCTCTTAAACTATCCTTTCATAGAAGTCTAGAATTTCTGTACATAAATTTTAATCTAGCTTTCTGGATGGAGAAAATGCCGAGACAAGCAAAAACCGCTGTGATGACCCTTTATACCACCATATCATAGGCTTCAGTAATGTTGTAAATTCCTGAACAAAGAACGGTGATCACAGAGAGGATCCTGCCTTTTTCAGAATCTCTTTTTCCATATATATTGAATAGAATCAACCAGGCAGGTATCTACACAGTTCTTCTTCAGCCCCTGCTGCTTTTCAGAAAGAGCACACACAAAACAACAAATGGCAGAGTTTAAACAGAGAATTTAAAGAAGGATGGAAACCACATTTTATGGGGAAAAAAAAAATCAGAGACAAACTTTTGTGTGAGGTGGAAAAGTGAGATGTTGCAGGAGTGATTCTGTCCAGAAAAATGGTGGAGATACCTGAGAGGTTCCTTCCAGCTCCTTGAGACCTCTGCTCACTGTCCCGTCCCTCATGATGTCCTCACTCCCTCAGTCCCTGCCCGCTCACTGCCATCCCCTCGCTCACGGAATCTCTCCACGTTCTCACGGCTGCTCCTGTGAAGCTGCTGTCCCCTTGCCGTGGCCACCTCTTGCTGCCGTCCCCCCTGGGCCTCGGCGCTGTGCTTGTGGCTGCTGCCCTCAGTTCGTCGCTGCCGTCCCACGCTCGCCTGTCCCTCTGTCGCCACCCTGAGCACCCTCCCGAAGGGCCTCGCCCAGGGCTCCCCCTGCCCGGCTCCTCACGGCCGGGTCCCCTCGGCAGGGCCCGGGCTGGCTCCTCGCCGCGCCCGCGGCAGCCCCAGGAGCAGGAGATCTCCTGGGCACAGAGAGGCCTCCCCGAGTCTGTGCTTGCGTGTGGGGAGGGACATTGGTGCAAAATAAAACCCAACTCTGTATTTGCCTAGGAAAGAAAGAAATACTTCTAGCAAGCAAAATGGGCCAGCTCCGGCCAGGGTCTGTGATGCTGAAGGGCTTTTTTTCAGGCTTTTCTGGAACCACGGCTTTCTCTGGCCTAGCTGCAGCTAGATCGTGTTGTAGCTGCATGAGCTATGCTAGCACCTACTTAGGAAAATTTCTAAGTCACAAAACACTCCTGAACTGCAATTACAGTGAGTTAGGAAGCGTCTTCTGCATATACCGGTTCCAATCCAAATTCCTCTATGAAGAATTTGCTGTGAGAAAAAATGGTGAGGTGTTACCTCTAAAGATGTGTTTGCATAACTCATCACCTTCTGCTCAAAGTAAATGCCATGAATACCCATACTGGTTTTAACTACACGTGAAGGGTTTTCAACAGAATTAGAGGTCTGCCTTATAAGACTGAGCAGCTACCGTGTGGCCCTCCTTGGGCTGCCCAAAGAGAACCAACCTGGACTTGAGGTCCCACCAGTGCACTAAAGCCATGTGCTGACTCCTCAAATACTTGTCACAGTTACTGAGCAAAGATCAAACTCTGTGTGAATCTTCATTGCTGGGCAGCTTAGGTGAAAGCAACAAGATGTGCTCACTAAGCAGTTCTGGTCACTGATACCATCAGCTGTGGGTATTATAATTGCAGATATTTCAAAATAGGCTGTGTCTATGTTTGTGCCCATAGTAACTGTCACTGATTGCTTGTGGGACATTTGTAACTTTCCAGTGTTGTCATGCTGACCACAGATATAGGTTTTATATTCCACGTGTTCAGTTTTTCCAGCAATAAATACCAGTACTGCATTCTCGCTGGAATGCGTATTGCAGATTTTGTAAAACGTACAAGACAGAAATGAAAGCTAACATCAGAATTGAATATTTATTTTTGGTTTTACTACGATGCTTACACAAAAGTTAGGAATAAAACTGATTTTTTTTTTCACTGCTTTTTATGTTGTTGGCAAAAAGTTCAGATTTATTTAATTTTTTTTTAATAGGCATTGGAAGTGGCATGGTTTATCTGCCTGCAGTGGTCATGGTAGGGCAGTATTTTCAGAAGAGAAGAGCACTTGCACAAGGGCTCAGTACCACGGGAACAGGGTTTGGAGCTTTCCTAATGACTGCCTTACTGAAGTACCTCTGCACTGAATTTGGGTGGAGGAATGCCATGTTCATCCAGGGAGCCGTCTCCCTGAACCTTTGTGTCTGTGGAGCACTTATGAGACCACTCTCTCCCAAAGACCTCCGTGAAAAACATGTGGTGAGAAGTGAGAGCGAAGAAAATCGGGCAAAAGCTCTGTCCCATTCTACAGAGACTATAAAATCTAATGGAATCCTTGGTGAAGAACCAGAGAAAAAAGAAGAGGCAGCAAATGAAGAAGTGCTTGGCAGTGTGCAGCACATAGAAATTGGAGGTAAATCTGGAAGTGGAAGGAGCATGTACGGACTGCGCCTCTTTAAAACAGTGAGCCAGCTGACAGTCACAGTCAGGAAAGGCTTTGCACTCTGGTACTCCAGCTACTTTGGAGCTGCATCGCTGTTTACCAATAGAGTATTCGTGGCCTTTATAATCTGGGCTCTGTTTGCCTATAGCAGCTTTGTCATTCCCTTTATTCACCTCCCGGAAATAGTCAAGCAGTACAACTTATCTAGGCAGGACAACGTGTTTCCTTTGACATCCATCATAGCCATTGTTCATATTTTTGGTAAAGTGATCCTTGGAATCATCTCTGATCTCCCGTGCATCAGCACATGGAATGTCTTCCTCATGGCTAACTTTACCCTGGTCACCTGCATTCTTACTTTGCCACTAATGCAGACATATGTTGGCCTGGCTGTGGTTTGTGCTCTAATAGGATTTTCTAGTGGCTATTTTTCTTTAATGCCTGTTGTGACTGAAGATTTAGTTGGAACTAAACACCTTGCAAATGCCTATGGCATCATCATTTGTGCCAATGGGATATCTGCTTTGTTTGGACCACCCTTTGCAGGTAAAAAGTTCAAATTGCTAACCAACAGATGTTTGTGTAATGCCCGTGTGACTCTTTATATTATTAACCTTTCTTATGCTATGAGCATGTGTAGTTAACAAAATCACAGCTGCAGCAGAATGGACATAACATCGAGCTTTACATTGTGCAGGTGTACAGGTCACATCTGCTGGGTTCCAGCTCACTGCCCTCACATTGCAAATTGCAGTTCTTGGACATAACCCCAAATCTATTGCAACCTATCCTTATGATGTATGTTTCCTTAAAACAGTTAGTGCTTTGCCTTCCTTCAGCCAGAAATACCTACTTTGGGGACTGCACTGCTCATAACCTCTTTACTGCCATCCCCAGCAGAAGGGAGAAGCGTATGTATGCTGTCCCCAGAGTTACTTAGGTTTAAAGAGACATTCATTATAAATTTCCTCATAGAAAAAGGCGAGGGAGAACATAAGAGATATAGGTACTGATTGTCAGCACTAAATCAGATTCCAGCTCTCTTTTACAGAGGTGCTGCTGAGAAGAAAGCTGTGAGAAATTTTGGGAGTCATGGCCCTGATCAGCCAGGGGCAGCTCTAAGCTGAAGAGAAGCCAGCAGCAGCATGAGCAGCACAAGAAAGCGAGAGCCCTTTCCCTCCCCACCGCTGGGTGAGCGACACGAGTGAGAAGAAAGCTCCCTCAGTGCCCCTTGAAAGCAGCAGAGTTTTACTCTGCCGCATTCCCTCAGCAGTTCCCAGTCTGTGCTAAACCCTTCTCTGTATTTGGTCTTTGGTTACAAAGCACATTGGATGCAAGTGGCTGATGTAAAGAGAGCTTCTGATCCTGGGGGTACATCACAATGCAGCCAGAGTGGCGTGAGGGAGTATTGCTCATTTAGGTTCTCAAACCTTCCCGAAGTAATGAATAAGTAACTTTAATGAAGAAGTAACTTTAACGTGTTTTTGCAAAGGAATCAAGGCAGGAATGAGAGTCATTGCAGTATTGAGATTGTATCTCTTGAACAGTCCTCTATTGGTATGTGAGGCTTGGAGACAGCTATGGGGAATGTGTTTGCTTGCACAAGGCACAGCATTTGAACTGATCCATACTGGGCATTTTACAGAGGCCGTGATAGGGAGGAGAAGCTAATTGGTTTGGGACTACAAAATGTCGATTTTAAAATCAGACCTGTGATAACTCGTTTGAAAAATATTTTTTCCACAAAGCATCTGTGGATTTGACAGAAATGTCGTGAAAGAATTGTGAAGTAGTATTTTCTCATGAAATGTATTTTTTTGTCAAGCTTTGTAACAAACATATTTTGTCCTTATTTTCCAGGTTGGATTTATGACATCACACAAAAATACGACTTTTCTTTTTACATAGCTGGATTGCTATACATGGTGGGAATAATATTTTTACTTATACAACCTTGTATTCAAAAGAAACAGCCAAGAGAAAAATCTACAGAAGAAGCACAAGTATAGAACAAATTCCAGAAGTTTTTTTACAGAACGTTTTTTTTTTTCATATTTCTCTTGTGTGACAGTATGAAGATGTTTTTGTTATAGAACCAACCACATTTAGCTGCACTTACGTGAAAAGCAAATGTGCTCCATAATGCTTATAAATTACTGGAAATATGCTTTTAAAATTAGTTAAGATATTTTACTTTAGAACTACCAAATACAGTGATTAAAAGCACACTGCTAGTATTTTAATATTAGAACAATGCTAAGAACCCTTACCCTTGCTTCTCTTTTAAGTTTTCACCATTAACCATTGGTGAAAATCCATTGACTGCAGTGCAGTTACTCTGATTTACACTAGTCCTATGAGAGAATTTGGTCTGGACATGAATGATTTATAAAAGTCCTTTCTACTTTCTATTCAATCTAATGAAATATTAGTTACTGAATATAACAAAATGATTGTATTTCTTGCCTGGCTAGTCAAGTACTATTGAAATGCTACTAAAATAATTCTATTTATTCAGTGTACTAAAATTACTATTTCTGTGATGCAAATATGAAGAAAAGTTCTCATATATTTCTGAAGTGATTGAGTTGGACTCAATAGGTCCCTCCCAACCCAGTATATGCTGTGATTCTGCTTCAATGGTTTTAATTTTTTTTTTTTTTTAAAGTATCAACTGCATCTAAAGTAGCCATCCTCAATACATAGGCTGCATTTTAAATGCTGTGACACTTAATGCACCTGAAGTAAAAAACTCATAAATGCAGAACCAGGAAACATGTGGAAAATATAATTGGGACTGGAAAATGTTTCCATAAACAGTTTGAGTTCTCTGGGCCCTTTACCTAATTAGAGCTATTGTAGAATTTAATAACATTGCCACTGACTCCTTCCATGGGAATGAACTCTACTACAGCATACTAAATTTTGTTTTAATTTAATTTAATTGTTCACAAACTCTGTTACACCTGAGCAGTCGTGTTGCTGCTTGTGATGTACACCATGAACTGACTAAGATTCATCATGTTTGAGAAGTTTATTCACTAGAAAATTAGATACTGCAGAGCATGGGATAGCTAAAGAGCATTTAAAGTATTCAAATAAATTTTCTTAACATTAAGAATCTGGTAACCAATGCAGAAAGTGATGTTTGGTGGTACAGGACATATTTTTTTCAACTTTGAGAGGTGAATCTGATGTTAATTTTCCTATCAAATAAGAACCACTGTAAGTTTTCCTCCTCTTGGCTTTATGAAAGTTCTTTGCATGACAAATCATGTTCTCAGTTTAATATTGCTACGTGCTGCTGGAATTCCTTAAAAAGCAATTGAAACTATTCAATTATATTGAAGAACTATTGGGAAACAGTTCAGTACGCAACAATATCAATATCCTGATCTTTTTTATAGCTGTGAGGTTGGTTAACGAAAAGTTCTGAATGTGTATCTTCTATGTTGCAATCACCAGCTTCTTAGTCTTGCACTTCTACAACTGTTGGCAGAGATATACTTTAAAGTATTCCTTGAAGATCCCTGAAATGAGCCAAGTTAAAAAATAAAACCTTACTTTAAGAAACCCTGAATTACTTTAAGATTTACATCAGCGGAATCATATAGGGTAGTTATGTATGGCCTTTAAAACTCACATAAGACAACGGTGGCACTGAACTGCAACACACAGTGAGAACACACAGTCAGTAACTTCTTAAAATCAGCTTTTGTAATTGGAGAAAATGTGCACGTAAATTTTCACATCAGTTCTTTGTTATAGGTTAAATGTCTTCTTGGTGGGAATGCTGCTGATGGCTCATTTGAACTGAGCCATCTTTTACTGGTGAAATATATATTGTAGTGATGATTTCCCTCATTTGCCTTTTTTTTCTTTTTTTTGAAGATGTGTATCCTTCATACATAGATCTTCACTTTGTCTTTTGTCAAAGCAACTTTATTTGCATATTACAGTAATAAAAAATATGTAGTTCACTTGTGATATCCGCAATAGATCTTTCTATAGAAGTCCTTACAGGGCCATATCTTGGGAATAAACTTACATTGCCCAAAAATACACTTTCTGTTCATTTATTAAGTTAGTATAGTATTTTAGGCACATAATGAAGTTTGTATTTCTCATTGTCATAAAATGAAATAATCATAAAGAGCAAAGAATATATATGGAAGTGCTTCTTATACCTAAAGATCAACAATCACTGAATGTTTCCAGCATATTGGTATAAAAATGTAGAATGAAAAATCCTTAATCTAAACCAGCAAATATTTAACTATTAAAGTACTGGTTTATAAAGAAACAGAATTATACAAGAACACTGTATTCATAGTTTTTAATCAATTTATAAAATTCATGTTTAGCATTTGGCATGTTAAAAAATTGTAAACTTCTTACATTCTTCAAATATGAAACTATTATATCCAAATACTGAAATCACTGTTTTCAATACTTGGGTCCTAAATCTAGTCAATTGTAAATGATGTATTAATCAGCCACTATAAATGACAATGCCACAGCATCTGCTATGAGCCACGGAGTATGTGTAGCATAGATACAAAACAGAAAAATCAGAATGAAGAAATAAATACAAAGTAGCCACAATCTGTTGTATTGCAGTAACTGCTATAATGCTGATTAAAACACAATTTCAGGATACCCAACCTATTAAACACTGTAATATTTACGTGTTGCTCTTGGTAAGACAGGTAATATTTTGTTTTTCTTTCAGTCCTTAAAAGGTCTGTTTTCCCCACTACAGAAGAAAAGTCCCTGTGTCTGACCCAATAAACAGCCATGCATTGTAACAATTGCTTCACCTTTATTCAGTTATATAGTTTTCAGTTTATATAGTTTTTTGTTCTGAGCACGTTGCTTCTGCCTCCTTTGGAGCTGTAGCTCCATTTGTGTGTGTGAAGGTTCCCAGCCCACTTCCTGTGGGGGCTCTTTCGTGTCAGGTGTGGCTGTGTCATGCAAGCTCTCCCTAAGAGCTTCCCAGAGCACATTACTGTCACATAGCTACTTGTAAGAGAAAGCAGAAGCTTAAAATCATCATTTGGCTTACTCACTGCTGACTATTCTACTCTACAAAATGTGTTTAGACAGCACAGAGGCCTTGTATGAAGGTCATTTGCAGTGCAAGCTGCCCACGCATTTTGAAAGACGCAGTGGTAGTTAAAACTCACAGGAGATCAGCAGAAGTTTTGGCCAGGATTGCCAGTGCAAGATATCGCACGTTCTTCTGTGAAAAATCTGAGAAGCTATTTTTGGTACAATATCCAAGGCCTTTCTGCCACTGTAAAAAAAACAGCTGTAATGCCACGTACTTTCCTGGCGTGTAATTCATACAGCTGCTCTGAAATCAACCAAGCTGTGTAAGCTGATGCCAAAAAACCTGTCAGGACTTAGAAATCACATCAGAAATACAAATCTGTTTTCAAGGTAGGAAAAGAGGCCTGAGTTTGAACAGAAATACGATTTTAGAAAACCTTGAGATGTACTGTAAGGATTAAGCCTGTTTGTCAGGAGATGCTTCCCTCTTTCAGAATGACTCCCTAAACAGAATCAGGTAGAAATAAATTATGTAATTTTTTAAAAATTACATAATTTATTAGATGACAGAACCATTACAAAAAATGATGAAGATACTATGTGTCATATATTATCTCATTGTAAATTATTTACTCATTGTAAATTATACAAGAGCACCGAAACATTGATTTTTCCCTCAATTGTTCCACTTTTCTACAGGTGCAGTTGCAGAAGCCTAAGTGCAGCTGTACTCAATGACTCCAATGCAAGTGGTAACAGATACAGAAAAGCAAAACTGGTGTAACTTGTGTTGAACGGTGCAGATGCAGCTGGATACTTTGAACTGCTTCATTCACTGCCTATAGCAAAGCTGTCTCAGAGCACATGCTGTCCTGGTTGTTCTTGTGCAGGCATACACAACATCCTAGCACATTCTAGCAGAGCAAAAGCAGGGATTATTGGGGAAAAACTGCATATAAATGCTGAAGTGAAAATGTATGAACCTTTCAAAAGTTCTCTTTACATTTCTCCTCACTCTGCCTCTCACCAATCGGCTTTGCCCACGAAAAAATGACACCATGAAGTTAAAAACAATATAGACTCTAATTTTATTGCATATTTTTATTTCCCAACACAGTGCTCTATAAAAAAATACAGGAAGAAAAGCAAAGTTGATTATCCCGGCCATTCCCCGGCTCTGGGTTGTCCCGGCCATTCCCCGGCTCTGGGTTATCCCGGCCATTCCCCGGCTCTGGGTTGTCCCGGCCATTCCCCGGCTCTGGGTTATCCCAGCCATTCCCTGGCTCTGGGTTATCCCAGCCATTCTCTAGCTCTCTGTTATCCCGGCCATTCCCTGGCTCTGGGTTATCCCGGCCATTCCCCGGCTCTGGGTTATCCCGGCCATTCCCTGGCTCTGGGTTGTCCCGGCCATTCCCCGGCTCTGGGTTGTCCCGGCCATTCCCCGGCTCTGGGTTGTCCCGGCCATTCCCCGGCTCTGGGTTGTCCCGGCCATTCCCCGGCTCTGGGTTGTCCCGGCCATTCCCCGGCTCTGGGTTGTCCCGGCCATTCCCCGGCTCTGGGTTGTCCCGGCCATTCCCCGGCTCTGGGTTGTCCCGGCCATTCCCTAGCTCTGGGTTATCCCGGCCATTCCCTGGCTCTGGGTTATCCCGGCCATTCCCCGGCTCTGGGTTGTCCCGGCCATTCCCTGGGTCTGGGATATCCCGGCCATTCCCCGGCTCTGGGTTGTCCCGGCCATTCCCCGGCTCTGGGTTATCCCGGCCATTCCCCGGCTCTGGGTTGTCCCGGCCATTCCCCGGCTCTGGGTTGTCCCGGCCATTCCCCAGCTCTGGGTTATCCCGGCCATTCCCCGGCTCTGGGCTGTCCCGGCCATTCCCTGGCTCTGGGTTATCCCGGCCATTCCCCGGCTCTGGGTTGTCCCGGCCATTCCCCGGCTCTGGGTTGTCCCGGCCATTCCCCGGCTCTGGGTTGTCCCGGCCATTCCCCGGCTCTGGGTTGTCCCGGCCATTCCCCGGCTCTGGGTTATCCCGGCCGTTCCCCGGCTCTGGGCTGTCCCGGCCATTCCCCGGCTCTGGGTTATCCCGGCCATTCCCCGGCTCTGGGTTGTCCCGGCCATTCCCTGGCTCTGGGTTGTCCCGGCCATTCCCGGGCTCTGGGTTGTCCCGGCCATTCCCCGGCTCTGGGTTGTCCCGGCCATTCCCCGGCTCTGGGTTATCCCGGCCATTCCCCGGCTCTGGGTTATCCCGGCCATTCCCCGGCTCTGGGTTGTCCCGGCCATTCCCCGGCTCTGGGTTGTCCCGGCCATTCCCCGGCTCTGGGTTGTCCCGGCCATTCCCCGGCTCTGGGCTGTCCCGGCCATTCCCCGGCTCTGGGTTTTCCTGGCCATTCCCTGGCTCTGGGTTATCCCGGCCATTCCCGGGCTCTGGGTTATCCCGGCCATTCCCCGGCTCTGGGTTGTCCCGGCCATTCCCCGGCTCTGGGTTGTCCCGGCCATTCCCCGGCTCTGGGTTGTCCCGGCCATTCCCCGGCTCTGGGCTGTCCCGGCCATTCCCCGGCTCTGGGTTGTCCCGGCCATTCCCCGGCTCTGGGTTGTCCCGGCCATTCCCCGGCTCTGGGTTGTCCCGGCCATTCCCTGGCTCTGGGTTGTCCCGGCCATTCCCCGGCTCTGGGCTGTCCCGGCCATTCCCCGGCTCTGGGTTTTCCTGGCCATTCCCCGGCTCTGGGTTATCCCGGCCATTCCCCGGCTCTGGGTTATCCCGGCCATTCCCCGGCTCTGGGTTGTCCCGGCCATTCCCCGGCTCTGGGTTGTCCCGGCCATTCCCCGGCTCTGGGTTATCCCGGCCATTCCCCGGCTCTGGGTTATCCCGGCCATTCCCCGGCTCTGGGTTTTCCCGGCCATTCCCCGGCTCTGGGCTGTCCCGGCCATTCCCCGGCTCTGGGTTTTCCTGGCCATTCCCTGGCTCTGGGTTATCCCGGCCATTCCCCGGCTCTGGGTTATCCCGGCCATTCCCGGGCTCTGGGTTGTCCCGGCCATTCCCCGGCACTGGGCTGTCCCGGCCATTCCCCGGCTCTGGGTTATCCCGGCCATTCCCCGGCACTGGGCTGTCCCGGCCATTCCCCGGCTCTGGGTTATCCCGGCCATTCCCCGGCTCTGGGTTGTCCCGGCCATTCCCTGGCTCTGGGTTATCCCGGCCATTCCCGGGCTCTGGGTTGTCCCGGCCATTCCCCGGCACTGGGTTGTCCCGGCCATTCCCCGGCTCTGGGTTATCCCGGCCATTCCCCGGCTCTGGGTTGTCCCGGCCATTCCCCGGCTCTGGGTTATCCCGGCCATTCCCCGGCTCTGGGTTGTCCCGGCCATTCCCTCGCTGTCCCGAGGAGCGGTGACGGCGGCCCTGCCCCGGGGCGCCCTCTGGTGGCCGAAGCGCCCCGCAGCGCCCGGAATTTGACGGGCTCGTCCAAAACGCGGGACACGGATCCCGGGCGGGACCGGTGCCGGGACACAGCACAGAACAGCAGCTCGCTGGGAAAGTACCGGGAAAACAGACGGTGCTCACACGGGGTTGTCCACGTTAGGATTCCGGTTCATTGTTTCTTTTGACGTGGAGCTTCTTTTACAGGACGTTAGAACACGCACCTCGTGAACAATCCAAAATCCTCTGAAATGCACACTGAAAGCGTCTGGATCTCCCGGAGAGCGGGATTTATGCTCAGAACTCCAGTCAGAGAAATGCCGTGCTTGGGGTAACAAAGCAGATACCTGCTGAGGTCAGCCTACAAGGATGCACGCCACGGGATGGACACACAGAGTTCCCACACTCCACTTTCCGTTCCCGAGGGGAGAGACTGTTCTATTTCCTCTGAATCTGAACAAGCCACTCTATAATTCCACAGAGAGCAGCATTCCAACTTATGCATAAATTACTCTGGAAATAAAAACTCAAATTATTTGGGCGATTTTTAAATTCCCTAAATATACTGAAATATGCTGAAATGAGAGAAAGGGAGCATGGCTTTACTTGTTCTGACAGATTACTACATTATGCCAAAATCATATTTTTATTATTATGCAACTTAATTCTTTCTATGATTTCTTTAAAGTCCAAAATAACCAAGGCTTTTTGTGAAACTGATGAAAAGTTTACTGCCCTCCACAATACCTTATCCTACTCCACTCACACTCTTCAAATGACAGATGAATTCCAAATATACTGACAAATAATTTCCTGGTCTCTCTTCAATCTTTTAGTTATTTTTACTCCCTTATTCTCCATTCAGTTGTTCCCCTGTCACAATATCAACTGATTTATCTCTAAACTGAAATAAAGCCCAGAACTTCAGCAAGCTTATCTACTCCCATCTGACCTTCATCTCTAAATTAATGACACGCTCTATTTTCCCGTCTTACCATTTCCTCCTGTGCTTTCTTTGCCCTGTCCCCTTTTTCTTGTGCTTGCTTGAACTCACTCTCACTAAAGTATCTGTAATGCCTTGGTAGCCACACAACAGGAACAGCAGCACAGCCATGTCCTCTGGAAATGCCAGTCTGACACAGAACTTTTCTTGAAATCTTGTCCCACATAGCCTCAAAAAAATACAAACCCTGTGAGCAGTCTCTCATTCTGATTGGGATGTACTCTGCACCAGACATGTCCCACTCTCCATACTACAAGCTTAATCTGCCTCTCTGAAGTCTTTCAGAGCATTTCAGTTGTCACAGCAGAATCAAGAGAATTAAACTCGATTTTAACTCCCTCATCAGGTCTCACTGATGCTTATGATCTCATTAATTGCTCCACCCAGAAACTGATCGACTTCATCCTATGCCTCTACAGCCCCCTTGGGGATAAGAATAAAGATATTTTTCTCTTTAAAACATTTTGCTTCCTATTTTCCATAAGCTAAAATCTTTTTCTCTCCTATCTGAATTACTGCAGCAGCCGTTGCTCAGGCTCTGACAGGGATAGAAAATACAATTTTGAGGTATTCAGTCCCACAAAAATAAGCTTCCTACATGATAGCTCTGAACATTTCAGCTTTCCATGCCAATTTCCTGACCCTACACACACCAGGAAGCTGAAACAGTTGACCTCCCAGAGGCCTTTCCAATACGTCTTCTCTCTTTTGCACCAACAGATTGCCCCTCCTTCTCCTGCGGCTTCCAGGCTATCCTTCCAATCCCTTACCCCTCATTCGGCATGGAGAGGTTACCCTTAGCTTCAGTTGTCCAATAATGGCAACTTCTGTTATTCACTCTTTAAAGTTTCAATTCAACATGTAAATGCTATTTCCCATAATTTCCTGAGAGCTGGGAAGAGATTCTTAGCAAGGAAGCAAAAGACACCCCTTTCTCCTCCTGTGTTTCTAACAGTTCCTTGCTGCAAAGTCTACAAAAAAATCTATTCCCTTGTGCCCATGTCTTTTGTCAAAGACATAAAATGTAAGAAATTTTTGTTAGGTGATGAGTTCCATATAAGGGGATTCCAGGCTGTGGGTGAAGTTTCTAGACACTAAATAATACAAATCACAACACAAAGCAAAGGTTTCACATTTCCAATACTTAATCCTGG
Organism: Hirundo rustica; assembly: GCF_015227805.2. Lineage (NCBI taxonomy): Eukaryota > Metazoa > Chordata > Aves > Passeriformes > Hirundinidae > Hirundo > Hirundo rustica. The sequence continues at coordinate 10,873,907 of NC_053459.1, read as the reverse complement.
AAGTAGTGTGCAACAGCCAGCCATGGGTTGCAATGGAATTACCTGGATCACTGGGTTTATTATAAAACAAAAGCTTGCAGGATAAACACAGCCTTTCTAAGATCTGGTTTTTACTGCAGCCATTCAGTTTGATTCATTTATTGTCTCAAAAAAAGAGACAATCATTGTTTACTTGTTGTTTTAAGTAAAGCAGACAGATTGATGATCATGTTAAACCAATGAGATGAATCAAAGCCAACAGGCTGCTCAGCAAAGCTAACAATTTCAATTTGAATTTTTTGGGTTTTAAATTTTTACTGTTTCAAATCTGTGTGAAACTTGAGAAAGTCTGGCAATATCTTCAAGCTCCACAAAGGAAATGATGTACAGGAGCAACGGGACAGGAAGCCGTTCCAGGAAGTCATAGTTACCTCGGCACAGATTGAGGATGTTCCAGAACTCTGGCACCAAACACTACAGCAATCAGAACTTGGAAAAAATGAAACCAAATCCAAGAGACAACAAATCTGTAAAAGCCTGAAATTTCTTTCCAATAATCTCAAGTTATGCAGGTACATCTTTAAAAAAAAAACCAAAACAGCCAAACCAAAACCAACTCATCAAAAAGCTTATTTTTGCTTATTTTTTTTTTCATGTTTTTCTAGAGAAAATATTATTTAACATGAATGTTCAGATTAATTTTTGGATAAAATTTTCTACATACATATAGATTTTTATGTAAAGACTGTGCTATTTACTCAGAGGGAGGTTAGTAAAACAACTGAAAAAAGTACTTCAGTCATATGCTTTGGGGAAAATAATGATGGCTTTAACATCACAAGTCCCTGTAGTTCTGCTCCTTACCTTACATAGGTACAGTTAAACCAACATGAAATGGAAGGCAGTTCCCTTCTTCAGGGATGTGGCATTTTTGGACTCGTTCCTTTGTGATCCAGTACCACACCAAGTTGTCATTCTCTAAGTCTCCAATGTAGTTAGCAACTGCCTGTCCTGCAGTCAGCCAATTATTTCTGCTTCTGTGTCCAACTTGGAACTTGGCCTTTGGAGTTTACCACTGTTTTCTTCAGATCACTTATCTATTTTATCGAGTTTCTGTAATAAAATTACTGGTTCACTATAAAATACAATCCTGAATTAAATTTGCTACATTTTTAATGAACAATCAGTGCCACATTTTGAAGCTTCATGCCCTTTCCTAACAAAATGAATGCAGCCATCCAGATTTGTACAGGATTTTTTTTCCTTATTTTTCATGGAAGTTGAAACTATACCGACTATAGGCTTATTTTGATGCAGCAGTTTTCCTTCCAAAGTATTTTGTAAGATTAATTACAAAACTCAAGGTTATGCGAATATCTTTGAAAGAGTTTTGAAAATGACATGATATTATAAAACGTTCAGATTTTTTTCTTCTTCTCCCCCCCCCCCCCCTCCCCCCCCACCCCCCAGATATTCCTGAGATAACTATATAGAAGGAAGCTATCACTTTATCTTTCTTCATGTCTTTGGGTAGGTGGCCCAATATTCTGCAGCTCTCTTTTCCATGCTGTATCACACTGCAGAATCAGTTTGCTTTCAGTTCTCCTTTGCTTTTTTGCGTTCCAAGCATCTCAGTTTGATATAGTTGGTAATTTCCCTCAAATTCCTTATGCAAGTACAAAATGATCTACACAGCCATCTAAAAATGGTCAGGCTGATCTAATTCAAGCTGATATGAAAGAATGCTCCAAATCTTCTCATCCTGGGAATGATGAAGATAAATAATATTTTCACTGTACATCTACTTAATGTTGAATAATCAATCAGCCTACCATACAAATATATTAATTTTTCTTTATTAGAAATTATTTATTTCTAGAAATAATAGTGTGATCTGGTTTGGCTATTCTAAAATATATTTAGTATTTAATTTTTTTTATTAATGTATGTGAAGCTAAAATGAACTAATTGTGAAAATCTATTGAATTATAAGTTTTCTATGAAATTTTCATTCTGAGAGTGCTGGAGAATATTTGATGAATTTTACTAATTGTTCACTCATCCAGAAATACAAGTAGACCTCTCTTCTCTTGCTCAACGCTATCATCAATTAATTTTCCATCATTGCAAAGCCAAGTACAAAACTTTGCTCTATCCTTTTGGCTTCATGAAATTATGAAAAGAAATGTAATGGTACTTCATTTCACTGCCCAAAAAGAACAGAAAACATCTCAAAACAAACATGGATGTTTACAGCTGTATAGTAGTTCTCATAAATTTAGTAAAATGGTAAAGCTAATAGTTCCAACACCTTATGAAAAGAAGTTCTCTAAAAATCCCAATCACATGAAAAGATATAAAATCATAGGAATAAAAACCAGGAGATAATGACAGGAAATACCAACACTTAACAGGAAAACATTTTAGTGGCAGACGTGTACCAAATATTTAGCAGCAAACCATGGATCTGGTGAGAAGTATTTATCTGAACCCTCAGCTGGCAAATAAATCAATACAGATAACTAGAATATTATTCCAGTTATTTAAATTTATTCAATTATTCCAGTTTATTTAATATTATTCAATTACTCTTCTTCCAGTGTATATATATATTTGTGGAGAATTAATAGAAAAATAATAGTGTGTGAATACTTAGGAGCAGCAAAGCTCTTAACAGGAGGTGAGGAGGTGTAAAAACATCTGATTGTGTGGAACAGCAAGAACTATGGACAGAAATAATCTCAGTATGACAATACAACTCACAAACATAGTAATTTATACTTGTAGTACTTCTATTTATGTTAGCATTTTTCTGAAAAGAACATTTCTATTTTATATTACAATTTTAATAAAAAAATAGAGGGGAACCCCCCAATTTTAGGGATACTTTTAGAAGGAGGAAGAAATGACTACATTTTAGAAAAGAATGGCAACTGTGGCTTTCAATACTTCCTATAGGGCAGGAAACCTCTGAACCACCAGTAAGACTTTTCAAGAAAAAGCAAGCAGACCTTATTTATAATCTACTGAATTATTTGTATCCTACTAAAACCACAGAATAACAGCAGAAAACTGCTTGCAAACAATAATTTAACTATCTAAATCATTGCACACATGTAACATAAAACAGATGTTTCATTGTGACATCATATTAATATCAAATGCTGCAGGAAATCCTTACACTACAAGCAATGAGTAAAAACCAAACAGCTAGAATCCTTTTCACCAGCATATAGTCACATCTCAAATCTACTTTTATAAGGTAAATAAAAAAGTGAGGTCAACAAAAAAGTATAGAAGATTACTTTTTGGAGAGCTCAAATTTATGAAAAATTATGAACAATTTTGCCATGAATTAAAATGTGGTGCAACTTTTTGCTTCAACTAATGGAGCAATTAGGAACATCTGCAAAACCCCAGCATATTTAAAGACTCTCTGAGCCTGAGCCAAGTTCAACAGGCAGTCCATTTTCTGTTGGTTCAGGACATATTCATTCCCCTCTAATCAAAACATGCACTAATAACTGGAGTTAAAGATTGGTTTTGTCATGGACTGTGAGTGCTGATTGAAACTTTTTCTGTGGTTTGTGCATATATCCAGTCCCCTGAGCTCAGAATGTGCAGCCTTTCCATCCATAGAACACTAACAGGGCTTACTTGCAGCCCTACCCAACGGCCTAAGGTGGTGTTTTTATTTCTATCAAGTTCACTTGAAATTGATCAGTTGCAAAAGTTATAACAGGGAACCAGAAGCACAAACATAAACCCCACAAACCTAAACATAGAAGTGCAGGTCACAGGAACTCAGCAGGCCTAAAAATCTCTCATTTCTGCTGTAGGAAGTGTTAAATATTAATAAGCAAAGCATAGAGAATGTGTTGGTCTTATCTGAGACTCTGACTGAAGATACACTCAAGTTTATTCTTCGGAGATAAATAGTTGTACCCTCCCCCTACCACCATATCTCTTTCCCAAGATTCATATACTTCTTGGGAAAGCAGATCTCCTCTGCCTTGGTGTAAATAATCATGGAATCACAGAATCACCAAGGCTGGATGAGACCTTCAAGATCATCCAGTCCAACCATCAACCCAGCACCACCATAATCATTCCTAAATCATTCTCCAAGTGTCACATCCAGACACCTCTTGAACACTTCCAGAGACAGTGAATTCATAACCTTCCTGGAGAACTTACTCAAATAAGATGATGATTCAATAAGATGATGTCTACCAAAGCTGTAGATGAGAAAAACAAAACTTCATTTGAAAATTGCACTTTTCAAGTTCATAAAAACAGGATAATTATGAAGTCACATCTGTAAATATTAATGTCTGTACAGAATCAGAATATAAAAGCAGTTTATTTAAAAAATCATGATCTCACCAATCCAAGGTGTTTTTGCGCTATCAGGTCTCGGGCTGACAGAACAGTTCTCAAAAGAGACTGCAGTTGCAGTTATGAACTTCTCAGTTTCCAAAGTAGGCCATAGCTCACATCATCTGTCACCAGCAGTTATTGAATTAAGGTGTCTTTGGCTTAGTATTTTCAGAAGGCTGTTTCCTCTGTGAACCATGATCAGCCATATCTTGTGACATGACACCCCTTAACTGAAACCAATACTGGGAATGAAAATCATAAGATGCAGAGCAGTAACTACCTGGGACACATAGTTCCAGGGAACTTTGGGAAAATACATTATTATTTCAGATGTTCTCAGTGGCCAGTCCCTCTTCTGAGGTTAATTTAGTGGTGTCCCCACTGCCTTTTCCTGGCTGTCTGCTCCTGACGTAATTTTGCACTTGTATGGTCCCAATCACCTGTTGCATTAGCAGTTGATTGTGTCAGATTAGATTGGGAATTCAAATCTGGGTGGCTCATAACATGGCCATAGAAAAAAAAATGTGCTGGCACAGAGCATTATGAGTCATCAGCCATAAGAATGTTGCTTTCTGGCCTGTATTTGTTACTAAAATCTCTGTCATTGTCTTATAATGAATTTATCAATGTTGCTGGGCTTTTTTGTATATTTAGGTTTACTGTCACATCTTTTTGGTTTTCCCATTATTCATACATTAATTTATCTTAATTAATTAATAGGAAAAAGTATGTTAGCCAAAGCAATCCCATCTTTCATGAAATTTATTGCAGATAAATATTGCTAGATGATTCCATTATATGCCACCCAACATTTGTAATTATTATTATCCTCCTGGGATGATATAATTTCTCTAGGTCTTAAACGATGAAATTCATTCCTAAGGGAAAATTTCCACCACCTGAAAATTACCTACAACTGTGCAAGAAAAAAAAGAAAAAAGGCAGAAGAAATTAATATCAAGTACCATGAGATAAATATATTACCAGATTCAGGGTATGGATTATGTAAATTTTACTACAGTCCCAAAAGAAAGTTTTCCTAAAAGATCAGACCCCAGCTACATTACCAGGGGCTTCAAGGGACAATAAACATCCCATAATGCACCTGCAACAAGTGTAAAATGTTTTAACAACTCCTACATGCAAATTGTTCATAGAAATAAACACACCCTTAAAGATATCTCAGCTGGCAAGACTATAAAGATTCTGGTTTTATTTTTCATTTATTCATAGAATCACAATGTATCAGGTGTTAAATTATGTGGTTAAGAAGAAATACCCATCCAATTGCTCAGGAGGTTGGATGGGTATTCAAAAGTGGCGGCTTAGAAGTGAAACTGGGATTTCAACATCTGTAAAAATCAAAACTAATAGGACACTTCGAAGCTCAGCACTTAAGACTGTCTGAAAACTGACAAAAGCTCTCCAGAAATATATGTTCAACTCATTTTCAGAGACAGAAAAAGAAAATCTGCATTACAAAGCATGCAACTGAGACAAAAAAATGAACATGAATAGTAAACTAGATAGCTCTAGAGTACAAGTGGACCTAACCACCACTAATTTTCCCCGAGTTCTCTTAAAACATTACATATGTGCTTGAACAGTGTGTTGGCTTTTAATTTTGGCTTTCTTTTTGCTCCTGTCACAGCTGGGCCTACACAAGAGGAAAGTTATCATCATTCACGCAAGTTGCTCATAAAGATCATGCTCCAAGCCACAAGTAAAATTCACTTGCTGTTGTAGACAAGGTTAAAAACCCCATATATTCCAGTGTTACTAAAATTAATCTGGTTTATTTCCTTCCATTTAATTGAGAAAAGTCAGGACTTTACACTGTCATGTATATAGGTGGGTTCCTGACATGAATGATAAAACTGACAAGTGAGAATAGTAGTGAGGTGAACATTTATAAACATACTCACATACATGTGTATATATATAAAAAAACACATGCTCCATAGATCTTTATTTTTCTACTGGCATGGCAAAAAGGAAAATAAAAAGCAAGCCTTGAGTTAAGAGTCAATACTTCCATTTACTGACTAAAAAACACAGAGTTACTTTTACTAATCTTAGATCTGACAACAGTGGTTTACATCTCTCAACATCAAATTTAACTTTAGATATCTCTGGTATTTCAGTGCTAAAATGTAGGTTTTAAAGTTGAGCATTAAGTATTTGTAGCTCCAAATGAGTTGCATTCAGTTTAATCACTAATTTTCAAATTAAAGCTCAGATTCCAGACTATCTACTAAGACAGGCCTATACCAATCATTTCCATGATTTTCAAGTTTTTTTTTTATCCTGTTGATATCTCACATACAGCAACAGTAAATAAGTTTGAATAAATGCTTAACATCTTTATCTGAATATCAAATATAGCCAGGTAAAATCTATCATTTTGATCATCATTGTGGCTACTATATATTGATATGGGGTAATCATAATGGCTAAATCACATATCTGGTTGCATACATATAAAATAGCTTTGATTATCACTCAGAGATAGCAGCAGTACTCTATAAAACAACCTTATTGTGTAAATAAAAGGAAAAAGTCCTACTCAGTTATGTAAATAATTTTTTTTTTTTTTTACAATACACAATCTCTAGTCTTTGCACTGAAACAGTTGCATCTTTGAAGGCAAAAAAGCCCATATTAATCCAAAACTGCATTCTAGAATTTAATATATGAAAACTAAATGATACCACTGAAACATTTGATACAGTGGAATTAACATTTCTGTGATGTACATGCACAATATAGACTACCATGTTGTTAAAATAACATTTCATACACGAGCGGTAATGAGGATTCAACGCAAAAGGGGTTATAAAGCCCTTGTCATTCTGTTTCAGAGATGATGTTACTGCCTGGGAAGGCTTTTTAGAACTTGAATGTTTGCAGCCCAGCACAGGGTAATAAGACAGTGAATGCTGTACCGTACTTCCTAAAGCTCTTTTTATCTCTAGCAGTGTAAGGAGAAGCAGAACACAAGGCGACTTCCATTCTTATTTGTGGAAAACATGAGGTGAGAATAAGGTCAAAACAAAACTGATACACAAATAGAGGAAAAAAAAGACATCTCTAACGTGTTCCACAGCTTGCATACCCTTCAACATGGACCACAAGAATACAGTCTATATGAGAAAGCCCCCATTGTTAAAGGAGAAAAGAAACATGGTTAATAGGCTTTCTCCTGGCCTTTTCATGTTACTGTTGGAAGTGACATTTCTTAAGAAAACAAACCCATTTCTCAACATGAAAATGCCAAGTGTAACTGAAAAAGAAAACAGCTACCTGCCCCCACTACTGCCTACCACTTACCAAAACTGATTAATAACTGTGGCTTTTAAACTTTTGAACTTGCATACCTAACAATGTTCTACAGATTAAATCTATGAGTCTATACAAAAAATTAACTATACACAATTTTCGAAGTCTGATTCTTAAAAAAAGCAGAGCTGTGTTGCACCACAGTTTACAGTATGTTGGGATCTGTTACAAAATACATGAATCAATACTTTTCAGTCTGGGATATACAGTACAACAAAACAAAATGCATACAGGTAGCAGATACTCAAAGTCTACATGGCTGTAAGCAAGACAAACTTTTCACAGTAAGTATTCTATATACTTTTTGTTTATTATTTTGTGTGTATGAGTGAATTTATCTATAATGTAAGCTTAAATATATGTGAGTGCCCAAGAACACATTTATTCCAATCACTAGAGTGGGCATATGTGTGTTTAGACTCCTGAAAAAGTTTTTATCTTTACAGAATCTAACAAACTTTTAAAAGGAATATAAGTCAGTACTCTGCAAATGAAATACCCTTGTCCATTACAGTAGATGTTTTAGTATGTTTTAATATGGGTATAAAATTTTACTTTTTTGCAGTATTGTTGTACAATTCCAAATGATTGTTGCATAAATTCCAAGGCATTTTAATAGGAATTTCAAAAAACCTACAGAAATACATCCATAACATCACCTCCTCTTAATTGCTGTACCAGGAAGCACACTGCCATAGAACTCTGCCAAAATGGAAAGATCAGGCCAACATGCAGAGGAAAAGTAAAGTATTCAAGTAATTTTATTGAACACCACTAGGATTTTTTAAACATTATTCTTTAATTTACAGTGGAACAAACTGTCAATAGCACCACTCCATTAAAACACTTCTTTATGTACAAACACCCAGGACAAATTGCAGTTACCTTGGTAATTTGTTAGCATGTGGTTATTTCAAATAAAAATATTGCATAGAGTTTATAATACTATACTATTTGCATAGATTAAAAGATGAAGAATGGAAAGTGTTATGAGTGCATCCTGGTTACCATGGACACATTCCATTCTCAATGTTACTTGGAGGTGCAAGTGGTAAAAGAATTCACTACCACATTGCTTATTCCATTGGCATTTTCTTCATTAAAAAGCAGAGACAAGGAAAGGACGAGCAAACCCAAATCTAAACAGCAGCAACCAAACAAGGCTTCAGATAAAAAGTCATTGCATTTTTTGAACAAATAAAACAACTAAAATACTTAAGTGAAAATTAGCAAAAAAGAAACAATTCAGGAAGTATCTATTGTCAAAATGAACTGTAGATTATCAGAAGCATGGAACTCTTCACATTGTATGAGAAAATAATTGGCATTTGTCATACAGTGAGCCAGCTTTTAAGGATGTGGCTCTCTTTAATCTCATTCGGGAGCTATAAAAGTAAAGACAAGTCTCACACGTCAGACTCATACCGTATAATAAGAAACCTCTGGGGGATGCTGAGACAGTGTGAATTGTGAAACCCTGTACAAAGGCAAATATGAGAAACTTTCTCATTCCCCAGTACACAATTTTACAATTTCAAACTTCTTCAGATTCAGCTTTTTGCTTTGCTTAAAACTAGTAACACAAAATATAATTTTTCAGATTACAGGCTATATGGAGGGTAATTTTCCCCTTTAATTATTCTCCTTTAAATAGTTAAACATCCATTGGAGAAGGAAGGTGACTACAGAATCCAGAAAATAATGTTGTTGAGATTCAGGAGATCTAGATTCAAACATTTTCCTCTGTCCCAGGTGAATGGCCTAAATTCCCAGTCTTTGTTTTCAGTCTTGGATTTGTTCCTACAGTCCAAGATCTCATTCCACTGCACAGTGAAGGAGCCATTGTGTCTTCTACAGAGAAAAAGTCACATTCTCAGTTAGTCTTAGAGACTTTATCTGTATTATATCCCTTTTCCCAGACTATTTTATCCTGTATTATATTACTTCTCCATAGCATTTTTAAAAGAAAAACAATCTGTGCTTTTGGTTGCGTTTTGTAGATTGGAGAAGACCATAAGAACTGGATTTCAAAATTAGAATATTCAAATGCTTCTGTCACTTATTTTATAATTTTATTTTATTTTCTCTTACACAGCATTGCATTTTTACTACAATTTCAAATAGATCTATTGGTTTTAAAACAGTTAGTTTCCACGTATTTTGGTTAAGATATTGCCCACTTCACCCTCACTTAAATATTTACAAAATAAAAGTGGAGTAAATGTCAGCATTACTGAAATATCTTAAAGGAGATAACTATAAATTAGATATTTCTAAATTTTTTCTTATGAAAAGGCACCCTCTTGTCATAATTTTTTCTACTCTAACATTGTTCCATCGAACTGAGAAGCTGCTACCGTAGCAGAGGGTTTTTTTACTTTATAGTGAAGTTTTTCACACAGTTGCATTACATCTGCACTGCAGCTTCAACTGCATAAGAAATAAAGGAAAATTTGAGTTGGACAGCAGAAATCTTTAGGCTTAGACAAAGCTATGCTCATTCTGCAAGTGAATGAAGTTGAGGCTTCTAGGTCACTTTAAAAAATGCAGAATAGGTAACTTAAAATTTTACTCAATTTTCACCAAGAAGAGGCAACCGTGTCTTGTGTCTAAACTACGGAAGCAGCCAGCACTAACACTGGACAGGTATTTGCAAAAGAACTAAAACAAAATGTTTCATAACTTCACAAAGAGTGGAATCAGGATATCCTTAGACATGGACACGCACCCAACTCAAGCCAATGCTGTTTTGATCCCTGTGGGATAAGCTGCTCTGGAACGATAACACACACAGGCAATTGTTTCATGCGAGGCTACAATGGCATATTGTGATTAACTTAAAAGCAAGAATGCAGATCTTATGGAACTGAAGAATCTGTTAAGTCTTCTTTTTTTCCTTCCTGCTTCCAAAACCAGTTAGACTCTTGGTAATGACAATATATGACTGGCCAAAGCAGATTATTTTGAGAGTCCTGATTTGGTTAATATGCAAGAATGGGAACACTAGCAAATACAGCCTGGAAAAAGGGACTATACTGTTTTCAGGACTGGTGCTGGTACGTAGCTCAAAATTACTGGCAGGGATTGACCCGAAAAACAAAGTAAAACAGACTATCAAGAGGTTGCAGTTAATGACAACCAAATTTATTTGGGTTTCTTAGAAGTCTTTGAAGGACAACTTCTTAGAAGTAAACACAAAAAAATGAAACACATCTGGGTGCAATAGTGCAAGTGTCCACCTGGTTCCATTCCACATTTCAGGGATGAGCAATATGAAATCAAATACATACTAGTTGTTGCCTGTTATGTCTGTGAAATTGGATGCTTTTTGTTCTTTTGGCAATTTATTGACTTTCTTCTCAAATTTAAGGTAGGGCTTACAAGGTCCCTGCTTTATTTCACAACTGATACCAAACCTTAACATCTGCATTTGCTATAGTATCGGAAATTATACAAATTACTATTTTGCCTACACTGATAGGATTACATCTCTACAAGATAATAGTTTCCTTCTGATATGCACGCAAGAGAAAAGTAGGTTTATTTGGCATTTACTCGACATAGTCCATTTTTCAGTATTTCTACAAGATGTCCACTTCATATATGCCAGAGTCTAAAGTGTAAAACCTAATACCCAGCTGTGCTAGAGTACCTGTTCTACAAGAAAAACCCATACACATTATTGAGTTGAAATTTTGGACAACAGTGTACTTGAAAGTTTGTACAGATTCTTCTCAGGACCACATTAGTCATCATGGAAACCCACATACTTCCCTTCCCTATGTCTGCTTTGGTTTTGGAGAAAAAGAACTCTTACTATTAATAGCAAGGAAAGCTAAAACAATTTAGTTAGCAAACAAAAATATAACAGTGACTCTTTACAGAGGTAAAGACAATGACACATGGAAAAAAGATAACTTCCTGGTATGAAAGCAAAATGTTCTGAGCAGTGCTTTTAACAAATATTTCAAGTGCATGAAGAGAAATTCCAAAATTTCACATGTAGCAACCATGAAGCTGATAATTTCTCCCTCACTTCACTTACACTTGGAAACATCAACCCACTTAAACCAAGGGATTAGCTTTGCGTGTGTGTGCCTGACTACCAAAGGCTCCCACTTAAAGTATCTGAAAAACGTTCCACTAAAATACAGGAGGAAGACAGAATAAAAAAGCTTGGAAATAATAATTGTCTTTTCCTTTGGGGAATGCAGTAGTTATATTTGAGCACAAAATCTATTCTCTTGCCATGGTCTCTTCCCTTTCTCTCAGTTACATACCTGGTTTATTCCTATTTTAGTATCTTTCTTCCTTGGTTTTCCCAGAGCATGTGGGTGGGAGAGACAATAAATAAAAAGCAAAGAAAGTAAGAAAAAAGAAAGTAGGTAAAGCTGTTTATCACAGCTGCTTACAGCACAGGTGCTTTGGAAGCTAAGGTCTACCTCTGTACAGCCTCGTGCACACAGATCAGAGAAACAATACAAGAGCAAGAGAATGCAGAAGGGAGGGGATGTGCTGAAGGAAGAGCAAAACTATCAGAGGAAATAAAATATTACTCTAGAGGATCAGAGTCTTCAATTATGAGCATGATACTTGCCATTTATTAATGTGATTAAACAGGCAGACCTAGATCAGACCGCCACAAAGAGATTATTCCGCTACTTAACAGAACAAAGCATGCAAGCGAAGTGCAAGACATAACATTCCTTTCCAGATGGATAAGACACTGACAGGTTTAATTTAAAACTATTTCTTTTAGTTTTGTCCTCCTTAATTCAGTTTCAAGGTCTCCCTGTTACAATTTCAGGTCTAGTCAATGCTTTTTTTTTTTTTTGTAATTTGCGTTTGTTTCCTCTTTATTAGAGTAAAAAACTCCAAACAACAGAACAGAGAAGTCAGACTTCTGATATCTGTATAAAATGTCCTGAAGTATGGCAGTGTTACAGTGCAAAGTAATTTATAGAGAATCTGCACCTCTTTTAGCAGGGTCTGTACTGTATAACTGGCAATCTTTTTTATTACATTTGAAGTCTTAGTTAAAGCATCCCACTGCTCCCTTCTTGGATATTTCTTATCTTCCTGATTTGCATATATCTGCCACCAGTTTAATATCTGCTGAAAATTGTTTTCCTATATTCTTACATGGGTAGCTCACTTTCAGCACTGACATCTCCTACTCTAAATTTTGAGGAACATCTATTGCACTGGCCCCTAAAATCTCATCACATTTTTTGAGAATAAACTAATACTATCAGTGTGCTTTTCAAAGTTCCCTTGCTGTCTGTTTACAGCTTTAATTCCACCTCAAATCAGAAGACAGGAACACAAAAGAATCTATCACATGATGCAGGCATTCCCATATACTTGACTCCTACGCATGCCTCATTTTCAGAAAAAGCTGTGTTCACAAATGTGCCCTTTCTCTCCATAGGTTATCAGCCCAGTACTATAGGTAGCATGCATGTGCTACCTGTTGGTTGATTTTTTTCATGTTTCTTCAGACACTCAGATTTTTTCAATCCAATTTTAATTACTCATTTTACATGAAACTTAACATTTGTTACCTTTAGGTTTCAGTCTCATTGTAAACTGCACAGGAGGAAACAACTGTACAACTCAGCTGCAGCACCAAGTTAGCAAGAGCTGAAATCTCTCATTATCATTTGTCATGGTAATTTGATGTGCACATATATTAAAACATACATTGCATTTTCTGTCACAAGTATCTGCTTGCTTTTCTGATGCTTTCCAGCCACACAGCTTCTCTTGCCTGCAATCCCCATCTGCTGTCATTCCTTTCACTCTATTGTTCACTATCATCCTATTATGTTATTTAGAGCTCTGGCTTCAGTCTCCCAGGCTTCGGCTTCTACAGTATTATTTTAAGTTTTTCAACAAATTATTTCTATCATTTTACTGTGCACTAGTGTTCATTCTTCTAGTTCCCACCCTTCTCCAGATAATTTGCGTAATTCAGGTTTCAGCCAACAAATTACGTTTACACCGGTTGTACCCAGTGCACAGTTTTAATCTAATTTCACTAAGTTCACCTAAAAGCTGCAGGCACTTTTACTTTGGTTTTATTTAACCGTTTAACACAAACTTATTTAGTTTACACCAAATCAAAATCAAGCAAATCTTTAGAATAAAAATCCATAGAGCAGTTCAGACCAACAAATTTGTTTAAAAATAATTTTTAGGTTGTACAGGTGCATCTTTACATAAGAGCTTTCATAGTTTTCTCACTCTAAGATAAAAATTCTGAACCTTTTATAGCTTTGCCATCTACACTTCTTGCCTTCTTCTTTCCCTTGAACACTTTTCTGAGTGCATTTAATTACTTCTGATAAATGAAAAAAAGTATAAATATATGGTATGCCTAGTCAAGTAAACATATCTGACATTTCTTCATCAAGAATGCTAGCTACTGTGTATATGGCAAATGAAATAATGTAAACTGCTCTTGGTTAATAAAGTGACAGGAAAAAAGGAAATAATTATTTTTCTAACTTGAAGCAGGAAAAAGGAAAATAAGACAACAGGAAAGAACACAAACTCACCCTTGGTAACACGAAAGTAGAATTACTCCTGGACAGAGAACAAGATTGGAAAGGATCTACTACCTAAGTAAGGCAAGTGAAAAATATAACTAAATCTTTCTTTGTTCTTTTGGCAATTAGGAACATGTGAATATGGTTACAGCAAGAAATGTTTACATTATTAAGCAGAAAGTAGTTGTGATTGATTACCTTGATTGATTACCTTATTATACCTTCATGACCTGAAAATCATCCTTGTCAGGTAGGACTAAATCAAGTATGATACTTTTAAAGAAATATTAATTAAAACAAATATTAACCACACGGAAAACTTAAAATGGGAGCTTAAACATTGCAATTCTGTGAGATCCTGCTGTCTGTATATTAAAGATTTGTTGTAAGTTGACAAAACCCAGGTGAGACAAGTAAAAAAATACATCCCTAGGCTACCAGTGATATAGTAAAACCAGATTAATAGTGAATTAACTAAGATTACTTTGTGATCTTTAATATACCTTAATAGAAACTGATATGAGAATATTCCAGTGCATTTTCAAATAACAGCTCAACCACTACTTAAAAAGAATTTTATAAGCCCATACAACAGCACTGCATTATCATAGGCTCACTAAGGACTCAACTTCACAAGTTATAATCACTCCATATCAGTTATATATCTAATTTCAAATCAATAAATGAATGTTTCACAGGGTTAAGCATTTGGTAATGTATGTGGGGAAAAAAGCCAAAACAACCATCCTCAAAAAAAGAGAACTGAGTCTTCTGGGAAGGTAAAACCCCACCACTTACATTGCTGTATGTAATGCCTTCTGTGGAGAAATCTTACACCACTAATAATGAAAGTCCTGAAATTCCAGCATTGACAGTGCAACACATCACAAATCGCATTTTAGTTGTTAAAAGCCCAAATTTTCCTACGTCAGTTCTTGTGATGTATTACATCTTCAGTATTGCATCACGACCAAAGGATTCCCAAATCTTCCCCAAAACCTTATGGTTAAGATCTAGCAACTGCATACACCCAGGGGTGGCACATGATGGAAGAAGTGAGAGGTACCATCAGCCATGCAAAATGTAATGTGTCACAACACTGCTAAACCAACTTATTTCAGCTTTGGACAGAAACACCTGGACAAGGATATTCATGTGTTTCCAGTGCAGCATTATTTCCCCAAAGAGACTATTTCCATTTTCCAACCAGTTCTACTGTTTACTTTGATGTCTGAATTAGAGACAGCAAAAAGGCAAAGGCAATTTCCCTATACATTTTAGGTTTAACAAACATTCTCTTGATAATAACTACTTAATACTCTGTGAAACCATTACCATGAAAATGTTTGATTCTTTTGGAAATATACTTTTTCAGCATAGCAGAGCATTTCCTGAGCTGGGACAAAATGGATGCCTTCTCCTGGTCTCAACAAACTATACTTGAAATATTTCTAATTTATGACAACAACAAGGAGTTCTTATTTCATGCAGTTGATGTCCTCCATACAAATAGCTCATAATAAAAATATAATTTTTTAAACTCCCTCTTGAGAAATTTCTGTACTCTTTTTGTTTGCTAAGAACACAAATCTGTGAAGAGTCAAAGAAGAGACTTGGATAGAATCTGGCTAGGTAGTAACTGGTATGGCCTCCCTCAGGTTTCAAATGTAAATAAAATAGTATAATTTTGAAAAAGGTTCATCTCCCACAGATCTTTACTTAAAATAAGACTTACCTTTCCAAAAATTGTTTTGTGTAACACGAAATTAATTTCAGCTCAATTACTATTAGAACATCTGTTACATTCCCCCCCCAGCCCATCCATCTGGCTTAAGCACTTCAAATGGCATCTGCTGTCAATCAAAGAGGTTACATATCAAATGTCATCATAAAGACTTAAAAACAAGCCCAATATCTAACAGTTACTGTCTAATACCTTTTTTCCAAATGGAGGAACTGTCTTTGCAGGTTTAATAAATCATGAAGGTTCTCACAACTGAAAATCAGCCAGCTCTCCATGACAGGGATCATTTATTAATGTCTCCTAAAATGGAAATTTTATTGAAAATTATAAGTTGTTGGGGTGTTTTATTTTGTTTAATTTTTGTTTCGGTTATGTTGTTGGTGGTGTGTTGTTGGTTTCTCGTTTGCTTGGGCTTTTGTAGCGTAGGATTTACACAGATCAGTTACAGATTGGGTTGTTTATTGAAAAAGGAATTTTTTAAGAAAAAAGGTTCTTAAAGAGTTAAGTGCTGTAATTTTTGCTTGCAACTAAAAAAGCCAGAAAAAACCCTGTATTTCTTAAATTGAAACAACTAATTATAGGATTTTTTAAAGCAAATATTGTTGTACTCAGTATCCAAAACCATGTGCTGTGCTCAGAATGTATTGATTTAATCAGAAACTGATTGAAGATGTAGAGGCGAACGCTAAACAATAGAAGCAATGAGGGGTAAAGAACAAGAACATTCATGAGACCTGTTTGCCCAGTTACTTACACTGTTTGCTCAATCTACATGTCCTGTGTATATCGTTTAGAGAACACAGTTGCTGATCTCTGGCCAAACATACAATTCTGCAATATGACAGAGTTGCATATTCGACAGAGTTCAGTTATCCTGGCTGTTACACGAGCAGATCGTGTGTGGAATACTGCACAGAAGCACAGCAGCTTTGTGAATGTACCATGCTGGTCTTTTGTGGGTAAGTAGCTGAACATTTTACTAACATGACAAAATCTTCTGATTAGTGTAGCATTCATTAAATGGTGACAGATGCTAGTATTAATTACATGTTGAGCGGATCATTTTCCCATTACATTTCTTTTGTTATCAGCCTCATCATTCCAGTTATCAGCCCGCCCTATAAGCAGATTAAGCACCAGACTTCTTTTTTGAGGGGGGGTTGTGTGTCTATATTCCTTATTCCACCAAAATGAGTGACTGATCTTTCCTACACTACCCCACCATCTGGATTCCTCTTGCACTTTTCAAAACCTGTACTTATCATCTGCTAGACAAATTATAAGAAATGTTATTTTGAAAGGTTATTTGTGTGGGTCTCTCAAGTCATCTTATATTTAATGTTGGAAGCCATAGGATTAATTGCTTGCCTTGTGGAGAACATCTATTGTTTTTTGTGATAAACCTTGTCAAATTATAACTGGCATATCAAATATTAATTTGGCATTTCAAGACTGAAAAACATGTACAGAGAAAGGTATATGTGAAACAAGTTGCCATCCCTCATGTCAGTCTTGAACAAAAAGATTCCCATTCTATGCAATAGTACACGCACTCAAACCAAACGAAAACTATTCACCATTCCCATGAATACTAGCAGGATTCCTAGAACATATTTGATGGCCAAGAATGATTTTTTATTTATCATGTTTATTTTGTACACCAACTTCTCCTTCATAACAGCTCAGAGCAGTCTTGGAGAAGAAAAAAAAGAAAAAAAAAAAAGGAAAAAAAATTTGAAAAGTACAAATGGCACAAGTCATTCATTCGGAAATAATTTCTGCCATAAACCAAAAGGTTATAAATTGAAAGTTGACAGAGGAGAAAGACATTGGAATAATAACTAATCAAAGGATGATCAAGAGCCATTAACGTGATTTTGGTAGAGAAAGTTAAATACAGTCCAAAAATTTAAATCATCCAGGATTTTCCAGAAGACATGGGGAAGTAACAATGCTTTTGCAAAAAGGAAACAAAACAAACCCTATCCAGAGTGTGTATTTATTAAACATACACAATACATCATACATATATATAGCATTGTTACCTACACACAAGATATATGTACATACACAAAATAAATGCAAATTAATCTGCATAACTGCACTTTTAACCATCAGAGATGTGATGATCTGGAGCAGTAGTTCTGTGTGAAGCAGCAGAGGAAGAAAAGCTTCGCTACCTTTTAAACACATCAAATCCCATTTATGCTATGAAGATCTATTATGTAGCTGGATGAAACAGCAGGCACTGGGACTGGATGACCTGAAGTTGTCTCTTTCAGTCTTATATTTCTGCAGTGGAACTGGCAGAGGCCCACACAGGGGAAATATGTGGAATAGTTTCTGTGCATTTGTAAAATTATGATTGCTGACTTAAAATAGCAACTTGAAAAAATTTTCACTGATGGCTCAGAAGATCTCTGCTTCCACACAGCCCAGCTGGGTGAACTGTATTCTCTGAATGCTTATTTATGCAACTAAGTTTCTTGCCCTAACACATTCTAAAGCTCTTTTGTATTTGTACAGGTTTTCTGGTTCTCTGACAGTTTGACTTTATAGTCAGCTGATACCTGGAAATCCTGGTGATGACCACAGGTACGCGAGCCTTGGAGCTTTATATGACATGCCCAGTAAATTGATAACTTCATCCTGAAGGAGCTGAATTTACTGCTCATGTAAAGCCCAAGTAGATCATTCAAAGAAGGGCAACACTGGACAGAATTATGGGAGCTTTAGTACACATCCACCATGCAGCCACAAACTCCCCTTTTTGCTTTTAAAGAAAAACAACAGACAGTTCTGGAACCACTCACTTCCAAAAATGGGGCTATTCAAAGAAGCAGGTTTCAGCATTCATGTAACCCTGTGCCAGGTTGGAGGCTTAGACTGTGAGGCCTTTCAGGCAAAGACTCTTACTTATTAGGAGACTGCAAAATAGCACACTGGGAACATGAACCAACAACGAGGCCTCCTCCATGCTAACCCAGGATGGCTAAATATATTTTGCATGAGATACAACTTGGAACATCAGTGATGTACATACATTCAACTGCTGTTTTTGACAGGTCTCTTCTCAGGAGATTCCATAGCCTGTAGAAAGGTTAACTAGCACCCAGAAATTTTACATGTACAGAAGTTAAAACTGGAGACTACTACTTACGTGAAGGTGTTTTGAGGAATTAAAATCTGAGTGAATTGGGAAGTTTTCTGGAATCAGATAAATCAGCTTTATAAAATATAGTGATATATTCAAATACATACATTCGCTGCACGAGACTCAAATGATCTTACTGCCATAAAATCAAAGCTGAATTTTTCAAACAGCCCAAACCAGTTATTTTTTAATGACACCAACTTCCTGGTAATGAACATTGTACAATGAACCTTTGCAGAACAATTTGAACTTACTTACACTGACAGTTATGAAGCTTTTTTTGCATGGTCTGTGTTAACTGACTGGTTTGTTTTCAGGATATGTTTGGGCAGCTGAAAACAAACCCAAGAATAGATACCTGAAGTGTGTGACAGGAAGCAGATATGAGAACCAAAAACCTGAAGACAGTAGTAAGAACCATCTTATTTTTATTATCTGAGTGCAAAAAGGAATAGCAAAGACCCCACAACACTCATTCACATTCCACAGACAAGCAGAGCACTGGTAGGATTCTTACAGGGCCAGTGGGACAGGCCCACTACAAGACTTCAGCTACTCAAAAGCAAGTATTTCCCAGTTACTGTGCAGCAGCTCTTCCTTGAAAGAACATGTTTGTTATTTTGGTTTACTTCATGAAAACAAACTGAAAACTTTCTCCTAGTTTAAAAATATGTTGTGGGGTTTTGGGGGGGGTGTTGAGGTTTTTCTTGTGGGTTTTTTTTTTTTTTTTGGGGGGGGGGGTGGTGGTGTTTTTTGTGTTCAGGTGAGACATATAAAAAACTTTCTCAGAAAAGTTTCTGAACTTTACATCTTTTAAATCATATGTCCAGCTTGAGACAAGCATTTGTGTTTGTCTTTCTAATAAATATAAAGTAAGTAAACTAAGTAAAAAATGGTTCAAAATGAAACAAAGATTATAGTATATTTGGAATTTTATTTCATAATCTAATAAACTCATAATCAGATTTCATTTTAATTTCATGTTAAATTTCATTTGTTTGCTGTTCAACACTTCTTATTGATGATTCTATTAGATTACTCTGAAAAATACTCATATCGCACATTTTGCAGGACATTTTAAAACAACAGTTCAAAAAACTCTTCCTTACCCCTCTGCCTTAAGTCTGATTACCCCAAAAGTGCAGCTAGACTTATCTTTCTTTAAAAGGAATACTTAAGGATATGTTGTTGAATTGCGTTAAATGTCGCACCACGTTTATTTGTGAAGCATTTCTGAGAGTAGACTTAGGTCTGTTTTAAAGGTACAAAATCACGGTGTGTATATACCACTTCGAAAGGCTAATAACTCACCATTTTGAAACATTTCTATTTCCTTCTTTCCTCTGGTTCCTCACCCAGAGCCCCGTCCCACAGGCTCGGGAAAGTCCAGGTAGAAGGAGCCCCCCACATACTGAGGCTCCCCGTCTAGACGCACTTTCGCCCGTGCCTGGAAATACCCTTTTTGGTAGCCAGCCCTCAGGCAGCCAGGCGTTCCCCCCCCTCAGGAGGCCAGGCCAGCGGCACTTACCGGTGGCTCCTCCCGGGTCGCTTCCTGGCGGCGTTAACGCTGCCCCTCGTCCTGCCCCGGCACGGAGGGGCTCCTTCCCCGAGGAAAAGCCCTCGCTAAAGCCGCTGCCGCCTCAGGCTGCCGGTCTGCTTTCCTTCCTTGCTTCCTGAGCGGGGAGAGAGCGGCGGCCCCGCGCGGCTCCGCCGCCGCCGCCGCCATTTTGGGACGCTGGCGGGCGGTCTCCATGGCAACCAGGAAGGGGCGGACATCGCGCGGGGTCACCGCTAGCCCGGCCCCCTCTTAAAGGAGCAGCCGCGGCGGCCCCGCGGTGCCGGGCAGGGTCTGACCCCCGCCGCCGGTGCCACCAGCGACCCGCGCCCCGGCCGCCCGTCGGCCGCCCCTCGGGTGGACATACCCGCGGACCCGAGGTGACGACCCCGGCGGAGGGATACCTACCGCCGCCAGCGGCTCCGCCGAGCGCAGCGAGCGGGCCGCGCTCCGGGCCGCGGCGGGGGCTGCGCGGGGGGCGGCGGCCGGGGCAGGGGCCGCCCGCCGGCCCGGGGCGCGCGCGGGCCCCGGCGGGGCCCCGGCGCCAGGAGAAAGTAGTCCCGCGGCCTCCCCCTCGCGCCGCTGGAAAGGGTTCGGCGGCGGAGGCGGCGGACGAGGCGTCGCTCGGTGCTGCGGCTTCAGCTGATAATTGAAGGGAAGCGAGGCGGCTGCTGCCGGGAGGAGGGAGGCACGGAGCGTCTGCGGAGGCCGCACCGGGACAAACTAGGTACCCGGGGCCCCTCCGCTCGGTCGGGGGGCGCCGGGGAGGCGGACGCGGGGCGGCGGGGCGCTCGCTGGGCCCCTCGGCGACTGCGGGCCGGGCCTGTTGTGTCATCCTGGCATTAGCCGAGCTGCCCTTCCTGGCGGCCCGGGGCAGGGGGAGGGGAGCGGCGCCATCCCGGAGCATTGTTGCAGATGGGGGTTGGGGGGGGGCGAAGGGGAGCCGGGACCGACACGGCGCCGCGCTGGTGAGTGTGTGGGGCGGCCCGGAGGGGTGGAATGGGGCCCTCGCCATGGAGGGAAGGGGGTGGAAACGAAGCTGACAAAATGGCCAGGCGGTCCTCGAGCCCGCTGCAGGGACATCACTCGCCCCCCCATCCCGGGCACGGGTACCGGGGGCCACCTCGCCTCTCCCGGGCCGCCCGGCGGGGAGGGGGGCGGCAGCGCGGCCGCCCCTCCGCGGGCCCTGTGTGCCTGCTGATACAAAAGGGCAGTGTCAGTGTTGACACTGCCGTGCCGATTTCGATGCCCTTCCTCGTCTTCCCTCCCCCACTCCGCTTGGCCCCCTTTTCCTTTAGTGGTTCTTTCTTTCCCACCCCTCTATTATATTTTTTTTTTTCCCCTCTAAAGAAGCTAGGAAATATCTTAAAGGGAAAAAAAGTAATTTCTCTTTCTTTCCCTCCTGCCCGGCTCGGTAAAAATGCTAAACAATCGGCCGACGTCCATATTTCACAAGCTTTTTTGGGGGCAGGAAGAAGGTGGGCAGAAAACGGAGGCGCCCGTGGGGTCGGAGTCACAAAGCTGGCTGCCCACGAAAGGGATTATTTTCGCAGCTAAATGTTTTCGAGCTGATGTTTTTCTTGTTTTCAGTCAAGAAGCAAGTTGCCTGGTCCTTGCGTTTGCTTGCATAATGCGTCGTACTTGGAGGCTGATCAAAACGCTTGGTTCTGCCTTTCCTGCCTGGCTCTTCCTCCTTCCCTTTTCCCGGGGGGCTGGGTAGTGGGACAAGTTTGGGGGGGCTGGTGCCACTGGGGCTCCCGGCTGCTGCCCCGGTGATCCGGGGAAGGGAAGGAACCGAGGCCGGCGCTCTCGCCAGACCTGCAGGCCCGTCTTCCTGTGTCCAACTTTTTTATTGTTCCCCCCTTCCCCCTTCCGAGTGCACGGGCTCTCCGGCAGGCGGGGGTTTGCACGGCTCGGGAGTCCCAAAGTCTAGACGGGGAACAGGAAAATAATAGGGGAAAGAATGGAAAGTTATGTCAAGGGCTTTGGGGGAAAAACATCGACGTATCGAACAAAGGTCCTGCCTGTGTTGGAGAGAGAGGCCTGCATGTGAGGCCTGATTGTGTCGCATTTACACACGGGGAAGAAATGAGTGCTTGGTACTGGCCTAAATTTATTCTGTAAGTCTGGCATGGAACTTAGGAACGCTTTCAGTAAGTGTGTAGTTTGTTTTGGGAGCGTTTTTATTATGTGTAGCAATCCAGTAACAATTTTTTTTTAAATCCCTTTCCCCCCCCCTAAAAGGACAGTTCAGGGGGTTTTTTTTGTGTTTTGTGGGTTTTTTTTTTTTTCCCCTTCCTGCCTTGTTCAGCAGAAATAATATTGATTCAGACTTTCTAACACTGTAATGCAAAACTTTACTCAAACAGAGTAACTTCCACTGTTTGTGTTGTGTGTAATATATTTTTTTTGAGCTTCCTGGTTCTTTAAAGGCTGCCATAAAGAGGAGTTGAGTAGTTACCTGCTGATAAATTTGAAGTACATCTATCATAATGGGAAAGAAGAGGAATTCTGAGCACTTAAATTAGTTTTTCAAGATTTTCTTGTGGGAACTGACAATGTGGATATACTTTTGTAACACTTTAAAAGTCAGCAAGCATTGCTGTG
Organism: Hirundo rustica; assembly: GCF_015227805.2. Classification (NCBI taxonomy): domain Eukaryota; kingdom Metazoa; phylum Chordata; class Aves; order Passeriformes; family Hirundinidae; genus Hirundo; species Hirundo rustica. Next base: position 10,850,598 of record NC_053459.1, on the reverse strand, counting down.
ATTATTTCTGTTTATCTCTTGTGTAGTCTTTTCAGTTCTCCCTCTTCCACTCCCAAAATTACCGTTCTAATTGTACAGGGTTGGGGTTTTTTTGGTATTTGATTTTTGAGGTTTCTGAGATTTATAAAGATTTTTGTTATGCTAAAAGTTTTTAAGCAAGCTTTATTTTATGTATGTAAAATTATATGTAATGGTCATGAAAGCACTGGAAAAATGACTGGGGCTTTCTATTGTTTGGTAGCCTTCTTAATAAATACCAAGAGGAGTTAAATTTGTTTATGAAAATATTAGTAATTCTGTTTTTACAGCTGATATTTTAACAGGATATGTTATATTTGAATTAAGAAGTTTAAAAGCAGTGGTCTGGTGAATAAATTCTGTAGATGATGCTTAAAGTTTTTTGGCAATATACATGTTTTTAACTTGTAATAGTTTCTAGTTTTGTAAAATGCAGCTGATTGTGAGCAGTTCAGTTCTTTTGATCTTCAGTGCAAAGGTATTTTTACATTTTGTTTGTATCTTATTGTTGTTTTAGAAATATAGGTAATCAGATTTTTTTTTCCCCATTCTTAGGGTCTTTCTGAGAAAAATATGAGTAATAAACTTGAATTAACAACCTTTAAGTCTTCAGTCTCCAGATGGTTTCATAGGTAGGAACCTAAACATGTCTTAGCTCTTAGTAGAAAGATTGTAGGTCATCCACAGTGTGACATTACTGCTTATTAATATAGCAGAGCTACTTCAGTAGGAGTGCCAACCTGTTGAGTAAGAGCTTATGAAAATGGGGTCTTTTGATGTCTTGCAAAAGTTTTTCAGGTCAAAGTGACCATTAGGGGAAAATCTCTGCATCTTCCCAGTAAATGAATAATCAAAGCTGTCATTCCTAATCAGGAATCATGCACAAGTTTGTTTTTTTGTTTTTTTTTGTTTCATTTTCCTTTTTATACTGTGCTTTGACCATCTTCAGACCCAGAGTGTAAGTATTACAGGAAAAAAAATAGTGATGAAAACTTGTTCTTATAAAATCATTCCTAAATTTGAGGCCTAAAGCTGTAGGTAACAACAACACTATTCCTTCTGCAGCAGTGTAGCAAAAATAAAATGCATTTGTCTTTAATGCCGTCAGTAGAGACATGATGAATTTCCATGTGGATCATTACATCACTGATGAGTACAGTTACTCTGCAGCAGTCCAGAAACATAACCTGACTAAATTTCTTTTGTTTCTAAGTGATGAATCTGAACCAGAAGTAGAAAGTTAGTAAGTAAACGACATGTTTGTACCTAATTTGCAGCTAAATGAATCTCACAGCTATCTGTGTTCATCTTGTATTTGTAGGCCATGCTGTATTTTCTGACAAAGTAATTGGTAAGCATCATTTAGAACACTTCTGATCATGGATCTGTCTTTTGTCACACTGAGGCTAAATTGTTGTGACAAGTATAATCAAATATCAAAGTTGTACGGTATGGTGATCTATGGCATTGGCAAAATCTTAACCCAGAATGTTTCTGGGATCTCACATTGGCCTGTTGGATGATCAGTGTCCAGTTCATCACCTGTCAAATTAGTAACATTTCCTGAAAAGTGCTTTGTTGACTCTTATGCTCTTTTCATCACTGCCCCATTCAGTACTGACTCTGAAGGTAGTAGTACATTAATTTTTTTTCTTTTTTTGCTAGTGTAACTTATTAGTTTTGGGTGAGTATTCTCAGTTTTGTGAAGAAGTAATATTTCAAATGTGCCCTTAATATTTTAATCACTACATTGTATCACAACAGATTTTTGGTAGTATATGAAGCAACTTCTTGCTGAGAGTTTGCATAGCTCAGTTTTGAGGTTGGTAACTCCAAAACAAAGTCACATTAACTTTTTCCCTACTGATGTATTTCTTTTTCTCAATTATACATAATAAAGTGCTTCTCAAGGATCAAAACTATTTTCAGAGTTCTCAGTGGTCAGCAATAATGAAAAAATGTTTATATGTAGCCATTTCTGGCAGGATTGCTTTTTTTAACAAAACAGTTGTTGAATTCATGCTTTCAAGCTATCTTCTGTAAATAAAGAAATTTTAGCCACGTATCAAGTGTTCGGTGTCTGTGGAGGACAGGGCTAACTCAACTGGCTTCTCCTGTCTGCTTTCAGATACCAGCAATGGTTGCTTTAGTACGAAGTTCAGTTTGAGGAGCAATTGTTCTCCTAATCCTGCCATCAAGTTGGTAGAGTCCAACTGTAAATATGCAGTCATATTCTCCTTCAATTCTGTCTAGGAGCCGGGGTTCAAGCACACAGAACCAATCTGTTTACTCTTGTCTGTGGTGAGGCTTGTCCTGCAAGGTACTGTTGCCTGTCTACCTTGACTCATGAAGGTACTTGGTACGAATAAGGCAGCAAACTGCTCTGAGAAAAGTAGATGGTCAACTCTGGAAGGAAAAATGGAAGTATTATTTTCAAATAGGAGTAATGGAAAAATGTGATGTATTATTGAAGAAGTTAATCATGATAGTTTAATACTGGACTTCAGTATTGAAGATGCGTGAGAAATACTAGCACTGATGTTCAAGCCATGGCTGCCCTCGCTTGTTCTCTTGTTAGGATTCATACAGAAAACCTGTTTGGAAGGGACCTTAGGAAGTTGCCCTTCTCACATTTGACTTCCTCTACCCTTAAATAGTTTTTCATTGATTACAACCTGATAAAAAGAGCTCAGTTTTCTTAAGTGATAAGAAAGGAGAAAAAACCCCAAATCCTACAAACGTGCAAAGGTATGTATGGAGAAGAAACTGGAATGATTCTATCAGAGTGTAGTAATACTCTGCTGGCTCATGGACTGGGGGTGAAAATCCTATTTTCTCAAGTGTTTTCTGAATGATTTGTTTTGATAGTGTCCACAATAAAGTGTACATGCTGAACTGCAAAGATCTTACCTTCATAAAAGGTATGAAAAGGTCTGAGTCACCTTCTGGAATGTGCATCTTGAGTTGTAGGGAGCAATTTGGTGTTTCAAAATGGAAGCTGAGGTCTCTGGTACTTTTTGAACAAGATGGCTTTTTTTAAGATCTGAAAGGCAAGGTATATCTCACATTTGTTCTGCTTTCAGAGCAACTTGTTGCTGACAACTTTATATTGCACAAAGTCCAAATAACTAAACTTAGTGTAAAGAAGGGTGAGTAGTTGCTAGACTTTTGTAAAGCTGGCAGTAAAAGAATACAAACGTGTTCTTTATTTTCTGATGTATGCATGTTTTTTGGGGAACAAAAGCGTTAAGCTTTCAGGAGGCTGTCAAGCCCTGAGCTCGGCATTAGGCTTAATACTAGCAGTGTGCACCTCAGTTTTGTGGCTGGCTGTTTTGAAGCGTGGTTAATACCAGTTTTTATTAATGCAGAGCAGTGACTCTATTTTTTATTTTGATTTTTCAGGTATAGTTTTTATAGTAAAACTATTAGGAAAAATAGGTCTGTGACAAACTCATGCCCCAGTGTAACTAGGTGTAGATTCAGCTGTGTTTGCTTTTAGAAAGCATGTATGCTGTTTTGTACTCCCTCATTTTTCGCCATATCTGTCTTCTGTCTTACTTGCCTTACTTTGAGCTTGTGATAGTTTGTCTTACCAGCTCTGGGTAGGAGAATTGATCTCTTGGTACATGGACTTTTATGTTCTTGAAGACTGTTCTGTACTTCTGCTCCAGTCCAAGTACACTGCTTAGATGTAAAAGTACAGGTAAATAAGTGTGGAAATGCGTTGAAAACGCTGAGGTTTTTTTAGGATCAGGAGCATCATAAATGTGTTGAGGTGCCAAAATAGGAAAGATTGGAAACAATGCATAGTAACACTAGTCAGGGTGGACTCGAATAATCCTCCATGCCTGCCCTCCTCCCCCTTCCCTCCAACCCTAAAGAAAAGCAAAAACCCTCACCTGCATCCCACCCACTCATCAAGGGACTTGAGTTACATGTCCTTGATACTGGTATAATGATTAGTTGCTTACTTTAACTCCTGCAGGTAATGAGGAGAAGCTCTCTTTACATTATATATGCCTTTGTGGAATATGTGGTAGATGACTGTTTTTGGACAAGGTAATATTGTAAGATGTGGTTAATGTCAGGGCTAGAGGAAGGCATCTTATCCAAGTTATTAACGTTCTGTGTCTTCTAATGTCAAATCCCTTATGTAATTAGCTTATTCAGTGCAGGGAGTGTCCTGTCCTGGAAGGTGTGTGCACTGTAACTGAATCTTCTGATCACAGGTGAGATGTGGCTGTGCATTTAAAGAGAACAAATGAGGAAAGTAACTGAGGGCGCATATTAATAGGCTGTAGGCTGAATTTAAACTTGGAACTCTGCCTTCATTAGAGAATATTTTCTTCCTCTTTATTTTGAGGATGCACTTTATTTATAATCAACTTACTGTAAACTGTAATTTCTCCTTAAAACTTCACTTGTCTTGAGCTTTGCGGTTGTTTCAGGTGTGATGGCTTGATGAACACACCCATTGTACGGGGGTGAGGGGAAGGTAGGAAATTGCTCAGCTGAGCAAGGACAGCAGACAGTCATAAGCTGTGTCAATAAGCTTGAGTGAACAGCACCTGAAAAGTAGCTACATAGGAGATCTTTAAGTTAAACAGCTGGAGAAAACACAATTTCAGCTGAATCTCATATAATGAAAGGGATGGAAGCTGCATAACTTAGGCAAACTTTAAGCCACAGCCCCAAGTGTTACAGCTTGTGCTTTGAAGATCTGCTGCCGTCTATTCTACAGTGTTTTTCAAGTTTATGTGATGGCAGTGGTTGCTGCCGTATCTTACTCTGGTAGCATTCTGCCTGTTGTATTTAGCAGATAGTATTCTACAATAAAAGACTGGTGATAAAAATTAAGATTGGTGTTATACCATAAGGTTGTGGATTAAATAGAGTTAGTGGAGTTAGTTTCACTCCCTTAGTTACAAGAAGCTTGGCAAAAGAACTGATGCATTCCTTTGCCAAAAGTGAGATAGGAAACACGTGTTTGTCAGATTTCCTCTGTAATTGATATAGTTCTGCTGTATATTTGTAGAGTTGCAGATGAACATAGCCTTGCTGGATACCTGACTCTTGACAGCTCCTTAGAACTTTCACCAGCACTTTGGAACTGGAATTGGAAGAAGCGTGTTAAGGGAAATGCTATTGCACACCTCAGCCTGCACATTTAAATGCTCCATGGAGTGGATGGAAATGGAGCTCTCTTCAGATTAGCTGTGAAGAAGGAAGATGAATTTTGCAAAATTTACGATGTGAGGGAGTTGCACCGCTTTAATGCCTTCTGTTAATGTTGATGTCTTTGAGCACTATGGCCATGCTTTTTTTTAATAGTTTAGAGGCTCTTGACATATTGTCCAAATCAAACTGGAGTTGAAACAGAATGGGCACTGAAAATTCCAATTTATTGTGCTCTATGGAGACGAACTCAAGTAAACTAGAATCTCAGAACTCTATATTTAAGAACTTGAGGTAAATAGAAATCTAGTGATGAGTTAATTTTTGGGAATACACTTAAACTAAATGTAAAGTTGGCTGTGAGACTCCACTGAAGTGACAGGCAAAGTAATCTGTCACTTTCAAAATGCAGTGCAGTGACCATACTTTCTGCTATACTTCATGGCTTCCTGGAGTAAAGTGTATTCCCTGGGTGCTTTTCCTCTGTCACAAACTTGGCCAAAAGCTGTTAAAACTATTCTCGTAGTTTAGATAAAGTAGATTCCTATTAAGTAACAAGTCAGTGGATTATCAGTTGTATCATCTGTTTTTCAAAACTTCTCAATTCACATACTTCATTCAGATGAAATCTTGGGTTTATATAAGATTGAGATCTCACACTTGAATGCTAGCTATGTTTCTAGCACCTGCAGTTTTACCAGGAGCACTGTCAACTCCCTTGACCTGTTCTCAGCAGTCTGCCTGTGCTAAGCTAGTGTTGCTTCTGTTTGTGGCATCTGTTTGTTGCAGTTTCACATCTACTTTGCACTTACCGGAAACCCTATTAGGACTTATCTGTACTGTTATTTTAATTAATTAATTTTAATTGAATTAATTTTAATCCTATTTTAGTGGTGTTGGAGAATTTTAAGAACTTTTATCAGAAGCAAGCCATTTAGATCATTCTGTATCACCAGATTGTATAGTGTATTTTAATTTAAAAGCTGTTCCCCTTCAGCTAAGAAATGGTTTCTTCCTTAGACTCAGAGTTGCAATACTGTTTTCCTTCACCAAAATGATGTCAGGCTATTTGGAAAGTCAGCTCAGTAAGATGGCAAATCAAAACCAGATAGCAGGTGATAGTGCTGATCTAACAGCAGAATTCAATTAATGTTTTGACTTCTTCTGTTCTGTAACCCATTCTGAAACATGAGTTGAGTTGAATGTTAGCAACTCAATTATGAAATTTCTCTGTTGCACTTTCATAGGACTCCTATGTTTTTGTCTGCTAGTTCTACATGGAGCTCTTTCCACAAATGGGAGAACTGCTTTGGTTTTTGGAATATATTAACTTTGGCAAGGTTCCTCCTCCTGCCCTCTCCTTCTCCCCCCCCCCCCTTAACCCCCCCCCTTCATGTGGCAGATATCAAACATGAACATATGGGCACAGAATGACACAGCAATAGAAGGATCAAGCTGGATAAACAACCTCTGCACAGCCTAACCCTATCCAAAAGTGTGGTATATATGGTTTGTGGTTTTTTATTTTTAAATCCTAGAACTTGCTGCTTACTACTGTAATTTGCTTTGTGGAGGGCTGTCTTCTGTCTCCCCTCCTCTTTCTCAGGAGGTGTGGGGACAAGTTTTCTCTCTTCAGTCATAAGAGCTTCAGTGGTAGGTATCATGGGACAAGAAGGACAGGAAAAGCTTCGCAAATTGTAGGTAATAGAGGTGTTGGCTTTTTTGCGGTGTCTTCTCTGGCTTCTCACACCTTCTGAGAAAGAGAATGGTTGTCATGATAGTAAGAATGGTGATCTAGTTACTGCCTTAGCCAAAAGACGCAAACTGGGGGGCTAGTTTTTTGTCGGAACTGAGCCTTTAAAGAGTTTTTTTGTACCTGAGCAGCTTGAGCTTCTCCTCTCTCTGGTGGACATAGTAGGACAACAGAACTTGTTAGCTGTCTGTAAGGACAATGAAGATTCTCTGGGAGTAGGCTTAGTAAGAAACCTCATACTTGCCTTTTTAGTTCTTCAGTCCTCCTGGGATATTCTTTCAGCATGTTGTGTCTCAAAATTTAGGATCCTCTGATTTCCAGCCTGAAAGTTTCTCTTAGCTGTTTGCCTGCTAACTGTATCAATACTATCCTCTCTTTTTCTTCTTCTGTTGATGTTTTTCTTGTGGCAGTTACTGAAAGTATTTATAACCTTGTTGCCAGGCTAAATAATACAGGTTTTATTAGTTAACTTTTTAGACCATGTTTCTCATTTTCAGCTGGAATTCATGTCTCTTGACAAATTCAGATTTTCTCTGTAGTTGGTATAGTTCTTCCACTGTGATGGGATAGAGTATTCCAGATAGTGCTTTTGTAAAAATAGTGTTTGAAGATTCTCAGTTACTTTGTAATGGTGTATTCACCTAAGCATTGTTTCTTTTTTCACACCTCCTCTCCCATTCCCCTCTAGCATCCCTCTGGAAGGAACTGGAACATGTAGTTACTAATGCTTAGGTCAACTGACAGGATTTGGCTTACAGTAATGCTTTCTGGATTCAGTATTGAAGGACAGCATCTCCATATTGAGTGGTGGTATTGTGCTTCACAGCGTTGCAAGTGTCTCTTTAGAATAATTTACTGTTCCATATTTTGATATATCCTTACTATTTTGGGTGAGGGACAGAGGAGAGAGAAGGGAACTTGTAAGTTTTGTTCATTTTAGAAAAAGCGGAGTTTTGAGGGAGCAGCTCTGTGTTTAGATAACTGTATCACCTGTGTAGTTATTTGGAAATAAGCTAGGCTGTAATAATAAAGCTTTCCTCTTAGTTCATAATTTTGTTCTAAGGGTAGTAGTCTTCCATCATTACAAACACTTTCTGTTAAACTTGTGCAATGACTCAATCTGTTTGGATGCTACTTAATAACAATTTAAATAGTCCTGGGTTCAATAAAACAGGAATAAAATAATGAATTACCTCTCTTCTGTGAGCCAGGAGTAACAAATGTCTAGAGTTCTGCTACTGAAAAACAAAAGCTTTGTTTCTGGAGTATGCTGATGTCTTGTCATTACTGAGGTACGATTTCGAGATTTAATACCATTACAAGTTAAACATTATTGCCTGCCTTTGAGTCTTAAAAAACCAGCCACAGCTTACAGAAACACTGTTTTTCAGTTGTTTTTCAAAACCTCGGGCCTTTGACCATGCATTCAGAGTAGCTGTGAATATTTTAAGTCCAGCTACATCTGAATGGTAGAATAGTCTTACTTGAGTATGTTTGCTGTAACACAGCTTTGAAGCCCACTGGGTGGAAGCTGTAGTACTCATCAAAGAGTACTTTTTTGCTAAACTTTGAAACTTTAGTTCAGTGAGAATGTCAATCTACATAAATTCATGGAGTAAGCGAATATAATATCATGGCCCTACTGCCATAGGGAAGGAAGGTAGGCTGTCCTGTGAAAAGTGCGTGAAAAAAATAGACTTTGTTTCTCAGGAACGGAGAGGGCCTATTCCTGGAAATACAGTCAGCACTGAGAGTATCTCTTTAAATAGTAATTTGTTTTATAAAGCAAAGAGACAGTTCTTCCTTACTGTATTTTTTGTACCGCTTTAAGTTGGAGGACTTCAAATGCCTGATTTTTGTCTAAAATACCTAGTTGCCAGGTAAAGGCTAACTTAAGGAGGAGAAGATGTGGAGTGCAAAAAATATGTACAAGTGTTCAGTTTTCATACCACTGATTCTAGCTGTATTGTCATAAATGTTACAGCTACACCAGGGAAGATAGTTACTCCTGTGGGAATCTGTGTGCTTATGTCCCTTAAGGGGAAGCATTCTGAAGATGTTAACCTGCCGTGCATAAGCTTTGAACGACTGAGTCAAGGAATTCATGAACCCAGACTTTTTTGCCTATGGATTCAGGAATGCTGCTCAGAGGTCACTGAGTGTGACAAGTGGAGGAAATGCAAGCTACTGTATTTCCTCAAATTTTCACCCAACTGTGTGAGGCGTAGCTGAGTTGGGGCTTGTGAACCCCTATCCTTGCCTTATGTATATGATCTACCTAGTTAAAAGGCTTAGAAGGCCTACTTTGGAAGGGTTTGGGCCTTCTGTTGATAACATCAAATGCAGGATGTGACTAGTCCAAGCCCGGGCTTGTGGCAGCTAGAAGCAGCAGGTCAACCTATGGCAGAATATAGTGATTAAAATGTCTAAGTTTGGCTTAGATGTGTCCAAAAGCTGGGTAGTTTGTTACTACTTCATAATATTCTAGGTTATGGCAACGAACTAGAATTACGTTTACTCTTGGGGTATGTTTGCTCTGTTTTTGGGAAGGTTGGTGGCCCAGCTTTGAAGTGGGAATAACTTGAAAATATAAATTTGTGAATGGCTACTATTTAAACTGTTTTGTTCTTTGTACTTGAATAGACTGGAGTAGTATTTGTGGTGGGAGAGCTGAGGAGAAGCTGATGTAATTTCAAGTTGCTTCATCAGAATTTTTAAAGTTTAACTTGTGACAATTGGTGGTAGATCAAAGTGTCAAGTTTTAAATTGTCTTTGTCAACTTGTACAGATGCAGTCTGTATTTTTGACCAACTCCCGAAGTTTCATGTGCTGAATTTTAATATGAAAATGGTCTGCACAAGCATAATAGTGAAGCTAATGATTGCACTCTATCCCCATACCCTCTGAGGTGTGTGGAACTTCGGATAAATACATGTAATAGTTGGAAGCTACCTTCTGTATAGTACACAAGACTTCCATGTAGGTTTGGATTAGAGCAACTAACTTGCCTTCCTATTTTATTTAGGTGACCATACTCACCAGGGTGTCTCCCAGGAAATGCAGTTGGAATTTTTAGGCTGAGCAACTGCATAGTGCAGACTCATGGCTCTAATGCCTTCAAGTTTAGCCTGTTTGTTTTCTTTCCTTAGTCCGTGCTGTAACTTCAGTAGTGAGTTAAATATTGTATGAAGAGTATAAGGAAGTGTAATCACCACTAAGCTTAGAATTAATGGAATTATTAAAAAAACCCCCAAAAAACAAATAGGTGGTGTGCTCAGAATTCGTCATACTTGAATATGTGCGGAGTGTTTATGCTGTCATTTTAATTTAAAAAGTATCCATTATAAAACACAGACTGTGATGCCACATCTGAAATACTTTTCTTGAAAATGAAAAAGTGCTTCTGAAACTTTCAGGCTTGTATCATGCAACTGTTTAATATAATAAATACTGCCATGTTATTAATCTGCTAGTGGCATATTCTGCCCTTGATATAAGAAAAAGCAACTTTAGACTTCTGTTTTGAAAATTCATTGTTAGATGCTTTATATCCTCCACTTTCTAACAAAGTATACATTTAATAGGAAATAGTTTCGATTGGTTTTTCATAGATAACTGCATGTTTGGAGAGCAGTGTTTTCATCAGCTTTCAAATCTATAGAAGAAGTTTGTTGGACAGATCAGGCTGTTTTTCAAATAGCAGTACATGATTTTGTGTCCCAAAACTGGTCTGTCAGGGGTGCCTTTAAATACAAGGTTAACACACAGATAAAATTTTGAAAAGCTTAGAATAAAGATGCAAAGTCAGTGCGATTAATTTGGTATCTTTGGTAGCTAATAGGAGTTGAGATGCTCTCCTAGCACATCATCCTGGTAGTTGATGGGAGAAGAGATTGTATTTCCAAGACTTGACATGGGAAAATGGAGGTGTTAAAGATACTGGGATTACTAGAATGCTTTTTTGCTCATTAATCATATGTGGGACGTCTGAGTGTCTTTGGTTTGCCAAACAGATGGAAGAGTAAGACAGGCTGCAGCCTGCAGGAAATGTGTATAGTTTACATTTGATATGTAGGATAGTGTGCAGAGGGGAGGGAAGAAACTGGACTCACTTCTGGGCCTATAGGTATTTTCTCTCTTCCTTTGCAAACGTGTCTGCTTCATATTTTTTCTTTTATCTTTCCCTGAAGCCACTCCATTCTCTGTGTATTTTTTACTAAAGTTTTGTAAAGAGTTATTTTATCTTCTACCATGATGAAGCTGCCTCTCCAGTTAAATATAATTTTGTTTATCTTCTTTACTAGAGCATTTTATTAAATGGCTTGTAAGAGGATGATGTGGAGTAGTTCTGGAGTGTGTTATGGATATTCTTTAAAGAAAAAAACCCAAACCATGAAAACAAACCAGAAGGATAAGAAATCTTGCATGGGAGTTGAGTGAACTTTGCTTCCAGTTGTGTCATATTAACAGTTATTAGTGTTTGCATTATTTTCACGTTTGCAAAAATGTATTTTAGGAGTGTAGCACGACGGATGCATCGCTTTGCTTGAAGGTATATCACTGATGTATACCCAAAGCACTTAGAAGAAACTGTCTTCCTTTCCTCTCCTCCTCACCGTGTTCTTTTTCAGTCCTAGACAAGGCCAAAAGTAATGTGTTGTTTTGGGGGGCAGCAAGTTTAGGTTTGCTCATAAAGCATAGTTAATCATTAGTGTTGGATGAAAGGTCACCAGTATAGGAGACAGCTCTTTGGTATTCTGATTGGGTCACAGAGCAAATTGCAAGACCAAAGGCTTATCAAACCAGCTATTGTAATATCTACTTCTTAAATAATCATTTTGATCAAGCTGTAGGAAACTTACTGCTCTGCTTGTTCTTTTATGAGTGTCTCAGGGTGGTGAAGAGATTGTGTTCTGGTATGTTCTCTGTATTCATCAGAGAGCAACAGTTTAGTTGGAGGGTAACAAAGAACAGGCTTAGGCAGTACCTCTTGGAACATTTTGTTGGCAGAAAGTAAGGAGCCTTTCTTCCAGCTCTGAAGTGATTGACTATTGACAAGAAATTCAGGCTTTGACAAACCTGGCCATGCCTAGGACCTTAGGAAAAACACCTCATTAGTGTTACCTTGTTAGTCTTGTGAGCTGTAACATATGGGCATAGTTACAGTTGTTCAGGGAAAGTGTGTGGGTAGCCTGGGAAGGAAGAGGTAAAAATCATTGGTGAGCTAAAACAGAAAAATGTCCTAGTGGCACATAAGGAAAGGAGGAGAAGAATTTGTAGCAGACTTTTTTTGTGTGTATTTGGTGATGTTGAGTTCTTGTCTAGCTTAAAATTAAGAGTAAATCTGGTGTCCTGCTAAAAAACACTTCAAAGACCTCTAATATTTAGTTCTGCTCAAGTTCAGCATCATGCACAATGCCTTGTTCCCACAACATTCCCTTGTTTTATTTATGGAGCATGAAGAAGGTGTAAATGTGCAGTGGAGTAGGCACTTGTCAAAGAAGTGTGCCATAAAGTTGTTTAATTCCTTCATAAAGCTCTGGCTTCTGACAGCTTTTTCCACGACTGTGAAAGTTTGAACCATCCTTAAATACAATTGTGGGAACTAATATTGTATGTTGTCTTATGTGTTTGATGTGAAAGAATAGCTCTGAGCACTGTAAAATCATGAGCTTACAGTTCATAGGATCAGTCTAAAGACAGCTTAATCCTTAGTGTTTGACAGGTGTTTCTTGGGTTATGACTTTGTTTTGCTCAGCTTTACACAGACCTTCTGTTTATACAGATACTTGGTAGGGAGTTTGGTTCATGATTTCATACAAGGTAAATGTCTTTAATTGTGCCTGTGTCAGTCATTTGGTATGTGTATTGGAGCTTGCTACTAATTATGTCAAGATATAATGTAAATGATAAATTTTTTTGTGATTGAGAGAATGTGTCTGTGGCACATAATTCCTGGATGCTGCTGGTTTGAGCACTGCCCAGTTTAGAAAACTTAGATGTGTTTTAATCCTTTTTTTGTTTTTACAGTATTCTTGTGATAGCAAAAGATCCATATGCACATCCAGTGCTGAGGAAGCCGGAAACTTAACCTGTTTTAATTGGATTTCTTCCTCAATGACTGCAATTAAACCATTTCCCAGATTGTGTCACGTGGCATTGGACTCTTGCTATGCTTGAGGCCTGTGACCTGTTCTGTGTAGCATTTGGCTGAAGTCTCTGTTCAGGAGAACAGCAAAACCTGCTTGAGCCCAGTGTGGGAAAGGAAGCCTCAACAGGCATCAGTCTGAATCAGTGCTAGACATCAGTGATTAGAAAAACAGGAAACTCCTGAAATCCTCCTGATTTGTCCCAAACTTGTCTAAATTATATTTTGAAGATGCAAAAATCTGAAAACCATTTCTAAGTGAGTAGAAAACAGATGAGTACCTTCTACATGGCCTTGTAAGCATAAAGGGTTTTAAAAAAAATTGTTTTTATTTTTGTTGTTTTTCCTCTTTAAGACATGCTACTATTACTAAAATGTTTTTTGTAGACTGGTTTAGAGCTGAAGCTGAATATTATCAAAATGAAGACCTAGTCTTCTGTTTCTTTACCTTGTTTTTATAATACCCTTATACCTGCGGTCTTGTGTTCATCTGTGGCACATTTCTAATCCACATCTACAAGTTAACTGGTTTTTGTTTCTTTTTCCAGAAGTAACTTCTGTTACATCTAGTCTCTGAATTTCTTCAGTCTAGTGGCTGATTAAAGGTGTGGGTTTTTTTTTTTTTTTTTTTTTTTTTTTTTTCTTCTCTCTCTTTGTTTTGTTTTTGCCTGTACCCTTCTAGTTGTCTAGGAGATTGCAGAGATCATCTTGTGTTAATTTAGACTTTGGGTAACCAGACAATGTTTTACTAGCCACTGAGCTCACTGGGTCTCTCCGTAATTTAAGACAGCTTGGCAGAAGGTGATTAGGAATTTGGCAGGTCTCAGAAAACCTTCCATGCTGCAACCTTGGGCACGTATTGTCTAACAGGCTCTACAGGTAGGACATGGCTGTGCACCGTATCAGTGTTTGTCTTGTGCTGTTGCACTTGGTTTTGCTTAAGGGCTGTGTGTACCAGATGCAGGTGAATGGCAAACTGCAGTAAGGCATGATCTACTCGTGGCACTGGAATAGGGAAGAGGTTTGGTGTTTGAGCAGTAGATTCTGCATTCAGACTCAGTGTTGTAAGTAAATGCAGCTATGCAGCTCAAAGGCAGCTGGGTATTAAGCCTTGGGCAGGGCAGATGTGGAGTGGATGATGGTTTTGGATACTTCTGGATTCACTTGCATGAAAGTACTGAAATAAGCAATTAAATTGAAATTTGTACAAATCACTCAGCTGATTTTTTTCTGGTTTTCTGTGGTAATAAAATGCCCCCTTTCCCACCTATGCCACACCTATTTTACCTGGTCTTAGCTTGACCACCTGCTTCTAGCTTGCCTTCTTTTCTGGCAGTGTCACTGATCTGTACTTCATGAAGAATTCCGTGCTTTGATTCGTGTTGTCTACGCAGAAGATAAAGCTCCTCATTCAAATGAATTTCTATTTTCTGAGTAGAATCTTCTTCATTCTTGCCAGACAATGTGGTGTTGTGTTTGCTTTGGTTTTTAAAATTTATTTTATTGTTAGTGAAAGCTTAAACCACTGTTCAGATAGTGACTTTTGGCCCCTACTAAGCAAGGGTTTCTAGAGAATCTGAAAATTAAGATCTGGTAGGATTGTACTTCTATTGCTTATGATGGTTTTTAGTTAAAAGTCTGCAAGAAATGAGGACTTCACATCAGCTCACTTTACGTACAAACAGCATGGGTTTGATCAGAATTTGGCTGTTGGAAAATGTGTTCTTTTCTCTTGGTGAGAGCTGCTCTTGTTTAATTTTCAAAAGGAAGAGAACTACTATTTTCATTGTTGTTACAGGTTGAAACGACACTTCTGTTAACACCTCGTAGCGGAATTGCATCGTGAAGACTTTGTCAGTTTGTAACAGTAGTTTTAAATGTCCTGTAGGGGTGAAGTCAGGCTCCTCCTGCTGTTGGACTGATTTGGCAGAAAAATTTTGCTCTGTGACACAAGTGCTCAGAAGATGAAACTTTGAATGTATTTGTTCCTCACTTTTCCTTTGTTTCCTATTGCTGTGCTAAAAGGGAAAAAGATCTGTCAGCAAAGATAAGAGACCTGTTTCAGTGTTTTGCAGCAAACATTTGCTATGTTTGTGTGTGGCTGTTCTCTGTGTGGTCTAACAAATCTTTTGTGTTACTGACATGGCTTAAGTACCTCTGGGCTGCTTCTTAAGCTGAGTTGTTTCTGGCTGGCTTGCAGCTACCCAGATCAGACTGTTCTTTCCCTTGTTATAGATTGACTCAGGAGTTCCTGGGTTCCTATGCTTTTGATAATCTTTATATCTCTGTAGCAAAAAATTTAACTGCTGCAGAGTTGACTGAATTATGCAACAGAAGATTTAGCTGGTTGAAAAGCCAAAATAATATAGAACTTTGAATTTAGACTTAGAAACTACAGGTATTGTAAACATGAAAATATTTTCTTGACGCTTTGAGTCCTGGCTCTCTGCCACAGTGAGAGCATTCTCTTCCTTTGTTAATAAATTCAAGTCAAACCATATACTAGAAGAAAAATTTAGACTGAACTGGTTTGGACATGTTACAAACAGTGACATGGAAAGATATCAAATTTGGTTTATTTGGGGAAGAACAACTTTAATATTAGAACTGTTTTACAAGGGAAAATACTTTGAATGAAGTAGTGAGTAAATATTCTAGGAGATTATTTTTATAGTTAACTATTTCTCATGCACTCAAAAACAAGAGGAATAGTTGCTGGTGACAGCACTTCCAGTACATAATGTAAAACTACAGAGAAGCAAGAGAAAAAAACGAAATGCTTTTTATTTTTCCTAGTTTCTCCTTTTGATGAGGATCAAAGATCTGACTGATGTGTGTGTTGTTTTGGGAACCAAAGTGCAGTCCAAATTGTAATATTTCAGTCCTTGATGAACATGAGACAGAAAGCAGTGATGTGGCAAAACTCGAGAGATGCCCTCAAGAGACTATTATATTTGTTCCATGCAACTTCTTTAATTTTTCTCCTCAGACTGCAGTTTCTGTTTTTCCAGAGGGGAAAAAAGGACTATAGGAATAAAGGATTTTACTGTCTTGATGTTGGGTAGCGCTCTCAACCACCTTGCAAGAGTTCAGTTAAGATTTAGGCCTGGTTTTAATTCTTGGTGCATGAATACAGTGATTTTTTTTTTTCTTCATTAATGAAATGAAGCTCGGATTTCCTGTGTACCATGAATTAGGAACACCAGTTGTACAATCAGACCTTATATACCTGAGCTTGCCCTTGTAACCTGTAGAAGCTTTAGGTTTTTTGTTCCTTTAATCTATTCAGATGAGTGGGAATGCTCTCCTGTCTAACTTCTGCATATGCTTAATAATTAAGTTTTTTAGCCAACTTGTAACCCTCCCCTCTATCTGTAGGTTTCTCTTGGTTCTTCAGCTGACAGGTTAGTTGTATTGTTGACTGCCAGTGGTACCTGTACTTCTTGGTAACTTTGAGTAATTTCCACAGCCCAGAAGGACTTACTGAGGTTCAGGCTGTGGCATAAAGGCCAATCCATTGTTTTATTTCTAGAGGAATGATGGTTGTCAGTTCTCTGTATTCTTAATGGAACAAGTTCTTAACATTTCTTCCAGGTCCTTGCAGTAGTCTTTAGTTTTCTTTTCCCATACCAGGTTCAGTGAGAGGCCTCTGCAGTCTCAGACTTCAAATTCAATTGACCTGCTTGAAGCAAGGGAGATTATTCAGCTTCTGCAGCACGGTCATTGTCACAGCACTGTTCTTATCACAGAAATGTGTGATATATGTATTTAGATTTTTTTTTTCCTTAAACAATACTTGACTACTGAAATTTCCAGTTCTATTAGAAAGACAGTAGCAGGAAGTCAGTAGGTAAATGTGCTACTTTGCTTGCTTGGAGTCATGGCATGGGTGACATTTAGGATCATGTAATCCTGGCAGCCTGGACATTCCTCTAGCAAGTAGTGCTGTGCATCTTTTCAGAGGTGTTTTCAGTGTTCTTATCGCCTGTGGGAACTTGTAAATCTTCTGGTTTCAGATAATGAGTATTTGAACTGCCAGTTAGCAGTAAGAGATCAGAAATGTAGACTTTTTTGCTCTTCTGCCTTCCTCTTTCATCTGAAGACTTTCTCTTCCCAGTTGTCTCTGTCATTAGACATATATACCTAAATACAGTCTGGAAACTTATCTAGTGGTTACATCCTTTCAGGCTCTTAGCCACTCATTTTGCTGTTCTGTCAAGATCACCTTCAGGACTGCCACTCTTGGCTGGCAGGGTAGGCAAGGGCTGAGCTCTTGAAAGCCCAGGAAAGGGAAAGCTGACTTCCTAATTTAGCAAGGCCCAAAGTTTGCCTTAATTTACTGATGGCTGTTTGTTGTAAAGTCAGTGGAACAGGGAATAAATCCTGTTCTTGACTGATTTATTTTAGTTTTTTTCTTTTTGTTGAAATATTCCAGTGATTCCAGAGAAGCAGAATTAAAAAGAACTCTTCCACTGTAAAAAAATCTAGGAAGAATATTTTACTGAAGCTTTTCTCTTTTTTGTTGGCAACTTGGAAAATTATTCTCGGGCAAAGAGCTTATGTATTGTCTGAAGTTACCCAGTGTAAAAATGGGCATATGAGCTGGTCCTAATGTATAATATCTTCAGAGACTGAATTGCTTTGAAATTTGTAGTTTACATGCCCATTTTTCTTCTTCCTCCTGTTCGCAGTTACTGGATTGTGATTTTGTGCAACCAAAGGGGAGAGAGGGCTTTCTGAGCTCTGTGTGATGGCAGTGAGGAGCTGGGCCATAGTTAGCTCTTCTCTCAGAGCAGTTGTCCTTGGGAGAGATGGGGAGTGTGTCCTTGGGTATGTGTACATCTACGCACATCTGAGATCTCAGGTTACTTCAACTGACATCTCTGGCACGAGTTTTTAAGGTTTCTGATGTACTGTTAGTGTCTTCTTTGCATGTTTGTAAATGGCAATGCTTTGATACCTGAATTTGTGATACTTTTGTTTCCCATTCCCCTTTGTTCAGGGTAGCTCTTGTGATTCACCTCTTGCTCAGCTCTCAGTGTGTTTTGTCAACATGATTAACAATTGTCACTTCTCAGAACGAGAGCTGTCTAATGCTTTCACCAGATGGTTGGACCATATAATCTCAAGAGATTCTTTCCAGCCAAGGCTTTTTTTAATAGTTCTGACTTTACTCTTGTGCTTAGTTGAACTCTGCATCAAAAAGGCATCTGGTCTGAAGAGGAGTTTGCCTCTGAATGCTGTTAAACTCTGCTTGTCTCCCCATTGATACCTTACTAATGTCTTCAAAGAGAAGTGATGAAAGTGATGCAGCTATATAAATCTCTGGAAATTCTGTGCCAGAGTTGTAGAAATCTATTTGCTTACAACTGTACATGCTTATTTCCAGAAGAAACTTCCTTGATACCTGCTTGTCTGTCTTCTTAGCAGTGAGGTAATGTTGCATCATTAGAAGGCTGTAGAGTCTTGTTTATCCTGGAGATTTTTCTGTATGTCCTGAATTGGCACTAGTTAGGGTGTCTGTGCCTGCAGTGTGTAGTTCTCTAGTTCTTCTCTAGCACTGGAGAAGGAGAAGGAAAATACAGAAGGAGTACTGTCCAGCCTAATATGTGATTCTGTGTAGTTTCTGTAGCAAAGGAAGTTATTCTGATAAGTCACCGTGTGAGTTTTATGTTACTAGGTGCAGAGTGCAGCAAGGAAGCCTTAGGTGCCCTCTGGCATCTTTGAATCATGAAGACAACTTAGGGCTATTTATGGAGAGAAGGTAGAAATGGGAGCTGATAGAGAAATTAAATGTTAGCTTAGTCTTCCTCTGTTGAAAGAAGAAAAGTTTGTCATTTTCGTAAGGCTCAATGGTTTCATGCAACTGAATGACCTGGGATTTGCATGACTGCAGATGAAATGCATACACCTAACTGCACCTTGAAGCTCTTGGAAGAATGTATTTTCCCCTTGTTTGTGTACAGAAACTTACTGTCAGGAAGAAAGGAGGGATGGTAAGAATTGAGGACGCTAGGAAGTTTTCAGTATGTTATTGTATCCACTCCCAAAAATTCTTCCATGAGCTACTTCTACTTACCAGAAGGGACAAGAAGCTGCTAAACTGAAAATACAAACTTCTGCCTCCGTGGAGCTTTAAAATCTGTTTAAGGTGAGGACCTCAGAGAAAAAAGAATGAGGATGAGTGGATAACTCTTGAATTTGGAAAGTATGGGGAGGGGAGAGTATTAGTCAAAATCAGCTGCAGAAGACTGAGTTTAAAGCAACTCCCTGGACTAAAAAGTCAAATAAAGTAAACTTATTGAAGTAGAAGTAGTAATTGAGTACTTGCAAGTGCTTGCTTGTAAGGCAAGTAAAGAGGTGTGTATGTCTGCAGGTAAATGAGGAGAACCTTCTGAACAGTGAGCAAAAATGAGGTGCAGCTGAGATCCATTGAAAATTATGTAAATCTGAAACAATTCAGCAGTTACCAAACTGTAGGCAATAATTTCTTCTGTTTAGTTGCAATTGAAGTCTGAGCTCTTAAATGTGTTATATGCATATATATTTAGAGTGTTTTTCTCCCTTAAGTGACAAGACTTATCACAGAAACAGTTGATCAAGGAAATTAATGTTGTCTATGTTGAAATAAAGGAATACAAATCTTAAGTCGTAGGCTTAATATTTTCTGATGTGTATAGTGAACCCTGGGTTCTGGTTGGAACGATGTACAACTTGCTGGAAAAAAATGTTCTGAACTTGCAAGGTATATAAACATCCTCCTGCCTTTTCCTTCTTCCCCTCCTCCTTTTGCCTAATACTGACTTTGGGGCAGTAAATCCGTACAATTTTGAGGAGCTGGATTGCTGGAGCAGCATTAAATAAGGAGCCAGTTTTTTTGGCTAAACAGAGAGAGGAGGGGTGCTGACCAGTGTACTTAGCTCAACTCCAAGCAGCTAACAGGTATTATAATGGAGCATTGTAGGCAGGGGTGCTAGCCATATCCTGAAATACTCAGGAGAGTGCAAGACTCTGAATAAAACCCTCTTGCATTACCAAGGATATTGCAAGTAACTTCAAACCCAAGAGTGAAAGAAAACCACCGCCCAAAACAACAGAATAAACACCCCAAACAAGTTTCAGAGCTCACGCAAGTAGGTTAAGAAGGCCCTTGTGGGACAGTTCTGTTCATTTTTTACAGGTATTGTTACTGATTTGCCTTGTTATGCCGTTAGTGGCCCTAGTGCATGTTGGAGTTCTTCAGTTTGCATACTGTCTTTCTCTCAGTAGCCGGTATTGGGGAGGCTACATTAGTTCCTAGTATCCTTCAGGGAGTGATTTGGATGCTAAGTGAAGGCTGATAGAGGCTTGTTGAGTAGTTCTGTTTTCCCAGTTTGCTTCAAAACCATGGAAGCATGTTAGTTGTTTCCTGTTGGCTTTTCCACCAGAAGAAAGGTAAATGCTTCACTGCAAGCTAAGAGGTGGCTTTTGTCTTGTGTTCCTGTAGAACCTCTCCAAGTAATATGTTGACCATACATTAGCTATAGTATTTGCAATGGGTATGTTCACTCTACAGAAATTAATTCTAGTTGCTTTCCTGTACAATAACAGAGATGGCTCAAAATCATAATCAAATAGTGTTTGCTAAAACTCAAAAATACTATGTAGCATAATAAGCACTAGATAGCAGTGCTGTTGCATGGCTTCAGAAGATATGTTGTGGGTTTATTGAAATGCTGGCTTTTGGAATTCATCCTCATTCTAAAGAATCTACTTGTGATCAGAGCCTCTGCAGGCCCATGCTTGGGCATCATCATAGCTAGGAATATGGAGTTATGGAAGTACCTGAAAAGGCTTATGTGCAGATAACTTGATGCCAGAAGGGGACCTGAGCTTAAAAATTCCTAAATAGTGTTGTCTATTGTGGAAGCATGGAGGTCTGATGGATGGTTATAGCTTTTTGGTACTGTGGGTGTGAGGAAGAATCAGTGTAGTTGAGGAAATAGTCTTAAAATCTGGCCAGACTGCACTGGCACATTTGGCTGGTCTCTGCTGAGTTGCACTTTGCTTTTTAATGTAGGTGTCTAACAATGGGAAAGAAGAAGCCAAGTGCTTGGAGTGAGCTCAGAGATAGAGGAACAAGTTTGAATGAGAGCAGTTGAGATGTAGAAACATCTGGGCTCTTCTCTTGTGTTTTAGGATGTGGAGGCGCAGTTGTGCAATTCTCTTCGTTACTGAGCTAGCTGGGCATATGGTGTTGTGTGGCTTGCAGTGAGACTTAGGTTAGTGTTTTGATGTTACAGGTCACAGCTGAATTGTGAGGCTGCATTATATTTAAAAGCAAACTGGGAGTCATATGGCAACAAGTACTCAATAAGAAATGCAGTTAAGTCAAGAGGTATCAGTATAGAAGATGATAACTCTGGACATCATCTTGACTTGACACGTGCCTTACAGGATAAAACAGTTGTCATTTCATTCTTCTACGCAGCTGAAACTACTGTGTGTCTGACAGCACATTGTGCTACATAGCTTTTAAGCACAGACTACTTCAAGTGTCTGGATAGCCCTGTGTAATTTTTTTAATCCCAGTCAGCAGTCATGCACCAGGCAGCTGCTTGTTCACTCCCCCACCAGTGGGATTGGAAGGGCAAAAACTGGAAAACTTGTGAGTTGAGATAAAGACAAGTCTAATAAGAAAAGCAAAACTGTGCATACAAGCAAAGCAAGACAAAGAATTAACTGCTTCCCATGGCTGGGCAGGTGTTTAGCCTTCTCTAGGAGAGACAAACACCATCACTTTAAATGTCCTCCCCTTCCTCCTTCTTCCCGCTTTATATACTGAGCATGAAGTCATGTGCTCTGGAGTATCTCTTTGGTCAGTTTGGGTTACCTCTCCTCACTGGGTCTTGTTCCAGCCTCCTGTGCCACCTCAAGCCTCCTCACCAGCATGACTGACAGTACAAAAAGCAGAAAACACCTTGGCTGTAAGCACTTTTCACCAAGAACAAAAACATCTGTATTATCAATGCTGTGTTCAACAGAAATCCAAAACACAGCCCTGTACCAGCCACTTTGAGCAAATTCAAGTCTGTCAGAAAAAGCCAGCACACCCAGGCAGATCAGTGTTCAGATGAAGTTTCTCTAGGGAGGGCCAGGATTTCCTGTGTGCTGTTCTCTTCAGCTGACTCTTGTGGTGGTATGTGGAGAAGTCTATATTCTGGCCCCAGGGGGAGAGTGCATGGCTAACCTAGCAGAGATCTAAGTGAGCACCGCTCCTCGCAGAATGAAACCTGCTGAAATGCACATTTTAATTGGTACAAGGTGAGACAGTAGTTCTGTGGCAACCATGTTGTAGTATGGCTGAAAGTTTGACGTTAGAGCAGTTTCAGTGCCAGCTGACCTTTGTGCAGGACGGGACACTACTCCCTCCTTTTAGAAAATGCACAAAATGCGCCTCATTTCTGATAGGAGAGAGGTTGTTTTTTTTCATTGGGTGTTTGAATACAAGGAAATAAAAACACTTGACAGTGCCTGTGACTGACTTCAGCTGGACCCCTTATGTTGTGCTGGACCCTTGCTCAGCTTTCAGCCTGGTTAGTGCCAGGCTTTGTTTCTTGTATTGCTCTTCTTAAATTGTATGGTACAATTTAAGATCTCAACTTGACGGATCTAACTGCACCAATGAGCTGGCCTGATTTCCAGCAGTTGCAAGCTTTTTCTGTTACATTGTAAATCTTTTTGTGCTCTAAAGTATAAGAAGTTGTAGATTGATAGTGTTACATGTTACTGAAAAGCTTTAAAACTTTGTTAGTGGGAATATTTGCATAGATTACGGGGTTTGAAGAAGAGGAAACAATTGTGAAGAGAGAATGTTCACCGTTTGAGTAGTAGTTTTTAAGGCTTTCTCAACTTAGTCATCAAGACTTCTGTCAAAGAGGTTCATCAAACAACTATGTTTGTGGGATTGTGTATTTTGTGCTTTACTTATATTTAAAGTTCCTAGGCATAAGGTAAAAAAAATCCCAACCAAAATGAATGAAGGTAAAAGTGATTTGTTAATTCATTCTACTCTCTATATTTGTGGTTTGCTGCTATGGTTGGGCCTCTTAGTAGAAAGTACCTGAAAAACTTTCAAAAGATGCTCTTGACTCCTGTGATGTGGGGATTAAGAAGGAGAGCAATTTGTCTGCCTAACTTGTATTCTTATTCAATTCCTGGAAATATTTAAGGTATTTCTGGCATGCTAAGTGTGATATTTCAATATTAGATTCTGTTATTACAGTATAATAAGGCTGAATCTAAGCTAGCAGAATCCTGATCAATAATTTCCTGTGCCGCCCAGGTGTCTAGATGATATACATGTTCCTTTTAGCATCATGTGTGAAGTAATGGTTTGCATAATACAAGTTCATATGCCTGGTTTCTTACGGCCTACAGTAAAACGGCATCATTTAGGATTCTTTCTTTGTCCTCCTTTGCCCTCCTGTTGCCTTTGCTCACTTCTATAGGCCCTTTTCAGAAGACTAGACAATTAGGTTCAGCTATTCACTGTTTTTACTGACAATGCCAGATCTTGAAAATGATTTCATTGGAGACATTTGAATCTGAAGCTGCAGTGTTTTAAACTTATTTGTGAGAGACTTCTTGCTTACTGTGCTCTGGATATAATAGGCACCAAATCAGCATATAGACTACTGAGTTCTTAAACTTGGATTACTTTCCTTCTTACAGCTTTTTTTTTTCACCTGCAAATACCTTTTTTTTTTTTTAACTAGATTCTTCAAAATTAGAAACAGTAAAACTGGATTTGCTGGTTGTGGTCCTGTTGCTATGCTCTACATGGAAATACCAATTTAGTGCAGGATACAGAAGTCACCTCTTCACTGAGGAATTAACTGAGGCTTGTTCTTGAAATACATCTGTTTCTGAGGATTGTGGCTGGGGGTTATGGTAGTCTTCTATAAATAACTATCAAAATAATATCTGTAGACCTTTAGCAGTCACAAAGCAATTCCAGAAGTAGTAATACAAAGCTGTCATAGATTATTTTTTAAAAATAATTGTATGTATTCATTAATCCTTCTGTCTCAAATACCTTTTCCCTTTAATTTAGCTCTCATGAGCAGAATTTCCTGATTATAAAGTTAGATCTTTTTTCCTGCATGACTGTATATCTTGCTTTATGCAAATGAAAGTTGCATAAATCAGACTAGAGAAAGAAGCTGTTAGGACAGCACTGTAGCTATCTTGTGAATATTGCTTCTTAGTCCTGAGGTGGGCTTTGTAATCTCCTATGATGAAAGTTAAAATACTTGAATGCTATTGCTGTCTATCAAGCACTGAGTTTTTCCTTAATGTTTCCTTAACAGTGTCTCCTAAATTGCATAAATTGCTTGCTAGAAAAGAAGTGTGTCATCACAAAATCATAGAGGCGTTTGTAATTTGGGTTGGAAGGGATCTTTAAAGGTCGTTCAGTTCAGTAGATCATCTGTATGCTATATATACCAAAACCTGGTTGCTCTGTATTAAGGTTCTGAATGTTCTTGAGAAGAACCTTGTCTGTGCGTCTTTTAGTTAAAAATTGTTTGAAAGTTTTTTTCTTCAGTTTCTGCTTAAATGATAGCATTTTACATTTGCCTCTGGAGGTGTGATAGTGAGTCTTCATGCCACATGTCTTATGGCTCTTCCTCTCTTGTCTTTCAGTGAATGATAGTGTCTAGAAAGGGTATGTCCCTTCAGGAGAGAGGTGCCAATGTCCAACCGGCCTAATAACAATCCAGGGGGGTCACTGCGACGTTCACAGAGGAACACTGCCGGGGCCCAGCCACAAGACGACGCAGTAGGAGGAAGGTATGGCTGCTGTCTGTGAGTGTTAAAATGTGTGACGGTGAAATGGGTGTGATTTAGAAAATGTTTTCCACCCTGCAATCCAAGCATTGAAACTCGAATAAAATCTTTTTGCCCCTGAAATGCTGCCTGTACTGTTACTGCCTGGGATAAACCCGTGGATAACTCAACGACCGTACTGTTCAGCTAGAATAGCAGTAGCAGAGCTATAGGGGGAAAAAGCTGTCTTCCATAAATCACAGGTAGTAACAAATTCTTTCCCCCTCTTTCTTCTCTGATATTAAAAATATGGGAGGGGGCTGACAGGGAGAATCTGTTACTGGGAATATGTGCTCCTCTTGGAGAAGACTGAATAACTGGTACTCTGTTACCTTTGTACTGCATATAAATCCTGTACAACTGTTGAATAATTCAAGAAAAAAAAGGTTTGCTATCATTTATATGCCTGATATAGTGAGCAAGTGGACCAGATTGTATTTGCTCTGTAAGTGATTGCCTCTACAGTGCAGAACAAAGAAGATCCTTAAAACTTCCATGGATGATGCTGTTGTCACAGCCATGAATGAAGCCTGTATGGATATAAGTGTTTCTTTAACTTTGTTAAAAGATCAGTCTAATGAAGAAAGACTATAGTGTGGTGGTAGGCAAATCTGTCTATATTCTACTCTCTCAGATACATTACTGGTGCAGTTGTTGAATATGTGTACCTTGGGCTTGGTTTTTTTGGGGTGAGTATTAAAATATTGCAGGTTAGTGGCACAAAAGTTTTTTACTATGAAGGAACTGGGCTATGAAGTTTAATGAAGAAGAGGTGTATTTCGTACTAGTATAAAGTCTGAGAACAAGTTGAATGGGTGAAGAAGGCCAGCTTCTAAGGAACTTTGGGGAGAATAATTCTATCTGAAAAATGCAGCTTTGCTTTCTCTAAATTAGTCTACTGTACAAGTGGAAGACCAGATGATTAACGCAAGACTTCTCCTCTCAAATAATGTGGCATAAAGAAGGGGAAGTTGCTGCCTTATGTAGCTGATTATTTTGTAAGTTAGAATTGGTTTCAGAGAATAGCTCTTTTAACAGAGATGTAGTGAGTCCTTCAGTCCCTTCTGCCCATTCTGTGTTGTCTCTGCATCTCAGTGGATTTTTAAAGTGAGTATTGCCCTGACAATGCTTTCATTTTACACTGAACTTCACCTGGGGTGAATAAAGCTCTCCCTAGAATAAAGAATTTGAGGCAAATTATTTGGAGATGAGATGGGGATTTCTTCTTCAGATATCTACTGTTGAGATTTTACAGCAGAATGCCAGGGAGAAGCTTCACAGTGAGCGAGTCAGACAAACTAAGGAATTTTAAGGGTTGGCGCTGTTTTCTTTTAAGAAAGTCACTCATCCATTGTTTTGGTGCATTGTGTTCTGTTATGCTGTCATACAGTGATTGAAGATTTACTTGTCTGAAATGACGGGACCTCTTCCACCCCTCACCAGCTCTATACCAGACTTCAGTGAACAGGAGTGTATTGTGCTCTGTCTTTAAACCTTTAGACCTTTAGCAGAACCAGAGCTCCTTGCTAAAGTAAAGAGGATGGAAGAACCTTATGGTCCTCTTTGAATCTGGATCTCTTTAGAACAGGACATCCCCTGCCTTTGCATTTCTGAGCAAGCATTTTGAACTGCCAAAGCCTATTAAAAGGCCTGGTTAAAGCATGCTGGTTAATATAAAATTTAAAGTGATTTTACCTTTTTTAACTGTCATCAGCATCTCCTTTTTATTAAGGTGCTGGGCGGAAATGGCTATTGTACAAGGACCAATGTAGGATAGATCTGTCAGGTCCTTAAAAAATTTGTAGATGCAGGAAAGAGACAGGCTCTCAGATAAGCTTTTAGCTGGTGCCTGTCTTTGAACTCACAGGACTCACCTTTCCATGTATCCAGCATGCAATGGTATGATGTTTCAGTTCTGCTTGATGTGTCTTATTATGCCTTGCTGTACTCCAGTGATAAACACTGCTTTGGCTGCTATATTCAAAAAAGCCCAACAAAACCCCCAAGCAAACACTGAGCAAAAAATAATACACCTTTTCTTAAATGAAGGGTTTTTTGGGGGATGCCTGAGACAATTTATTTTCAGTCTTTCTTGCATTTTGTCAGCAAAATGAAATTCTTCAGTTTCAGCTGTAAAATTGCTTAAAATAGAAGAAACAAACCGTGGAAAGACTAGTGTCAATAATATGCACATATTGTGCAAATAACTGAACTTGGGATATATCTGTTAGTATTTCTAACAGATTTCTAAAAGAGCTGGGAATGCTCTTTGAAGCCAATCAGTCATCCTCACCTGCCGTGTTTTGGCTAATGTGGAATGGTCTTGGAGCACTTGAGCTGGAATCTTTTTGGATGAGACTGAACTGAAAGTTGTGCTCTATGAGAGCTGTTTGTGTATGCTGGTCACTTGTGGTTGTAATCTGGTATGCTTTGAAGTAGAAATCATTGAATTGCAGAGATGGTGGAGACCGATCCTTAATGGCAACTGTCTTGCTTTATAGATTTTCTTCTGTTGATCCATACCACTTACTGATGTTGCTGTACAAACAGTGTGAGATTTTATTCAGCCACTTCATTAGATCCACGTATTTCTTACCCTCCCCCAATAAACAACAAACCAATACACAAAGATTAAAAATTCGCAACTCCCTCACCCCTTCCTAATAAAAAAGATGGAATTAGACAGTAATGTGACTCTGTAGAGGGTTGTTGCTTCATGCCTAAAATTAGCCACAGAGTTTGTAAGCAGACTTAAGGGCCACACCTTCCGAAGTGTTGGAGGTTACTTCACTTTGGTCATAGATATGCAATCATAACCCTTCGAGCAAGGACAGGTTTTGATACTGTCTGAACTTGTGTACTTGATTGCATTTCTACTTTGTATAAATAGCTTTCTCAGTGCTGGAGATGTGGCAGCTTTTTTCTTAAAGCATTTTTGTGGCCGAGGTGCATGCATTTTCAAAATACAAATTAAGTGACGAAAGCTTGGAGAGTTTATGCAGTTGGTCACTCATGATTTCAGACTTGGATGTGAAGGCTAGTAATCCAAGGTAAACGTGTGGTATGGCCAGATGGCCTTTTAATAGCTTTAGAGTTGCCTCGATCTCTTTTATGCTCTGGCTGGACTGAATGCAAGAGACTTTAGTTGATAAAGGTGTTAAAAAGGAGAGTCAGGAGAATGATAGTGCTGCCAAGCTGAAGTGCTAATATATGTCTTTCTATAATTTTTGACACTTCTACAGCTTAAGGTCTTTTATTAAAACTGCCAATTTAACCAGCTGGGCTGCTACTGTTCACTCACGTGAACCTTGGAAATTCTAAACAACTCTCTGGTCTGTTTGAAATGCAGAAACTTCCCTCCTGTTACATTGAGTATTGACAGACTGGCTTAACCTGGAAGCAACAATGCAAACCCATTTCCTCTAGACTGGGCTTGTTTGCTGTCCCCATAACGTCAATACTTGAGTCACAATGAGCAGGGAATGCCTGTAATGGTTGTCTGCTGGAGTTTTACCAGCAATTTCACACTCAGCATAGTCACTTGATAGGAGCTTTGAGAGTTTGATTTTGAGGTGCATTGTTTAAAGGTACAAACAACTATACTAGGCTCAAGGAAGTGTAGAAAGACAGATGCTGTCTATTTGCAGTTTGTGCTGTAACAGTGATGTGTGTTTTTCTCTAAAAGAAGAAAGGGGTCTGTATTTAAGAAGGGGTATATGAACAGGTGGTCATTTCCTCCCCATGTATGCATTGTAAGCAAATTGGCCTTGGTGAAGTTGGATAAATGTGATTCCTCACTTTGTGTTGGCAGTAGTGATGTTACGGTGACTGTGATTTGGATGAAGTTTAGCTCTTGTGGCTATTACAGTTGTTACTGGTTTTACTACCATTTTGGAAAGTATTTAGTGTTTACCTCCAAATTTAGAATTACTGTTACAATGGTACCTTTATACTGGTATGAAGTGTCTCTTGGAGCACTCTCCACTGAAGGGTGGCTCTGTGCGGGTTTCTAAGGAAGCAGTAAAGTTTCCCTTTGCAGCAGTAAACTGAAGCAGATGTGTTAATAAGGCTTTCTTTTCATAGGGGTAGGAGGAGGGGGTGGGAGTTACTTATTGTCATTTTCTTAACTGTATATTGACATTGTTACCATGTGTGTTGAAGAATTGTGCCTTCGTGGCCTAGTTCCCAGTGATGCCATAGGGTTTACTTTGAATGGGAGCAATTTGGAAGTGGTATTGTGAGGCACACAATAAGATCTTTTCTGGACATGGAGCGGTTGATTGTTCTTTTCAGTTGTGAGCAATGTTTCACTGTGTTGGTATAGAGTAGTGGAAGTGGTCCCATGTACTAGAACTTTTTACCAGTGCTGCAAAAATTATTTTTTTAAGTGACAGTGGTGCTTATCGTGTTGCATCTTGTTACTCTTAAGGAATCTTTAGGAGTAGTAGCATGTCACTTTGACAAAAATTGCTGCTATGTTGTTCTGCATGAAAGTGGGATACTTTATGAGCAAATTTTCATGTATTGGAATAAAAGTTATACGCGTTCTTGTGTATTTGCAGTTGAAGGCTAAATGATGAACAAGATCCTTGTTGGCTGCGTGTAGGACTTCGATATAAGCAGAAAGAGTGCTTTTGTCAGTTGTATTGCTTTTGTTCTAAACAGGATTTGGTTTTGGACCAGTCTTGGTGATCTGTTAACTGGTAAGAACTTACCTGAGACCTGTAAAAAACTAAATATGATGTTTGGGTTGGTGGGGAAGACAGTATTTCTGAGGAGAGAAAGTAGGTGTTTTTCTACAGTTTTTTTCATTTGTGCTATTTCTTTTTTCCTGATCTCATTTTTGACAGAAGTAGAAGGATAGTTTTTGCAGACTTTGTTTGGAAGCATTTAATAGCTCACTCTCAGCTGCTGAGGAACATGACTTAGATTAAACACTTTGTTTATTCACTAACTTCAAAAGGTACGGTGGTGGTTTTTTTTTTTTTTTAATATGCACAGAGTAACTCTCTGAGAACAGGTTCTAGTTGGTTCTTTATTATGGTTTTGCTCAGGGCTGGCATTTTCCACCATATTGTTTATATAGCACAGCAAGCTAAATGGTAGTTAGCTTGTCAACTTCTGTATGTGTGTTACTCTAAACTTGAGTGTCTGCCTGTGAATTAAATGTGCACCAGCAGACAGCTTTGCCCAGCTGAATGAAGCCTTGGAGTTGTTCATGGAGCTGTCTTTAAGTTTGGGGAGAGAAGGAAAACTAAAAACCCCTACAAAACACAACTTGAAGGTGCAGCAGGAGCTCAGTCGAGAGTGGAAATGGATGAATGCAAGCTCATAAATACTTAGCTCATTTTTTGTCATTAATGGGAAGCTTAGTTTAGTCTCTCAAAACACTTGTTGCTGCAATGATGATTCTTAATGAATGATACAATAATGGAAAAGACTGAAGAATTTGTAATGGTAAGTTACATGTGAAAAGCCTTGGGTTATAGACAAAAGTACACATAGCTTATAACCTTAAAATCAGCCTTCCAGCTTTGCATGTATATTTAAAACCCTTGAATGCTCTGCAAGCATTGCTCATTCTGAGCTTTACAGACTATTCTACCTTTGTATGTGAGTTAACTCTTTAAAGGACACCTTATGTGAACTGTCACAACTTAAATATAAATTGAGACAATGATACTTGTTCGTGTATGGTTAAAGTTTTTACCTTAATCATGTAATCAGATTCTCAGTGTTCTTGTATCAACCTGAGAGGAGAATTCATGTCATATTCCTGTTGTCTGACATGCTACTGCATGCACAGTTGCTATTGTATTGTGGGCCTTCTCTTCGCAGTACATGCAAGGTGGATGATTAAACTCAGAGTGAGAAGTGAGAGCACAGTAGGTGATTTAAAATAAAATTTTTTAAAAATTCTCTTTAGTTGTGACTCCCCATGTGTGACATTTCTAGAGTAACCTTTCTGCTCAGAAGTCTGTACTGATAGCTTGATGAATAAAGAAAACAAAGCAAGTGCTAATACTTTGCATGTATTTGTGACCCCTAGGATATGGCTGTAGCTTTAATAGTCCACACAAATTGGACTTTGGTATGAAACTGTATTTGTAAAACTTCTAAGAATCAAAAAGGTTTAAATGTTAAAGGGGAGGAGCCAGAAACAAGTGGAAACTCTTCACTGCATGTTTTGCAACTATTGATTTAGCAGTATCTTAGTTGAAAAGTTCTTCAGTTATTGTGTTTTGTGAATATCTAAAGCATACCAAAAATCTTTACAGGAAAGTAACCTTTTAAAATATACTTCAGAATAAATGAACTCTGATCAGTATAGCTTACATAAAACTTGAGATTCCTGCCAAATGTAAATTATGTAATAATGTCTGTTCCTCCCATAATAAAAACATTTCATGGGGAAAATTAAATTTCACGCCTAAATCTTTTGTTGGGAAAAGGAAAATCCAAACACTCAAGATTAGGTGAAACATTCCCAAGTTTACCTTGATGGAGTTTGCTGTTGTGACCTGAAGATCTGTTTTATTTCACTTTTGATAGTAAACAATATTTCTTACAGGATAATAAATAAAAAATAATTACTGGAGTATGGAGAAGTTGCTGTTAATTTAATCTTTTCATACTGTCACGCTCTTAGATGGGGCACAGAAAGTGTTGAATATGTACTGTCTGTGTGCATTCATCTGAGTAACTGCCTAAATGAGAATAATTCAGAAGAAAGCAGAAGGAGGAAAGTTATCAAGAAAAAGAGTCATATTGCTGAAGTTTTGCTGTTTGGACTCTAAGTGAATTAGCATTCGGTTATCATCTGGATGGTTAGACTTGGTACTTGTTTTCTACTGAGATCCCAGTTTGTGTTGAAATCCTGAAGAGGATGGGGGAGCTTTCTGGTCAGTAGTATACTTAGCTCTGGCTTTACTACCAGACCTCTGGTATTTCATTGGAAGACACTATTTTAAAGCTTGTGGAACTCTTACTGCTTCCACTTAATCTGTTGGCCTTGATGATGTTTGGGGTCATGGCTTGGAGCAGGACACTTAAATTTGAAGTGCACATTCCTCCCCATCCTCCATGGATGTTTGCAGATCTCAACTCGGAAACTCTCTAGGCCTGGGTTAATAGCATATGACCATGTAATCTGCAGTTCTTTAACTTTGAATTTTTGCTTCTTTCAGCATTAATACTAGACTAGTTTGAGGTTTTTCAAAGGTTAGTGGTTCTTGGGGCTTCTGTATGGGTAGGATATGTGCAGTAGAATTTTCCTGGTGCTAGCTGAGACAAAAGTGCATTTTATCCAGGGAAGTGCAAGTGAGATGTCTCTTGCCTTAGCAATTATTTATATTGTCCTGTTTTAAATGCTGATGAGCACTCTCTTCTGAGTCTTGCAGATGGTAATTCTGAGTGGGCTTCAAAGTAAATGTGGAATATATGAAGATGTAACTGATGTCTTAAATTTTATCTGTGGTATATAGTATATCTTTGTCCTTCAGTCAGAGCTCATGCAATAAACCGTTTTTTTTCATGGAGGTGAAAGCTGCTTAGAAGACCTTTTACAGTTTATCTATGTGAAACTCGTTCCTGTCTCTGACATCACAAGTTTCCTGTCTCGTTTGGCTGCCTTTATTGGTGGTGTGCATTTCTTCATTTCTCTTACTTCAGCTGTTACCAAACAGCTCTCAATGCTTTGAACTGGTAGATCTTGCAGCCAGAAAATAGCTGGTATGGTTGAGCTTTCCTACCAAGTGCAACCGGTTGCATTCCCATTCTGAGCACTTGATTTTTTAAATTTTTTTAAACTGAAGAGCAAAGATGTAAATAGTCATGACTGTATAAAGACTTAATGTCTGGAATCTGGAGGTAGATGAGTATATATCTATTTTTGAGAGGAGATCTTTGACAGATGCTCTAGTCTTGTGCTTTACTGTGCCAGCTTAATGCTTAAGTGAATAATTCAGTAAACTTGCGCACCAGAAAGATCTGAACTTATCTGCAAAACTCAGATGTAAGAAGATGTTTTATTCATTTAAAATGACTAAATAATTGTGTGCTTTGCAAAACAGTTACACTGGTAGTGATTTGTAACTGCATCAGATGGTTCTTTTGAAATGCTGCTTTAATACTAGGAGCTGATATGGAGAAATTTGTAGCTGTAAATATATATGTGTAAATTCTCCAGAAATAAACAATATTCCACCTACAGGTCTCTATCTGTATATTGGAATCCTGATAGCTTTCTGTTTTGACTTTCTGCTGACAGGTCACACTTAGGGCAGGCAAAACATAAGGCACATAGCCCTCCTGAGAGTAGAAAATCTATTTCAAAGACACCCAAAGTGCAGTCTAATACTACTTCTGAGCAGTCCAAGGGACACTTTTCTAAAAGGTAATTGTGCTTTGTATTCATATGTTAACCAGTGTTATCTGCACTTCAAAAATTTGTATAATCGTTGAGCTATACAGAGTTCTAATAAAACGTATGACTAAAAGATATTTAACTAATCTAGGTATTGCATTCACTGGATATATTTCAGTGTTTCCACTTCTGTTTGTTTTTTCTTTTTCTAATTCACCAACTAAGAGCATTCCATGAGTGATGGGGAGGAAATGATTTCTGCATAACTAGTCCTGGAATACTTGCAAGGTCTTTCTCCCCTTCTTCTGCTTCATGCTGGGGGAAGATTGCCCAAGGAGATTAGCGCAATGTCCAATATGAATTGAAATGTGCAATAATTTAAAGTAGGCCTGTGTTCAGGGTAATCATCTTGGTATTGCTTGTCTGCTCTTCATATGCTTCTGCTGTGTACACACTGGAACAATTTTCTATCACACAAGAGAATTTTGCTGTTTTTGTGTGTGATTCACTACATCACTTTAAAGACTGACGGGAAACTATCCTTTCTTTAGGAGCCTTTCTTGAACTAGAATCCAGTTATGACTAGTTATGCATTACTAAACACTCCTTACTCTCTTGTGGAAATTATATTCTCAAACATTCAGTTAATAGCTTATGGCTTGATTTTTTTTTTTTAATTTGTTATTAATCAATTTGACATATATATATATGAAAGTAAAATCTGTTTGAGTTAAACTTCCTTTTTTAAAAAGTGGTGTATTATGCTTTTATTTTGCAATCTACTTAGGTTTTATGCTAGCAAATACGTGTGATATGATGGTTTGCATACAAGCATGTGGGAGTTTTTGTTTGTTTGCTTCAATGTAAACTTAAGTGTTTCCTACATGCAGTAATCTTTATTATTAAAGAATGATGACATTTATAATGCAAAATTCTTACTTGTGAGGCTTCTTGAATTCAACTCTAATGCTGTTCCTGCTTACTTCTACAGAGGCTGTAGTTCATCTGCTGTTTTAATACCACAACAAGAAGATCCAGAGAGAGTCAGTACTTCAGAAAAGCAAAAAACGGGGCAAGTGCCTAAGAAAGACAATTCTCGTGGAGTTAAACGCAGTGCTAGTCCGGATTACAGGAGGACCAATTCTCCTAGCTCTGCTAAAAAGCCCAAAGCACTTCAACACACTGAAACTTCCTCAGAAACTAACAAGCCACATACTAAATCTAAGAGAAGACACTCAGACCAAGAGCAGCCCAAATCTACACAATTGCCATCAACAAGCAAGGCTCACACCAGAAAGGGTGGAGCTGCTGGTAGCTCCCGAAGTCAGAAAAGGAAAAGGACAGAAAATCTGTCTTGTATAAAGAGTGGGTCATCAGTTGAATCAACTGGCACTGAAGAAAAGTCAGCAAAAGTCTCCAAGCTGGCTTCAAAATCGGTGACCTCAGCCAAAGCTGGGTGTAGCACCATCACCGATTCCTCTTCTTCAGCTTCCACCTCCTCCTCCTCTTCTGCTGTTGCTTCTGCTTCTTCTACTGTTCCTCAGGGTGCCAGAGTGAAGCAGGGAAAGGACCAGAGTAAGGCTAGACGTTCCCGTTCTGCATCCAGCCCCAGTCCAAGAAGGAGTAGCAGGGACAAAGAACCAAGTAAAACAGGTGGCTCTTCAAAGTTTGACTGGGCTGCTCGATTCAGCCCAAAAGTCAGTCTCCCTAAAACAAAACTGTCTCTACCAGGCTCTTCCAAGTCTGAGACATCAAAACCTGGACCTTCAGGACTACAGGCTAAGCTAGCAAGTAAGTTGTTCTTTCTGGAGGAATAAACACACATGTTTTAAAATCAAGTCTTCTAAACAAATACTTCTGTTTTTTCAAGCTGCTTGTGATCTTCCCCGAAAAATTTCAGTATGTTCTGCTGAGTTAAGTAAAGCTGTGACTGAAACTATTCACAGCTAAAGCAGATGATTTAAGTTCAGTCAATGTGCTGCAAATTTAAGTTGCTTCTGTGTCTAACAAACAGATTTTAAAAATAAAATACATGCAAAATATTTGGATGTTTGATGGGAGCATGTAGGTTATAAAACACTCTTGACTATATTCCTTTTGTCAGATTTTTATTCCCCCTCATTTTCTTAAATCTGAAGTGGGAATGATAAGTGCTGGAAAACAAATAGACCATATGTGGTTTCTTCTTTCAACTTACTTTCCTGATTCTTCCTTGTTGTGGGAATTTGATGTTTAAAAACTTTAGTCTTGTAAACCTGGTGTACATAATGCTGAGGATATTAGTCATTTTATCTTCTAAGTTGTTCTTGCAAAGTATGGCTTCTTTCTGGTGCTGAGTTTGAGTGGCAGCTGCTGTTCCTGAAGATGATCACTGAGAAATGTAGGCCATTTCCAAACAGAGCACCTGCTTGCAAGAATGCAGATATGCTTGTAGCTCTGTTGTCTTGGACAATTCATTTTTTTAAATGTTTTGCTGCCTTTGTGTACTGAATTATTTATTTACTGAAGGTATTCTCTAGAACTTGATGTAAGAGATTGGATTCCTAAGCTTGCTTACTGTTGTTCCTTTACTTAGGCATGATCACAAGTAGCTTGTCCCAAGTGGGACAATACTAATGCTGGAAGTAGGTGAAATAATCAAAACCAACTGGGTGTCTTCCTGTATAATCAGCGTAGGTCGATTAAATTTAACAGGTGTGTTTTGGCTAATGTGCATGACTGGAGTATTGATTCTGGAATGATGTGACGTAACAGCATTTGGGAAGGAGAGAGGAGTTTTTGCTCTACAGCAAAGTTTGGTTTTTTTTCCTACCTGCTCTGTGATTCAAGGCTGCCAGGTGATGAATTCCAGAATCAAAACTCTGAATTTGCACAGGGCAGAAGGAGAGGGAAGTGGGTGGAAGTCAGGGAGTGACAAGTTCTGAGATAAGTCAGGCTATAGGCAATGAAAAAAGGCAACAGGAAGGAGAAATAATTTGCCTCCAACAAGTGAACAAGAAGATGAAGGCAGAGAGTAACTCATGTGACAAGTTACAGAACCTCTTGAAGGAGCGAGAAGGGGAAGGGTGGAATCGCACAATGTAAAAGGCTGTGTGTATGTTTTGAGTGCCTTGAAAAACAGCATTGGGAGTGTGAGCCTGAACTTTTACTGCAAAGACTGAACTGAGGAAGATACTTTGATTTCACTTTCAGGTCATAGAAGAGCTAAAGGTCTTTAGCTAGAAGATAAGATGCTCAAATATATGTGACAAAACCAAGTTGGTAGGGACTGTAGGTGTGTGTGTATAAAATGTCACTGCTAGGGGACACAAAGCATGATGTGAGATGCTTCTACATGTGACAAAGAACCAAATTATTTTCTATAGACAACATTTCCATTTGAGGGAGGGGGAAAGTACTAACAGGTGATATTAGGAAGTCTAAAATGTCTAATGCCTCTTTATTTTCCCATAGATTACAGCAAAACTTATTCCAGTAAATATCACTGATCACCAAATATCACTATAAGAGCCCAACATAGAACAAAAGTCTTGAACTATGATATTTTCAGTCTCAGCCTTTCAAATAGTGCTCTCTGACAACAGGTTGAGGTGATCTTGGAATCAATAAAAGCTACTGTTAGCTTAGCTCTCTAAAAAAGAGGAACTTTGCGTGACATACACTTTCAAACTATTTAGACAAATTTGAAGTATTTTAAGAAAACACATATTTTGCATAATGCTGAGAAGTGTCATGAAAATAGGAGGAAAGTAAACCACCAGGGTAGTTTTTTGAGAAAGAATAGGTAAGTTCAAATTGTTTTCTGTAGCAACCAGTAGCCTTAGAGGATAAGGGAGCAGAAGAAAGTGATATCTCACACAAATATTTACACCGTGGGGGAGTTTCTAAAGCAGGAGGGCAAAGAGTGATCTAGATGAAATTGGGGTGTGCACCCTTCTACCTGGAAACAAGTCCTGAAAAGTCATAGTAATTCTGTGTAGAAACTAAAAGCTTAAACTTGGTGGACTTTTATAGGTGTATATATTATGAAACCTGTTTGGAGAAGTCTGAAATAGGGCTTATAGAATTAGTGGGAGATAAACAAAAAAAAGCAAACATAACTACAAAAACTTCAGGAAATTGATTGGTGGAAGGGTTTCTAGGAAAATAAGGAGGGAAGGGAAAATAAGGAGAGATGAGAAGGGGGTTTATTCAGGCTAAGATAAAATCTAGAATAGTTTGGTTGAAAGGGATCTTAAAGATCATCTCATTCCAAACCCCCTGGCACAGGCAGGACTGCCTTCCACTACACCTGGTTCCCCAAACCCCATCTGGTCGGTCATGTCTATATAAATGCAATGCTGTTCCCTTCTGGAGTTGATGCAGTTCAAGGAGTACAAGAATCCTTGTTCGGGGTTGTGATCTTTGAATGAAAAATAAGAGCTGCTGATCTGACTTATCTACTGAAGAGAAGAATGAGGAGAAACGTGGCTGTCATCTTTGCAGAAGGTTTTCACATGCTGGAGGAGAATGAGAATACCTTGAGGTTTCTTGTCCAATCCTTCTGGATAGCTAAATAGGTGTTAAATCCAGCCCAGCTGACTTTCAGAGTGTTTAGCTCTGCACATCAATGACATCACTGAATAACAGCTAAAGAATATGTTGGAATAATAAAAGCAGGCTAGACTGAAGTTCTTTGCATCTATTTGAGTAGTTGAATATTCCTTCCTGGGGAAAAGAGGGAAGAGAGGAAGAAAGCAAGTTTCTCATTTTGCTCTTGTGACGACTATTTTCACATCCCTTTCAGGCCTTATCTCTTGTAGGGGCTTTTTAAACATTGCAAATCGGGTCATGTTACTGATTATGTAACAATATAAAATCAAGCTTAATTATGTTTCCAGTATTGGGGAAATCTTTGCTGTACTTTGTGTTTTGTCTTGTGGCCCTTAAGTAGGAGGAGCAGTGGCAGCAGTGGCTGGGACAGTGCTAAGAGCA
Source organism: Hirundo rustica (assembly GCF_015227805.2). Classification (NCBI taxonomy): domain Eukaryota; kingdom Metazoa; phylum Chordata; class Aves; order Passeriformes; family Hirundinidae; genus Hirundo; species Hirundo rustica. The sequence continues at coordinate 10,812,297 of NC_053459.1, read as the reverse complement.
GGGTAACTTAGGATAGCTGTCCCTGCCTGGGAAGTCTCAACCTAGTACTGGGGACTTGAGGGGTTAGGGAGGTTATTGATGTAAGCACTGAAAAGCCACCTGAACATGAAGACAAAGTGTGAATGGTATAGAACTCCTGGCTTTGAGGGATTTGGCAGAGGTGAGGGAGAAAAGAGACAGACAATAGCTCTGCATTAGTTTATTTGGGATTGTGGATACAGTGCTGGCTTGGGTGATGGTAGTTAGAGCCTTGGGACTGAGGCAGTAAGATGGCTAGCTTGGAGATACTCAGCTTAATTGTGGTGACAGGCTGCGTGGGGCTTTAATAACTGCTGGGGGTGTCTGGGTTGGTACTGAGGGAGGGTAATAGTGGAATATTAGAGTGATGGCTGTCTTGCCTTCCCCTGCTACAGCTCTTTTTACCCCATCTCAGTTAGTGAGAAGGGCAGTCTTGCACAGAAGCCAATCTGAAGTCTAAAATTCCAGTCCTAACAAGTAAATCATTCCTGATTGCCTTTCTGAACTGCAGATGAAGGGCTTTTTAGGTTATGAACTGTGGAAGTTTGTCTAACTTTGTTTTGACTTGGGTAATATATTCAGGCTTAATAAGTGATTGCAGTACAGCTGCATTCTGAACTTTTCTTTTGCACAACAAAATCGTCCTTAAAAAATGCTGACAAGTAAACACGCTTAATGTGAAGTTAAGATTTTTTAGTTTGATTTGTTAGGCTGCACTATTTCAGGTTTAGCCTGTTTGAATGTATTTTCCTTCTGACTCATAAACATGAGTGCTTGGCATGCAAAATAGGATGATGTCAGGGCATAAGCAATATATGTCTGCCATAAGAAAGCTTGTGTTTCTGCTTTAATTCTGAAGTTCACTTCTGAAGTTTTTGCAGGTGCTGAGTATAAGATGCTTAAACCTGATTTTCTCTGAGGAGTTTGGATGAGAGATCATTTATATAAACTTGATACCCACAAATCTGTGGGCCGAAGGGATATACCTACAAGTGTTGAGGGAGCTGGCAGATGTTACTGCTAAAGCCACACTCCATCATCTTTGAAAGGTCATGAAGAGCAGCAGAGATGCTTGAGGAAAGCCAGTGTCACTTCAGAAGGGGCTAGGAAGAGGACCCAGGGAACTATAGGCTGGTCAGACTCGCCTCTGTTGCTTGAAAGAGGAGCTCATCCTGCATTGTCATTTCAAAGTGAAGTGAAAAATGGTTATCAGTAGTAGTTGACATGGATTGACGAGGGGAAGTAATGCTTGATTAGTCTGGTAGCTTGCTGTGGTGGAGTGGCTGGCTGAGTAGATGAGGGGAGAGCAGTTGTCTGCCTTGACTTCAGCAAGGCTTTTGACTCTGTCTCCTGTAGCATCCTCCTAGCTCAGGAAGTGTGGGTGAGGTGAATGACAATGGGCTGGATTGAGAATTGATGAATGGCAGAGTTCAGATGTTGCTATCAGCAACACAGGGTCCAGCTGGAGGCCTGTAGCTGGCAGTGTTCCCCAGGAGCCAATACTGGGTTCAGTCCCTTTCTACTGGTTCACCAGTGACCTGGCTTAGGGGGCAGAGTGCATCCTCAGCGAGTCTGAGGCTACGAAAGGGAGAGGCGTGGCTCATACATCAGAGGCTGTGTTGCCATTCAGTTAGACCTGGAGGAGCTGCAGAGTTGGGTGGAGAGGAATCTAATGAAGTTCAAAGGCAAGTGCAGGGTCCTGCACGTGGAGAGGAATAACTTCACACACCAGTGGAGGTTAGCAGCTGACCTGCTGGAAAGAAGCTCTGTGGAGAAGGACCTGGGTCCCTGGTGGGGAACAGGCAGTGCATGAGCCAGCAGTGAGCTCTTGTGGCTAAGAAGGCCAAGAAAATCCTGGGGTGTGTTAGGAAGAGCATTGCTAACAGATCAATGGAATTGATCCTGCTCCTCTGCTCTGCCTTGGTGAAGCCTCACCTGGAGTGCTGTGTCCAGTTCTCGTCTCCCCAGTTCAAGGAAGACAAGGAGCTACTGAAAAGGTCCAGTGGAGGACTGTGAAGGTAATGAGGGGACTGCAGCATCTCTCATGAGGAAAGGCTGTACATCTGTACCTGTTCAGCCTGGAGAAAAAATGATTTACCAATGCATACAAATACTTCAGGAGTGGTTGTCAAGAGATTGGGCCAGATTTTTTTCATTGTGCATAGCACCAGGACAAGTGGCAGGGGACACAAACTGAATACAGGAAGTTCCACTGAATAGGAGGAAAAACCTCTTTGAGAGTGACAGAGCAGTAGATCAGGCTGCCCAGAGAGACAGTGGAGTCTGCTTTTCTGGAGATACTCAAAACATGCCTGAACATGACCAGTGTACCTGCTACAGCAGTGAGGGTTGGATGATCTCTGAAGGTCACTTCAGCCCCAACCTTTCTGTGAGTCTGTGACAATTGCTCTATGTGTTACAGAAGTGGTGCTGAACAAACAGCTTCTGGAGACGATCATCACACCAATTCATCTGAGAGCCATTGCTGTCTGTCTGTAACAGTGTGACTGGTGCTTTCCTCCATCAGGCACACACAGGGCATCTTTAATCTCATTTTCCTGAACACTGGCTGTGCTCTGCTTACTGGTGAATGCTTGCCGCTTTCAGCCTGCTGCAACTCCTAAAGACACAGGACTAACCTTCAATTTGGAGACTGTGCTGGCCATCCCAAATTTTAATGCCAATGTGAGTGAAAGGAAGAAGGCTCAGCCTGAAGAAATTAACAGTTCTGAAGCTTCGGTATTGGGAAGACTCAAAGTATTTGCAAAAGATGCAGGTGGCAAGATTGACTTAGTTGATTAAGACGGCTTCTTAAAGGCAGAGTGGCATTGAACAGCAGGAAGGGAACGTGCCGTGAGAAGACTTTCTTCACTTTCTCTTTTAGCCTTTAAAATTAATAGAGGAAGGTGGAAGCTCAGTTGTACCCTGGTAGATGCTCAGAGACAGAAAAGTAAAGCCTTGGGAAAAGAAACATGTAGAAAGATCTGACAAGTAGAACATTGTTGAGCAGCAGGAGAAAATGTGCTCAGCTCTTCTGGATGCTCAGGAAGTGTTCTGCAGCTCACCTGCCAAGCAGTAACTGGGTAACTGTACATTCCCTACAACCCTCTGAGGTAATTCAGTTTAAAGAGATGGCTCAGCTAATTTAATGCCACTTACGGAATAGGACAACCCATTTTATTGCATCTTTGCCCTGGTGCTTGGTGTCTGTGCTCATCTGATCCTTAAGCAAGCTCAGCTCACCAAACTGGCGAATACTAAAACAATAAAGTGTGTGTCACACATGTACTTGGTACATCTTGGGATTGATTTGGGGAAAAGAAGAGCTTGATGGGCCATACTTCTAAACAGCAGTAAGCTGTTAAACTGGCTCTGCTGCTTTGTGAAACTCTTGCCCTTAGTAGAAATCCTGTTTTGATACAAGCTAAGTCAGTCTTCACTTAGAGTGGATGTGTGTTGTCTCGTCAGTAGCCTGTTACTAAGCTAATATGAAGTTACCTAATTTAGGTTTGACTGCTTGAAAATGGCTACCCACAGATTTGAAGCAGTAAATGGTGTGCTGACATAAAAGATGAAAATGCGGCTTTTTTTGCCCAGTGAGCTCTACTGTATCAAGATAATTAATTTATTCTTCTAATGTAAAGCATAAGTGCATTTCACTTAAAATTTCACCATAGTGTTACGGGTACTGAGTAACCTAGTTTTCCATACGTGTTATATATTTGAAAGCTTATCTCTGAACTCAGTTGGGCAAACACATTTTACCTGTGGAGTAGTACAGTGCTATACCTAGTGCCAGTTGAAGAAAGCATTTTCTGGTGTAAAATACAACCAGCTCTGAGGGAAATTGATGTATCGTTGTACTTCTGAGTGCTTGAGAAGTGTAGCTGTGGTATTGTATCCTGCTGCAGCCATTTCAAATGAGTTTTGTCTTGTATTTCTACCTTATGACACGTTTCCTTCTGTCACACCCATCCCCCCTCCCCAAAGTATTACATATACTATAGGTAAGTAAGGTTTGAGTCACTGTGTTGTGGTGACTTCAACTTACCGTTCTGGTTTCAAAGCATATGTAGTAAAAATGCCACTACTTTTCTGAACATTCAGAAAAGTTATGTATGTTCTATATGTACAGATCATGTGAAAATTCAAGTGACTGGCCTGCTTCAGTTCAGTGCTTGGTGGCTTTTAAATACAGAGTATTGTTTTCTTAAGGTTGCCAAATTTCTTGAGTTGCTAAGCCAAGTGTGTGGTAAATACATGAATATCAGGTTAACCTTCATCTGCATAGACCTTGACTGCACACAGCCTTGTGTTTCTGGGTCAGATATGCTGTGGTGTTTGAAAGGACACGCTATTGGCCACATCAGGAGTAGTTTTTATGGAGCACTTTTCCTTTTCTGTTAAATATCCAGTCAGAGGCTGCATAGTTATCATTTCATTCCTCAGTACCACAACTCTGCGTTCCTGGAATGTTTTAGGATTAAGGAAATAGGAGCTAGTTTGATTAACTTCTGAACTCAAATGCATTGCATGTTTAAGAATGTTTTGTTTCTGCTTTGTTGCCAGAAGAGGGAGCAGTGATCTAACTTACTTTTCAAAAATGTTTATGTCTATTCTAGTAATAACGTCTGAATTCAATGTTATGATGTTCTCTTCTATTATATTTATATATTTTGGAGATGTGTCGATGGGGTCACTGCAATGTCAAACTGGGCCTGATAAAAATTTTTGATTTTTACCTTAAATTGTCAGTTTTGTGCTTTGGAGGCTGCCACTGGATATCTCAACCTGATAGTAAGCTTGCTGAGAATCATCAGAAAATGTTGTATTGCATGGGGGTTTTGTGCGTTTAACCTGTTCCGTGGTGGGATGTTACCGGAACAATGGCTTTGTCACCGAGACCAAATTATCAATTGGGTCAGTTCACAACAGTGCATCTCCTTGTAAGTGAAACACTGGAACTCCTTTTCCAAAGCTGTGAGGATGTGCTTGCTTATTTACATCAAAGATGGCCTTATGACAGTAAGAGGGGCTGAAGGGCTGTAGTTGAAATAGGAACACAAATAATCCATGGAATAGATCTCAGCACTGACAGTGCTTGACTCCTGGAGGAGAGCATGGTTCTGATTGAAGACAGTTATTTTTACCCATATTAGTGTGAATAAAACTGACTGAAATTTGAGACTGCAACTACCACTTCCTTCCCTCTCGACATGTAGTTTCTTTTTTTCTGTTTAAGGCTAAGGCATCATCTTTTAATTGTTTGAACATGGAAATAGTACACTTGTATCCCATAATGTGATACCTGTTTAGCTTGAGAAAGATGATGTATAGTGGTAGTGTATAGCTTAATAAAAGGTGCCTATATAAAAACTCGGAGTTTAGTGTTGCTTAATGAGTAAAAGTAAATGTCTGAACCTTTCTGTTACTGGTATAGCAGTTCAGTGTAAGCTGACTAAAATTGATGTGGGCTTATTTTGGTTCTTACGTGGCTGTTCTTCTACGCAAGGAAGGTTTCCTGTACACAAAAGCTTAATTTCTTTGTAGAACTGCTGTGTATTTAAAGACTGATTTACTCTCAATTCTTTACATATTGCACAGGTCTAAGAAAGTCTACAAAGAAGCGCAGTGAATCACCACCTGCTGAGCTCCCCAGTTTACGGCGGAGCACACGGCAAAAGACCACGGGCTCCTGTGCTAGCACCAGGTAAGACTTAGGGAAATGAAACTTGATCACTACAGTGAGTTAGTATTCGTTTTCATGCATGAAAATTGGCCTTGTCTGTCTCTGATTTGGCTGTTGTAAAAGCAGCTGTAGCTTTTCCGGCCTGCTGGATCACTCTGTACACCAGTGTCATGGATAGCACATAGAATTTGTCACCATCAGACTTCCAGTAAGGCCCTCAGCTGTGGAGGTGGAGGAAGAGAAACAGCCAAAGCCAGTATCACAGACTTAAGTAGTCCTGTCTTTAGAAAGGTGTTTAAGAAGACAGACAGCAGTGCTGAACTACTGTCTGTCATGAGTAGTGAAGTAGATAATTGTTTTGAAAAATAAGACTGTGGTACCACACAGGAGTCCATTTTAATAGGGTGCACTGTTCAGCTGACTCAGCCTGTCAGCAGTTTCATCTGAACTGCATCTAAGTACTTAATGTACTTCCTGGTGCAGAGGAGAAGTAGTCCTGAATTAGTAATTTTAAGCAGCTGGTAGATTAAATGGGAGGGGAGAGTTAATGTATCCTGTGATGCAATAAACTTCTGTAATTGCATTTATTGTGGGACTAGACATAGGAAGCCTTAACAAACTTTATTTTTGTTCTTATGCCTAGACTGTTTAGTACTTCTAGCACATCCTCTTTTCCCTCTTCCACACAATTAAAAAACCAGTTCTGAAGTCTTGATTTTGTTGTCAAGTGTGTATTTGAGTTAGACTGTTTACTTTGAAGGCATATGTATTTGTGGTGATGAAGGCTGTAGTGTTTAAAACTGCATGCCTAAATAGGCTCATCCTCTCCAGCTTGTTCTGACACTGAAAACCAGGTTGAATGTCAGAGTCCTCTTCTTGCTTTCAGTAGTTCAGAACTTCCTGTAAAGATGACTATCATCAGCCTTCTCAAATGTGTATATGGTTTATTATTAACAATCACTTTAAACTTGCTCATTTTTGCTGTTATATTTTAGTAGAATGCCTGGTCTTAAAATGCCTTAGTGTAAACAAATCACTGCCATGGTGTGGGGCAGGGAGCGTACAGAAGAGTTGGATACTTTTGTGAAGATGGATTCTTCACGTATTGCTCGTTTGTGCATAGTTGTGGCAGTGACGTACATAAACATTATGTAGTCTTTAGTAGGCTTACATTAATAAATCTCTTATCTTAGTTCATAAGATCTGAAACTCTGTTTTTTGAACCTTTAGTCGGCGAGGCTCTGGCCTGGGCAAAAGAGGAGCAGCTGAAGCTCGCCGACAGGAGAAGATGGCTGATCCTGACAACAACCAGGATGGAGTTAACTCTTCAGCTGCAAGGACAGATGAGCCTCCCCAGGGAGCTGCAGGTAAGAAGGAATTCCAATTGAAGAATGTTCATCATAGCTTGCTAATATAAAATTCTTTGTGTTTAAAAATAGTTAAATGGATTAAGTTCTGAAGAGAAATTATTTAAGATGGTAAATTATGCTGGAGGGTTTTTGAATGAGAGGGACCCTTATATTTGATTAGGATTCTTTGGCTATTTAGTACATGTTTCAATTACGCTTTTTTTGGTAGTGTCCAAACTATATTCAGTAATCCAGATGTTAGTTTTTGAGCTTCTCCTACTTTTAAAAAAAGTAACTTCAGCTGATGCTACATAAATGCCACCAGCTGAACAGACATCAAACTGTTGAGAATCCAGAAGGCATACATTATCTGTAAAAGCTCTGTTGAAACTACTCATAAATATTCTACAGATTTTTGGTTGAAATTGCAAGCATATCCATACTGGAGAAATTGTGACCAAGTTGAATACTGTTACTTGCACAGTTCTATTAGATGATAAATTTATCATCTGGTCCTAATTAGTGAGTTCAAAGGAGCTGTGCAGTAATTATGCTGAATGGTAAAAAATACTAAACATTTTATGCTTTGAGCTGGCTACATCCATACAAAAAGAGGTAATGGAAACTCGGTACAGCATAGTACTCAATTAAGGAAAGTATCCATTTATTAAACATACAAGTAAATCTATCTGAAACTTAATTTTATGGACTTAGCTGTGGGGTTTTTTTCCATTTTCTTGTGTTGATAAAGCTGTTCTCTTCAGCTTTTTGGAGAGTACTAGTTCTCTAGACTGGTCTGTTTTAAAATGGGAGTTTTACAGGAGTTTGCTGGTGGCAGTGTTAAATGCAGACTGCACTTTAGATGGCGGAGCCTTTTTTATGTGAGTTTTGTGGCTTTAAAGACTAACTTGTATTGATCTCATATTGTTTGTTTAGCTTCTAGTTCTGTTGCTGGAGCTGTAGGTATGACAACTTCTGGAGAAAGTGAGTCAGATGATTCTGAGATGGGAAGACTACAAGGTATAAAAGTTGTTACTGATTTACCTTTTTGGTTGTTAGCAACTTATAAATAACCATATGTACACAAATTCTCTAGGACATTCAAGTGGGAAGGCTGTATTTTGTTTCGCTGTCTGTGGATGTGTTTTTGCCTGCAGTAGTTCTGAAGCAGGGATTTACAAGCATTAATTCACAAAAGATGCAAGGATGTCTGGAGAGGGGTGGGATAGTGTCTCTTTTCATTTAAATGGTGTGTCATACCTTACTACTGATGATTTTCTAGGAGGAGGTGGTGGGGAGAGAACTGAGAACTCAGTCCTATTAAATGTGTCAGCTCAAATATGAAAATACTCTTGCAAGCATGTTTTGAGTTTAGAGGCCAGGTTAGGCCTACTATACTCTGCCTGCTTTTGGTTAACATTTTTTTTTTGTGCTTGTCATTGATACCCATGTTGCTGTAAGCTTTGACCAAAGAAGTCTGAATGTTCTTAAAATGCTTGCTTTTGTGCTGGGGCTAAAGGAGTCTGGTCTCTTAAAATCAGAGTGTATGACAGGTATAAACTCAGTTTGCGTGTCCTGCAACCGGTCTGATTTTACTACTACATTGCAGGGAGTCCTGAGGTCATGATCTCCCTTGCAAATGACAGGTTTACAGGTTTTTGTTAATCTGGATATGTAATATGGAAGTGAGTGCTGTCAGTATCAGTTCACTTGCTTATAGTTTTCAGTAAGTACAGGCATGCATTAGGAATATTGGGCTAAATTGGTTTTCGCTATTAATGATTATTTTATTGATCAGCAGTAGTCATGGTTGCTACAGTAAAAGTCAGAATCGCTTAGTAATTCTAACCTGCTTAGTTTAGCTTAAGTAATAGTACTGTAAAGTGTTGAAAATCAGTCGAAAAAGAAACCCGCTGATACTTAACAGTTCTCCTGTCTCCTGCTCATCAGCACATAAAGCTGTTGAACCTGTTTTTCAGTGTCATGTTTTTCAGAGTAGTAGTGCCTGCAGGTCCTGGAAATGTGAAGATAAGCTTAACCTATCCTGTGTAGTTTGAGTGCAGATTTGAAATCACAACCTAATGTATCTGCTGTTCTGGCTCAAGGTTTATAGCAGTTTAATAGATGGTATTACTTTTGTGAAATACACAGCTGTGGAAACTCAGCGGGTGACTTCGTAAAGGACCTTAATGCTCTGATACAAACAAAAATTAGTTACTTGTTCCTTTAAGGTCATCTTTTTGGTGTTTTTTCAAAATCCAGGTAGCTGCAATCATCTAATCCTAGCTCTTAAAGTTAGTAGTCTTAAATGATAACATCACGGAATTTAAGCTTTTTAAAATATACCTAGAAGCTTTGACAATGGCTGTTATCCTCTGTTTGCTTTTAGCTCTATTAGAGGCTAGGGGTCTTCCTCCTCACCTGTTTGGCCCTCTTGGTCCTCGGATGTCGCAGCTCTTCCACAGGACAATTGGAAGTGGAGCTAGTAAGCAAAGTTTGTCTAATTTGACTTAATTCTTTCCACTTCCAGTCTAGTAGAATTCAGCCAGTAGTAAATCTAATATCTGTATTAGCTTCATTAGTTTAATTTAGTATTTTACGTGTTGGAGACTTGTATGTCATGATAGTGCTAGACCACTTGTCAACAATTTTAATTTGCTTGTCTTCCTTTAAGGAAGAAAAATTTGCATTAGCTGTATTTCTTTGCTTTTCTTATTTGGGGCATCTTAATGTTCCCTTCTAGGTGGGGAAGGGAGGGTTCTTGCCTTTTCACCCCTTCCTTATCTTTTTCTTTTGCATGATGGGCTGCTTAACAAAAGACCTCTCCAACCCCCGTGGGGTTTTTGCTAGCTTTAAACAAATGCTTAAGCTAGCTTTAAAACAATTAGTAGATGTCAGTTCTAAGTTATGTTGGTTTTAGTTTCAAAAGTGTCGCAGGTTTCAGACAGAATGAATTTCCTTCAGACATTGTGTCAGTGAGAGCGTGGGTCCTTAGACTTGTTGCACCAGGTCTGCGCTATGCAGCTGGATGAGATGTGCACCTTCCAGTCCAAGTCTGGCTTCCCAGGAGAGCCAGAGGCAGCCTGTTACACTGCATGCCAAGAAGAGGATGGGGTCTCATGGGTGCTCCATGTGCTCTCTTACCTGGGGGGTGTTGCAAAGTCCTTTGCTGCACGAAGGTGGGATGGTTTGGGTTCTGGCACCTGCTGTAGGTTGGCGAGATGGCTGTGCTGAGCAGTGTGGCGGACTCCCTTTGCTGACCAGTCTGCACTGGAAAGGCAGCCAAGAGTGAGATTTTGTCTCCCTTCCCTATTTCCCCTTTTTATGACAGGGAAAGGAAATGAAACTACAAATACAGAGGAAAACAAACTATCTCTGGTCTTCCGCTCTGGCAGAAGTGTAGCATAACAGTTCCCTTGAATGCTTTCTAATACCTTTTTTCCTAAATTTTTTTCTGGCTATGTAGGTTCTAAAGCTCAACAGCTTTTACAAGGTCTCCAAGCCACTGATGAAAGTCAGCAACTACAGGCAGTGATTGAGATGTGCCAGCTGTTGGTTATGGGAAATGAAGAAACATTAGGAGGATTTCCAGTCAAGAGTGTTGTACCAGCTTTGGTAAAGATTTAATCTCAGATTTCTATTGGAGGATATAGTATTTCACTCAATGTCATGCTGAAATTAAATCATCATTATTTATATTGTGTTAACTTCTAAGAGTGTGTATGTGTATCTATCTTATTTGGTCTTGAGAGGATGCTTTGCTAAATTTAGATAGTCTTATTAATTTTTTAATAGCTCAAGAATAGGCAGGGTTTCTTTTGGAATTCTAACTAATATTCAAAATCCTGAGTCAAAAGCTACAGTAGTAATTTTTACCCTTTTTATGATGTTATCTAGATACATTTTTCTAAATAATCAATACTTTTTTTTAAACAGATAACACTGCTGCAGATGGAGCACAACTTTGACATTGTAAGTAGTTTGTAATATTTAAGAAGCTTTTAAAGTATAAAAATGTTAACTGAACTTAAAATCAGATATCTGTATATTTAACAGATGAATCATGCATGTCGGGCCTTAACATACATGATGGAAGCACTTCCCAGATCATCTGCTGTAGTGGTAGATGCAATTCCTGTCTTCTTGGAAAAGGTAAAATGAAATCAAAACAGTGATAAAACAGCATGAGGGGATTTTATCTTTTGTTTTAACTTTAGGAAACACCATTAAGATGGTGGCTTCTTTTCATGGCTTACAAGATAATATAAAATGGATGAGAAGCTTCTAAAGCCAGACTTAATCTTTGTTCCCACCCTTACTGAGAACTCTTTGTTGGTTTGGTGAGGCAAACATACAAGATGTGTGATTATGTGAGCTGTTGCCCCTTGGAGTAGCTCCATGGCTGAGGTAGCCTTAGACTGGCAGGCTTGGTTAGAGCTGGCTTCATTAGTGTGTGTCCTAGTAGAGGCTGTATGTCTGAGTGTTAACCAAGATGATTGTTTGTGCAAATCCATTTGGAAATTGATGTACAAGCTTTTTTGTTTTCTTGTAGCTGCAAGTTATCCAGTGCATTGATGTGGCAGAGCAGGCGCTTACAGCCCTGGAGATGTTGTCACGCAGGCACAGTAAAGCCATTCTGCAGGCAGTAAGTAAAACCAAACAAAAGGCAGCTTTGCCTCTGCCAGCTCTACATCTTGGTGATCTTCTGTGAAGATGAAATAAGAAAACAACTTTCTGTGACTTCAGCAGTACTGAGAGTGAAAATGTTTGTTTTGTTATAGGGTGGGCTGGCAGACTGTTTGCTGTATCTGGAATTCTTCAGTATAAACGCACAAAGGAATGCACTAGCTATCGCTGCCAACTGCTGCCAGAGTATAACACCTGATGAGTTTCACTTTGTGGCAGACTCTTTGCCACTGCTAACACAAAGGTTAACCCATCAGGTAAGAAGTTGTTAAAAAATGGAACATTTTGATTTTGATCTGAAAGCAGCTTAAAGATGTCTCCAGCTACCTGGTTCTTTGCTGTGTATTATTTGCCTTGGCAAGGTGATAATTGACTTTAAGTTTGTGTACTGTCAAGTTGTGATACACCAATGTACATATGGACCTCTTGTGGTTCTGTAAATGTGACATTCTATAAAATAATTAAGGTGCTTAAAGCATGAGTAATGGTTTTGTAGTCCTTGTAAGAACAAGGACACCAGTAAGAGGAAGTCCAGTAGCGTTACTGGTTTTATTTTTTCTTAACAGATGGGTTGCAAGGTTCTTGCCCCACTTTATATTCAGAACACTCTCAGTTTCGATTTTTGTGGGGTTTTTTGTGCTTTAACTTTTTTTGGGGGGGGCGGGGATGGTTTATGGCATTTTTAAGAAGTTCCTGCTTTTGTGCAATAGTTTGAAGTGATGAATCTGAAATCGAGTGGGCTCCTAAGGGCTACATATCCTGCAGTGCTGCTGTGTTCATAAATGAGCACTTAAAATGACTGGTGCACCAAAAGCGATTTTTTGGTGAGCTGCTTGGTTGGCAGATCCCTGTTAAAAAGATGAAAAAGGAGAAATACAATGTTTACAAATGCAACTAATTGGAAGTTTCTAGGTAATGGTTTTGTGTATTCTTGTGCTATTCTTAATTTTGCCTACATCATCTTGCTGAAAGGCTACTTGAATCTTTGAGGCAGCTTCTAAGAAGCCAAATGACAGCTTTAGATTGTACTCTAGAAACAGGAAGCACCATTCTCACCAGTAGTAGGGACTGATCCTGATCTCTGAAGAGAAGCTACAACCCACCAAAGTAAGATTTCAAGAAATTTTGAAGTGGAAATTTTCTGAAAAAGAATCTTGAGTTAGCTCTTAACAGACTAGTTGAAGTTGAAAGAGAGCTCTGTTGCTTCTGATTGCCCAGGAGCACATCCAGATGATTTTTCTTTTTAAGTATCTCCAGGGATGGAGGCTTAATCTCTCAGGCTAACCTCTTCCAGTGCTCAGCCACCTTTATAGTTAGTGTTTTATTACGTTCCAGTGAACTTTTTTGAGCATTTCATTGAACTTTTAACTAGAGCTATTTTCAAGGCAGTCTTGTGTCTTTAAATTTGCTGTTTTGTCTGTGCTGCATAATATCAAAATCAGGTTTCATGTAGTCTGTAGAAGAGTAGCCTTCATTCCTGCTTATTGTCTATAACTCATGTTACTTTGGTTTTGTAGCTCTTTTCCCTATTGTTTCCTTCTTTCAGAATCAAAAAGAATATTAGAGATCAGTTTATTAATACCTAAAGGTCCCTAAAAGTATTTGTGTTGCAAGGGGGGGTATTTCCCAGAGAATATGTAGGAAGCACAGCTGTATGGGGAGGTCAGTTTAGACTCTCGGTGAATTTAAACGTCAGAGCTGTAATGTTCTGTAAAATACGATTAGACTGGCTCTTCTGGAGAAATTTTGTGAATGCCTCAAAATGACAAGATGTTTTAATGCAAGTTAAAATATTTCAGTTTAAACAAAACTTTTTTATAACAGGACAAAAAGTCTGTTGAAAGCACTTGTCTGTGTTTTGCGCGGCTAGTGGACAACTTCCAGCATGAAGAGGTAAGAGTGTGGATGGGGGTGCATTTCTGCTTTCTTCTCCACCCACCTTGTTTCTCTTGGTCTCACCTTTCAAGGACTAATGTTTCCCATTTTGTTGTTCCCTCCTGAAGAACTTGCTGCAGCAGGTTGCTTCCAAGGACTTGCTAACGAATATCCAGCAGCTCTTGGTCGTGACGCCTCCTATCCTGAGCTCAGGAATGTTCATCATGGTGGTGCGCATGTTCTCCCTGATGTGCTCCAACTGTCCCACACTGGCAGTCCAGCTCATGAAGCAAAGTGAGTTCTTACTCTTCTGTGTTCCAGGGGGCCTGTTCACATTAATGCCTACACTTAGTGTGGACCTCTGTGCTCTTGATTTTATAAATATTCTGTTCTTTTGATTTTTTCCCACTTACTGTGTTTCTCCTGGGATAAAAAGTTTCGTTAAACTTGGTGAAAGCTTTTATCCGGAGGGCTTTTAATCCTTTTTTCTAGTTCTAGCTGTTGTCACTGCAGTGCTCACTTAATTTTGAGTTTGTATTGGCTGCACCAATCTATTTTTATTCCAACACAAGCTGAATAATCGTTTTCTTAGTTTTTACCACGTGGGGAAACCATGTGCTTTTAAGTACTCCTTCTTAGGGGAAAACATTAACAAAAGTAACTGCTGTAGAGCTGTCTTAGTTGTCACTTGTTTTCTTTGTTCCATCTCACAAATTTTGATTGACCACTTCAACTGCCCTTTATCTTTCCCTGTTTTCTTCCATGTCTTGTATATTGAGTAGCATTTATCCCCTAGTTGTCCCTTAAAGGAAGAAAACACAAACCTGAGAAAATGCATTTCTTAGTGTTCAAAGAAACACTTTTGTCCTATAGTCCACTCTGTTTGCTTTGGGCAGAAACTATCTCTTTTGTGCAGTGTCCAATGGAAAATGGAATCCATATGTGATACAGGCAGTCTCATGAATAATAATTTTTATAGATATTGCAGAAACGCTTCACTTCCTCCTTTGTGGAGCCTCAAATGGGAGTTGTCAAGAACAAATTGACCTTGTTCCACGAAGTCCTCAAGAACTTTATGAACTTACTTCTCTTATCTGGTAGGTTTTGGGTGTGGTTGGTATGTTAAAATCCTTAACTTCACTAAAATAAGGCCAACAGTTTTCAGTTTAGATGGGCTTGATTGTATGCTTCTAGTAAAATACTGTTTTAATGTTCTTTACAGTGAACTGATGCCTTGCCTGCCAAAAGAGGGAATCTTTGCTGTTGATACTATGCTAAAGAAAGGAAATGCACAAAACACAGATGGTGCAATATGGCAATGGCGAGATGACAGGGGTCTCTGGCATCCCTATAACAGGATTGATAGTCGAATAATAGAGGTAGTAATTCCACACATTTGTGTGGTGATGCTTTTCAAATCTGCATGTGGTTGTATAGGGAATTAAGTGCTTTCTCTGTCTTTAAATATATCACTTCTTGATCTTTCTGTGTAAGAAACACAAGTTTTCCTCAAACATTCTGCTGTAATATTGCACTATTTTGGTGTTCAGCCATACCCAATCAATTGCTGTTCTTACTGTATTTCTGTCACTGTTTTTCCTACTGTGTTACCCCTCTCCTCACCTTTCATATAGTTTTCTGTTTCTTAGGGATTTCTTAACTTTAAACTCTTCCTTGATTTTAGGCAGCTCATCAGGTTGGTGAGGATGAGATAAGCCTGTCTACACTTGGGCGTGTCTATACTATTGATTTTAACTCTATGCAGCAAATAAATGAGGATACTGGAACAGCTCGTGCCATTCAGCGAAAACCAAACCCTTTAGCCAATACAAACACTAGTAAGTACAGCTCAGGAAACACCTGGGCTCTCTAGCTGTGGCTAATTTATGCTGGGTTGTGCAGCAGTTTACTGCTTAACTCACAAATTTCTTACGGCTTCTGAGGAACATCAAACTATTGTGATTTACATGAATGAAGAAAGCTTCATAACAAAACTTGTACTGTTGACCTGTGCGCTTTTTAACATGTAAACTCCTCCTGGGACCTGAAAATGTATCAAGATGGGAGGGAGCTGGGGGTGTTCCTGGCTTGGGATTTCTGAAACTGTTCTATTCATACAGCTCTTCTATTTAATGAGGACTCTCTGAGGGCTTCTTACTATTATACAGAAATTTTTAAGAAAACTGAAGAAAAAAAGATTAAACTCCTTGAAAGAGGAGGTTTTGTACTTACTTAACGACTTCTGGCTCTTGAATTTTGTCTTTTCAATTTGAGAGTTGAATTAAATCAGTTTTAACAAAAGAAAGTCATCATCAAAGGAGAAATGCAAAGATTTGTTGCACACTTTCTCACAGGTGGACATTCGGAATTGAAGAAGGATGATGCTCGAGCACAATTAATGAAAGAGGACCCAGAACTGGCAAAATCCTTTATCAAAACACTGTTTGGTGTTCTTTATGAAGTATATAGTTCTTCAGCTGGACCTGCTGTTAGACACAAGTGCCTTAGAGCAATTCTTAGGATAATTTATTTTGCTGATGCTGAACTTCTGAAGGATGTGCTGAAAAACCATGCTGTTTCAAGGTGGGTTCATTAACTGCTGCAGATGAAATTAATTTTGAGCTTACAGCTCAACCTTGTGATTACTTTTTTTGAATCACCTTTTTCAGAGGAAAATGATACTTTTAAAGTCTTACTTGTTTTCCAAAAGCTGAGGCTTGCAGCTCTGCAGGAATTTTTTTTGCATCATAGATCTTGCAGTACTTGCCAATGCTAGACATTTTTACAAGAAATGGAGGTGGCCTCTGGCTGCGTGTACTAGGAGTGTCTAAGATTACCCTTTATTGGCTTTTTGATTTCTAAAACTTGCCTATGAAATTCTCTGAGAACAAGATAACTTTTGAGGTAATACAATGTGAACAGTAACAGACACTAATAGCATTCAACTGGTAGGTTTTATTCATGAAAGCTCTCCTGCGTGTTACACATAAAGTTGGGGATCTGTGGATGCAACTGGAAAATAAACCAAATGGTTTTTCAAAGACAGTACTGAGTTCCAGGACACCCTATTTATAAAAGTCTCTCTCCTTTATGTCATGTTAAAACTTGGTAAAAGTGATATAGGTAGGAAGAGAACTATTCCAGTCCTTTTACTGAATTTTTATAAAAGCACTATGAAATTTGTTTGCTTTCAGTCTCCAGTGCTGTGTATGCAAGATGAACTGACTTGATTTAAAAAGAAAACCCCAGCTAAAAAAACCCACAAAGCTAATTCTAATAAATTATCTGTTTTAGTCATATTGCCTCCATGCTGTCGAGTCAAGACCTTAAGATAGTAGTTGGAGCCCTGCAGATGGCAGAGATTTTAATGCAAAAGTTACCTGACATTTTTAGTGTTTACTTCAGAAGAGAAGGTAAATCGTGGTTTCTTTTTTTTTTCTTCACCTCTTTATTTAGTATTTTAAATGTGTCCACTCTCCCCAAGCTGTAAAATTGAATATTGCTCTTGAATAATTAAGGCAGATCTGTGCAAGCTGTCCTCGTATTACTAGGGAGGAGCTGATCCAGACTCTGGAGGAGATGAGCTTGTTTTTTCAGCATCTGAAGCAAGTTTGTACAGGCTTACTAGATATGAGTGAACTCACTTAGGCTGAATATGGCTCACTGAAATTACCTGGGAAGTCTTAGTGGAAAAAAATGATGAATCTTTGGCAGGAAGTCCTTGTACTGGTATTTGTGCTTGGGGTTTCTTTAGCTACTGTTCATACTGCTCTAATTTTTAATTTTTAAACTATGTAGGTTAACTCCTTGAAGAAAAGATTGAACTGCTTTTAAAGCTTAGCATTGGTGGGCGGGGTGAGCAAATACTGCCATAGTCAAAGCAGAGGTTCAAATAACATTCAGTTAAGCATTTTCGAACACCGTTGTTCCTGCCACCACATCTCTACCACCCCCTCATCTCCCCCTACCCCAGAGCAACCCACCAAACAAAGATCTCTTCTGTCTCAAAGGGGTGATGCACCAAGTAAAAAACTTGGCAGAGTCCGAGGCTTTGCTAACAAGCCCCCCAAAAGTATGCACTAATGGATCAGGAACGCTGGGAACCACTACCACCATCAACACTGGGACAGCCACTGTTGCCAGCAACGCGGCTGCAGATCTGGGCTCTCCCAGCTTACAGCACAGCCGGGAGGATTCCTTGGATCTGAGCCCACAGGGGTAAGTGCACTTCCTGAGAAGTGATCTGTTCCTTCTGGCTTTGGTGCTTTCTTGTGGGATTTTGGGGGTTTTTTATCTTACTTTTTAAAAAAAGGTCTAGAGTGACATGGGCTGCCCACATTATCCATCTGCATTTCGCTGTGGTATTTTCCTCTAAAGAACTAAATTGGAGTGGTGTTGAATTTTTCAATGGGTAGTTTTGATTCATTTTATATTAAATATTTAAAAGAGGAAAAAAAGCAGTGACCTGGTCATAATTATAATAATTATTATGACCATAGGTCATAATTATATCAAATAATTTTCTGTTTGGGAGAATGTCAAGGGCAACAGTTTGTAGTCTCATCTAACTGGGGCATGGTTCCTTTCTGCTGGAAACTGCACAAAAAAAAATACCCTTAAGTTTTGTTGGAAGGCAATGATTTTGAACACTTGTAGAATTAAAATACAGTGTAGGAATAAATTACTAGGTTGCTCTTATTTTAAAGGTCAAATATTTGTCACTTTAAACAAGAATTGAAATACACAAACTTGCGA
Source organism: Hirundo rustica (assembly GCF_015227805.2). Lineage (NCBI taxonomy): Eukaryota > Metazoa > Chordata > Aves > Passeriformes > Hirundinidae > Hirundo > Hirundo rustica. Next base: position 10,793,925 of record NC_053459.1, on the reverse strand, counting down.
AGTGTAGTGATTGACATGTATAAATGTCACAAATTGTTGAAGTGTTTTCTGGGCTTTTGTAGGGGAGGCATGTCAAATATCCAGTGTTGGTTGGTGTTTATTCAGTAGGGATTTGTAGAATTTTGTTTTCATTTTAAATGTATTCAGACAAAGGGACAAACAAATGCTTGCACAATTAAAGCATGAAAATCATGAGAAACCTCTGTTTAGTGTCACTTCTGGCTGTATTTGGCTGCTCATTAGAGAAAGATGACAGCTAGCAAAACCCTTTCTGCTTCTCCTGTCAAACAGGGAGTTGAGGCCCCTGCTCCTAGAGCAGGGAATATCCTTGTTATGGGATGGAACCTGTTCTTTAATTCTCAAGGATGTAGTTGGCAGGTGCATCTTAAACTGAGGGAGGAGTGTGTGCATGAACATATTATTCATGGATGGAAATAAGTAACTTTGTTTTTAAATTTGGACAGGCGACTGAGTGATGTTCTAAAGAGAAAAAGACTGCCAAAACGAGGGCCAAGGAGACCAAAATACTCCCCTCCAAGAGATGATGACAAAGTAGACAATCAAGGTAAATAATTCTTAAAGTATGATGCTTTTATCTCCTTTTAAAGTAAACTTATAAACTGCAGAAAGAGCTAACTATAATAAACCTGTTGGTTCTCTTAAATTTTGTCTTTATTTCCTTCAGCTAAAAGCCCTACAACTACTCAGTCTCCTAAATCTTCTTTCTTGGCAAGTTTAAATCCTAAAACATGGGGAAGATTAAGCACACAGTCCAACAGTAATAATATTGAACCAGCACGAACAGCAGGAGTAAGTGGTCTTGCAAGGGCTGCTTCCAAGGATACCATTTCCAATAACAGGTACACACACAGAAATATCGCAATACTTGTAACATGATGTGGACTATGGTCAGGGGATTAAATAGCAGCTAGAAAGAAGTTGGAGCTTAACCACAGTTAAAAAAATTCTGGAAAAAGAATTGAGAAATTAAGGTGGAGAGAATAACATCTGAATAGTTTAAAGTTGCATGTTGGGGAAAAATTGGAGAACTGAGAAAAACAAGAGAAGTGCTCTGTAGAGAAAAGTACTTGACTGTGTTGGAGTAAAAGCAAAATGTTTTCTGTGACTGCTGTTTAACATGGAGAGAATTATACTCAGGCTGTATTTACTTGTAATATTGATGTGTGCAAATGCTAAGTATGGCTAAATGCCTTTTGTGTGCTTCTTTACAGAGAAAAAATTAAGGGCTGGATTAAGGAGCAAGCCCATAAATTTGTAGAACATTACTTTAGCTCTGAAAACATGGATGGAAGCAATCCTGCACTAAATGTATTACAGAGACTTTGCACTGCAACTGAACAACTCAACCTCCAGGTTAGAAGTGGCAAACTTACTTGGGGGGAGGGGGGGTGGTAATTTTTTGCCTTGACTTATGAGCCATTATGACTTGGAGTAATTTTTTAGAATGAGTGTGTAAGCTGTGACACACACCACTTCTGATAAAAGACAAGTCTAGCAGTGTGTCATTTGCATGGCATTTTATTTCAAAGTCAAAAGTTCTGCAGTTAAGTGTCAGGGATCAACTTTATTCTTAAAGAACAATACTATTTGTAGTAAGAACTTTGAGACTAGGGGAGAAGGAGAGGGAAGCAGCATTTTGTTAAAATGATGGAAGAAACACAGATTGGGGAAAATGCAGTAGCATGTCAAGAACTTCAGCCTTGCTTTTCAGACAGTTGTGGTCTTTTATAGGTTGTCCAAACATGGAACTTCTAAACCAGCACACAAGAGCTGAGCTGTGTTCTGTACTTTGATTTGAGCAATTGTTAAAATATGAAACTTTCCCTCCTCCTCTCTCCCACACAGATGTCACGTAAAACATACACTGAAGTGAGTTGTTAGGGTTTTGTTCGGTTTTTTTTTTTAAAGCAGAAAGCACCCTTGCTTGGAGCTTGTCTTTACCTTGCAGAAGACAGAAATGGGACCTTGTATGTCGCTCAAAGTAGAGAAAATGTAGATGTCGACTGTGATGTCTCCCTTGAACAGAGACATACCTGAGTTACCATACATTCCAGACTTTTCCTTTTTTGCCCCTCCCTTTAGAGCTGTTCCATGCAGTAGAAGGAAAACCAGCATTTCTTAAGCCCTTAATCTCTTGTTTTTTAGGTGGATGGTGGAACAGAGTGCCTTGTAGAAATCCGTAGCATTGTCTCGGAATCTGACGTCTCCTCATTTGAAATCCAGCATAGTGGGTTTGTTAAACAACTGCTGCTCTATTTGACATCTAAAAGTGAAAAAGATGCTGTTAGCAGGGATATCAGATTGAAAAGATTTCTTCATGTATTTTTTTCTTCTCCAGTAAGTTTTTTTTGTTTTTTTTTTGGTGTTCTTAGTTGTCTTCCTCTCAAATTTTCTTTCTCAGAAAACTCTTTGGGAGGTTCTGTGTTCACCTTATCTTAAAGGTGGAATGTAGAAAGAATATTTTGTTTATGTCGAAGTTGTTCAATGTCTTTATAGGTAATGAACTTTTTTGAATACCCTGAAATTACAGGAAGTTCTGTGCAGCAGTGGAAAAAATGCCAAAATGGCCAATTATCTGAGTCTTGAGCAACCTAGAAGTTTTTTTCTTTTAAGAAGTTGATATGGAAAGAGTTTGGATAGTAATATTATCACTTCAGACTAAATACTGCAAGAAACTAGTGTTCTGTTTTTAAAGGAAGAAATTTGAAGTGGAAGAGAGGAAAGTAGATATCTAAAACTCCCAAAAAGCTTGTTGCTCGTGGTTAAGAGTGAATGCTTAAAATCTTTTGGGTTATTCAGTTGAAACCAGAGGAGAAAAAGTACATTCTTTGAAACAGGTTTCATAAACTTGTGTCATTTACTCATCCTGATACTGCTGCTGCTTTCAGTGTGAGGAAGGATTCTTAATTTATGTATAAATTGTTTAGGATGGTTTAATTCAAGCAAGTAACTAAAGGCTGGCCTGTATTCCAGCTTCCTGGAGAAGAGCCCCTTGGAAGATTAGAGCCATTAGAAAATGCACCTTTGTTGGCATTAGTCCATAAAATGAACAACTGCCTCAGTCAGATGGAACAGTTTCCTGTTAAAGTGCATGACTTCCCTAGTGGAAATGGAACAGGGAGCAGGTAAGGATTAATGCTCAGGTAACAGTTTTGTTGGAAGCTTCTGTTTTCTAAAACTTATTTCAAACAACACTGAAAGGACAAGTACAAGTAGAAGTACAATTACAAGAAGAGGTAATGGAAACTTCTGACCCTGTTAAAGACAAAAGCCATGACACTGAGTTTTTTAAAGTCAATGAAAGATGGAATATTTTACTTAAATACTTGCTTACCATCTTGAAACTTGTCTCCCTTAAATTGGGGGTGATAGATAAACTTTAAATGCAATCTCTAAATTTATTTAGCCTTTAAAAATCCAAATGTCTTCCTTATCCCCATGTAACAAACACTAGAAAGAAACAATTTATTTATTGCTTGGACACTAATGTCTTTTAGCAGAGTAATTAAATTGCAGAGAGTGTATTGCAGTGCTCAACTTCGTTATTCATATAGGTTCTGTTCTCTAGGATGATAGTGGATTAAGTGATAAGTCTTGGCTGTCAATAGAGTTTAAAATAGCTGTAGACCTGCTCTGAGTCTTAAGATACAGAATAAATTTGGAATCTAGCTTGGTAGTTGTGTTTTAAGTAACAAATCTAAGTGACTAAAGACCTGTTTCTACAATTTCTTTTCTATACTTCAGTAAATCAACACTAATCTTTATTATATAACAGTGAATCTGTTTGAGTACAGTTGTGTATAAGTTTTTAAAGTACTTTTGGGTGCTGGCTAAAAACTCAGCATGAGAGGAGGAACACTGAAAATGAATTTTTGACAACTTTAAAGAAAAGTTAGAAATGTCAAAGGTCTTCTGTGTCTCAGGTAGTAAGGTAGTGTGGAGATGGTTTTTTTTCATTAATGGTGACACAACATCCATTTAACTTGATGTATTGGAGCCTCACACTATAGCATTAATCTAAGTAACATTAAAATCAGAACTTGTTTTTTTGTGAAACTTAAAATGAGTGGGAATTAATGTAGTACACAGATTCCTTATTAGAAGAAGTTAGTGTCTCTATACTGGCTTTTGCAAATAGCATATGCTCTGTAATCTCACATTGCTTCCTTACGTATATTATTTTTGTAAAAGGTGGCGTAACTACCAAAATGAAAAAGCTGCTAATGATAGGAGCAAAGTCCTGCTGTTCTTTTTGATAGAAAATGAAACATGGGAAGGCAGTGCTGTAGCATTGTTTGACTACAAGTTTTACTGTGGATTATGTCAATGAGGATTTTGAGGCATTAAGTTTTGGTAGTCTTTTCCTAGCACCTGGAAATAGAAGCAGCCCAAGATAAGAGGCTTGTTGAATAAAACCAGCTAGCTTGAGTATTGGTAGTTTGATGAGGTGGAATGTATATATAAGCTGTTCTTGGCAAGGGAAAAAACAGGAGCTTTCAGGTTTTCTCTTTAGGTCTTTATTGAAAAAAACCTGCTTAAATGAGTACTGGCATTTTCCATGCCCATTTCTGAGCCTTATTGCACTGCATGTAAACACAACTGTAAATCCCCTGTGCCATCAGCTGACCACTTAACTACTTCAGATTTCAAAGGTGCTCAGTATAGGCCAGTGTGCTACATACCCAGGCTGGGCTTTGTCTCAATTCATGTAGCTTCTGGATTTGGATTCTGATGTTCTTGTAGAAGGAAACTTTTAATCTATTTATCCCAAACCATAGCAGCTTATTTTTAGAGAGATAGTCTGACAGATAATGCGCCGAACAAGTAAAATCGTAAATGCATGTGTAAGCCTATTTTACTGCATTTTAATGCAATTATGGTTATTAGATTCTTTGTGTAGCAACTTTTTTCACAAATTATTTTGAGTTTTTCTCTTAACAGAGGATCCCAAGCTTTAAAATTCTTCAATACACATCAATTAAAATGCCAACTGCAAAGACATCCAGACTGTGCTAATGTGAAACAGTGGAAAGGTGGACCTGTGAAGATCGATCCTCTGGCTTTGGTACAAGCCATTGAAAGATACCTTGTAGTTAGAGGTATTTATATATTATGCAGTCACCTGTGTCTTCCTTTCTGGAATAGTTCCTGCTGTTAGTGTAGAGTCTGTAAAAAGCTGTGAGAATTATGCTGAGGACAAATGGAAGGTACCTGTGAAGATACCTTGCTCACAAGGGAGGAGATTAAAGCTGTAGAGAAACTTCTTTTTCTGGGACAAACTGTTTCCTGTGGTAAACAGTTCAGTCAAAATACTGACAAAAGTATTACTGCTTTACTGTCACATTGGCTGTAGCTTGGCAGTTTTGATGCCGGGTGTTGATACTGCAATTTGTTCTAGCAGTTTTGAATCTTACTGTTTTTAACTTCTAAAACAGTTCCAAAATGCATCAGTTATAACAGTCAGAGTACAAAGCATTATCTTTCATGACAAAAAGTGAGTGAGGATGTCTTTCTTCTCTCTTGCCTCAGGCTATGGAAGAGTTAGAGAAGATGATGAAGACAGTGATGATGATGGGTCAGATGAAGAAATAGATGAATCTTTGGTAAGCTTTTGCTCTGGGAGTGTGGGAGGGTGCAGTGTGTGGAGGGCCTTAAAGAAAAGCTATGCAACGAGTTTTCTAACTTGTGTGGGGTTTTTTTTTTTCTTTTTTTTCCAGGCTGCTCAGTTCTTAAATTCAGGGAATGTGAGACATAGATTGCAGTTTTACATTGGAGATCACTTGCTGCCATACAATATGACTGTGTACCAAGCAGTCAGGCAGTACAGTTTACAAGCTGAGGAGGAGAGGGAGTCTACAGATGATGAAAGCAACCCACTGGGAAGAGCTGGGATTTGGACAAAAACGCACACCATTTGGTAAGTTGCCTTGAGAAATCCAGGTATAACTTCTCCAGTTTACTAAATGTATATACATCAAGAAATTTGGGATATAGCTGTCTTCTTTTTTATCCCCTCAAAAACTGTAGAGCTTTGAATTTCCAGATGTGCTTGAGATACTTGAAACTTAGTAAGAATTCATTGCTAGCTCCTAATGTTTTTTCTAGCTCCTGAGTAAAGCTGGTGAACAAGAAATGGGGAATTTTAAATGACACCTTCTAGATGGCGAGAAACCATTCTTAGTGTTACGAACTAACCACAAACAGTAGAGAATGCACAGTATGCAACTAATGTCAACTTCATACTCCTTTTCCCAGTTGATTGCTGTGAAAGTGAATATATTCTTTGGCTTTACTTTGCAAGAAACATTGGCACATGACTATGCTGAACATCTCTTTCTTTTTAACATTTAAATGTGCTAAAGAAAAAAGCAAGCAAATAGAACCCCATAAAACAACAATCAAAAACCACCAAAATTCAATCTAACCCCAACTCTAACCTCAGTCACTTTGGGGTTTTGTTTATACATTCACCTTCTCTCCTTCCAGTTCATGCAGCTGAAGGGTCCCTGTTTTATCTCCCCTGTGAAATACTTTGCTTCAGAGGCTGCATCATATCCCAGTGCAGTGTTCTTGTCTTTCTGCTTTTAACTGTCGTTCAAGTAATGTTCAGGAAATCTGAGAACTAACACCTTTAAAAGTGCTTTTGTTTCCCTGTAAGTTAGCATTTCAGAACATCAGAAACTTTTAACTTTTGTTTACTTTTTAGGTACAAGCCTGTGCGAGAGGATGAAGATGGTAATAAGGACTGTGTTGGGGGTAAAAGAGGAAGAGCACAAACTGCTCCCACAAAAACCTCCCCTAGAAATTCTAAGAAACATGATGAATTGTGGCATGGTGAGTGTGGTGCCTTGCTGTATGTTAGATTTCAATCTCTGAGCCCTTTCAGAACTTTCACAGTGTTTACTGGGACTGTGGAGTTTCTTTCGAAGCAGGCAAAGTATAAAAATAGTCAGCATATTTTTTTAGCTGTATATTAAAACTGAAAGTAAGATATTTACTGAGTTGTTTAACTGAGCTGTTGTAGTTAAGTGAATACCATGACTAATACTGCCTAGGCTCCTAACAATTAAATCTTGGGAAAACTTCTAATTTAATTGTTTTGCTAACATGTTGGTTTTTCCTGCTAGATGGTGTATGCCCTTCGGTGTTAAATCCTCTGGAAATTTACCTCATATCTACTCCACCTGAAAATATAACATTTGAAGACCCCTCATTAGATGTTATTCTTCTTTTGAGAGTTTTACATGCTATCAGTCGATACTGGTATTACTTGTATGATGTGAGTAGAGCACTTCATAAATCACTTTGATACTCGGTTCAAAACAGAACCATCTGTAACATTTTAAATAACCTTTTCCCCCTGTTCACTAGCCCTCAAGAAGACGGAATAATGCAAATACTGCCATCTTTCCCTACATGCTTCTCTAACTTCTGAGAAGATGAAGGCTGTATATTCTTAAAGTCAGTCATACTTTCTTTATATTGTGTTGACCACAATATCCATGCTTTGTCCTTAATTTTAAAGACCAACATTATTCCTGAAAAGGAAATTAGTAGTAAACATATACTCAGTCCTTCTTTCATGTCTGAGACTCTGGATGAACAAAACGGCAGTAGAAGTTTTTTTACTTTCCATCATAAGCAAATAAGCATTAAAAATCTTTTTTAACAAAGACATGCTATTTTTTTCAGCACTTCTCTAACTAGAAATACATTGCTTTTATTTAACACAGAATGCAGTCTGCAAGGAGATAATTCCAACCTCAGAGTTTATCAACAGTAAACTGACAGCAAAAGCAAACAGGCAGCTTCAGGATCCTTTGGTAATTATGACAGGAAACATCCCGACTTGGCTGACAGAGCTTGGGAAAACATGGTATGGGCCATTTGCTGTGTTGTGTGTCTAACTCCAGTTCAGAGGGATCTTGGCTGGGCAGCACAGTGCATCATCCTTACAGGACTCTTGAGAGTGCAAAACGTAGTCCCAGAAGTCTTGCCAAGTTACACAGTAACACTTGGATGGATGTTTACACCTACATTGCATAGTTTAAATCACATTCTGAGGGGTAGACTATGTGCAGAGTTTGGACAACTTCTTACAGGAATTGCTGAGCAATCTGAAGGTTTTCCATTGATATTTTGATTATTCATGTGATGTTCTTTCTCCTGTTAAACTGCTTAATAGCATTCTTACCATATTACTGTATTAATCTTGGTAGAGTATGATACAGAGGAAGTTACTTCTATAAATGATACTGGTAAAAGAATTAAATTTTTATGAAGCTATATACGTAGTACTTCATAGTAGCTTGATACAAGCTGTACAGCTGTTGCACTTTAAAAAATAAGAAAACAGAGTTGACATTCTTGGGTTTTTCAAATGTGTTAATTGCAGCAATACTGGTTGTCACTGTGGAAATACATACTCAGAGAAACTCTTTGGCTTTTCATTTTAAAAATAAGATGTCTAACTTGCTTCATAAATGTTCCAGATAACATGATGAGCACTAATGTATATTCTTAAACATCTGTAGCATTATTTGTTCAGTAAAACTGCTTTTTCACTTAATGCCAACAGAGGATCACACTATTAACATACACATGCCTTGGAGAATAGTGGAAGTGATAAGTTAAAACAAGAAGTTTCTCTGGTGGTCTTTCAGATATTATTTAGAATATTTTTTGCAAATGGTGGAAGGTAGAATAGTGGTGCTGCTCTAGGCAGGTTCTCATTTCTTTCTGCTGCCAAAGAGGGAGCTTGAGCTTAAATCTTCAATCTGTTAGATTTATTGATTGTAGTATTGTAGTGATCAAGGAATTTTATTTTCTGATGTGAACTTTGCACAGCCAAGACATTCAAGTATTTTGAGTTACTTTTCAAGAAGAGTCAAAAGTCTCTGGAATTTTTTGTCTCATTCATATTGCATTTCCCAAAACTCTTGCTCCTAAGCATTGTAACTAAAACTGAAGCGTGTTCTGGAAGGCTTCCTTTGGAGGCTGCTTTCACCACAGTGTGTAATAAAGGCTAATTTAGGGCATACTACATTTCTGTTGTGTTTTAAACCAAATGCTAGTCAGAGATGCTGCTTGGAGCACAGCTGACTAATCCAATGCTCTTCACAGCCCATTTTTCTTCCCATTTGATACCCGCCAAATGCTGTTTTATGTAACGGCCTTTGATCGTGATCGAGCCATGCAAAGGCTGCTGGATACCAATCCAGAGATCAATCAGTCAGATTCTCAGGATAGCAGAGTGGCACCACGGCTGGACAGGAAAAAAGTAAGTACATCTTGTTTCAAATGGAATGAAGGATCTATTTATTTTTATATTGTCTTTAGGGATGTCATTGTGAGCAAGGCTAATTCGTGGAACTTGATGTTTTGGTGGTATAGTGAAGAAGGGGAGGTGGGTTTTGTTCCTGCAGTCCCTCAGCAGAAGGCACAGTGTGTTCTCCGTGCTGGCCACATGAGGGCATGAGGGTTTAACTCTAAAAGCACTAATATTTTAGGCAGCATTAGTGGCATTTCCACATACTGGCTTGTAGACCTCTATTTTTGTTTGATTCTCAGAATTCAAGTAGTGGGATTTAGACCCTTAATAAACAAAAATACTGTCCTTGTATTTGGAGAAGGTAAATAACATGTCACAACGTAATAAAACGAAGCTGTGACTCTGTTAAATTTGAGGGAGTCTTGGATATCTGCCTTGAATCTGGAGATAGATTATCTTAATATAAGATCTGCTATATATGCTATATGATCTTGAACACCTGTGGGGAGGAGCAGCAGGAGAATCGAGTTCCAAAAGTGTATAGCTGCCTACATGTAGGAATCCCAGTGCTGTTGGGGTTTTTGTTTGAGTTTCAGCATCTTTACTCTTATTTTCTTCTCTACATGTTAGTTTGAGGTATATAATGTGACATGACAATACTTTGCTATATGATAGTCCTGTTGTCATATTCTTGGCAAGAATAGTACCTATTAGTTATACTGAAGTTGTACTTATAAATGTAAGGCATTGCTTTTTCATTTTATATTGAACACGTTCTTTCTAAACAGTTTTCATATAGAAGCAAGAATTATTATATCAAAGCATAAGCTTACATATTGTTGAACTGATCCATGGAGCTATTGCCTGAGGTGGAAAAATGTGTATAACTGATTTTTACCTGTGGTAACTTCAAGCCATAATTTCATTGCATAAAACTTCTCTTATGTGTAGCGCACTGTGAACAGAGATGAGCTGTTGAAACAGGCAGAATCTGTGATGCAGGATCTAGGCAGTTCAAGAGCCATGTTGGAAATCCAGTATGAGAATGAAGTAAGTAATATCAATGCACTCTAATTTAACCCCTTTTTACTGAAGATTCATACAAATAGCTACAGCTCTCTTATAATGGCTTGGTCAGGCCCTTTGTCTTGCACATTGCTGGTGCTAAAGAATTTTATCCTTTAATTATCCCTGATCTGCTTGGTTGTGATTTTTAGCTGCTAGGAGAAGCTCTTTCTGATCTAAGTTTCATAATCAGTTGTGGTCAGCAGAGCTCATTTTTTTCCTAACTCTTAAGCAAACAGCTGTGTGTGTTTCCTCTATAATATGATCATTAGGTGGTTAATACTTTTACTCCACTGTTACTTCCTCTGCTGTGTCATCTTTCCAGGCTGCCTCTGTCATGTGTAAATGTTCCTGTAGTTAGGTTCCCTAGATGCTTTTTGCCATGCAGTCTATTTTATAGCAAATAATGTATAATATTTCTCAAACAAAGTAAAGATTTTTACATTCAAACTGACCTAACGGACTTGTCTGTCTCCTTCCCCCTCCTCTCCCCTCACCCTCCATCCCCTGAAGGTTGGCACAGGCCTAGGCCCTACACTAGAGTTCTATGCACTTGTATCTCAGGAACTACAGAGAGCAGACTTAGGCCTTTGGAGGGGAGAAGAAGTGACTTTAGCCAACCCAAAAGGTAATTGCTCTACCACTTAATCTATAAATATTGATTAATACTGAATTGATTCTAAGTTGATTTTAGTTATGTAAAGAGTACCTCAAACTGTGGTAGATAATGTGCCTGATGATAGTGTGTGGATCTTTGTGGGGTTTTTGTGTGTAGTTGGTTGTTCTTTGTTTTTTTTCAGTAAGAAGCTTGGGTTAAGGTTATCTGAATACTATTTGTATCTTGAAAGAAACTAGCAGTGTAAATACTGAACTCTTTCCTATTTCCTTCTTTCTTCCTCAACAGGAAGCCAGGAAGGTACCAAGTACATTCATAACCTTCAAGGCCTTTTTGCACTTCCTTTTGGTAGAACAGCCAAGCCAGCTCACATTGCGAAAGTTAAAATGAAGTTCCGCTTTCTGGGAAAACTAATGGCCAAGGCAATCATGGACTTCAGACTGGTGAGAATAAAATAGAAAATCTGTTCTGAAGGGGTCACATTAAAATACGAGTTCTGACTGTTGAGGGATAAAAGTATTAAGAGTTAAATGGTATTACTTTCAGCTCTAGAAGTAAGGGCAGTCTGAGGTGGGGCAGGGAGGAGGATGAGCATGCTGCTGAACTTTTATAGGGGAAAAGGGTAATACATGTTGAAGGTCTTGACCGTGGCTTTTGAGACCATAAAATGGAAAGGAAAAGCCATTATCTGCTACGTGTTGCAATATCTTTCCAGTCTTCTTTCAAGAATGTTTCGGGCTCATTGTTACTCCAGTTGCTGATTGCTTTGTGACTGGGCAGTCACTTGGGTTTTCCTGACTGTAAATTTCTGAGGCAAGAACACGCGGGCATGGTGTTTTGGTGTGTGCCAGAACTGTGAGATAGTGTTGGAGATCTGGTCGAGAGATGAAGTAGTAAAAGATACACTTTAGGAAAACAGTTCAATACTAAACAGTTCCATGCTTTGGTTTCCAGGTGGACCTTCCTCTTGGACTTCCGTTTTATAAGTGGATGCTGCGACAGGAAACTTCATTGACATCGCACGACTTGTTCAGTATTGATCCAGTAGTAGCCAAATCAATATATCACCTTGAAGATATTGTAAGACAAAAGAAAAGGCTTGAACAGGATAAAACTCAGGTGGGAAAGTAACCCTAAGAATGGAAGAGTGCATCTTTACATGTTTGGACTGTATGAAATAGCAGTAATTCAGAATGTATCATAGGGCTTGAAACTGATTGTAATAGTGATAATTACTTTGTTCTCACACAGAGTAGTTTTAAAGTTACCAGATCAGTGGCTAATAATTACAAAACAGTCTTTTTGAAAAGTCTAGCATGAGAAATTCATTATGGGATTCTTCTGTCTGATTAAATGTAGTCTAGAGATGTCTAAAACTGCCAGATGTTTGCCTGACTTCTCTTTTGGTTCACTTTAAAAAAACTAACCAACTTAAGTAACAGAGGGAAAACAGTCTATCCTTGCTTCTTGAACAGTCAGGTTTGGTTTTTTTACTAGTTGATTTGATTAAAGTTTCAAATTTTCATAGAAGTGCCTTTTATATGTAGGATTTTTTATTTTTTTGTCACTGAAGAGCAGAACTGACCTGAACTGTCATCATGCATGAGCATAAAGGCTCTTTCAGATGTACATTAATTTTTCAAGCATATCTACTCTTAGCTGAAAATACCACAGTTCACTGTGGCACCAGTGATAAAAGGTCTTTGGCACACAAGCTTTTTCTGGCATCCAGTGTTAATAGATGGCAGGAAGTAACAATTTAATACATCTGCTTTGTTACTAGTGAAAGTATTGCAAGCTTGTGTGTCTTTGCTCCTCTTTACTTCATTGTCTCACTCTCTCTCCTTGGTCACGGCTTTCAATTTCCAAAGAATTTGAAAAACCTGAAATCCGGTGGATGAAAGCTGAAAAATGTCAGTATGCGTGTCAAGTGTGAATGCCATTAACTGTTCTAAGGAAAAAATAGCCTCTGAGCCATAGCATATTTCACATTTCCTTTTCTTGCAATTGTATTTTCTAGATTGCCTTCTGACATACAACATAATTCCAAAACTGCTAGATAAAACTGTGTATGCCTTTGATCTTTCCAGTTTTTCCACTAAGCTTATCTGGTTTCTGTTGATTTGCATGCATGAAAACTCCAGAAGGAAAGCAAGGAGAGCTGTAACAGTTTTAATGGTCATACTCTTACAGAAATGTCTGATTAGTCAAAGCTGCTTTAGAAGTCATAACTCTTGAATATTGAATTATTTGAATTAATTGTTCTCATTGGTTTTCACTTCCACTTTTTTAGACCAAAGAAAGTCTACAGTATGCATTGGAGGCTCTGACTATGAATGGCTGCTCAGTGGAAGATCTAGGGCTGGACTTCACACTTCCTGGGTTTCCAAATATAGAGCTGAAGAAAGGGGGAAAAGATACACCAGTCACTATCCACAATTTAGAGGAGTATCTCAGAGTATGTAAAAGCAAACCTATGATTAAAAATCTTTTTTCTTGCTCCCAGGTAGTTGTTTCCATATAGTTTTCACTTCATTCTCATGAACTAGGCACAACAATTTTCCTATTTATGACTTCACTTCCATACTAGTTTATTACTACAGTAAAACTGTTAGGATCTAATTGCACCTGACTTGAAAACTGTGTAGTACAAAAAGCCTGGTTGATATGTAATGAAATCATCAGAAGTTGAGTTTTTTGGAGAAAAAGTATTGTAAGTGGATTCATTGTAAGCAGTTATGATGAATTTTTTAGGAATAATGATCTAACATCTGCTACCCACTGGCCTTTGAACTGCTGTAATAGTACTGTAATTTTTTGGGGCTCAGGCTTAAGAAACATCAGCAGTGAGTCAAAAGTAAGGCGTTCTTTTTTTGTCCAAAAAGCCAAAACAAAACCAACAAAAAACCTAAGAAAAACTGAACCACTCAATCAAAAACCTCAGACACGTGTGAAAAAACCCCCAACCCTAAAAAGAATAAATAAGGAAAAGATAACAAAACATTGTCAGAATAATTTGACAGTACACCTATGTATTGATTCATTCCTCTGTCAGAAGGGACATAGAGAAACAGAAGGTTGATATTGCTGAAAAAAGATAGGAAGCTGTTTCTTTCTAAAGAAGTAATAAAGGGAATTGGTTAAAAACAGCCTGGAAAAGAGGTGAGGAAAGACAGGGAGAATGCAATATTATCACATGAAGTTGTGAGTGGGATGGAGGGGAGGATCTCTATTCCAGTTACTAAATACATTTCCTGACAGGTTAGGGTACTGCCAGTTTCACTCTGAGGACTGTTAAGTTTTGAAGCACTGATAAGAAACACATCTGATGTGTTGGTAGAAACAATTCAATAAGGGCCATGTAAATTCCTGCTTATCAGATGAGAGATTTTGCAAAGCTGTTCCATAATCCTTACAAGTGAATATTGAGCAGTTTGTATTCACTTTATAGTTCCAAACTGTTACCTATCTACTGCTCATGTATTTATTTGTTAACAGTAAATTCTGCTAGTCAAGAATCAGGAATCACTTACAGAATTGAATAAACTTGGATTTAAAGCTCTTTGCAGACCTAACAGAGGAACAATATAAACTTCCACAGTTTATTAGAAACAGAATTTGCAGTCTCTGTTTATTGAGTAATGTTACATTCAAGCATTCCATTCTGATTTCCATAGTTTACAGTCTTTTTTTTTTTTCCTTCCCTCAGTAGCTTGTGTCAGCTATCTGATAACTGAGAAAGGCTTGCAGATGGCTCAGATGTCCTGTAGTTGTCCTGCTGCAGGCTTCTGGCATTGTAGAGGAAAAGGAGATGACTACAGAAAACTTGCTCTCCTCCTTCTGAAATCTTCTGGAACTATTTTTTTAAAGGACCTCTTTGTAGCTTTTCCTATCTTTGTCTTTATAGCTTTATAGACTTGATGTGAAAGAAATAGAAAAGTTGTCAGAGGAAAATTAGTGTGCTCTGCATCGCAAGTATGATGAACTGCATTTTAGAAACAATATGCTTAATTGATCAGCTGGCCTGTACAGCATCTGTGGGTCAGCTGCCCTTCTCCTGAACACATCATTTACATTAAAATCTTGTGTGAGGATTAACATGAAAAGTAGTTTATAAAACTGGAGTATCCTGCTGTTGCTTTTCATGCCTCTCTTGCCATCATGTCACTCTTCCCTCTACCTCCCCGTTTTCCCCCCAGGGACAGTTCCCACAGGAGCTGCCTTTATCAGAAAGTAGAACTGCTTCAATTACTAATATAGTGAAAGACTATTCTTTTTTTTTTCCCACCCCCTCTTCTCCCCTGTATTATAAAGAGGCCACCTTGCTTGTTCTAAATTGTGAACAAAAAGCTTTAGTAGTGTAGATTTTTGTCTAGCAATTTGATCTTCTCTTTGAATTTGCAAGAATACAGTACAGCTTAATTATGCCACCTGCTCTTGATCATAAAAAGTAATCACAATTGTAGGTAAGCAGCTCTGCTGTTAGAATAGCCACAGACTATTCTGTGTTGTAAAAGTGGTTTTTTGTGCTGCTGGTGCTTGCTGTCTTCCTCTTCAGTATTAAAGCTAGTTTGTGAAAGTCGTGCAATGTATCTCATGTGAAATTCAATGCCTGACTCTTCCCTCAGAAAACTTACCAGCAGATCCTAATGAACTTTTGTGTCTCGAGAGCTTTCTGGAGCCAGGAACCCTTCAGTTACTGGGACAGGGTTACATACTTGCTTCAGGACCCATGAACTTTTTAATCCTGTTCAGATGTGTCCGTAGGTGACTTGAATCCTCACCACAGGCTGGAGCTTTTAACACACTTTAAACAAGTAGTTCTGTGTTGACAGCACATCTTTTACAACCAGCCCTTGTTTCCTGCTGGAGTTGAGGGTATCCAAGGCAATGTAATCATCAATAGCACTGACTGACAAAAGAATTGAACTGAACTTGGCCTGCAATCTGCCCTGTAAAATACCTTAATTTAGTGGAGTACGAGGAGGCTGCAGATTTATTTAAAAGAACTCTGGTCTTATTTCTGTTATATGCCCTTCCTCCCCTCAATAATTGTTGTTTCAATATATGCTGTCCACTTTGGAAGTTAATTTAATGTTGAGGGAGTAAACACAGATACAAAACCAAAACAAAACAGAAAAAATACCCTTTAAAAGCCTAGATTAGTGTATTACTGTCTTTTGCATTGTGACTCTTAACCATATTCCAGTAACTTGAAATGAAGTTACTTTTGTTCCTGTGTATTCTTAGAATATTAAGCTACTTAATATATCAAACAGGCTGGAGTTACCTTTTTTGAACTTAATATTAGAAGAGGGACCCATATATTTCCATGGGGGAAATTAAAATATTACTGCCAATGATGCCCTGTGGATTTCTGCTTCAGGTGCTGCATTTTAAGTGGTGTAGAGAGAGAACACCTAGGTAAGGCTTTTAAAAATAACAAATGTTCAGATTTACTTTAAATTATTTTGTTAAATAAGCTCAGTTTAACCACATATTCTGAGTTCTGTTTGCTTTGTTAAAAACAAAGGCAAATAAGTTGTTTAAATTCTGCAAAATGTTCATGTTAAGGGTAATTTTAATTATGAATGAAGGCAGAATGAGGCAATTCTGTAGAGCAGCTCCATGAATCAGTGTGCAGCCTGTGGTAACTCCAGTGAGCATATGGCTGGGCTGCTGGAGTTTGGCTGCTGCAGTTGTACTGTCTTGTACAGTAGTGATCACTGCCTGCTTCCTTTGTTCAAATTGCATTTGTCATTTTTATTTTTTTCATTCCCTGCAGTTGGTTATATTCTGGGCACTAAATGAAGGTGTTGCCAGACAGTTTGACTCCTTCAGAGATGGATTTGAGTCGGTGTTCCCCCTTAGTCATCTGCAGTACTTCTATCCTGAGGAGGTTGGTGAAAAGTGGTTTTGCTGCTGCTTTTATAACCTTTATCTGTACATATGGGCAGTCTTAACCTGGGTGCAGGGCATTTGCGACAGCCTGATGACATTGCATTTGATGCAGGTTAGTTAAAGATTTCTCCTAACTTGTACTTAATGCTTTTATTATGAACAGCTCCATTTTCTTTAAGTTGTGTGTATCCAGCTTTTTTCAGGAGTGCATTAATTTATGTATCATGCTTCATTTCTCTGTGGAGTGTGGGTGCTCTAATTCCTTGTGTTGCAGTACCTCTGAATAGCTGTAGATAGATGTGGATGCTACCTGGATCTTCTGTTAAAATAATAAAACAATTAGTCAGCTCTTTAGCAAAGCCTCAGACAGTAAGAAGAAATTCAGATGAAAAAGTAAAGAATAAGCATAGTTGACCTTGCTTTAGTCTCACCACCACCATACCAGTTTCCTTGTAAAATGCTCAACACTCTTAAGTGGACTGAATTGAGTCACAGTTATGATTCTCTGGACTAGAGGAGAGAATGTTTTATTCTTCTTCGAGGGAGTCTATTTGAAGACTGTACTTCAAGGGGTTTGTTTATAAACTCAGACCTTTGACTTTAAGAATGAACATTAAAGCACACTTTGGAACAGTGTGTTAGCCAAGCCTTTGTGGTACTCCTGTGTTCCTGGTGCTTTGCAAGACAAAGGGGAACATTTATTCCTTGTTTAATTTTACAGTTGGAGCAGCTCTTGTGTGGCAGCAAGACAGACACTTGGGATGCAAAGACTTTAATGGAATGTTGCAGGCCTGATCACGGTTATACACATGACAGGTAATGCCATCTTGGTCTTGTTAAACAACCACAACAGTAGAAAATCGTTTCTTGAAATAATCTTCACACATTGTTATTCATGCTAAAGGAACTATATGACATTTATGTGAAAATGTTCATACTGTGCTGAATATGAATCTGATGTAATTATTTTAACTCTAAACAAAATAACATTCTCTTGGTTCTTTTCCCTCCTCAGTCGAGCAGTGAAGTATCTCTTTGAAATTCTCAGTAGTTTTGATAGTGAGCAGCAAAGACTGTTTCTTCAGTTTGTGACAGGCAGCCCCAGACTGCCTGTAGGAGGTAGGTTTTCCTTATTGCATATTGCTGTGCATGAAATACTGTTACTGATGTATTTCTGAATAAGATGATTACTTCAATATAGGAAGAAATTTCTTAACTTTTGTATTTGAGAGGTTCACACTGGTTTCACATTTCTAATTTTGGAAGTGGTTGGGCAGACTTCAGGTGTAATCCTCGTAACGTTTGTGTTAATCTCATGACAATTCCTACAGTTGGCTCTCCAAGTTTAAATTGTTGCCAGAAAGTCTATCTGAGGGCAAAAGAGAGTTCAGAATTTATATAAAACTGAAAGCTCCTAATACCGTGTTTTTTGGCTAGAGGTTCATTAAGTTACGGCAACAAAGTGATGCATTGCAACCTGAAAACAATAGTCTCTTTTCTAGAAAGGAGACAACACTTATGATATTATTGCTCTTATGTAATTTCTCCTCCTTTTGAATTTCAGCATTTAGAGACAGTGCAGTGAACAGAGAAATTGGCTGACTTTGCTAGGACTGTTGTAGAATACACATTTCACTATATTCTCAGCTGAGTGCTTTGCAGGTCAAAAGAGCATTCATGCATCTGTTCCAATATTGACATTCTTTGTGATTTGGGGGAAAGACTTGATTATTCTATTTTTCTAAGTATATTTTGGGAGCTCTTCTGCGGAGACATGGTGCAGACACAATTGAGTGTTAGGAATAGAGAAATGATAGCTGGAGTAAGAATAATCAGGTACTAGAGTCATAGGTGATTCCTGAGAACCTTAAAAAATGTGTGTGAAGCCAACAAACTTAAAAATACTATGATTAGAATAGCATTTTTATACACACAGAACACAATTAAAAGGAGATTTATCTGGCTTATTCCTTTATTTTAAATTCATCTTGGAAGATGAATCTGCAGGCAGGGTTTTAGGTATTTTTAGCTTTTTGTGCAGCTTTATAAAGCTGTGTTCTGAACTTGTGAAGGTGTCCAGTAAGTCAGTTGTGTGATGCGTGCTTCTGTCTCTGTGCGTGTCTGCAGTCAGCTATGGGTGTTGAGGAGGAGCAGCCTTATTCTGAGTGTCTTTTCTCATTACTAGGTTTTCGAAGTTTGAATCCTCCCTTGACGATTGTACGGAAGACCTTTGAGTCCACGGAGAATCCCGATGATTTCTTACCCTCAGTAATGACTTGTGTGAACTATCTCAAATTGCCGGACTATTCAACTATTGAGATAATGCGTGAAAAACTCTTGATAGCTGCGAGAGAAGGGCAGCAGTCATTCCATCTTTCCTGATCGCAATGAAAAATGCAATGTCTGCCTGTTACAGCAAAAGAGAAACTCGTGATTCTTTTCTAAATATATCACCCGAGTCAAGGAAACGTGTTACGCCTTCTTGTTGTAGAAAAACGGCTTGCAGATTATAAACAAAGACACTTGGTTGATATTCATTAAAAGCCCCTATGGACTTAAAGTGATCAGGCCCTAAAAGTTGTTGTGACAAGGTTTCTTTAGCAAGTTCTTGTTTAAATTATCATTTATTTGATGAGTGAAGTTTTTAACTTGCTTTGCTGTGTGAAATTTAAAAAGGGATGTTTTTCCAGGCTGGAACAATAAATGTCGCTGTGCAGTTTAATACTGGGCTGTGTGTATCCATCTAGCTAAGTCTGAAGTTTTTCCTCCAAAGACAACTTTTGTACATAAGTACAGAAATTAAAATACACCATGTATTTGACGAATCTAGTTTAGTAGACTAGTTCTGTGTACCCTCACCTGCCTCTAATTTTACCCATCCTCATGTATTGTCTGATGTGCAATTCACTTGGTTCTTTTTGTGTGCAACATTCAACAATTGTTATGTTTTGGTTAGCGTGGGCATTTAACTGCTCCATGCCTCTTTCTCTGATTAAGATAATTTAAATTTTACTGAAATCAAATATATATTGTCAATATAATTCAGCCTTTGTAACTAGGTAGAACCTTTCTTATAGCATAGTTTTACTGTAGAAGTAGGATATAATGGCGACAGTCGTTACCAGAGCGCTCCAGAGCTGTTTACACAGTGATTCAGGCAGAAAAAGCCTCGTACTGGAGGCAAGGAAGAATTATTTCTTTCATGTAGTTGAAGTCCAACAGCTTGGGCTGGCCAGTATGTATTGTGGTAAGGCCCAGAGCATTTCGAATTGATGTAAAGTTTTTTAAAAGACAAATTAGTCGTTTCATTCCCTGTTTGAGTAAACAGTTTTCCTGTTCTTGATCTGAGTTCCTGGCTAATTTTGTAGTTTTTTCTCCTTTTTTTTTTTTCTTTTTTTCTTTCCCCCCAGTGCTAGCTTGGAACAAGCAGTTCAGCCTTTGTCTTTTGACACAGATAAAGCACCTGTAAGCAATGCTCTGTCCAACTGTTTTATGTGCTGATTTCTCAAATCTGCAATAATTTACTTCATCAGGTTAATGTTTTTACCTGAATATAAATAAAAAAGTTTGCTTCACCTTTTTGTTCATAGTTTTGTACTGTATGCCTAAAGCTCAATTGTGTAAATTACTGTAACGCAAGTAAATCATCCTAAATCTACTTGGCTAACAACCTGCAACTTGTGGATGATTTACTACTAAAACAAGACCTTTTAAGACCTCCAACTTTGAGAGAAAATTTTTCCTTTCTATGCGTTCAAAAAACGGGCAATTACAAATATTCCTGAGATGTACCTGCTTCATAGGTAATCTTTATGAAAATGTGATAGTTAATTACTTTTATTCAACTTTGAGAAATCAAAATTCCTTTCAGTGCTTAGAAATTGTTAAATTCTGGCTAATCAGGTTAGTTATTTCCCCTAAACTAACAAGTTTTCTTTTATCCAGCTGAAGAACTTGTACTTCCAGAACACGTAACGGACATTCTTCCGGTGAACATTCACAGAATTTACCTGTGCTTGCTCAGACCAGTGCCACTGAAATGTAATACAGACCTGAGCATGAGTAGAATGTGAAATCCTTGCACAAAGAACCTGATAACTGAACAGTTTTTTATTACCGCATTAAACCCGACCGAAGGCGCCTCACCCTGTACATACAATAATGGTAGCGCGCAGTGCGGCATAGTTTGCATCCAACTTCAAGGCAGTGTTTAAACTATGGACTGGTGTTTAAATTGTTCTGATAACTTGATCAAACTGAGCACAAACAAGTGTTTATAGTGTGTGGATAGCAATTTGTTCATTTTTTAAGGTTCTATATTTTAAAAAAAACTGACTTGTGTACAAAAAAAAAAAAAGAAAAAAGCTAATATTTTGTATTAAAATATCATGTGTATTGATACTTTTTTTTACCCATGTTGTCTCCCTCTAGAATCTGGCTTTCATTGACTTGGAAATTTTGAGGAACTTTCAGATTTGATAGTGTAAGTGTTTGTGTAACTGTTTCAGTGGGAAAATAGGTTGGTTGCCTGTTTAAAAAGGAAGGAAAAAACAAGTAACTGTGGTGATGTGATTTTGGTTGTTCTGGCTGTCGTTTTCAGCTCAGACTATGGTTTTAGTTTGCCTGAAAGTGAATGAAACCCTTTGGGGTGATGCTTCTTTTTTCCTACCAAGGGCAGCTTTTAGCATATTAGGAGAGCAGTCTAGCTTAAAAGGTGTAAAGATAGTAAATTACAGGAATGAACTGAAAAGTCACATTATTCATGATTGCAGTACTGTCCTGCAAACAAATTATATATCTAAGAGTAGTTCAGACATGAGTGGAGGGGCGGTGTAAGATCATAAAGATTCCTCCTTCTCAGGAATTTTGGATTAAGGGAGAAGCTCACTAAAATCAGTCCATGGGTGTGTGTAGTCATTGTAGTACTGCACTGTTTTGTATACCTTTATAAGGTATAATAAAAGGTACAATCAGAAGTCTTATATTTTAAAATAGATGCTTTTTTAGCATGGTAAGTTCAACTGGCTTTATATACCACCACTGGTTACTGTTTTGAATGAGTTTCATGTCCTTCTGTATTAACAAAAGCAGCAAAAAAAAATCATGCATGGGCCATCCAGGCACTGATAGCTGCTACTGAACTTGTGCAGTATTTCTTTGTTATTGTTGTTAGATGTTGGCTTTTTACCATGTTTAGGGAACACTTTAGATTCATCCCATCTGACATGAATTAATTACAGTGCTTCTTCCTATTTTCTAGGAGGCTGTGCAAGAATTAATTCCAATCACTTATGAAGTCCCCATGCCCACTGCCAGACTTAATCAGATACTCAAATTTCCATATGCAGACTGCTTGCATAATTGAATTGTCCAGATTCTTCCTTCTTTCCCCTCAACCTTGTGTTTTACTTTTTTCTGTCTCCTTTTCCTTACTGAGCTCTCCTGATGAGAACGTGGGTGCCTAAGGGCAGGGACTGGTGAAATTCCAGGTGCCTGTGACACTAGTGCCCTCTCTGCTGGTCCCTGCTGGAGGTAGGTCTGTCACCTGTGGAGTTTCTGGGCCTTGGCACCCCTGTCTTCACATGAGTGGTGCCAGTTCCCATGCCCTGAGCGGCCTGGACTCTGCAGAGGCAGGAAATCAGGGCCTACCTGACATGAGAGAGAAGGCCGTGCTTTCAACGTGAACGTGCCACCCCCAAGCCAAAACTTTGCTATAGCTAAAGCTGTTGGCAGAATGGAGAAAAATGAAAAGCCTTGCTGAAATGGATTCTGGAAATGCTGAAATTCAAAGGGGAGGTATAATTGCTGATAGGTGAGCCTTTTCTGGACTTGCTGTCTCCTACTTTCCTGGTCTCTTGATTGCATGAACTGGAAAACATCTGTGCTATGTGACCCCGTCCTGTGGGACCTTCCCGCTCGGTGTTCCCATTACCGTAACTCTCCCCCTGTGCAGTGTTTTTAGCAGTTTTTCTCAGCTGAGTGTAGGTGGTTACCCCAAGAGCAGGAGTGGTCACCCCAGCCCAGTGCAGCAGCGCAGGCAGTGCTTGATCAGAACGTTGGGGCCTGTTTGTGCAGCAGATGGGGAATGTTCCATCCTCTGCTGCCTGTGACTGACAGCAAATGGCTCAAGGAATGACTGATGCCTCTAGAGGAGTACCATGTCTTGGTCTCCTGGTGCTAAAATGTGCCTGGGTTGATCAGGTATGAAGCTGCTTTGGGGGCGGAGGGAGGAACAGATCCTGGGTCTCTTCCTTTCCTGTGTGCATCTGGGGACTAGTGACGTCTTGGGCTTTAAGCAGAACCAAGCAGAGGGAGAATAGTTAAGACACATCCAGTATTTACAAGGCAATAGATTAAAGTTCCTTATAGCTCCATTCAGCAGCAGCTTCTGGAAAGCTGGTTCAAAGAGAAAAAAAGAGCAAAGTGCTACAAGACACAAAACAAAAACCCAAGCTACCCTAAAAGGTGTAACAGCAGAGATGAAAGCCCCTCTCCACCCACCCTTCTCCAAGGGAGGAGGAGTTCCTAAGTCCTATAGTACTTTCCCAGAGGGAGAACACTGAGCAGTTCAAGCTGGAAGCAGAATGTTGGGGTAAAGCAGCATCTGTGCTGTGGGTTTGATCTTGTCTGTCTCTATCCTGTTTCTGCTCCCACTCCTCCCTTTAGGATTAGAATTGCTAAATGCCCAGAAAAGACAGAAGTAGATAAGCCTGAGGGAGAATGTGGGACAGCAACCGCCCTGTCCTCTTGCCTGAGAACAGGAAGAGGTGAAAGGATGTTTGCCCTTTGAGAAATACAAGCTTACGTACAAAGCCAAGGCATGTTCATGCTCTGCTGGAGATAGACTAGAGTTTTCCCGTCTCAACTGCTATTTCCCAAGTTAATTTACTCTTCCTTTAGCTGCTATCCAAGGTGTTCTAGGCTAAATATAGGCCTGGTCTGACTGCAGCTCGGCTGTTCTTGGGACTTTCATGCAGAAGCCTCTTTGGCAGGCAGGGTGATAAAAGTACTGATCCAGAAATAGCCAGTCTAAGAGGTGGCATTTTATTTCCCAGCCTCATCTTCCAGCCCTTTTTGTTTCCCATAGTCTATGCTATGCTTCTCAGAAGAAAAAAAAAAATCTTTATTCCTTCACTTTGTAGCTTGGTATGCTTAATTTACTGGAATGACTGATGTTACTAATCATTCAGAAAGGATTCCTGCAGTTTTGATATTTCTTGATATGCAAAGGAGCAGCTCTTGTTCTGGGGCACTAAAACTATAAATGGTATTTGAAAAGGGAAAAAAAAAAATTTAAAACTTAAACAGCAAAATCATTGTATCTTTAGTAACACTGGGTTCTAAGAGTGGTAATTTCCGATTTATGGCCAGCAGTACTGCCTAATTCTGCTGGACCAGAAGTGGCAGGGAAAGGGAGAAAGTGGCTGGAGAGCAGCTCTGCTGGAAAGGCTGAGCCCTGGTCAGCGCTGTGCCCTGGCAGTCAGCAAAGGCAGCAGCGTCACACAGTGATGGCAGCACAGCTGGTCAATCAAGGGAAGGGATTATTTCCTTCACTTCATATCTCCAGAGGACAGATTGTGTAGTCCCCATCGGTTTTTTAAGACCCAACTGGATATATCTGTTTGTTTTACTAAAATGTACCACAATTCTAAAATGAACTTTTCTTTAGAATTGAAGTCAGAACTGTATGACAGCATCAAATGAAATTGACGCACATCTTACCTTTGCACTGTTTGTGCTACATCACTCCCATCAGTTTTAATAAATTTAATGGGAGAAATGTATATGCAGAGAGAAAAGTTTTCTTAATTTTCTGATGAAATAAATGGAAAATAAAGGGTCTTAATTTCAGATGCAGTTTATGGGTAATCTCCACAGCACTCCTTTTAACTGGCTGAATATCCTAGGCCTTAATTACTACTTCTTTCTAAAATGGTTTTGATTCTCCAAAGTTTTTCTGGCTTCCTCTACTGTTTTTAATATTGAATGAATTGGCACTTATCTGTGATGAGAAACTGTTATGACTCCATGTTCATCTCTGCCCCAGCAAGGACCTGGTCATTTCCAATTTCTTCTGGAGTAAGTAGTTAACATGATTTGACAGCAATTATGGAGAGATGCCATGACTGCATATAGTGGATTTTCTAGAAAGAGCAGTTTTAGGTATTAGGAAAATAAATAGCATCCTGGAAAGGGAAAGATAGGAATTTGGAATGTGAAATGGACAAGATAGGAAAAAGTTTTACTTCTGTCCCATATGTGGAGTTTGAAAAATGAGTGCTGATAGGTGAGTAACCAGCAGTGCTGTGGATGTCCATGGAGATGCTCAAGATGTTTATGGTCGTGTTACATTGCTCATCTCCTGCTTTACAGGGTTAATGCAAATGCTCAGTGATACAGACCTGCAGAACACATTTTCTACCAGAAGCTCACTGTGCAGGTTACAGATTCATTAAGCCTTGATCCTAAGAAATATATGGCCGAAAAAAGAGAGGAAGGTGCTATATAGGATCCTATGCCCTTATACATTCCTTACACATTCCAGGTGTCACTAACATTTGATATTGAAAGCTGTTGGCAGAATTCAATAGGAGGCCTGATTTTGAATTGGTGTAGATCCTGCATGTCTATGACGGGATAAACAGAAAAAGATATATCAAGAAACTACCACTTGGTTCAAATCAAGTAGGATTTCATTTTGCCTATCAGTTATTTGGTGAGAGGCAGTTATGGATCCACCAAGCAATTTTTGTTAATGAAGTTTCATAGAAAAACATTTGTCTGTAAGAGCAACAGTGAAAAAGCAGAGATGGGAGTTAAGGCTGTACAGACAGCAGGTCCTAGGAGGAACACAGGTGCTTCGTGCCCTACTGAAGGTGACCCTGTAACTCAGCAGTCTCTGCTCTGCCCTCACAGCACTGGTCTCTGACACACCTCTTCCAAAAGTAAGAGCAGAAGTGATGCACAGGTTGCATTAGGTAGGCAGTGGAAGTTTTACAGTTCCTGAATAGTGGAAGCACTGTTAGAACAGGGCCAGAGGCTGTACAATACCAGCTGTATATTATACAGCTATATGTCACTTTTATCTTCTCATATCCTTGCTATTTTTGCTACATATATTATGTGTTAAAATTATTGTCCCCACTCTTGCTTTCCTCTTTTTCTTCTCTCATAGTTTATTTTTCAGTAGTCTTGCACTAAAACAGATTCAACTGCTTCCTTCATACTAATGATGTAAAGGTTTTATCCTTCTGTGCTGAAGCAGGCTATTTCTGACCAAATTGCAGTCCTGATGTTATAGGACTGATGTCCAGATATTCCATATCTGTTAAGTCCAAAAAAAGGCTTTTAATCATTCTTCCAATAGATTTACTTCTTTTTTTTAAAACACTTCCTCCCTGTCACTCTGGTTTCAAAAATAGATTCTTGCATCCACACTGGATCTGAATGTGCTGATGCTTTGTGCAGGTGCTCTCCTATCCACATACATCATTCAGTGGTTGTATCAGATCCATTATGTAACTGGCATCTTTGTTTAAGTTTTCACTTCTTCTGCTAGTAAAGACAACAGTGCTTATTCCCATTCAGGGGACAGACAGTTTTGCGTGTGTTAATTGTCTCTTTTCTCCATGTAGATGTCTTAGCTCCCTTTCCTCCACCACATTAATTATAAAGTTCTTGTGTTACAGTGCTCCAAGAAGGAAGTGTTGTTCCCTCTCCTGTTCTTCACCTTGCACTTGAATCTATTCTCAGGTTGCCTCAGGCAATTTAAAAATCTTTAAAAAGCTTCTTTTTCATAATATTTGCTCCAGAAATGATCATGATAAATAACAATTGCAGTGGATGCTTTTGGCTTGTTTTGATGATTGATACTGTCTCATTATGCCCTTCATGATGGGTTGTTTTTCTGTAGTGCCTGACTTGGCCTCCTCTTGTGCTTTAATGGTAACAAAAAGTGGAGAGGGCTTCTTGTCCTTTCTATGGACAGCATCAAGTAGAACATGGTTACAAGAAGAGCATCTCAGAACTGTTACCCAGTCTGGAAATGGAAGCAAAAAATTACTGGCTGCTAGAGATTACTTTTTAATCTTCTGTGAGAAAAGAAATTAAAATATTAAATTTAATCACAATAATTTCAGCTTTTAAATAATTCTCAAATGGAATTAGGCAATTCCAGTTAGTTGTCAATATAAGCACTTATCAAAGATGATACGGATTTTTCCTGTTATTTCTTTTAGGAAGTCTACCTATTTGATTCTTAATCATGAAAATGCATCTCTTTCTGAATTAATGTGAAGATCAGAATATGATACTATATGATAATGTCTTTTATACTTCATGCTAGCATCATTGAGTTTTAGAGAGTGTTAAGAAATCTAGATTATATTTGTTTTGTATTCCACCATATCAGCAGATCAGCTTTCCAAAGGGTAAATGTGCACCTCTCATTCAATTTTTATAGTAAAATTAATCTCAGTTCAATGTAATCCTCTTATTTCGCCAGGGCCATTTATGAAATTTACTGAAAAGTTCAAGTTAAACATTCCTCTACAGAGCTTGCCTCATTTTTCATTTGTTGGAGCTTCGTTTAAGTGCCTGCGTTCCCCCTGCAGAGGCTCAGGGATTAGGTACTCTCCATTTGCTGACAGGCTGCACACAGTGTGGGGATGTGCTGTGCAGCTGTGCAGCTGTGCTGCTGCTTTTCTTGCTGTTTGCCAGAGAGAATGAGCTACAGCACCTCTGCATGGAGCTGAAGCTGTCAAATGGATGACAGACTATTTCTGCAATATGCTGCCTTTTTTTTTTTTTTTTTTTTTTTTTTTGGGCAATAAAGAGTACTTAATATCTTGCTTTTTTGACTATGGAGAGTAGAAAAAAAAAATTGTGTGACAGTGGAAAGCCAGACACCATTTGAACTACCTCTTGCTCTGTGTGCAAAGATTGCACTTTGGTTTTCATTCACAATTTATGTGTCTTTATTTAAAAATCTTCAGTAAACTTGCAAATATCAGTAACTCAGTTCCTTTGGTTTTTACACGTGTACTTTTCTTCCCAGAATTGATCACTGCTGAGGAAAGGGGCAATTTTAAAATGATCCAGACACTGTCTTCAGCAAAACCAGTCATCCTGGTTTTTGTGCTAGACAGTGGGATGAGATTAATAGTTGTCACTGCTGTAGTAATGCAAAAATGTCTGGGATGTAGCCATAGAGATGGAAGTCAGCTGTTTATTGGTTTTAGTATTGTAGATTTTTATCATTTTGTAGTAATTTCAGAAATAAAAAATATTCATATACAATTTATTAACCCAGAACTAAAATTAAAAGAAGTCATTCCACCCATTAGTGTGTTATATAATATCTGCCAGTCTGGAAAAAAAAAAAAAAAAATCAGGTTGGCATATTAAAGTCACTCTCTAAGATTTTTGATTTGAAGTTTGGTAAGTCCTCCACTTTCTGTCTGATGATGTCAAAGACTGAATGATTTTAGTACTAAGGCACAGATTAAGAATCTTTATATTTTGTGTTCCTGAGTCCCAAGAGACAGCCAGGGCTCAAGTCATTCAGCCACGTTTGCACAACACCACTGCTGATCCAGAGATCACCTCCCGGACAGTCTCTATCCTCCTACGAGTACCAAAGAAACTTTATATTGAATCAGTAACACATGTCACATCAGATATTTATCTGTTTGTTGGTTTGTTCATTCTAACTTATGTGCCTGTGACTTTAAACATTCTAGCACTTCTTTCTAAATATTTTTACAGTATAAGGAAAATTTTTGGCCTATTCCCTATAAAATCTTTGCAGGTCCACAGCCTGTTTCCTCAGAAACCAGTAACTCTTAGTGGGAGATAACTGCATGAAGAAAATATATGTGAAGTGGTTACACAAGGAGAAATGGTGAAGATTCAACTTGTACTGCCATGATATGTCCATGTGAGTTATAGCACACTAGTCTTCATAAATAGTGACCACAAAATGTTCAGCTCATCTAAAAGCATGTTAAAACCAGCCTAATCTTACTGTAAAATCACCTACAAAGTAAAAATGCTATGTTAGTTCTTCTATTAGCATGTAGCTCCTTAATCTGTGAGGAAAAAAAAGTAAAATCAGATCTGGTGACTGAAAATTAGAATAATTCAGATTAAAATTGTGATTCCTGAGAAAAATATACCTTGAGTCTTTATCGCTAGTGGTCTTCAAATAAAGACTAGATACTGTAATTTGTATATATTTCTAGTCTGAATATAAAATAAATGAGAGGTTCTTTATGTGGGAGGCCTCATGAAAACTGGCCCAGAACTGTCTAACAACATTACAATTCTGTTTTGAAAAGGTTTTAACAAACAGTAGATAGAGTTTCTAACAGGCTGTGGACTGTATGGAATGCCAGCACACATCCACTGCCTCTGCAAACACCACGGATACCTTGAATCTGTCAGGTCGACTTTTCCCTAAATTTGGGTTGATGTTAAGGCCACGTTGTGCAGAGTGACCCTCTTCTGCATGACAATGAAGTCATATTGGCTTCATTGTTTTCCCATAAACATATAATATTTATTCTTCATTTTTACAGAAATTAGACCCTGGTTCTTCTCCCTAGCAAGGTTCAGCATTGTGTAAACCAAAAGTTCAGAGCTTTAGGATGAGTTTTGTACTTACCACAGCCTCTCTGTAGCTGTTAGGCAAGAATCCAGCTTGTTGGTTAAGTCTTTGCATTGTTTAGGATCTGAAGCTTGAGCTGTAAAATTGGGGTAAATCAGGAGAGGGGTGAGGAGGTGGTGAGTCATAATCATCACTCAATTAACTCAATTAATCCTGAACATCCAGCCTTTAAAGGAGTCAAGATTCGTTGTGGATCCACATTTATTAAAATAGGTGCATACCTCACTTAGTAAGAGCAAGGGGCAGGTGCTGCACCTCGGTCAGGGCAGATCCTCGGTCAGTCCAGGCTGAGGGATGAAGGGGTTGAGAGCAGCCCTGCTGAGAAGGAGAGAATGAAATTGAAAAGACAAGCCGGGACTGAGCCATATCTACTAATGATAAAGGCATATAAAAGGACAGGTAGCAAACAAGTGATATTTTATCGTGAGTTTCAACCCTAGTGAGGTTGATATTATGGAGCAATAATAAATTGGAAAATTTCAAATGAATAATACCTGAAAAAGTTGGAAAAAAAAAATGCATGAAAGAAAAAAATGCAACATATAAATTCAGTTTTATATTTTCTGTGAAAATTTGTGCTGAAATTAAAACAACAAAAGCAGTTCTTTATTTGGGGCATTTATTACTGCTGGCTGCCCCTTGAGAATCTCAGGTGCTGTTCTTTTGTGTCTACCAACAAATTAAAGCATCATTTTTTTTTGTTTACTGCTCAGGAAGAATAACAAAAGAAGCATCCCGTCAGTGAATTATCTTGTGTTTTTTTCTTTTTTGAGGGGGAAACGAAGAAGTAGGGTTGGGTGTCTATTGGCATTTTATTTTTCTTTTTGCTTTGTATAGCTTCTAATGTGTAGGGTTTCCAGTCAACCAGAACACAAACGTCACATCCTCTGCCATACACACCTTGAAATTCATATAAATAAAAAGTCATTTAGTTGGTGGATATAAATAGAGCTGTTCTTCAGATATCTTGCTTCCTTGAAGTTGTTACAGTCAAATACTTCTTCTGATTGCTGCCATATTAAGCACAACACTTGAATTACTGAAACATCTCTATAAATTCTAGGATGAAAATTTAAGGGAATTCTGACGTTAATGAATTCTGATCCTGTGCTTTGCACTTGCTCTGTTTCTTTTGCTAAAATTTACTATGTGTATGAATGATACCTTATGAATTATTTTCTTTATCTCTGCTGGAATTGTAGTTACATTAGATCATCATTTGAAAGTCTAAGTCACAGCTCAAGAATAAAGCAGAAGATTGTAAATGGCAAGCCCTATACATTCTTAATTACTTTGATGTATATACGTCACAGGATTTAAAGAGCTAAGCTGTACCCATGTTAGTTGCAACATTAGTTTTGTGAGAGAATTTTTGAACAAGTGAATTCAAACCTGGTATAAACATGCAGAATTCTACCCAGTGCAGTTTGCTTAGAGATAGGTCCAGATCAGTTTTTTCCTATGATAAATGTCTCATTTTATGAAGTACAGTAATACTTGCTGCAGGGTCGTACAAAATGGTGATTAAAACCACAATTAAAGTATAAAAAGCACATCTTGGCTGAGGAGTGCCTACGTTCAAAGGATGTGTACAGCTTTTTGGTGAAAGATGTGATATCCATTGAGAAAATCTTTGTCAACCTTTAGAAAAAGATCGTAGATATCTGAGAGTTGTCCTGTTTGTGAAATATCTATACTGTGTATATTTTATCTTATTGCTCTAAAAATATATAAAACCCACACAGGCTGACAAAAGTTGCTGTGAACCAAGTGAACAGGTGAATAAATGTGGGAAATGCTGCCACTCCTCAACTGCCTGCCACTGATAAAACACACGTTGTGAATTTTCACAGCACGGTGGCTTTGTGCTCCCTGATAAAAGAGTTTAATTTCTGCTCTGTGGATTTCAACTTAAAGCACAATTTATGACTCCCAAGAATTTATGATTCCCACAATGAAGAATGTTTCTCCACCTGTGCTGGCAACTTTCTCTTGGTATTCATTGTGGCAACACCTGCCTACTTGTACTGCAGCTCCCCTGCCCAGCAGACATTAAATAACAACACACACAGTGGCACACAAATCAGCAGGATTATCACCATTTCTTACTGCAAAGTTAGCAAACAAAAAGAAGAAAACATGCAAGCTTCAAACAGCTTAATATAGGGGAGCAAGTTAAAATAAATGTAAATGCAAGAGCTAGGCAGGAAAGCAGATAAATCCCTGCACACTGTCAGGGAGCAAGATGTGTGCCAGGAGAGAAGAAAAATAGCAATTACTCAGGAACACAGAAACAGAGCAGTGTTTCCCCTTCACCCACCTACAGCAGTAAATAATGTCCATTTAAAAATTCTCTTTCTCTATTCAGAGCCTTAAACTACCTTTCTCCTGTGGTTAAAAACTGCCCTCACAAACTCAGGAAGGGGAGACAAAATAAGTTCCAGTGTGAAACACCTGAGCATGTTCCTTCCAAAGTGAGTATTCTTACTGAATTCCATGGGCGGCTTACATGTTTAAATTTGTACTCCCGTATTTTGATAAATTGAAGTGTGGGTCATTCAAAGTTAAATTAATAGTTTCTACTCCAGTAAACTCTCTGTGGTTGGGAAAAGAAAGTTCCAAACATGCAGCAAACATTTAAAATAAATACATTTGCAGCTTATGAAACACAATGTTAAACAATAATTTCTGTGATTCCAGCAATGATTTTCAAGGGGACGTAGTTTTAATTTTGCCTGCTATTCAGAATGATATTGGGAGGACAATGGGAATTTTTTTGAAATTTTACTTCATGTATGAGTGGGGACCCTTCTGAAATTTCCAAGTGACGTTAAGATCCCAGTCCTTGTGTAATTTGGAACTGAAACTCCTGAGGTGCTGTAAAGCAGGCACAAATGTCAGTTCATCAATTTCAGCTTGACCCAAAACAAGCAGCAGAAGAATCACAGTCCAGACACTGTTCAGAAAAGGCTAAAGTAAATTTCTCATCCAAATTAACTCCTATGCTAGTAAAGAAAAATGCAAGCAATAGTTAGTAGTTTTAAAGGAATTCATCGATATTTAGAAAAAACATCATTGTTGTCATAAGAGATATTTAATGCATGTGGCTCCCTTTTAGCAAATAAGAGAGGGGCCTTTTTGTTACTAAATATTTAATCAGAACAGATAAAAAACTCTGCAAAATCTCCTTCAAGCCACTAGAGGATGAGTACTTCTCCATCAAAATATAGAGTTAAGCTGTAATGTAGCTTATCTATGCCACACTAATAAGCTATTAGACTGGTAATACAATTCAAATCCTAGCAAGAGTAAATGAGGGAGACAGCTTGGATCCTTATTGAAGATTAGTAATTTGTTTATGGAAACCTGACTATAAAAATACTTAAACTATGTACATTAGAACATTCACATGCATAAAAAGAAATAGCATTTCAAAAAATCACTAGCTAATAAGGTAGGCATAATATTTCCTGTTGTAAGGCTAAATATTTCCATATGAAAATAATACAAGCATTGCTTATATATTCTGTAAAAAGTTAAGAAAACTGTGATGAAGGTACATACAACCTGACTAAGAGCTGTGTTATGTCCTGCTTGGTTGGCTGCATTGGTTGACCAGCTTAGTTTTATAGTTGTTCCTTTCTTCAAATACCAGACGTCTCCACCAACAGAATTCATTGTCTAGTGTAGCTGTCCTGCTGCCTTCGCTGAGGCGTAGCGACCTGGTTCGGAAATGGCACGGCGACCAATCCCAGGCCGCTCGGGCCATAAGCTCACTGACACCAATGTGGTGGACAGCAAATGGCGTTTATTATCGGGTTGCATGGGGTTATAACACTTCTGTTTACCCTGTCACTTCCGTCTGTTTACGTTATAAACTAGGTGTTGCTTGGCTAGTTAAGGGGGCTAAACAACTAACAGTTGAGGGAGCGGTTCTGTCTACCCGTACAATGTGATATCTTCCGACCACCTGTCCCTAATCACCCACACTGTCCATCCTGAAATCACATTTTCCAATGCTTATCTAAAATGTCTTACTCCTAAAAAACCTCAGATACAGTCCAGAATTATTGAACCCTTTGGGTGTGCAGGAACAACTGGAAAATAAGGTCACTACACAACTGGCTGTTCAGCCATCCTCTTTGTTAGGAAGATCAGTCAGCAGCTCAACACAATTAGCATGAGCCAGGAGCAAAGCTTGAGCAGAAAGAAAGATGGGTCAGGTTTGAGAGGAGAACATTTTTTAAGATTGTCTGGTTTTGATGACTTGTTCTATTAAATTTTTAGAGAACTGGCCAAAGCTTATTATTAACAAGTATCTTCGACAGCCTGTGTGGAAGGGGAAGTCCTACGAGACTGCAAAAGGACAAACCTTATCGAGGAGAGCAGAGAGAATTACAGCCCTGCTGCTTTAGCAGCAAATCCCAGAGCAACCTGGGATATCTACAAGTTATTTCAGAGCACTTGGAAGATAACAGGGAGACAAGTAGCAGCCTCTGTGGATTTATCAAGAACAAATCCTGTCAAATGTAAATGGAGTCGGCTCGAGCGAAGCGGTCACTGCAGCGCACGGGCCGCAGCCGTCGCGGAGGCAGCAGAGGGAGCCGGAGCGGCACCGAACGGGCTGCGAGGAGGGGAACGGGAACGGAGGGACTGGGGAGCAGAGACAGCTCCTGAGGAACGGGAACGGAGGGACTGGGGAGCAGAGACAGCTCCTGAGGAACGGGAACGGAGGGACTGGGGAGCAGAGACAGCTCCTGAGGAACGGGAACGGAGGGACTGGGGAGCAGAGACAGCTCCTGAGGAACGGGAACGGAGGGACTGGGGAGCAGAGACAGCTCCTGAAGAACGGGAATGGAGGGATGGAAGAGCAGAAAGAGCTCCTGAGGAACGGGCATGGGGGGATGGAGGAGCAGAGACAAGATGCGGGGACAGAATATTGTGGTCAAGTTGCTTGAGACTCTGTCAAATTTTCAGTTCAGTTAGCATCACCAGTTATTTCTGCTCGTGACTGAGCTTTCGGACATAAGTGAAGTGTGAAAGTTTACGAAATCTGTACCCAGTAATCCTCCTGTACCCTGTGATAGGGATGTGAGAAGTCGTTAGTTATGAGAAATTCAAATACTTCACTTTTGCAGAAGCATATGAATAGAAGGCCAAAGAACAGGGGTTATATTTCTGCTCTCTGTTAGCTGATTTACAGATCTCGTGCCTCAAGTCTAGTAAGAGGTAGTAAAAAAATTCCCAGAAGACTGCCAAATATAAATCGATTTTTCAAAACCAGCCGTAGATAACCTCACTTGAGAAAACACAGGTTCTTAGCAATATGAGAAATGATAGGATTACTGTTTATGCTTTTCGTCTGACCCTACTTCGGTCTCAATAGAACTTTAAAAGTAATCACCAGCGAAGTACACTTGTGAAACAGTAGATAGGCAGCAAACGGTGAGTTGATCTTACGAAGGAGTGTCCCTTCCCGGCTGTCTACCCAAGCCAGGGCAGCGCTCAGTCCCGCATCGTCGCTCGCAGCCGCCGCGCGGGCGGGAGGCCCAGAGCCCCGAGTGCCCGCCGGGCAGTTCACTCACTAGCGCGGGGCTCCCGTTTTACGCCAGCGGGCCGGGGAGCAGCGCCGGTCCCCGTGCCCCGGCAGCTCGGCACAGCCCGGCCGCCCCGCCCCGCCCCGCCCCGCCCCGGGAGATGGGCTGGAGCGCCCCGCCCGCTCCGCCCGGGCTCAGCCGGGCGCGGCGGGTGCAGCCCCGGCCCGGCCCGGCCCGGCCGCGCCCCGCCGCCCTCAGCCCGTCCCGCCGGGCCCGCGCGCTGCGGGCGGGCGGCGCCCCCTGGCGGCCAGGCGGCGGCGCGGCAGCGGCTCCGCCCCCGCCCGGCCCCGCCCGCCCGTTGCCCGGGGAACGCGGGCCGGGAGCAGCAGGGCGGCCGCTGCCTCCATCCCTCCATCCCTCCTTCCTTCCTTCCCTCCCCGCCGGCGCCAGCAGCGGAGCGGCGCCCGCACCCGCACGCCCCGCCGCCATGCCCCGAGCCGTCCCGCTCCTGCTGCTGCTGCTGCTCGCCCTGGCCCAGCGCCGCGCCTGCCTTCCCGCGCCGGCCAGCGCCGCGCCCCCCGGCCGGGACCCCTGCCTCAGCCAGCCCTGCCGCAACAACGGCACCTGCTCGCCGCTGCCGCCGCCCCGCCGCCTCCAGCTGATCCTGCCCCAGCCCCCGGCCGGCTACAGCTGCGCCTGCCCCCCGGGCTTCACCGGCGACTCCTGCCAGGTAAGGGACGCGCCTCAGCGCCGCCCGCCCGCCGCGCGTCCTTGTGCCCGTCCCTGCCCTTGGGTGTCCCCGCTCTCTGCGGGGACAGAGCGAATGTTCCCCCCGCGCTCCCGCCTCGCCCCTGCCCCGTCCGCGGGCGGCTCTGCCCGCCCTGCCCCGCTCCGCATCCCGCCCTTCCCGCTGCCCTCCGCCGGCCCTGCCGCCCCGGCCGGTCCCGCTCCCTGGCGGGCGCTGTCGCGTCCTCCCCGCTGCCCCCGCCGGCTCCGTTCCCGGGGCTGCGGTGCGGTGGCCCCGGCGCTTCCCGGGCTTCCCGAGGGGCTGCCGGCCCTGTGCGCTGAGAGCCGCGCCGGGGGCTGGATCCCGAGCCGGGAGCCGCGACCCCGGGTGTCAGACGGAGAGACTTCGGGCTCCGGGCTCGGTCAGGGTGAAGGAGGATGGCGCTGAGCTCAGCCCATGCCTCCCGGGTTAATGTCAGTACTTCAGCTCCCCCCTCGCCGCCCAGACCTGGCAGGTTATTTAACACTGACTTACTGGAAGGTGAAAAGGATGGTCCTTGGAAGCGGATGCTCTATTGCATTGAATGCTAATCCTTAATTCGTGTCTCCAGTGGTCATTTTCATAGGCTAGGAGTGCTCGCTCCCACGTTTCGGATGCCTTTTGAATTGATTTTGAATTCTGAAAGATCAAAGCCCTCAGAGGAGGGACAATGATCTAAAATACAGAGGAGCAGTAAGCAATATCTTTCTAATATGCTTGGTCATATTGGGACCAAATGTAATAACATATTTGAATCTAATTATTGTAACGTGAAATAGTTTTTTTGGTTTGTTTTTAGTCTCTAGCATTAAGGTTCTTTGTTATCATGTTAAGAAATTCACAAACACTCAGTTTTGTCTATCTCCAGATAAGGAAAAGCAGGTGCAGGTACACAGAGGTTTGTCTCCTCATGTGTGTATGCCGGGGTACTTTCTGTGACAGTGCTGTACAAAAGGCTCTGTGGATTGGCAACCATTGCTTTGTCAGTGCTCTCGCTTGTAAGAGCATTTGACATAGAAGCGATTGACTTCAATTAATTTCAGTCAGCTTTTTAGTCTTTATTTTCTCCTTCCTTTGTCGTGTACTATTTGAACAATACTGCTGAATAGATGAAAGGGATAATACATTTAGTGAAGACTTAGTGTGTAGTCGAGTGTAAGAGTCATTGCAAAGTAGGAGCGCTATGCACAGAGTTTTCTGCTTGCCTTGAAATGCCTCAGCTGGTTCAATGTAACAATGAAAGTGAAAATATTTACACTAATGAGATTCTGTAAAACCGGAGAGGTGAAAGTGGATTAAATAGATTTCTCTTTGGCTGTTTTAGATCTTGTCTTAGGAGTTTACTATGTTTCTCTCTCTACAAAGAGAGAAAGAGAGCGCTGTGTGTTTGCTTCTGCACGTTGCTGTTAGACTTAAGTGTCTGAGATCGATGACTGAAAGATTAATGACCCTTTTGCAGATCTAGTAAAATGTAACACTTGCTGCCATCACACCTCCTGTGAAGCATTGTGCCTGGGGATCTGGGTTTAATTGTTTTTCTAATAAAAGACATAAGCGATGTTTTCATAGCAGTTATGCATTCTATTGACTAATAATAAGGGGCTTATGGTGTTATATATTTTGTTTCTTCTTATAAAATAGTGAGTAATGACCCCTGCAAGGAATACTGATAAAGAAAGGAGTTCCACTTCTAGCTATCACATCAGCAGTTCAAGTGTGGATACCAGGTAGTTCTGAAAAGTTAAGGCGATTTTGAAACGTAACTTTAAACTGGAGACCAGGCAGGGATTTTAAAGGTGTAATATAAACACAGTACACCCATCTTTGAGGTTTTGCTCATTTTATCAAAATAAGGAATGAATAAATGTTGTACAAACACATTACTTCTTGTGTTGCTCTGTCATTCAGATACCTCAGAGCTTAACAGATGCCTAATGACTTAAACTTCTATGAAGAAATGTCATGTTTTCTAATTCAGTGACAGTAAACAACTGTAATGATTTAAAAATAACTGTAAGGATTTTTTTCACGTACCATTACAGACTATGAGAAAACTATTGACTAAATCAGGGTATCACTGGGGTATATCTAGATATGGGTTTTTGTCTTAATGCTGCAGCTGTTACTGAACAGTTGGATTCATAGAGGGAAGTGCCAGGACGGGAAGAAAGAATAGGAATTATTATCTTTAAATACTCAGGTCATGGAAAGTAGGTTTGGATTTTTGGAATTTATGGTGGAGCTGGAGTTCTTTGGGAACTCCCGCTTCCCTAAAAAGATAGAATTACTTTCACGTCACTTCTTCTAGTGAAGGCAACTTTTCAATGATTCTGCTCTGATGTGTCGAGATTTTAGAATGAAGACAAAATGTTCTCAATGTGCCTGTGAGTCAGCTGGGCATGGTGAAGTTGATAATGCAGAAAGATTGCTGAGAGTCAAACTTGGAGATTGCACATCAATTTTACTCCTGAAGATTTTTACTGTAACTGGTTTTGATGCATCTGTGGTTGTTGGTGATGGCATGGGAAAAGAATAAAACTGGCATCACATACACATGAGATACTTCTAGAAGTCCAGAGCTTTCCTATCACCAAGTGATTTATTTTACTTGGCCAAACCAATTCCATGATTTCATGTTATAATTGCTTTAGTGACTCATTATTTATTTAACAACAGAAATTACAGGTCCTTCTAGTACATTCATCCCATGAATTATGCATTTGTATTTATCTCACATTATTTATGGTTTGAATATACTTTGCTTTGCAAAATTCAGGCTTTTTTTTTTTTTTTTTTTTTTTTTTTTAAGTTATGGATTGTCTTCTCACCCAGTGTGGGACACTGTTCTAATTTACCTCCATTTCTTTTCATGGTCCTGAATTTTTTTCCTGCTTTTCTTTACAGTACTTCTAGCCTGTAAAGGAGACATAGAATTACTGTGTTGAAGTATTTTAAACTTTGGTCTGAGTGAAGAAATCACATGTATTCCCAAGGAAATTATACTACAATTATAGTGAATTCAACTGTCTTTTTTTCTGTGGGAACTTGAAATTGGCCATTTCTCAGGTTTACACTGAGAGAATTTGATGAAATAAACAGAAATGAAGTGATACTAAAGTTCCATTAACTTTATAATCCCTAAATTTTTATTTGTGTTTTACTTTTACAAGCAATCTTTATTTCTAATGGCTAAGTTAATGACTACACTCTTATTTTTAATGATGTGCGGAAGACAATAAAATAGTTTTTCTTGATCAAGAAAGTCGTACATAAAAATTAATTTGTGTTTGTGCCTCATGAAATAATTTTAGAGACATAAGGTACAAAGGAAGTAGTTACGAAATGAAAAACCTTCATGATCAACTTGGTAATTTGCTTAAAAATGCAGAATTGGAACTTAGCTAATTGCATTGAATTGCATGATGTTTATTTGATCCCATGCTAGTGTTAATTTCATTAAAAGGCTATCACATGAAGACATATTAAATTATTAATGTATTTTAAAATACTGCCGAACATGCTTTGCTTTAGGTGTTTGTTTACATTTTTAATTTAATTTTTTTTCTCCCTCTTTCAGTTGATAATTTTCTCTCGTTCTTTTACTTTGCTGCTTTTTGATCTATTTTTAGTTATTTTTATCGGTTGTCAGTAATCAGAAGTAGAGAACAAGTAGTGTCCAAGCATACTGAAGCAGCACTCTGACTTTGCAGCAGTTCTCTTCTATCCACTCTGATTAGTGATGACTGAATGTTCCACTTCAGAGCGTGACGTGGTAGCCACTGGTGCAGGGCATTTTTGAGTTAGTGTTCAAGTAATCCTTTTAGTAGCAAGGAGATCTCTTTGGTCTTGGGGATGATTTGTTGTGTTTACTGGTTGTGTTTCCACATCTAGAACAGAAAATATTTTTTAGATATAATAGTGGACATTTTATTTATGATGGAATTCTATAAGGATGTAGTCTGAGTTTAGAAAAGTCAAGGAAGGAACTGATATTATAAAAACTGGACAATAGATTATATTTTAAATTTTGTTCTTATTATTATTTTTATAATTTTTAAAGTTATTTTTTATGTCCCCCCCCCTGAATTTTTGCCTGATTGTTCTTCTTCATTCACTCCTCTTTGTTTTGTACCTTTGAATGCCAGATGAATTTATTTTAGTCTTTGATCATAGTATTTGAATGTTTGTAGACTTTAGTGCAGTGATTTCAGGATTTTTTGTCCTTTGACCCCTACCCCTACTTTAGTATTTTTATCTTGTGTTGGCTTTCTTCTCTCTTTTTTTTTTTTTTTTTGGTCTCAATAGATTTCTAGCAATGTGTTTAATGCTGAATGCAGAAATCCAGGCTTAGTAAACTGAAAGCGCTGCAGGAAGAAGGATTGTTGTTTCTTGGCTCACTGGTCTAATACTTCAGTGTGAGCAGTATGAATTTCATTGGCCAGGTTATTTCAGGTTGCACTGGACATCCTTTAATCTAACTGCTAAATCACCTTGTGGTGTCAGTATCCTGATTAATTCCTCACATGATCCTGTTTTCCATTAAGCACTGACATCCCTTCTGAAAGGTCTCTAATCCTTAAATTCATAATGAATTCTCTAATATATTTAAAATGCTATTTTTTTCTATTCTCTACTCATTAATGAAGGATATATACTTAGATTATATGGTTATTGTGATTCAAATGTTTTGTGACGTGACCACTCTGTTTGCTCTTTTACCTTTAATAACAGTAACATCTAGAGTTAGCAGATGCCCTTGAGTATTCTTCTTTTATTTGGATGTCCTTTAGCCTGAATTTTGTTGTTTCCTCCTGACTAGCTCTGCTCACTCTTGCAGTACTTTCAAGATGCAGAATTTAAATATTTGCGCTGATTAATATACTATGCGTGAGAAGAGGCTGTGAGAGCTTGTATTTTTTTTCCTTGGAGGTGACAAAGCAGGATCCAAGTGGGATCTCAGCTACTTAATGGGTGGTCATAGGGAACAGGAGCAAGATTTTTCCCAGATGTGGTCAGTGAGAGGAGGAGAGGGAACACACATGCTCTAGTGGGGGAAGTCCCAGTTAAATCTAAGGAAAAAAAAAAATCTTTGCAATGATGGTGGTAAAACACTGGAACAGGCATTTAGAACAGTTGTAGAACCTTCATCCTTGGAGATTCTGAGCTTAAGTGTTAAGTGGCCAAAACCCCAAGCACCTTGACCTGAGCAGGACTTGGAGCGGAGAGCTCCCTCAAGTTCCTTCCAGTCTAAGTCTAAACCATTCTGTATATACACACCCCTGTATTTTTTTTTTTCCCTATTAGATTTTGCATTTGCTTATTTTACATTTCTCTCGTTCCTGCTACCCCTTTTGCAGGACATCTGAATTATTTCCCTGTTGTTATATATGTCTGTTTTACATTAAGTTTGTATACCTGGATGCTGACAGACTTCCTGCCATGTGAGCAGG
This sequence comes from Hirundo rustica, assembly GCF_015227805.2. NCBI lineage: Eukaryota > Metazoa > Chordata > Aves > Passeriformes > Hirundinidae > Hirundo > Hirundo rustica. The sequence goes on along the minus strand of NC_053459.1, from coordinate 10,752,631 downwards.
ACTCCTGTGATGGCAATGTTACTGTTAGTCATCTGAAAAATGAATTTCAGGACACTTAGTTTACGTCTCCTTTAGTCACAAATGTCTACATTCCCATTTCACAGTCATTGTTGAGGTTTTTTCAATTTACAGTTGTGTGTCTCATGGAGTTTATGGGTGTAATTTGTTTTCTGTGAGTTCCTATGGTCTGCAAGTGGTGTTGTTCAGGTACCTCGTGAACTATGATCTCCAGGGTGCAGCGGAGCTGGTGAAGTTCTACAGTGTGGTAATGTGTAGTTTCAAATAGCACAGAATAAATTAATGTGAAAGCTGGTTTCTTCACCCAATTTATTTTAGCAGTTATAACATCTGGTTTCTCTAAGTGTAGTAGAAATGTATTTCCAGTCAGAAATTTAAGCTTTTCAAATTAGCATCTTGCCTTGAAGCATATAATGTGAAAGTATGTGAGTAAGAAGCTACTCAACAGTTTCCCAAGAAGTCATTAAAGAGTCATGCTGTGTTTTTTGCCATGGGATCTAAATAAATTTATTGTAAATAGCTGTAGAATAAAACTGTAATGATGTAATAACCCAAACTGTCTCAGTTATATAAGATGTTATTATTTAGGTATCATCTACACACTGACCTTTGGAATCTTTGTATTGTCTTTTCCAGTACCTCAAAATGTTCTCTTTAAATTTGTTAAAACCAGTCCTTTTTAAAGGCTAGTCAGGTCACTACACATACTGCAAGCTATTTGGTTCTGAAAAATTCCCTCATATGAATGAAAGTTTCATGTCTTTGCTTTCAATACAATAATTTTTTTATGATTAAAGATTGCAAAAATCTGGATCAGGTGTAAAGTAACTGAGTAATAGAGGGTATGCTATGCTAAGATGCCTCAGCTTTTCATATGCTGTACTTTATTGCAATTTATGCTCTTTGACCTCAGAGAATCAGTTTGCAACCATATCTGCTTAAAAACCATCATTGTTTTACTTTCCTTTGGAATAATCTAACGTGCTGTCATGTGTATATTGTGTAGCTCTGGAACTCTTTACTGGAGCAGCTTCCCATTGGAAGTGGAGTTGTTTGCCTTGATTCAGTGTTACAGGAGGTAGAATTGCTCCCCTCCTTTTGAGGGCTCTCAGAATCTTGTACTTATTGCTCTTCTGAGACAATTCCTTGTTTGAGATCAGTAATTTCAGAAGTGGCATTTAGCAGGATCTCGCTTGATCATGGGGTCATGAGTCTAGAAATATTAGAAGATGATTAATTAAAATTAAAAATCTGTTTCAATAGGCAGATATGGGTCTGCTCAAAACAGTGTCCACTTGACCACAAACATAGGTTAGTTGGTTTTTGCTTTTACAGTTGCTTTTGGCGCTCTCACAGCTCACTCTGTTCTTGTTAAATACCAAATCCCCAGGATATTTTGTGTTACATTTGTGTTCCAGTTAATCCCACAGCTTAATTGCATGGAAAAAAATAATTCTGCTAGTTTTCGTTTTCTGTCATTCAATTTAATTGCATTCCCCTGTTGTGTTTTTTCCCTTTAAAAATGGGTTATTCCATTATTATTTCCCTGTGCATATAGTGAAAATTTTTCTTTTTGCAATGTCCTTTCTGAACTGAATAAGTCAGTTAATGATGTTCCTGTTGTTTGTTGGTTAATCTAGAAAAGGGTTTTGTGCAATGCCAAATCCCATTTTTATGTTTGCTGAGAAGTTTCCTGTTCTCTTGACAACTGCACTTGAGGGAAGGCTTTAATAATATATATATATAATTTTTTTTTAATACTTTTGGTTGATGTGGTAAGCTGAGTTCAGCAATCTGCCTAGTGGTGTGGTGATCCTCAAATAAAAGGATCCAAATTTCCAGTGCACCCACATCAGCTGAAAGTGCATTTTTTTGCAAAAGTAGGGCTAATTGCATTAAAATTTCTTAGTGGCATTTAAGTAGAAATCTGAAGGTAAAAGCAGTTTATTATGTGCATTTGACGCTGTAGAGCATGGTTTATTAAAAGTCTCGAGTTGTTTTTTAAAGAAAAAAAATGTAGTTTTTTTCAGCTTTTTGTTTCTGTATAGTTTTTCCACTTTATATGTTACTGGAATGAAGTAGACTCCAAAATAAATGTTCTCTGGAGGGAAAATTTTCATTTGTCAGTATGAATTCACAAAACATAAATTGTAATTTTATTATTAGAAAAAAGATCTTAAACTGCAATTCAGTGTTAATTTTCCATCAATTTTGTAACAACAGAAAGGCACATCAAAATAAACATTGAGAAAGTAATGTTTGCTTGATCAAAAAACTAAATTTTCCATTGGCTGAGTGTAATCTCTCACAAAGAAGCGCTCAGGCGCTCAAAAGCTGATTTGTGTGCTGCATATGGAGCCTGAGTTCAGCAATACATATCACTGCCCTATATTATTTTTCAAGTTGACCTTGGTTTGCTTTATAATAATACAGGCTGTGAAAATGATGATGTATTTTTAGTATTATATTCTGGTGTAAACCCTGAAAAAGTAGCTGTAAATTCTATAGAAAGATCTGGAATTGATACGTAGTGGCTAGGAATGGGAATATCAGGATTTGGTGCTTGCAATTCTCACTGCCTTGCTGAGTCACACTGGGCAAAAATTCATAGAACCTTCTTACTTATGTTTCTCCTCTGTAAATTCAGTTAATCCTGGGTGGTCAAAAGGTTAGTTTGTGAATACGTATAGAGGCTCTAAGAATGCTGAGTGAGAAGCACTTTATAAGGAAGCATAGTATGGAAATGCCAGATCCTGAATTACACATCAGTGATCCTGTCAGGGTATATTTAAATTCTAATGAAAAAGGCCTTCTTAGTAAAGAAAAAAATCAACCACTTGGACTATTTTTATATCTGGCAAATATTCAGTCTAGCAGTTTACAGATTAATTTAGTTTCATAATGTTCTTTCCCACTTGAAACAGGGCAATATATCAATGACCAGTATTTCAAAGACTTCTGTAGCAGAGGTGTTTGTGAACAAGGTGCTCTTGAATAAGGTAAGAACAGAATTCAAATTGACAGTGAAAGTAGGGTTGTTTTACTGAGATAAGGTCACTGAATGTTAATGATTTTGAGAACTTTGTTGTACTTCGTGTATTAGTTGCAACAGCAACTGTATTGTGAGTTTGAGAAGACTTTGGGGTAGCTGTAGGAACAATAGCTGCAAAGCAAGTAACAAGATACAGTTCCTTTTCTTTCCAACAAGCCTCTCTTTCAGCCTAGGCAGCCCTTATCTGGTTCTTTGTGCTGGATCTAATAAGGCTGAAGCTTGTTGATGAGAAGCGTACAGGAGGAGGAAAAACTTCAGTCAACCTATTCTGAATGAATAAATAAACTCTGATTTTTTGGGAGGAATATCCCAATTTTGGTGGGTGTATGTGGTATAATCTTCACTGAGCCTGAGTGTTCAACATGAGATTTAAAGATGTGCAGATAACGTCACAAGAGAGGAGAAGCTGTTCTAGAATGTTGTTCCCTTCTATGAACAACTAGTACTTGGTTCCCTGAAATCATGTTGAGGTAACTTTATTTACAAGATAGAGAAGGCAGAAATAGATAGCACCCTGAGAAAGATTAGTAGATATGGAAAAATTTGAATAATGTGGGATGGACTACTGGTTCTTTTATACAGAGACAAACAGGAAGAGTCTGAAGGTAATCTTATGACAAGGGCAACCCTTTAAAAACCAGCATTAGTGAGACAGTTAAATTCTTCTGGACATCAGCTATGAATGCAAATCACGTGACTAAGGAAAATAAATGGACATTTTTTTGTACTTTTCCAGACTTGGTATGTTGCTGAGATTTCCCTTTGAAATATCTATTAGTTGTGTTTGTCCATAAGGACAGTAACTGTCATCAAGAACCACATGATTTAGGTCATTCTTAGGTTTCTTATTCAGCTTTAATGATTTGAGCATTCAATTCAGCAAATCTGTAAAAAATCAATGCAAATTTTATTTTTATCTTTGCTCTAAAGGTGATGTATGGTTTCTTCTTCTGAAGAAAATAAGGAAATTGTTAAATACCTTTATCAAAATCAAATTAGTGACTGAATTTCTGTAATGATTAACCAAAACAAATTTTTTAGGTTTCATACACACCTAGCAGTCTATTGACTATATACTTGTACTTCTATTGTAATCTAATTTTCAGGAAAATTTAACTGTATTCAGGCAAACTGAACTTTAAACAGAAGGAAGAAGGCTGTGTAAAAGACTAATAATAGTTTATGAGCTAAATGCCGTTTGTGTTGAGATTTCTAATTCTGCTGTCTGGTCACAAGAGAGTTTTTGGCACTTATTGTGACTATGGAACACCAAGGTTGTGCTCTTGTATGTGGGGATCTGAGAAACTTTCTCATTTGAGAATGTCTTTGAATTTCAGGGAGCTGGGTTACATGAGGTTTACTGACGTAGGCAGGGTCTGTAAGATCAGATACTTGATTAATTCTTTTTAAGGCTACAGTGTACTGTGTGATGATGGCATATGTGACAACTGAAGAAAATGGTGTTGAGTCCCCTGGGAAATTAACATGTTTAATTGAAAGAAGGACAGATTGACTTAATTTACATAACACTAATAGACTCTAACGTTAAAATTTGTGTGACTATTGCCTTTTAAAAGTAATGGAAAGGTACTGAGTTGATGTTATAGAAATTCTCCAGAATATTTCTGAGGGTTTTGGGGTACTTGGCTTGTACAAAGGATTCTAAAAATGTGGGACATCTTTAGAAGGCTTCTTGGGACTTGGCTGTGATGTCACTTAAAGCTGATGTAAACTCATAGTCATTCCTTTGTCTATTAAAACATTAAAGGTAAGTTTAGAAATTGTTATTTCAGTAACCATTTGAGTTTGGTTTCTTGGAATGTACCTAGAAATTCTCTAAGGTGAAAGAATGCAGGAACAAGGTCAGCAGTGCCACTTGATTCCAAAACACCTTTCACTCCAGTTAAACATTTTCCCCTGCAATCATCAAATGTCATCATTTTCTTTTCTGCAGGTGAGTGAGAAAGGATGGATCAATAGTTACAGTGATTCTGCCTTTTCACAAAGGCCTGCTTAAGAGCAGCAGGATAGATTTATCAGTTACAGCTCTCTGATTATCATGTCCTGCTGGTAGCAGTGTGTAGCAATCCAGGGTATGGCCCAAACTTTGCTGGTTTTGATTTAGGAACAATGGAGGCTTTTCTGTTAATGTAACATATTTGAGAGTGATTTAACCATATTTTGTGCTTACATGAGATACAATGTAAGTCATTATACTAACGATTGAATGATACTCTGGAATGACAGCTGTACTAACAAACCTTAGTATGTGACATACAGCAAACACAAGTATAGCATCTTAGTTATTTTTGCATGATGTATGTGCTTTTTACTTTGTAATGAGTACTGCAGCATCTTGCAACTTCAGATTTCTAGTTCTGAGGACATTTTTCTTTTCCAAGATGCATTTGCATCCAGCTCTATTCTGTATTCTCAGATTTTCTAAGCTCCTTGCCTACGGTGTGGAAGTCCATCCCAGTTGGAGGTGGGGTCTTTTCTGCCAGCAGCTGTTGAGCTCTGAGACTTGCTGGCTGGCAGAGGCTCTTCGAGGCTTGGCAGCTCACAGGGCAGTTCTGTGGAGCTGAAGTTCTGTGAAGTCTTGAGAACTTCAAGTTACCCTGGCAGTCTTATGGCTTTGCAATTCTCTTCTCTGACTTTGAGAGAGGGGTTGCAGCTGTGGGCTTCAAGGGGCAGCTTTCCCTGGTCTTGGAGCAGGGCATTAGTGCTGCAGTAAGGAGGCAAAGAGTCTGTCAGAAACACATCTGTGATTTCACCTCCTCTGATCAGAGGTGCCAGCACAAAACTCATTTTAATCAATGAATGGTCTTTTTCCGATAACCCCTATGTTCAGCTAGAAGTTTCTATCACTTGTAGTGCCTGGAGAGAAAAGTCCCTGAGTATTTAATGGTGAATTGATTTAGATATTAACCTTGCCATTACCTAATCTAATTTTGTAAATAACTGTAAAACTGTTGAGTACCAGTTGTTGATCTGTATAGTTTATTTTTCTCAGTCTTTTTATAATAACAGAGATGAGGTGTTCTGTTTTTCAAGGGAATTGTAAAGGTGTTAGGTTGATTGCTGATCAGGCTGAGCTGATGAAACTTGTATCCCTCATTTTAGAAGAATTTGCTTTCTTTGTAAAAACAATCATGTCAAACCCAGAGAGAACCAAAGTGTACGTAGGGGTGTTTCAATGCAGAAACTAATTTGCAGTCATTCTACTGCAATTACAGATGAGTAGAATAATAAGTCATTCATAGTCCCTTAAACCTCATGAAGTTAAGTGGGATGAAGAAGAGTATGGAATACAATATTGTGTGTTTGCATTTCTTTAGTTAAGACATGAAATACAGGCAGCACTGGGGGGAAAACAGGACAGAAGCTAAACTTTATGAATGACTTTTAAGCTTGTGTAGCAGATAAGCTGAAATATTTGCCATAGATACTCATCATAGAATGAGGAAATCAATACGTTCAGGCTTAATCACAAAGCACTTGTGTCTGTGCTCTGGAGTTTGACGGTTATAGAAGCTTTGATTTCATGTACAAAATCTGCTCCAAGCAAGGGAAGTTTGCATTATTGTGTTGGCTGGTTTGGAAAGGGAGAACTGGGCTGGGGCCCTGGTCTAACATCCACATCTACAGCAGTGCTGCTCCTGAGCCACAAAGCTGTCCTGGTCTTTGACCTTCACCGGGCTTGGAATACTTTGAGGATACTAGCTGGATGAATAAATATAAACATCAAATGGCCATTAGAAGGCAATCTATTTGAAAAATTTTCTAGGTATGTTTTTCTGGTTTTCCTCTACCTTTATCAGAGTAACATCTGTTCCATTCCCAGTTTGTTTGATGCTTAGGCATCTGTTCACTGCAGTTGCAGGAGTGTAATTTCTGTCGCTTCTGATGTTGTCTTTTAACTGTGAGTTGCATAAATAAAATTAGCTGCCAAAAATAGTTTTTATTTTCTTCTTAGACAAAGAGGATTTAGATGCAGAAAAAGTCTGATAGCTTCTTTCCTTGCTCGACTTGCATTTCAATGGCATAGTGAGATTTTCCTTTCAGTACTGACAGTTCTTTAGGTATAACTAAAAGGATAGTTGGTGTGAATTTTCTGTGTCTCAGCTAGGTGAATTCACATAATATATCAGAGAATTTGACTGCTGGCCTTTCCTTTGGCACCTGCCTCTATTCCAGGTCTGAGGAAATGCATTAATGGCTCTGCATAGTGTTCCAGGTGTTCTTGGCACTCTCGCAGGTATGAAAGGATTTTGAATTTCTCTGGTCCTATTATAATGTTATATACCATTGTTCATGTGATACAGCAACCCATGATATTTTTAGCCATCCGTATGGATTTTTGAATTTTGCTTCTTCTTAGGCCAGCATTGTGCTTTAACACAGAAGCAGACATAGTTAGACATCTGCCATAGGATTTCACATGAATAGAAATATTAAGAACTAATTTTTGGCATTAAGGTATGAATTGGGATATATAAGTAGCAGATAATTTCGAGAAGAAGTAGTCAGTTTTCATTGCTGGTGAATTTCCAAATATAATAACCATATTTATTCTCCTTTCCTTTTTTTTTTTTCATAGCAAATCTGATTTGCATTTCCACAGTGAATGCTGGAGAACTAACTAGAGTGATCCAGTTAGTTTTCATTTACTCCTATTAGACAAATTATAGACTTACAGGTAAAATATTTTTGCTCAGCAAAAATAAGTCAAGCAGTGACTTACCAGCTAGAAACATTATCTACATTTTAGTTCTGAAAAATTTAGTAAAACTTGCTCAATGCTTGACAAATTTAGTAGATTTCTCTGGTTTTGACTATCTTCTTAATCCTGACTTTCACTTACGACTTTCACTTATTACTGTTAGGTAATGCTGTTATTTCAGAATGTATTTACATCCTTAGGTTTTTAGGTCTCATTTCTGCTTTGGCTAGTAACTAATGGGGAGATCAGGTGTCTTTTTGCTGAGGTCATATTGCATAGTCATCTCCATCAACTTCGAAGTGTGAGAGGATTGCAGCTCTTCTTATTCCAGATCCAGTGAGAGAATTCTTCTAGAAAAGAAGTTTCTATGAAATTTCTTTTTGTGAAATATGTTGGGAGTCAGTATTTGATTCTTCATTGCTGATATTTTTTGGTTTTATATATAAGATTGAATTTCTGAGGGACTAAGTCCTTCAATGGGTTTTTCCAATTGTAATTATAATTTCATAATTTTTTTACTGGAAAATTGTTCTTGCAGCAAGTCAATGGTTCCTATCACCAAGCTAGCTGAGAACGGGAATTGTAATTGAAAATTCTGTGAAGCACAGAGGCATCATTCTGAACAAATTTGGTTTCAATGTTTTACTATAAAATTAAAATTGCTTTGTGGAAAATCAGATGACAAAAGAACTCTTACTAGTGCTGGAATTCATATTCTTCTTTTGTTTCAACTAACTAGACCAGATAGCAACTTCCTTATTTTTCTACACTTGTGAGAACTCAGTGCAGATTGATAGCATAAGTAAAATTTGAGATTTCATTTTTGTAGGGGTTTTGGAGTAGATTTAGAATAAACTATTGTTGAAGCTGTGTAACAATAACTTCTTTCTAGCAACATTTAAAATAATTATCTACAATGATGTGTTTGAGCTTAACAGTTGAATTGGACACCCGCCATTTATATATATGCAGATGCACCCAATGGTGTGACAACTGCAGTTTAATTTTTTCACGTGGACTTTGGTGCTGCTGACAGTCTTCAAGAAGCTCCTTTCTCCAGGTACTCTGAAGTGGATTGAATAGAGCAGTGCAGCTCAGAAGCCTTGCTTTGAAACCTTGAGTCATTTGCTGTGCTGTATAGATGTGGTAAGCACAGTTTGTTCTAGGTGCCCTTGGGTTTTATGCTTTTGTTAAATTTTTTTTTAATGTTTTCATTGTGTATCACCATAGGGTGAGTTCTGTGTTGGATTCTATGTCAAGATAAATGATTTGATATGATTCAAGATGAATGAAAGAAAGAAGAATCTGTTTTGCAGGCATATTTAAATTTCTAATTAAAGACTGTTTCCATTGCACTCAGCTGATTTTGGATTGGATCAATAGACTGCAATAGTGATCAATATCTGTAAGACCACATTATTGGTCAATTCAGATAAAATAGCTCTGGCTACAAATAATTAATAGATGTAAGAAGAAAAATCGTGTCCTCACCCTGCTCATTCTTCCTTGTCTCCTGCCTGATCTGATAGTTGTTTTTTTTGATCTGAAGGTTTGGAAACTTGGTATTGCAAGGCATGATTTATAATCTGCCCCTAGAAATTTTCTCACAGTTTTCTTCAACATCAGAAGTTTCTGTATCTCTGTAACGTTGGAATGAGATATGCTCACATTTCACTTTGGAAATCTCTTGTTCTTATAAGAGAAGTATAGACCTTCAGACCACAAAATGGACTCTGTATTTTTCATTCCAAATATTGCAAACTTTCTTGTACAATTTAACAATATGGTGACCTTTTAGAGCTTATAGAGGTGTTCTTCAGAGCTGATAGATGCTGTATATTTTTAAGGGGCTGATACTAATTTGCTTTCCTTATTGTCCCCATCATTTTATTCTAGAAGTTTTTATTCTAGTAAATCCTTCAGCAATCTGGTGCATTTTGATGCCATGTTTAGTTGTGCCAAGGTCTTAATTTGGTCTCTCTTTGTATTTAGGCCTTCATTTTGTCCCCCTTTTGTTTTTACTTTTACCAGTTTACCTTGTCACAGGATGTTATTTTCGTGAATTGTTTGTTTAGTTTGCCTTAATTTCTGTAGAGTGGTTCTAAATCCCTGAAAGCGTTCCTTTGTGTGGACCTTATGGAATTCTCAGTAATGGCTAAAACTCATTATGATGAAACATTTTCACTCTGTAATAATAAGCACACCAAAGGCAAATTGTATCTTTCACTTTATTGCAGGTTTTGTTTGTGCACCTGTGACAATGCAAGGATCTGTGTTCTTCGACTAACTTCCTCCTTTCCTTGTACATTTTTGGGAAGTTTTGTACAGAAGGACTGAAACATCTTTGGACAAAATCTTTTTCCCGCTAGTAGTCACTTTGCATTATCTGTTATTGGGGAAACAGCATACTCCACATGGAAGAAAGCTCCAGGTTGATGAGGATCATGTGGAGTCACCTACATTTGTCTGTGTAGAGCTGAGCTTTATTTAGAATGGTTAATGCTGATCAGGAGCTAACAAAGCTCCTGACTCCCTGCCAGCTCCATGCACAATTACCCTGGTCCCTGGAGTGTGGTGCTGAGGCACTGCAGCTGACTGGTAATGCAGCATCATGCCAGAATTAACCCTGCTGAGCCAGCTCCAATGTTTTCCCCGTCTGTAGTCTGCTCCTTTTCCACCCTAAAAATCTGCTAACAGCTGAAACCTGAATGTAGTCGTCAAATTGTTCACGTGACATTTTCTTATTTTATATGAATAAAATGAGCCAGTTCTGGTGTTGTGTCTTAGGAAATTTCACAGAAGGCTCTTTACTAATTAAAGTAACTTACAGAGGCAGAAATCTTTTCTGTGCATTTTTCCCTGGCTGCCAGGTCAGCTCTCTCTAAAGGCTGATGCACATCCAGCTTTCTCCCAGCTGTTTGCCTACAAATTGCAAGTCAATAGCTGATCATCAGCCAATTGCCTTTTCTGGACTTGGCTGAAGTAAATTTTTCTTTTACAAATAATATGTGTATAAATAATTATTTATTTAAAAAGAATACATGGAATTTCTTGGAAGTAAGAAATTCCATTTATTGTTTGTAATAATAATGGTTGTTTCTGCTTGCCACTCTAGCCCCCATGCCAACACAGACTTCTGTAACTCGATCTTATGGAGGGAATGAGCTTTCTCCAGGAGAGTCTCCATACAGATGAGTGTGCATTGTCTGAAAGAAGCCAGGCTTGGTGCATGATGGCTCTAATAGCTTCATGGTTGGTATATCAGTGTGGAAAAGGTAGATCTTGCTCATATCCATTCCTCTGCAATTCAATTTCAGGTGTCTGGGTTGCTGAAGGAAAAAATCAGGTGGTTCATTTGAAAAATGGAGTGATCATATAGATTCACACAGTTCGTTCTAGCATTTGTTTTTTAATTAACAATGAGAAGTGCCTTTAAACAAAATATGTGAAATCGAGGATCCAGAATATGTATATGTAAGATGTAACTATTTAGACAAAGAAATTTGTATAATGGGTTGGCATTTGTAACAAAAGGTTTGAACTTGATGTAATAGCTGTTGTAATAAAAAAAATATTCCAATACTTATCAGAATGTCATCTGGATGTCATCTCTTCTTTAGGGATGCATATAGAAACTACAAGTTAAAATTCCAGTTCAGCACATTTTTAAAATCAGTGTTTTGGAAACTGTAGAGTTTTGCAATTGTTGTGTTTTGATGTGTTTTGATTTATACACCAGTCACTGTCAGGTCCTTTAACAGGACCTCCTGCTTCCCCTTTTCATGTCAGCTCAGGCCAGCTGGTAAGACCAGTAGTAGTGTTCAATGATACCAGTTTTGAGGCTGGTGCCCTGAGAGCCTCTTAGGCGTTTATCTGCCAAAATTACCCTCATATTTCAGTGACTTTAAGTGTCTATGAGATTGTGTCTATGAGTATGTCCTAATTCAAGGTCTTTGTCTCCTCAGAATTAACATAAAAAGATCCCATTTCATTCTGAATATGGGTAACAAATTAGTTACAAGTACTTCCGTTTACCTAGCATCTAAAATTAAGGTTTTTTCATATTATATGTAACTTATATAATAATATTGTTGCAATACAGTGAAAAACACTGAATGATAAGCATTTTCTGCATATCTTGAACCATAATTCAACTCTGTTTCTTAGAAATTCAGAACGATCTTATTCCTGTAAAAAGCATAGTGTTTTATCTAAGTTTGCGTTTTGCATGTAATGTGCATTTCTGAAAGTAAAAGTATTTTTTTGGTTGTTGGAATAGATCCATATGATGATAAAAAGTGACAAAGCCAATCTGATTTCTCAAAAGAAATGCTTCTTCACTAGACACATAAATGGACACTGCATAGTCTTATCTAAATTTCTTTGGGGAAATTATTGGTGCTGTCTTAATTGAATGGTTGAATGCTTAGTCGATTTTTTAAAGTTGTAATCCATCATTTGGAAGTATTGCTTATAAATACTCTGGTTCTATAGACATCCACAAAATAACTGTTCTTGGTGTTTAAAAATGTGCTTGAAAAAGCATTAATGTCATCTTAGATCGTCCAAAAGTATAAAAGTGATACCTGTTAAACCCTAGGATCATAGGCATGTTTCACATGCTTTCTTTTTTCAGAAGACACACTGAATGGTTTCAGACTGCATGAATCCAGTTGAGAATCATTGCTTTATTTCACTAGATTTTCCTGGGTTCTAAAAGGATGGAAACTGAGCAGCACCTCTGGCTCTTAATTGCTCAAATCATTCATGCATTAACCAATGCACATGCAAAGCAATTAAATGCTATCAGTGTGAAGTCTGTTTATACGGTTTTGTTGTAAGACCTGGAGAAGGACTTAAAATAGCAATATCTAATAATAGAGAATGTATAATAGAAAGACTTAATAGTGTGGAAAAATTCTTTCTTCAGAGGGTTTTGCAGAAGGCACACAGACTGTCTCCTAGTGCCTAAGGTACTAATGTTCCTAAACACCAGTCTTGAACGGCTGCCATCTGCATCCTTTCTTACTCCTGCAGAATGCTCACCTCATTGTTTGTATTTTATAGCTGTTTGAGATGTCCACAGTCAGTAAAGCAAATTTATTGTCGCCTCTTATGTTAAAATTGAATGGAGAAAGGTTTATAAAATTAGGAAATACTGAGTTGGGCCTGGAGGTTTTCTAACTTGTTTATGAGTAGGAGGAAACAAGTGTATTTTGCCAAGTATCTTAATTGTAAAAATGTTAACGGTAGGTCATTCTGATATTTTTTGTGTGCAGGGAAGAATGAAGATATTATTTTCCTGTTATAAATGGGCAAATCATTGGGATTTAAAATGTTTAACCATTTAATTTCCAATCTGCTGATTTTAACAACATATGCATATGCTTGACTGTGTAGAGATAGTTTATTTCTATCTTCTATTTACATAATAAACTCTTGCAGTAAAGAAAGGGATGGGGAATGAAAAAGGAGAAAGAAGGATGGAAGTTCATTTAGAGAAAGGGCTTGCTTTGCTTGCTGTGTTACTGCAATGGATGGCAGCTCTCATGTTAGATGAGGAAAAAATTTTAGTTTAAGAAATTACCTGGTCAGCTAAAACTCACATAATTGATTAATTTCCGCAACATAGCTTGCACGTGTCTCTGTATCTGCGTTCAAAATGAATAAAAAATATTTATGACTTTATATTCAGGTTTACTTTTATCAGATGAAATGCAAAATTTCAGCTTTGGGTTGGAATGCTGTCCAGCTTCCATGTCACATTATCTGAATTCTGTGCTACCACTTAGGTTGAGTTGTTTTGCTGGATTGCACAATTTCAGGGAATAGCGATAGTTTCTCTCCAAAACCATCAACCATTTTAGATTATAGTGTCCATTATCAGGAAAATAAGCTTTCTAGCTTTTACTTCTCCCATGAATGCTGAGTCTTGTCCAGATGCAGAGATGTCAGTGAACGGGTTCTTTGATGTAATAAACCAAGCATATATTCCTAGACACTTTAAAAATCTGACATCTTTTGAAATTTTGTGGCAGTTGTAAGTAAAAGTTTTTAGCCTGAAAGCTGCAGTGCTTAATGACTTGTGTGCTTGAAATTAGAGGCAAAAAAATAGTAACTGATATTACCAGCAGCATATGCAGTGACACAATTCCTATTCCATTGCATTTCATTTGAGACAGATTTATATATAAGAAATTAAATCTAAAGGATTTACATCTATTGTGAACAGGATTATGTTAAAAATCCACAAACAGGATTTCTTTTTTCCTAAATTACAGGAAAGCAAATTTTCTGACTTTGAAACCTAGTGTCAAGGTTTTTTTAATTCTGAAATATGTTCTTTTATTTTGATGTCTCTTTTCTTTTGTGCCAGTGCAGCAGGACAGGCTAATGTCACTTCTAATTTCTCCTTCTTTGAACAATTTTTGAGATTTTTTTCTTCCATATCAAACATAGTCTTTGGTAGCAATTCCTCATTAGTCTCAGTTTGTATATGGGTTTTGCTTATCCCCTTTAATAATACTTCTCAATCTTGCTCCATGTTATATAGAAAGTAAAAGATAGTAAGAAACATTCCTTGCATAGTATTAAAAGAATAGTATTTCTAATAACTTTAGAAGTGTATTATTTTACTCATCGCTTTTTCTTCCCAGAAGTATCTGACTCTCCATTTCATACAGCATGCCTCAATATTCTTGAGGTGGTAAAATTTGCTATCACTATCACTGCCTCTATTGCTTCAGGCTTTTAGTAATAATGTGTTGTTCTTTCATTTCTCTCTTTGCTTTCTGCTTTTTAATAGGTAGACATTAGATTAAATTTTAACATTCTTTAATAGACATGTTTGACAAGCACAGAAGTTAACGAGGTAGTAACAAATGTTTTTAATAAGTTTTATCAAAGTATTTACTTGGGACTTTAGATCTTACAAGTTGCAATAGACCTGACTTTAATATCACATTTTTAATTAAAAAAGGAGGTTTAATGAAGGTATGTTTTTAAGCTAGGGAACATTTCCTGCTATGTTGTTTTATTTTGGTTTCATTAAAAAGTAAATGGTCCTATACATAAGATTCAATAGATAATGAATTCTCAATTATGGCTTGTAATTTGAATAGAAATGGGGAAGCCTGGCATTATGGAGAAATTGGATCCAAAGGTATGACAGTCAGGACTAGTCTGTACTTGGTTCAGTAAGATGTAAGTAGATACCCTTAATTATTTTGTACTTAAAAGAAAAACACCCACAACCAACCAACCAAAAAAAAAATAATCCTACTGTTTCATCATAATCTGTTTGAGAACTTATTATTGAACAAAACCTTTGGGGTGATAAAAATGCTGCCTTTTAGTGAGCATTGTTTCACATTGAGATATGGAGAATTTCAATGGCATATTTTTTCATACTCCCAAGGAAACAATGGACTTTTGCTTTGCATAAAATGGCAGCAATTAGACAGACAAAATTGTATGATATAGTGGAAAGAGAAATAATTTTATTGTCAACTTGCACATAAGAAAATTTAGAATAATTTTTTGTTCTCCGATTTGACCATCATCATATGGATGATGCATGCGTTTACACTGATGGGAAAATTAGAATTTAGGTCTATTGGAGAATTTGTAAGAAATGTGTATAATACAAATTTTTATAGTTTTTAGCATGTTTAGTGTTGAATCTTTTTATTTCTAGAAGGAACTCATGGATGGGATGCTAATTTTAATAAAGGGTTCAAAAAAGCTACCTTCAAACTTGCTTTGTTTACTATACACATGAAGCAATATTTCTCCAACATATTTATTCTGTAAGCCATGTTCTTCCAGCAAGAAAGTAACCCCACTTTTTACTCAGTAATTTTTATGTTGCTGTTACTGCTTTTTGCTCATAGTTCCACGTTTGCTAAAACAACTTTTGAAGTCAAACAGTTTTGTTACTGTCCTTTACTGCAGCCTTTTTTTTGCGTTGAATATTAAATGGTGTCCTAGTCTCAATTCAAACAAATATCATTGAAAAGACATAGTTGGTTTAATGGATAAACCTTGTAAACCAGCAGTCAGCTTATAAATAATGTACTAATATTGGGCTGGTGAAAATTTAATTGAAGAGATTGGTCTAATCAGCATTGACCTGTCTAAAAATGTGGAATGTTTCGATAACAATCCAACATAGTATTGATATTGCAGAAGATTATATGGGACTGGAGAAGTTGCCAGAAATTATTAGAAAAACTTCAGAACAAATTGTTTTCCCAAATCTTGTAATGTGCTGTCATAACTAATAATTTTTATTGTTTCAAGTGTACGCACATTTTAATTGTTTTAAAATTGAATAGAGAAGCACCTTGTGAGTATTTTCTGAAAAACCAAGTTCTACCACAGGAGAAAAGTTAATGAGAAGGTTCTGAATCTGGCAAAGCTCATGACCGGAGGCAGTTAAATGCAGTGTCGCCTTGTTCTTGCTCCTGGAGCATGCAGATTCTATCAGGAAAAGTGTGTCTTCAGTTACCCCTTCTATCAGACTATCAGGATTTGATTTCTCCTGTGTGTAGGGGTTCATGTATCAGGATCAATTAACTGAATGATCTAATAGTAGGAACCCCTCCAAAATCCACCACCCTTGCCTAATGTTGGCTAGAGCTATGGTGGTTACCACCTATTAGTTAAAAAGTAGTGAAATGAGGGATTATTTTGGAATTTTCAGCTCACAAAATGGGGTAATATATTTTTATAGATGAGAACTTAATGTAACAGCAAAGCTTTTGGACTTTTTTTCCCCCCAACATGCATTAATATTCATCTTTGTCACTTTCTGACAGCTGTTCATTCTGGATATCCACTTAGGAGTGAAACAATGCTAATGACAATAAATCCCCAACTTAATTAGGTAAACTATTGGCTGTGACAAAATGTGCTTCAAACTCCTTGTTTACTTTTACATTTCATGTTGGCTACAGGTTTAAAAAAAGGATTTATTTTTATTTTTCCTCCTAGAGCCACTGGCTTCCCCCCAGTTTTTGATGGGTTACCTGAGGTAATTCTTGAGACTGTCAAGCTCCAAATATAGAATGGCCACAATAGAATTCCAAATGAAAGCTTTGAGTGTGTTCCTACATGTTTTATTTAACATCTTCTCAATTTAAGGTCACATGTTTTGGATTCCAGCTAGTTAAAATTTTAGCAGTCTTCAAGGATGCAATATAACATAAAATGCTCTTGCTTTTAGGCTTTCTCATGGTAGATATTCTCAGATGTGATAGCCGAAAAGCAAAATGCGCTTTTTCCTAAGCTACCTTCAGATAGGACTTCTGAGTCATAAGCCTGTTTCCCTTGGATGTAGACTCCCTTCCAGATAACAATGATCAGTGAGGTGTATCCTTCTCGGGTCAGACAGTTTTAGGCTGACAGTGTAAAACACACTCCAGAGCTCTTATGCTGCCGTTGAGAGCTCTTCACATTGATTTAGCTTGGGAAGGGCTGGAGTTTGCATAGCCTGTCAAATTTGGGTCATTTGAGCTGACTGCAATAACCTCCCATATAAGATTCTGACCTTGCAGCCGTGGTAGTCAACCAAGACCATCATTTTCTTGTAATTCTGCATATAATAGTTCATGTATGTTTGTAGTATCTATACAATTACCAGTGGGTGAGAATCCTGCTGTACTTGCATAAACACAGAGTGAAGGAATGATTCCTGTATGAAAGGATCTCCAGTTTGTCACAAAAGAAAATGGATGGTCGACATGGAGACCTTAGCAGTGTTTGCTCCATGGTTGGTTTGTCATGACAGTGCAGAAAAAGCACTGCTAAAGGCTTGATTAATAAGACATGAACAAGAAATATTTGTGGCTGTTTTTGGAAGCAAATGGGAAAGCTGCCTGTCTCCAGTCTAATAATCCTCCTCCCTATCTACCCTCTCCATGTCTGCCTGCAGCAATGAAAGTGTAGGAGTTTGAAGCAGGAGTTCTCTTTAGCAGGATTATATGAAATTCTCATAAAATGAGAACAGCACAACTTCACAGACACAATTTAAGTTGAAATATGTATTTGAAAACCTATTATAGAAGAGTCTCTGCACAAAGAATGTATTAGTTTAACAACACCTAGTTCAGTTAACCTGGCATGACTTCAGTAACCAGATTCCATGGGAATTGCCTACATTCTGCTAACCCTGTTATCAGTGGTTCATGGTTGCTGTATAAACATAATTTTCTAGTTATAGAAGATTTTATATAAATGTAATTCTTGGCATTATTATCCAGTTTTGACTAATACATGTTTTGCAAAGTGCAGAGCAAAGTAGCTGCCCTGCTATAAATGGGCTTCCTCTTCTATTATTTACATATTCAAATAATTGTTTCCTCCAGTGTGTACCTTCAAATGAAACCTCAAGAAAGTACCTGATGAAAGACTTCAGTTAAAATACCTGTTTTGTTTAAAAATACCCGTACTTTTACTTTCTTTGCTTTTACAAAGCGTAGAGGTGTGACTGCTTTGGTGAATTAAGGCAATTCAGAGATATCTAAAATCTTACGTGACATGAGATAAAGAACCAAATTATACAGCCTTGAAATATGACAAGGCAGACTTTCTTCTATTGCAATAAAGTAGATTTTAAAAATAAAAAAAACTCTCAGAACACAGTAATTCTGTTCTTACCCAAAAGATTGTATTATTAACTGGTAATATTTTTTATTTTTTTACTTAAAAGTTCAATGAACAGGCTGAGCTTTCATATGGTACTGAAAATAAGCTGCTTGATGAAGAAGTCAGCTGTGGTGTGTAAGAGTTTTTCCTAGTGCATGCTTTTTTAACTTGAGTGCTTTCATCTCCTCTTCCTTACTTACACACATCTGTGGTGAAAATTACCCCCATTCTTGGAGGATGGTGGCATCTTTGTTTTGGCCACTGTTCTGGACCTAATGTAGGTCTTTTCTGGGAAGTGCAGCACTGCTGTCCCCATGTGAAACACTCTGCGGCTGCTTTGGAGGCATGACAGAGTTCAATCAAAATTGCTAATCTTCTTTGTTCCAGTGCTACAGGAGAATATGTTGAGACAAGAGATCTCTGAAAAGTGCCATGAATGTAAGGAAAAGGGAGAAAAAAGAAAAATACTAACATTTCTGAAATATGGCAGAGAAAACAAAACCTTTTTTCAAATGTACTTACATCTAAAAGAATAGAGTAGCAATCAATCTTCATGGTGTCAGGAAGGTTGGGAAATAATGCAGAGCTGATAGTAATGAACTGAACTTACAGCATCTGTCTTCTTATATCCATTTCCCACTGCAGTTAAAAGATGAGGAGCCCTAAAAGAACTAATTTAAAACCACAGTTTTTAATTTTGAGCTGTGGTGTTTTTTGCTTTTCATATGAGAATCTAATGAACCGCAGCATGCAGATCACAGTTTTGCTCATTAAATTTTAGGAATGTTCATTTCTTATATGTATTTATAATAAGTAGTTCCTGTTTATAATGTGATACAGCAAGATGCTCAATATAATTTTATAAAGGCAAGATGGAAATGAGTTGTTTGTATCTTGAAAATACAAAAATATGTTTGAATGTCTTCTAAGGATGCAACAGCCTTGTTAGGCAAATGTAATTCTGTTGAAATAGTGGAATTGGAACACATACCAAAAAGGTATGCACATTTTTAATTAAAAACAAAAACAAAAACAAAAACAGGGTGGTGTTGGTGGTCCATGCTTCAGTCCTGAAAAAGTTCTTTTTGCATTACACTTAAGTGTTATCCTATTATGGCTGTGGACGTATTTGAAGGCATTGGCATATAAATTTGCTGGTAAATATCTTTCTTTCAGAAGGAATGAATTTCTGAGGATTATGCAGGTGCAGGAGGTTGGCAGCTGTAACTACATTTATTTATAAAATATGTGTACTATGTCTCATAATTACTTTAAAAGTATATAAATGCACTTGTTTGAAGCAACAAGGAAAATCTTTTAGTGTGTTTTTGGCTTTTTATTTATTTTATTTTTAACTTACTAGAGTTACTAGAGTTATGAAGGGTGCTTTGGTGGTGACTGGAGCAAAAGTAAAGAACAAACAGATTTCTGGATCAAATTAATGAATTAGCTGAGGTTAATTGCTACAGTCTAAGATGCTGATAAAGTGGATTCTAGTAGGGTTTTTCAAAATATTTATGCAATTATGAATTTCAGTGTGAGATGCAGAAAGACAACTGTCATATTTAAGTATACCTTTGTACAAAGGAAACTTTGAAATTGTCATAGTTGATATTTTTTTAGAGTTTACATACTTCTTAGAACATTATTAGGGAAAAATTTCTTCTTGGTCACAGAGAGGAAAAATTAAGTTGTTTTATTAAAATAAAAATTTTGAAAGGTTATTTTTATGGCCCAATATTTTATACCTGTCAGTTACAAACAGCAGTCATATCTAGAACAATTTGTCTATGATTTTTTTCTATAGCAAAATTAACTATAGGACATGTTATGAAACCTTTACTTCCATATGACACTTGCAATTTAAATTCAATTATGTTTTTTGTAGTCCCACTTAATAAGCAAAACAGCTTGTATGTGGAAAAGTATAAAATAAAACTGATTAAATAATCTAATTTGATATCTTTTTGAGGCACAAAAGCTTTGGGTTTCAATGTTTTATGACAACACACATGCAGATGACATTTGTATTATATGGTATAAGGCTATGAAGCAAAATCCATGTTGTGACTGTTTTGGCTGAAGTTTGATCCTTTTAGGTTGTTGCTGTCACTATTGTTTTGTTCTAAAACAGTGAACATGTTAAAATATCCTTAAAGTGTGTATATATATATATTTTTAACCCTAGTTATGACCCTTAAGCATAGCTTGTTGACAGGGCTAAGAGTTCTATCTAAGTCAATGTTAGATGAAAAAATCTTGCTATTTTACTCTACTTACTGATAACCCCAAGTGTTTTGACATGGGTGAACTTTGTGATGGCTTCTGAATGGAAATGCATGTAACTGGAGATTTTATTGTCAGGTGTAGCCAAGGTACATTCATGCACAAATAAGGCATCTCATATTTATAGACACTTAAATGTTGGAGGTAATCTAAGAAATTCTGACAAATTGTTCGCTGCTGTCAAAGCCCTGGAGATCCATTAGAACTGCCAGTACTGGGGATTCATAAAAATTGGAACAATACTCAATTCTAAGCCCAAAGAACAAACTTCTTATAGCTAAAACAAAAGGATTTTCAAATCAGAACAGAAAGAGTTTGGAGAGGTTTCATCGGAAGTTTCTTTCACTTGGAGGAAGCTTTCTTCACACATGGAGGAAAGTCATCTTTGGGGCGGCTGATAATAGAGCTCCTCATCGTAAAGTTCAGTCACAATGGAGAGAAAACGTAGGCAGTGAGACTGGATCATTTTGGCATTGTAAACACTTGAAGATCAGCATGTTTGATGCATCTAAGAAAGTAGTTCTTAGCACAAGGCAGGTCCCAAGAGTACTCCAGATTTCAAGAGAATTAGGTAGGATGGTGGAACTATTGTCTTCCCACTTTGCTTTCAGTTAATAAGATGAAAGTAATGCTCACAGTAATTTTATGTGCTCTCAAAGGCTGAAAATATTTTGTGTTGTGCTCTGCTTGTTCAGCTGAACAATGCTGGCCCACTTGTTAGAGGACGTGTGAAGTACTAATCTAAGATAACTCAAGCTATTTTTTAGATTATGTCTGTATATGTCCTTTCTAGAGTTCTAGGAATTCCATGGCTTTTCCATGACTAGACTTACTCATTAATTTTGATATGGGGTATGAAGTGTCCCCTTCTGTACTCACAATGTCGACAGAAGTTACGTTTGTTTTTTTTTCTTCCTTTGTAAGCACATGAAATCTGTGAGGGAAGGTGCTCCTGAATGACTGCCTGGATGGGCAGAAAGAGATTAGGAGGATAAAAGTATCAAGTTGAGATTTTTTTTCCCCCTAAATCATCCTTATTTTATATAATAGAACTTCACATTTTTACCAACCCCTGTTTTCAAAGCCCTGGTGAGAGCAGCCCATTTCTGTCTTATTTCAAAGGAACACCTTCCTGCCTGACTTCACATCTACAGGCTCTTGCTCCAGCTGTGGCTTCAGTTCATCAATTATAGCCAGTTCTGGGTGCTGCAGAATTCTGATAATGAGACTTTGTCATTTTATATAGGTCACCACAAGGACCCAAGGACAGAAATCAGATAAGAGGAAGTAATTGGAAAGAAAATGTGAAAATTCAGTAACCATATCTTTTAATAGGGAGCTAATTGGGTAAAAATTTTAATCCAGAAGTTTGATTAGTGAGGCCTCAGTTAGGATTTAAGACATTATACTTTATGTCCTTTCCTTTCTGGGTGGAAGACGTTTTGTGATGTTCATGGATTCAGACATTTTAAAGTGCAGAGGCTCTCTGTGCCTACCAGATTTTTCCATAGAATCCAGGCAGAACAAGTGTTAGTGGATATTTAAAATTTTTGCAGGTATAATCACTGTGCAGAAGACTGAATATTGGAAAGGTTCTCTCCTCCTCTCCCTCATTTTAAGCACTTTCTTGTTGGCTTTTAGAGATGTAGTATTTAGCAGCCAAGGATATCCTGGAGTATATGAAACCATCTCAGTATAATGAAGGGGACTTTGCCTAGCAAGTGGATTAGCAGTATAATTAATTTGTAGAGTTTTCTTTGATCTTTGAGAGATTCCAAAATTATGATGATCCACATGGCAGAGAATCCAAATAAAATTCAGCAGGTCACTAGTAAAATAAGTACTGATGGCAGCACTAAAAGGCCAAGTCAGGCTTGGATTAAACTATGATTTAGCATTATATGAATTAAAAAAGATTTTGAACATAGTCCAGAAACTATGTTTAAAATTAGTAATTTTAAGCGTGGTAATTATAAGCATCTGATACACCAACAATAAGAGGTGAATTCTGGTAAGTGTGTGCTTGTGCTACTAAAACTTACAGTTAAATGTTTGTCTTCATTCATTGAAAACAATCTGATCTGAAGCAAGTGTGAGATTTCAACAAAGGAAATGATGGGGATGTGTGCTAATGAATATTAAGATTTGGATGTAAATGTTGGATGCAGGCCCCACTATCAAGTTTTCACTTTACTTTGTTTTTACCAGTAATTTAAGAATGTGTTTTAACCTACAACATTTATGTATGACTTCTGGCTTATCCTCAAAAAGAATTTTAAACTGGAATACTTTTGGGGGCAGATATAGACAAAGAGGTGTACTTTTTAAAACTTATTTTTGCTTCATGTGTAAAGTTTCCTTAACCAGCATGGAATTTACTAGTGTTCCATCTTATCTGTAAGAAATTCCTGGAGAAGTTAGGCTGCATTTTCTTTAAAAAAAAATTGATAAATATAAGTTTTTTACATTTCAAGGAGCAAATTAAAATTGTGCCTAAATGTTGTCATACACAATCAAAGTTTGTCAATACATAATTGTGCAGTAACAGCAAGTGTTTAGAAAGGGATGTGTTTCCACAAAGACATACATTAAGAGCTTGGCTAAGATGATAGAGGAGGGGGGACAGTAGGGACTTTTTGTCTTTGGCTAAAATAGGAGCAAAGCTGTGACCTGCAATGGACACAGTTTGAAATAAAACTCTGTGAACTCAAGAAACTCAAGAATGAGTTACAGAAACCTTTGCTTGAGAACGACACATTCCTTAATTACCAAGACACACTGTAATGTATTCTGTAGAAGTAAGAGGTTTGTGAAAGGAGTAAATTCTCAGTTAGTTCAACAAGCACCACAGTGAAATGTGACATTCTCTCATCTTATCAATGTGGGAAAGGAGGGTGAATGCAACAAGGTAAGAAAGGGAACAATGGATGGAACTGATGCAATAAAAGGTCAACTGCAAGAGAGAAATATCTCGTCCTGAAGATAAGTCTCAAGCACTCTTGCCACTGGACAAGCAGAGAGAGCAGATTTCATGTGTATGATTTTCTTTTCCCCCCTTCTCTTGCATAAAGCCACGTTTCTAAAACAGTTAAGCAGATTACCACTGTAAGATTATGAGAGCCTTTATAGGATGGACCAACATTAAATCACAGAGATGTGCCCCATTTCTAGCAATCTCAGGCTGAAGGGATCCTTTTTGAATACCAAAGAGAAGAAATTTTATTTTGTATTATATAAAAGTAGATGGGCTACTGCCCCATAAATCTTACATAGGGTATTTTTCTCTAACACCACCCTCTACCTCCCAACTTGCTATGTACTGTGTTATTATTTTGGAAATTATCATTGCTGTAAGAAACAGCAAAACCAGGAAAATTTCTGGTGCATTTTTCAAACCAAAATTTTTTAGGCAGATGACAGTAATGCACACTGAATGAAGTGATCTATGGAACGTATTTTTGGTTCTAACTAGGCTGTTCATATGTTTAGTATTTATGAAATAACTTATATTTTAACTGTTACTCATTCAAATTTTGCTTTTCCTCTCAAATATTTTTGACAACAACCTTAGTTGTTGTCTTTCAGTTTATTTACTCCTAACCCTTCCATCCCTAATGCAATTTCATGATGCCAATGCACACTATCTGGTGCTTGGCTTTTGGCCTGTGGGTAAATATTGATTGTGAGAAAAATAAAGGTCGATGTCCTCTTTGGTTCAGCTTTTTGCTGCAGAGATCAGAGAATCTGTAGTATTAAGGAGTGTGCAAACACACATTGAAATTCCTGTGATTTACCAGGTGTTTTAACTTTTTCCTATCAACTTTGGGAGACAGGATTTAAAGAATGATAGATGCATTTTTACCAGTATTTCTTTCCTCAGCCTCAGGGGTGTTGTTTTCATTGTTAGGTCATTTCTGTACTGCTGGCTGCTGTGGGGTGTAGCTTGTCATATTTTGACAAGTTATGGAGAAAAGACTTGATGCTAAATCAAGAGAACTTCTGTCATCTAGTTATGCATGTACTTGAATATTAACAATGTAGGTGTCATGCATTGCTTCAGTTGTAGGGTGTCAGTATTTCTTACAGAATATAAACTTTGCTGTTGTGTCACGTCACTATGTATCTTACTACTTTGTCAATAAGTAATGTGTTCTGTCTCAGGGCTTGTTTGTTTTCTATAGTTCTTAGCTAGCAGCTTAAGCTCAGTTTTCCTTCAGTATAAAATATTTTACACTAGTTGGGTGGGGTTTGTAAATGGAACTGACAGATTTTGCTAGGGATGTTTGATACAGTTGGAAAATGCTGACAAGTTAATAATTGTGTCTAGTAGGAATTCAAAGGAAAAATTGCACAGTTTGTGGGGTATAGTCATATGTAATATGGAATCATATGCATTTTTTGATAAGTACTCTTTAAGGGAAATACAAATTACAAGGAAAAAGGGTTGAAGTATTCTCTGGGAGCAGAAAAGTTAAGATTAGTGTAAAATGTTCAGTGCATTTGCTTGTCTTGATTAGTAAATCTTGGCCACAGAAAGGCTGATAAAGGCACAGGATGTGTCTACTGGGATGGATGGAGAAAATAATAGTTTTATTTTTGGAAATATTTCAATATTTCTATAATAAGCAGAGCAGGTAAATAGGTGAAATAGATTTGTTGACTTTTATCTAAAAAAAAAAAGAGAGAGAGAAAAAAGAATGTATGATAGTGCTTTGTTTTGCAAGATCATTGCAATTTGAAATCTAATAAGGATTGGTGATGAAGAACCATATTAAATCACAGGCATAATTTTCTACTGAAAGAATAAGTACAGTTGCAGTAGGGTATATCCTAAATTGTGAATGTAAGTCAAATTTCAGTATTTTTAGTTCCAAGCTGATTATATTGTGGGACAACAAAATATGGCTAGTTACCAACATATGGAAAGTTATTGTAAAGGAAACAGAGTAATTATTGTAGGCATTTTACCAGATGGTTTGTTATCTAAAAACAGCATTGCTTTGCTTTGCTTTTATTTTTCTGTCTTTGCAATCAAAGAGTGAACAGAAGGAGCATACCCTAAAGAAATTTAGGATGGGATGGTACCATGCTTCAATCTGCTTGTAATACCAGCCTTGCAGTTTCCAAATATCTATCTGGCAGATCTCTACATGTTTGTGGTGGAAAATGGCTTTATTTTTAATGTGCTAGATACCACAGCAGGGGGTTACAGGCACACCTACAGCATTACTTGCTGCCAATCTACTGGCTTATGAGGGGGGTTTCTGTGGTTTATTCAGTTAGCGTAGCCAATTATTTTAGTTGCATTTCAAACATAAATAACATTGACTGTGCTCCACACAAGACGAAAATCGCAATGCAAGGAAGTCATAATTCAGGTTGTTCCTTTGCTTTTTATCGAGATTCAAGTTCTATTTGAGATCATAAATTAAAGTGAAATTGCTCATTATTTTGTTCTTAGTTGACATTTTTGTGTGCAAGGAATGATTACTGAATGTCTTCATCAAATATGCAGTCTGTTTGAGTAATGGATAATAGAAAAGCAACAGAAGTGTGACAAACCAAGCTGGAAATATATTGGCAAAGCAGTGTCACAAAGCTTGTGCACAAGCCACCTGTTTTTATCTCACCTTTCAATCTGTTTCCAAATTCTATACTAATTCACAAGACTAAGAAGATCCCTTAAAACCACTTTACTCTCTGAATCTGTTGAGGGCCAGTGTGACTGGCCAGAACTGGACTGACATTTAACCTGATTGCACCAAGTCACTAAATTCCAGTACAATTGTCATGGCAATGGTTCATTCCTAGTAAGCTGTTTTTTGGACTTAAAATAAATAGAACTGAAACTATTGGCAAAAGGATAGCTTTGGATATAATTATGTTTATAATTTGTTTATATTTTGTCTATACCTATGTTTTAAATGCATCTGTTCTGGCTATTTATTTGTGCAGAAGTTGACACTGGGACTGAAACTGTCCATTTTACTGCATTGGTTGTTGGAGGTCTGTCCTATTGTTCCACTCGATATGCCAAAAACAGATAGTGAAACAGAATTCAGTCTTGCTGAAAGCCCTAATGAGCAAAAATTTTATCTGATTTAAATGGGAATGTAATGTTTCATTTACTCCTCTTTCTTTTTGCTGTCACAAGAAGTCAGTGATTTGGCAGAGGAGACCAGAAGAATAGAAGTCACTTTTCACATACCACATCTCTCCACCCTTTAGGCTTCAAATATAATTTCAGTAGTGTTTCACAAATCTGGACTTATTTCTCTTAGGGGTTAAGACCGTGAGGATTTAATATATATCTGATTGTAGAAGTTTTTTTCTTTTGAGACCACAAGTGTATTGTGCTTCTGTCTCTATTTTTTTTTTTTCTAGTGTGTATTTGGCCCTGGAATTCAATGAGGTATTGATAGAGGGTGCATATGGAGACTGATAATCAAAAATTGACTGGAGTTTCTCTGAATCAAATGCAGGAATGTTAGAATAATGAATTGTTTGCTGCCAAGCGATATTGATCCTTCCACATGAGCTTGTAATTCAGCAACAGATCATTTGAGCAGGGAAGGAAAATTGTATGGATTTGGTAAACTAGCAAAGCAGATAAGGTTTTAAAGAGGGGTGCTTTTTTTTAGTGATTTTTGGAGAGGAGAGTGGATTTTGCAAATTTAACTGAAAGAAAGTTTTGGATGACTTGTAAGCCAAATATCCTAGTGTAGCCTGCACAATGGAAAAGGGATTTGTTCAGAAACTGTTGATTTTCCACCCACTGTACTTCTTTTCTTTCCTTTTCACCCAGCAAAGGTGCATGTCTAAAATCTCAGTCTCGGAGTGTTAGTTGACTTCATCATCAGAGGCAGGTGATGAGCTAACGTAGTCCCAGTGAAATCCCCTTTGAGGATACATCACAGATTATTCTGAGTTGGAAGGGACCCACTATGAGAGGGTTTCTCCTGAAACAAGTGCACAGGTATTTGGATGATGGTGTCCTTCAAACAGGAGATTAAAGAGATGTTTGGGGGTGCCTGTGAAAGTGTGAAAGGGTGCTCAAGGATTTGAACCCAGAGCAAGCAAGTGAACTGCTGCAGGAACCCAGACTTTGTAAGAAATTCAGTGTGTTTGTGAATATCCATCAGAACTCCCAGAAGGTATCAAGAGTTGTTGACATCTTCATTTTTAATACCTGTTAGGCAGAGTAATGGTATTTTCTAGAATATTTATTGATTCTCTAAATCTGAATCTTGTTTTGAATTTGCAACTTATACCCCTTTACTCAAGGGTGCAACTATGCATAAATGTCCATTGCTCATTAGAAGCTCAGTTCCAACACGTTTGATCATCAAGACCAGTCTCTGACAGTGTAATTGCAGTAGATTTCCCATGATGGTACTTCCATTATACTGTATTTTAGCATTTACAGAGAACTTACAGAAAATTTGATCAAGAAGCTGTACTATTGTGATGGAAGAATTTCTCAAGGATATTTTTACCTAAGGTGACCAGCAGCCTGATTTTTCCTGAAGAAGAGAGAAAGGGGAATATATTATTTTCAGAGTGTTTCTGTTCCAAAATGTAGGTCTCAGTAGTTCTAAAAATTCTTTCTGCTGTGCCCTGCAATACATGGATTGTTGTATTCCTCCTACATATTTACTTAGTAAGTAAAAGCAATAATGGAAAGCTCATATGATACACGTGCATAAATAATATTTTTCTCTTTAACACTTCAGAATTTAAATTTTTTACATCTTTTTCTCCTTTGACCATAATTTCAGGAAGTTGTGCTTTAGTATTCTAAGTATTTTGCAGCTGAATGCTTCAAGAATGCATCTGTAGGGGGAGATTTCAGCTTAAAGATACAACACCGAATCTATCAAATATACCTGACTTATTTTTTAAATGTTTGCATTCATGTGTAAAATACTTGTGTTTTTCTGTCCTTGCAATACAAATCTATTTTGGGGGGCAAAAAACTGTAGCACTAGCTGTATCTCTGTCTTTATATTTCATCTGTAACTTGGTATCTCGTTGCAATTGAGAAAACAATGTTGACCCCATGATTCATCATCTTAAAATATTGGAAAACCAAGCTGGTTCTGTGACTAGACTTTTTGATTAATTAATACTTCTTTCTCTTGTATTTGCAAAATAAGTTTATGTCTGTTTTGGACAACTTCTCTTAGCTTTTTTTTCTCTTGCTCTAGACTCTGCCAGTATTTTTCCCTAATGTATTTCAGAGTTGTCTTCTTTCTACATTAAACAAAAAATTACTCGATAAAAGAACTTTTTATTTTGATTTAGAAAGCCCACTCTCGTTTCCCAGAAAAATATTTTTATTGGGTCTTTAATTAAAAAAAAAAAAAAAGTTGTAATGCAAAAGGCATCAGTCAATGGAAAGAGGTTTACCAGGCTTAATACCTAATCACGTCGTGGTTTGTCTCCTGTCTATAAAGGAGCAAACCAGAAGCAAGTCTAACAAAGAGATTTTTTTTTTTTTTTTTTTTTTTTACTTTTCTTTTTGTTCTCCATACTTCTGTTACTGTTTTAACTAATTTTTGACTCAACTAACAGTGAAAGAACAAGGACTAATGACAAAATTTATACCTTAATGAGGTTATGCTGTTTGCAAATACAGCATTAATAATCTACTCCACAGCACTTTCTATCCTCAGAGGGAAAGGCAGTGGTCTAGTGCCTTAAAATATCATGTAACCTGACAGAATGTGTAGGATATAGTGCAACAGGGATTTAATGAGCCATTTTTTTGTCCATCCCCAGAAGCTTCCTGCAAGGCATGCCCCCATCGGAGCGATTTAAAATCGTTACTTTTTTTTTTTTTTTTTTTTTTTTTTCCCCTTTCCTTTTTTTCCTATCTTTTAAAAGAAGATTGTTTTAGTATAAATGTGTTCACTGAAGGTCAAGGACAAAATGCTGATGCAAGATGTGTGTGTGTAATTTTCAATAATTTATAAAAATCTTGGCATTTTTCAAAAGATGCCATCTCATCCTGTGATGTAAATACATGTAATGGACAAATTGAATTCTGTGTTGGGCTGGGTGGGCCCCCAGTGGCAGAGATATTGTGCAAAAGGTACCTGACTGTTTTGCTATTTGTAGACTTGGTGTTTGGCTGCCTGAAATGCGATTTCAAATGTTTCCTGAATCACCATGTTTCAGTACAGTTACAACAGGTGAAGTGGCATTTTAATATTGTGACTAACACTTGTATCAGAGCTAAGCATTCTGAGAGACAGCGTCCAAGTGTCTCACTAATGCATGACATGGAGGCAATATGCTGGGTGATAACCCCAGAAATAACCTAGAATTCTTTTACAGTGCCAGGAAATACTTGAAATCTTGTAGCTGTTTCAAAAGCAGATAAATATTTCAGACCCTTAAAAACCTGATAATCTCGGGGAAAATAGTATCAATAAACAATTCTTGCCTCTGGAGTGTTCTCAGACACTCTTATGTGTCTTGCTGTCTATTATATCATAAATTGATATAGGAGAGTGCCTTTCAAAAGCTCTGATGTTTGTCACCAAAGATGAATGTTTTGTTATAAGAATTAATGGAAACGTGGAAAAAAAATACACAGAAAACTATTAATAATATAAGCATGCATGTAGGACTCTAACTGATGAAAGGCTGCTGGAGTGATCTGCAGGAAACACAATTCTGCTGCTGTTGCCTTTGTGTTCCATACAAAGCCTCCCCACATGGCGGTGACCAGAGCTGGAAGTCCTTGCTCTGACAGCACCCGTGGGTCCTCACTGCCAGGTGTAGTGCAGGTGTGCAGGGGCTGTGTCCAAACCAGCCAGGGCAATCTGAGCCTTGAACAGAGGGGGTAGAGAGTCATGGGTCACACAGATAGGAAATGATGTACAGTGTCCAAACAAATGAGAATTGGACTACAAGTTGCTTTTAATATTTTGATTACTGTGATGAAAGGGCCAGAGAAAAGAGCAGAAAAATATCACAATACCAGTATGTAAGTCCAAGATATACCCACGTCTGGTACTCTCTCTCCACATTGTAAAGGGAAACTGAATGAAAACAAGGTGAATGAAACAGCTTCTAAATATCTCAGACTATGCTTGTTCACCTCTTTTTCAAACACAGTTGTGGCAGAAGTCTCTAAAACCATAAGCGATTTGAAGAAGAGCAATGCATTTGCTAAATATCACAGGATAAGTTGTAGGGACATATAATAAAATTATGAAATTTTAATCAGACAGAAGATCTACAGTTAGTTATTACCCTTACGGATTTTTAGATGCTATGAAGTTTTGCATCAGAAAATTATAAGTCTAATTCATAGCATCGACTCATGAAGGGATAAATTAGTATTGGTATTACTAGATAAAACAGGAGATTTGAAGTCATTCGAAGAGAGTATTAATGGATTTGGATAAGTAAATATTATGGGGGATGACCTGTGACATAGGTTTCAACTTGTTTGGATACAGAATAATTCATGAGGGTAAACTTTCAAAAGAGAAATTTACGTGACAGAAGTTGTGGAATTGTTTAAAATCCACTCTTGTTTTTAGAGTTTCTAGAAGACAGCAAAATGATAGTGTGCACACAATGTAGTTTGATGGCAAATATAAAGTCTTTTGATATCTGACATCAGAACAGAATTCATAGGAGAGCTTATTTGGGTCACAGCCCTGCTTTCTACAGTGCTGGAAAAATGGGTTGTACAGTATTGTGTCTGATTTCATAGATTCCAGTGTTTAGAGCAAGTGAAAGAGACTTAGGCAGAAGCAGTCCTATAGTGATTTATGTCCTATAGGGACAGGCCCCCTTAATCTGTGCCATTTCATCTAAAAGGGGCACAAATCCTGTCATTTCTTTTAGGAACTGTTCATTAATATTGTAATGTGTTTTGTAAAAACTGTGATCTTTAGGGCAGATTTAAAATGATAGATGAGGAGTTTGTTGCTGGGTTGAACCTTGACTCACTTTACCATTTACAATGTCTCTTCCATCGTGTTGTACAATGGGTATGCATGGCATCTTGGAGACACCAGTAAGAACATCTTACACTAAACAGATTTCCCCTTGACATCTCTGATGTGACAGTGAACGCACTGAGAGGCAATTTCCCTATTTACAATGACAGCCTCCCTGCAACTTGCTTCAGGAGACCTGAGATTGCATAAAATTGTCCCAGAGAGGGAAGCTATGCGCCAAATTTTTATTTCCCTAGACCTAGAGAATTTTAAATTGTTCTATCAGGAAGCACATTCCTCTGCACTAAAGAAAATTCTGTGTATATAACCAGAAGGTCTGAGAGTGATCAAGTAGCTGAAATTAAAAGAAAATAAAAGCTGGCATGAGAAGAATTGTGCTGGCATAGAGTAGCAAGATAGTTGTTACCGAGCAGTTGTTACTGGGTGGCAAGGGAAAAATTATAATCCATTTTATCTTAATACAATTTTAGGAGGCCTTTTGGACCTCAAGATACATTTGTTTTAAAAAAATAACCCCAGAAATGATGTTCTACTCACTGGGCAAAACTGATATTTCAGATGAGGCTAAAGAAGTGTTGCCTCTCACCACTGAAAATAAAGATCTATTTTATGGCTCTGCAGACTGGCTTATTCTCAAGGTTCAGGCATATGCTGCTGTTTTCATACCTTAACAATTTACTGTGTGTTAGATGCCATGAAGTAACTGAATTCACCCAGGCTGTCATAAAATGTGAGATACAGCGTTGTAGTTGAAGGTGTTTTCACAG
Organism: Hirundo rustica; assembly: GCF_015227805.2. Lineage (NCBI taxonomy): Eukaryota > Metazoa > Chordata > Aves > Passeriformes > Hirundinidae > Hirundo > Hirundo rustica. The sequence goes on along the minus strand of NC_053459.1, from coordinate 10,720,156 downwards.
AGAGGGACGGTGACAGTGGCAGTGAGTGCCAACATGAGTGAGTGACGGTGTTTAAGCTAGGAGGAGCAGAGAAATGTTGGGCTTCTATCTCCATCCCAACTTTGTTCAAATATTGAATCCAATTGCTCTTTCCAGTAAAATGGTGAATTCTTCAGGGATGAGGAAGTGGATGTTGATTTGAAACTCTTTGGACATGGCTCTTAATGTGTGGGCAGGTGCCCTGTTACAAGATAAAGATGTCTCTAGCCCTGTCTTAAAAATGAAAATCACTTTTGACCTTAAAACTATTAGGTTCCTAATGCAGAAAGGAAGACTTTGAATCCTTGTCTGCTGTAACAGCAAGAGAGGTGAACTCAGCTTCTTCACACTGGCATCTCTTTTCACCTGCTCTCAGTAGATACCAGATCTGATATTCCCGCAAATATCAGATCCACAGAGTTGTTCAGGTGTATTAATTAAGTGTATTTAGTAGTTGATTTAATCCTCAATAACCATATAAAAATGTATCTGGGTCTTGGAATTCTAATCACAAGTCCAGAGGATTAAAATCAAGTATATATGATATAAAGGAAAGAGTTTTTAAATAGAAGTCATGGGGAGTAACATAATCCAACACAGAAAATCAGAAGTGTGTACTGAGAGAAAGCATTCACATGTTTGCAATTTTTTTCATCTTTCTTTCAGTATTTCTCCAACTAGACAATATTTTAACTTTGGATCTGTCAGGATATTGAAGTGTGAGAAATAAGGAAAAAATCAGCAGACCGCATAGCTGTGATTTACTGTGCTGTCAGTAACACTGGATGCAGTGCAGGAATGTTGGTTGTTTGAAAGTGGTGGAAGACCCATCTCATGCTCATCTATTTGACTCGGTGCATAAGCATTTGCTGTTTTATTGATTGCCAAATGCCTCAGCTGCCAAAATTTCCTTTTTGATGTGTTGTGGCTTGAAATGATAACAACTGCTTCCTTTCAAACTCCCCAAATTTTAATTGTCTTTTTCATACTTGATTTGGAAAATGTGACATCAATGAACTGCTGGTTATGTCACGTCTCCTAGGTACCTTATGGATATGCTTATTATCTTTTCCTGTTTCCACAGCCTCTTGGGGGCAAAAAGCTATCAGAGTAGTCAATTGTCACATCTGCTGAGTTTTTCAGGATTTCGTGCACTATTGATGGTTCAACTGCAGTTTTATGCACAACTCACCGTGTAATTTAGTCCTTCTCTTCTTATAAGAACCTCATGTCTGTTTTGCTGTATCTCACCTAGAAAATTGTGAAGCCTCAGACTTGGAAATTGAGAAATGCCCTGAGTACTTGAACTAGTGAAGTCTATTTTGTATGAATTTGTGTCTTGAGCTTGTTTGATGGTGATGCTAAAGAAAATGAGAGTGCTGTTGATGTTCTGTTGCTGAACATTGGAAGGGTGCTGTGTCTTGTAGACAATTAAGTGTGAGCTTACACTCTGCACTTTTCATCACTTAGACAACCTACATAGGCTTGATCCTTGACGTGGGTGCTTGTTCATGCAATAAAGGTAAAATTATTGATTATTTTTAGATTTCTGGAAATCTCTCTAATCTTTTTTATTCAATATTTTTTAAGCTTGGACAAACATGTAAAACTCAACATTCCTGTAGAGAGATTATAGCACACTACTGTTTTTAAAACACCTGAAATTTTAGGAATTGAAGATCATCTTACTTTGAGGAGGATAAGTAATTTCGTTATGTAATTTTGAAAATTCTAGTAGCAGATCATTTGGATTTTTTTTTTTTTTTTTTAATAACAATTGATGGACTGTATTTCTGCTTGTGCTATTCCTGATTTCATCAAAACTCAGGATATTCAGGGTAGAGTTTAAGGATTTTTAAATTATATTAATAACCTTAAATTAGCCTGTGACCCATATAGTTAATATCAAACTTTTATTTATTGGAATTAATAAATCTTCTGTTCAAAAAAAATTTTAAAAATCTGTTGCATGTAAGGTGGGAACTTGCTTGTGTGTTTTTTTATAGAATTCTACTCATCATTTTTTAGATCAATTAATGTATTTTAGATTAACATTATATAGGAGCATATTTACTTAATTTTGGTTTTCCACTAGTTCAGTGTAGAAATAAAAAATGTTATGAATTCTCATATAATTGCATATTTTAATGTCCTATAATAAAAATATTTTGTGCACCTTACCGTTGCTCAAGAAAAATTTCTTCTAAAAATGGAAAACAATATTAAGACTAAAGATACTATTGATAGTTCTTTCACTGTGTGATATTTTAATAATGAAATAATATCATAAGATCTAAAAAAACAAGTGTATTGTGCTACTGTGACAAATGTAGTGCTTTGCCTTTACAATTTCCCTCCAGTTTTGCCACCAGGAATGAGAGAACCATGGGGGTCCCTGCTAACAATTAGAGCAGGGTGCCAGCACTTAATGAGTGTAAAATTGCCTGTAAAATTGTAAAATAAGATGAGTCTGTGGCAAAAAACACCAATGCTGATCTTCAGAGATCTACTGGTACTTCTTAGATCCTTTGTCTTCAGTAGTTGACCCATCTTTGGGATAGATGTTCTGACTTCATTTTGGTTTCTTGAAAAAGTGTCCTTGCTGAGTATGAGTGTTGCTGAAAATGCAGGAAACTTGCTTAGCTTATCTACTTGGAATGTAACGTTAAATCTGCTGTATTTATGAAACTATCAAACAATTTGAATGTCCTTTTACTACAGGGGAAAAACAAATATATATTAAAAAAAAAAGATTGAAAATAATCTGATGAGAAAAGCAGAGAAAAAAAAGTAAGGTGCTTCTCAATAGTTGTTTATGTACTGTAGACATCTGACAGTTCCCAGTGGTTAGTGAAAAGCAGATATTTTCCTTTCATTGAGGGAGAAGAAAAGTGATCTCAATTTACTTTGCAGTTATTTCAGGATACCTTGAGGTAAGAATGTGCCTGAGGATAGGTAGAGCAAAGCAGTTGGTGTCTGGTAACTTATTACACAAGGGTAAATCAGCCATTTGCTGGAGCTCTGTTTTTAAAATCTATCACGCTGTTCAAATTCTGCCGTGTTATGTTTGCTGGTTTTTCAAATAGATTTGGGCAGCCATGCTTTGGTTCGCAATTAAACCGACAATTTCTTTAGGCATTTTTTTTCTGCTTCACTGAAGTAAAAAAAATGTTTTATATCCATTTATTACACTCACTGGCAGTTTCATTACTCTGAATATTCAAAACTTATGGAATGAGAATTGCAGTTTGGAAGAAATCCAAAGTTCTCATTGTTAATGGTGTTTCAAAGAATCATATTCTGAATTATCTGATAAAGGTTACACTTTATTAGATTTATTGATAGCTTTCCTCATGGGTTGGACATAGATTTGAATTGCTAAATGAGGAGAATAAATGTTCCCTTCTAGAAAGAAGTTGCTTATATTCTATTTTCCATATGATACAGTTCTTGGCCTTGGCCTTCTAAATCTTGATTAATCCCAAATTTGTCTTGTAGCTTGTAGTTAATTCCTAATGATTGGAGCTGACATAGCTGCCAAATTCTTGTTTTATATAATAGAGAAATGTTTTTTCCCGCTTACACTTTTTTGAGGGATGGGAAAGAAATCTCTGATTGCTCTGGCTTCCAGGACCTATGTATAGAGCACTTTTTATTACTTTGTTGTTGCCCATTCTATTAAATCCCTGATAGTCGTGTCTCAGACTGGTGTAGTTCATTGCCCACGGGCAGCTCGTAGTATGAAGCAGCGCCATGGTGGCATGTCCTTCCTCCTGCCAGGCTGTGACATTCCCATTCCTGTACGGGCTGGCTCTGGTGGCTGTGGTCTCCACACTCCGTCAGGCAGTGTGTCACCGTGTCCTGGTGCATGTGCTAGAGGGATTGCCTATGGAGAGCATCCTTCAATTCCCACACAAAGGACACAGCAGGCAGCTTGTAGGGAGCAGCCATCTAAGGTGGTGGTACCTGTGTGGTCATGGTGCTGATCGTGCTCTATTTTTACATCCTCACGTGACAAAAGACTCTCATTCAACCTGACACTCCTATTTAGAGTGTTTTAGCCACTTTTATTTCTGTTGTGTTCAGTCACAGTTGGAAAATGAATGTATTCTTCAGCGCATCGGTTTTGAAGCAAATCTTGTTTTGAAGAATACTGTCTAAAGATGCAATATTAAGATGGTTTTCCTGTCTATTATGGGTTAATTAGAGTTAATATAGCTTAGGATTTTTTCTCAACTTTAAATTTTTCTGAATAATTATGTAAACACTTATGTTCATTGGAGCAAAGAAGTGTTCAGAAGAAACCAGAATGGCCACAGAAAGAAGCTAAAAAGAAAGAAAGACTAAGAAGCAAACTGAATAAATAGCTGCAGGTTACAGATTTAGCCTTGCTCTACAGGGATGTATTTCTGGATTGTATTTATTTGTATTTCAGTGTTGCTTGAGAGTTTCTATTGCCTCTACCTCTGTGGTTCCCATCCGGAAAAAAAATTGCTTTCTAACCTGCCAACACAGGCAGTGTGAGAAAGGAAGTATAATCCCCATTTTCCAGTTGGAAAGCGGCAGAGATGGAGTCTGACTGTTCTCAGCTCACACAGGATGTCACTGGGAGAGCCAGAAATTGAACCCAGATATATTGGTCGAGTTCTACTCAAGAGCGGGACTACTACTTGAGTCTCAAGACAGTCTTTTCTCAAAACAGAAGAAAATGTATTTATTTGATACACTCACCTCAATGCTTTTCCTGTGAATACTATTTGGAACATCTGGGGTTTTTTTAAATTTAAATTCATCTTTTGTTCTTGCTTTTCATTTCGTAGTTAACACTAATATTTAATGTGAGATGGAATGGAATTCCACAGTTTCACAGTGTGAAAGATTGAATTAGAATAAATTTTAATAATAGTTTGAACATAACAACAATTCTTTCAAAGAGATTAATTTTTTAGATAATTTTTATTGTCACTGTTATGTAAAAGATTTAAATGTGTTTCCATCTCTTTTTCATAAATTGATGCATATGCAAAAATAGATGTTATTTCAGATGTACTTAAAAGGAAAAATATCACCCCCCCCTCCACACACACTTTATTAAAAGCAGATAATGGCTTAGACTCCAGGTTTTAATTATTTTCTTTCTAAAGTATTCAGACATTGATAATTTTTAATGTACCATGCAAATCTTGAAATTGGTGAGTCTGATCCTGGTGATATATGGTGGATCTTCTCATGATCTCATCTTGGAGAGAAGTTGTTTGTTTCTGTAGTGGGGAATTTCTTCAGCAATGTAGGTGCAAAACCAGTTTTACTTATACTGATTTAAATTTCTCCTAAAATCTCTTTTTACTGGAACACATGAAAAAACTACCTGAGTCCCAGCCACTTGAATAACTCTACATATTTGATAATCACAGCAATTTACCCTGTAACTGGAAAAATTATCTCAGGGAGCCATGGAAAGTTGAAAACTTTTGACTGTGTCAGTTTTTAATATCTGCAGGCTGTTTCAGAGGTAGTGAGTGCTCCTGGACACAGATGCAAAGTCTCAGCCTTTGACATCATCGTGGCAGCTTGGCTTTGTTAACAGGTTAACATTCACCATGTTAACCTGTTTAATGAATTTAAACAATCTGCTGAATTCTTAATATGAGGACTGGATTTACTGGGGTTTGTTTTTTCATATTTTACTGAAGTTGCAAGCTGATGCAAGCTACAGCCTGTGGCTGTAGGCAACAGCAATAAAAACTGATCCAAAAGTTAGTTTTGTCCTAACACATCTAGGAGGAGAGCTGCAGGTGGAAGACAGGTTTGGCACAGTGTTTAGGAGCTCATCTGTAGCCTTGGCTTTAGACTTACTGTTCTAATTTTTGAAGCTCTTTGGAGGATCCACCTGGACTGTCTCCAGGTGGAACAAGTAGAACCACTTTGAAGAGAAGGTGAATGGGCATCAGCTGACAAATTGGTGTAATCACAAGTAGTACTGGCAGAAAGTTCTTGCAGATTTACATCCTGAAGGGTTTTATCTTGAACTGAAACCTTAGGAAACACTTGTAGTGGCTGGCAAACGATCCCTGTATGTGAGTGTGATTCTTAAACAAGCCCAGTTTATATTATACCATAGTCAGTCTGCCTTTGGAAAATTAACTGTGATATGAAGGGCACCTTGGTATGCATCTGTCTTGGGATTCTACTGGAAAAATATTTCAGGGATTGCAATAGTCCAGGCATATGGAATAGTAATTGCATGCAAATACATTTTATGCTTTTTAGCTTGGCTCTGTCAGCTGCAACGGCTGGCTGTACCTATTTAGTTAAGGGATGTATTATAAAAACAGACAGACTATTAAATGAAAAAATGGGGATGAAAACAAGAGGCCTAAATATAAAGTATACTTCCTTAATAGTGACTGCAGAAATTCTGTACCCAAAACCACCCTGGATATACTGAATATACTGTGGAACTGCGCAAGGAGTGGCTAAAAAAGAAGCTTGTAATTGTGTACTCGCAGTATACTTACGTTCAGCTCTTAGCTATGAGATCAAGGTGTTTTGGTTTTTTGTTTTAGTTTTGTTTTGTTTCAGTTTTTTTTTTTTTTTTATGAACTTCAGCAGTTCCTTCAAGGTTAAGCCTTGAAATTTTGCTAGCTTTAATTCTGATGTCGCCATGCTGTTCACTGTGTCAAAATATTTCTCAGATCACTTGGCTAACCATTGCTGCCACTTTCGTGAGGACCAAAGAAACCACAGAAACATCACAACCAACACAAATTAATCAATTTTATTTGCTTATCTCCTTTTATCTTATAATTAAAATGGACTTTTTAGTTCAACAGAAAACCTATGCACAAAGGACATTGATTTGTTTTGATAGGCTTATTGAAAGACAAATGAGCTTTTGAATTACTCGTAACTAAGGAATGAGAATGATGATAAAATCCTGTGAAGTGCTTCATAAAACTAAGTTCTGAGGAAGTCCATGGCTGCAGTTCAACATCTATTCATCTTTTTTTTATTTTTCATCTAATCTAAACCATTTTAATTATTTTCACTTCCACTATGTCTGAAAGGGTAGGGGTGGTTCCTAAAGCACAAGGTGTTCTTCAGGGCATGGCACAAGCAGCACTGAGCAGGACTTAATAATTAATTAAACACATCTGTTTCCAGTCAAACAAGCTCAAATCAGTTTGCATCAAATAGCAGAGATCACACAGCATTTTTTATTATTGCGCTTGTAAAGTCATTGGATGCATCCAATAATGGGGGAAGTGCCCTTTGTGGTTGAAGATGTTATTTTTTCTTTCTTGTTACTGCATTTGCAGATAATAACCTTAACAATTTAGGTGTGACAAGAACAATTGAATTAACACAAAATAGGCTTATTTTGAATTTGGATTTATTGCGAAAGCATGAGTAAACAGCTCATCCAACAATAGGAAATCTGCAGTTCTTTGAAACTCAGACCTAGTCCAAGAAACTAGAATATGAAAAAACTGTTGCAGACAATTTTTGAACTGGGCTTTGTTCACATGTCAACACATTTTATCTTCAGTACTCTTAAGGGAAATTTTCTGTGAATTATCTCCGGCACTTGGAAGTGGAGCAAGCTTAAAACGTAACTGACAAACCGTAGAAGAGAACCAACTCCTTCCTGAAAATTGTTCTTTCACTTAAATATTATTTTGTGGAGAAGATATTTAGAAATTGTTATTTGAGAATTTAGGTATTCTTTTGATTTGCTGGGGAAAGAGACTTTAAGGAGATAAGCCCTTCTGAACATAAAAATCCATACTTCCTTGATACGTCAAGTATATATATAAACTTGCCACATAGCTGAGTATTAAAAATGAAGAAGAGTCAGAGCTTGACCCTGATGTCTAATGTGTCACCTTATCTGTATGAGACGTGTCCCCAAGCAAAGTAAATAACACTCTCAACTGTGACCAAAACACCAAATCTATTAACAGACCATATATTTTGGACTGTCCTCTATGCCTCTAAGTCTTCTACATAAGTCAGGACAAAATCTGACATTCATCATTGACTGTCTCCAAAATTAACTTTCATAAAAGTGTTTCCTCTCTTTTCTGTCCAGAAATGTTACGAAATCTGGGGTATACAAAATTTTGAGCCAAAGAAAGAATTCCAGCTGAGATCAATAACAATATTTTTTTATATAAGGAGGTTTTGTATTAGGATTTGGTGTCCCTGACAACAGATCTTTGGATTAATGGCAAGGTAAAATTCCTAGTGTAGACACAATACTTGTTTTTTACATTAATGGTATTTAAGATTTATGTAATTCTTGAGATAATGATATCAACTATTTAATAATAAATAACTGTGCTGCTTTATTGAGAACTATAATATGAAGCATTGCTTATGCAGAGAAGAGCAGGAAAATTGTACAGGAAAGAATGGAGTAACCTTTAGGACTGGAGCACTTGGGTGAAATTTGCATTTAAAGATGAGGAAATGTCTGATTCCAGTGATGTGTTTTTCCTTTGATTGAAGACAAGTGAAGGGAGGTGCCTGATGGTCTTGGTCGATGACAGTGAGCCAGCAGTGTGATTTAGCTCTCATTAAGGCAAGCATTTCTTCAGTATTTTCTGGGAAGTTGTTTCCAGGACAAGCAAAAGTATTGATGCTTTTGCAAAAGGCAGTGCTAAACTTTGGAGTCCCAGGTGCAAAAATGAATCCGTGTCTGGAGGGAAGGGCTTGTCCTCCCCAAGGAAATGGGGCAAGTACAGCTAATTTTTCCAGGAGATGAAACTTGAAGAGTTTGTAGGTGAATTCTATAAATGCATTATGGATGTAAAATTTGACATAGAAAAGCAAAGACGTTTAAACTGAAAGTCAGTGATGATGTAAGAAACTACAAAATAGCTGTAGGTAAATTCAAACTAGAAATTAAAAGCATGCAAGCCTCAGACAGCATTTTTCCTTACATCACTGAGTTTTTTCTTGCCCTATGCCATTACAAATGCTGTTTTAAAAACAGGCACAGTTTTGCCCCTCTTTTCTAACTCCTGTTAGAAAGCTTTCAGCACCAAAGGAGTTGGACTCTGAAACTGCTGTCCACAAAATGAAGTGTAGGTAAAAGGCCCAGCTCTTTTACAAAGGAAGTTGTGTCCACAAATAGTACTGTGTGATGAGGTTAGCTCCGACCACAGAGAGCTGCTTCGTGACCTGCTGATCTGTACAAGTGCTGTGCCCTTTCCTGCTCCTGTTACTCCCTTAAATTCCAACATATCTGATGTTTTCCCTGAATAGGTTACTCTTTTAAGTCTGTTTTTGAAAATTCCTGATAATGAATGGCAACCGCTTTCCTTTTTTGTATTTATCTCTTTAACATCTCTTTGTTTGAATGTGGCAACAGTGAATTAGCATAAATGGTCTAGGAAAGTAGTTAATATAGATAAATTTGTATCCTTTAATCCTTTGAATTTACTTCCTTGAAGATACATCAAAGATGAATTTGGTTCATAAATATATTCAGAAGATGAATACAGTAAGGGGGAAAGAATCCCGTTTTATGGTATTTTTAAAACCCAGAAATAAGTCCTTTACAATCAGTAATTGACCTATATGATATGTTTTTTTCCAGTTTGTTTCAGATCCTTGTGCCAGCAACCCCTGTCACCATGGTAACTGCAGCACCAGCGGGGATGGCTACCTCTGCCTGTGCGCTGAAGGCTTTGGGGGCGCAAAGTGTGAGCACTCAGCGCACGGCCCCGCGGCCTCGGAGCGCACAGAGGCCACCTCAGCCCGGCACAGCAGCCCGGCCGCGGCCACCCTGGAGCCTGACATCGCGCTGCCCCGCTCAAGAGCCACCGTGACGTTACCTACGTGGCAGCCGAAGGCGGGACAGAGAGTTGTGGATCTCAAGTGGGACGAAATAGAGGTGAGAGTATTCTGTCAGAGTGAAAACTCGCTGACAAAAAGACTTTGAAGCGTTATTTTTGGGTTTTCAGTTGTGCGTGGTTTCATGATGTCCTCATGAGAAGACTGAAGATATGATCTCTGCCCTGAGATAGTGTGCTGGTAAAATTAAAACAGAAATCCATTTGATCCATGTTATGAGTAATGGCCTTCAGTTGGCTAATGTGTTGTATTAGATACTTCTTGGAAATGGGATAATATTTTTTCTTCCAGTCGACTGTGTGACACCATATCTCCAAACATCAAATAAATTTAGGGAATTCCAAAAGTTAAAGCACTACCTTTAAGATATTTTTTTGGTATTTGCCATTGTAATCACATTTTGCTACATGTTCCTGCATTATTAAGAAAACGCAGTTACTTGAGGATTAAAAGCGGTAGTTAATACATTACACAGGACACAACTCTAGGGGTGCAATCACAGTGGTGGAAACTTTTAAATGTTTAAATTTTAAATATTTGTTGTAACTCTTACAAACAAATCTCTGTCAAAATGTAACAATATCTGGTAAAACTACAGCTGGAAAGCATACAACATATGGTCCTTAAGGAATGTGATCTTTGCTTTCCACTGTGTTGTACTCTGCCCTGCTTCAAATGCTTAAGTGTTTTGCATGGATTCAAATATCTGCAAAAATGAAAAAAAAAACCCCTCAAACTCAACCAAGTCATTGTTAAAGCAATGATCAGTTTAGTACCAAGCGCTAGGAGTAATGAAACTTGTTGCTGAAAAAAATATTTTGATTTCTGTAGGTGAAGAATTAGAATTTTTGTGACATCTTTTTCTTATTGAGAAAGGCCTTGTAATATAATTTTATTTCAGTTTATTCAGGAATAAATAGGTAAAATGGCAGTTGTGTCTTTTTTTTGAAATGTTTTCATGAGTTTGATTCTCCTGAGGTGTTTTAACATACTACATAATGAGAAAGTGAGCAGGCAGTTTAATCTTGGAACAAGTGTATTTTTTTATAATTTTTTGCTAGCCCAGAAAAATTTGTTGATGTTTCCACTGTAAAATTTATTTAATCAATTTTCTGAAAGTAGAATCAGCCTATGTAAAATATATGTTAGGTGTTACGACTCTCTGATTTTAGCAGAGGTGTAAGTATTTATAGGGTATTCCATTGCAGTGGGAGTGCTGTTGGCAATGTCTGGAGCATAAAGCTTTTTTCCTGGAATTCCATCTCCCATATCTATTATTTTACAGTAGAACATATGTCAGGCACCAAGGATGGAGTTTGGAGAGATCACTGAAGCAGAAACAAACAATGATCTGCTCTTATTGCTTAGTTTAAATGCAGCCTCATCTCTGCATGGGTGGTCCATATGTCCTGATCAATTAAGGGCATGCTCTTCCCTGAACCAGATTTCCCTGGTGTGTCTTCCTCAATCTGCAGTCTGCTGTTGTCTAAGGAATATTTCTGCCTGGTTTGCATTTTAGGTAGATTCAGTAAGAATTGCAGTCAAACATCATTCACAAGTGGATATTTCAACAGCCTAAATTCCCCCTTCTTCACATCTTCTGTTACCTGAGAAATACAGATAGGTTATCAATTGCCATTGCATGGCTAATGCTAGCGTGGAAATGACTTACTCTCCTATTACAAAATTGCTTGTGTTGATATGTTTTTAATATAATGTGATAGGTCTTATATTTTTGACAAGCTCTCCAGTGTGGCATAGTGACCTTCTCCCTCGTTCTTTGGAAGTCGCAGTGAGAGAGATGTTTATCTAAAACAAAGAGATTTCAGTTGCTGATTCAAGACATTGTACCTGATCAATATTAACTGAGGAGAGTTGATTTGCCTGAAGGTCTGTGTTCCAAAGCCTCTTTGGTGGAGATTTCCAAAGTAAATGTGTTAATAGCAAAATATATTTCCTTATAGCTGTAAGAATGTTGCAAAACTTGATCCTTCTTCACTCTCTTAAAAGGAAGAGAACAAAGTAGCTGTAGGTTTTGTATTGCAAAAATTTACTGCTTTTATATTTGTTGAGATTCAGAGGGCAACAAATACTAATGTTATGTTGTTGTTTATTTTTTATAAATCTTCCAAGACAGTCTGTTTTCCAAATTATTCTATACTGATACTGGAAGTGAATTAATGTTCTTCAGACCCTTTTGTCTCAGAGAGAAATTTTGCTATACTCTTTCCAACTGAAAGCTCTCACTATTTTGTAAGGATGAAGTTTCCATGAAAGTTTTTCTGAGAAGTTTTGGGAACCCAGAGAATGAACACCTGAAAGAAGTAAGCTGTCTAGGAGAGGCATGATGTGTGCTTACATCTGGACAGGTTTTCTCTATTCCTTGGACACCACAGATCCATTTAACACTGCTTGCTGGAATGAACTGTACCAGTAGGTAACAGGCAGATGTCTTTGGATACAGTTTCAGTTAGAGTGGTCTTCATATAATAAATTAATCTTTTTTTGATGTGCAGATTAAGGACTAAAACCATAGATCATAAGCAAGAACATTTTCTCTCAGTTGATTTTCTTTAGTATAATATGAATTTATCTTTGTGCTCATCCGTTGAAAGATAATTCTTTTTCCTACTTGGAGCAACCGGTTCCCCTTGTAAGAGAGATCCAACTAACAATCCACATTTCACCAGTTCAATCATCTTTTGTGTTTTAGTGTGTAAGAGATATTTATTAGCCAGTAATGGAGAGAAAAAGAAACCATCTCATTAATCCTACGCAATTAATGGATTTAACAAGGGTTTCAGTGTACAAAATCAACCATAAGAATAGCAGTACCATACCCTTATATACAGGTTTTCATAATAGACCTGAAATTCTTTTCAAAGGAAATCAGCTGTATTATTCCCATTTTACAGCCTGAGATGCTGAAGCACAGAGCAGTGAAGTGATTTGCCAGGTGTGCAGCCAGAAATTAGAATGCTGAGCATGTGAGTCCTAGTCTAACCTTCTATTTATATTGCAATTTTGTGCTCAGATTCAAGGGTTTGAATGATTAGAGGCTACAATAAACTTCTAATTCCCCTTGCAGTGGGGACAGCATTCGTTTTGTGTGTCCTTAGTCAGTACATTTCAAGCCTTTATAAGGAGTGTGGCTGAATCAGGTGTCAAACCCTGAAAGAGAGAATTCCTGCTTTGCAACAAAGGCAGAATTATTCCCTAAGCATATTCTTGAAACAGGAACCTTTAAGTCTTGACTACTTTATGTGTTGCTAAATGTTTTGGTGGTGGTGTTGTTTTTTTTTTTGGTTTTTTTTTTTTTTTTTTTTTGTCAAAGCATGGTGCGGTAGGTGGAACAGAATCTGAACAAAAGCAGAGGAGAGATCCCTTTGAGATTGCTAAATACAGATAGAAACTTGATCCTTAGAAATGACATTGTAGGAAAATCTTTGACCTGGAAATGGGTGGAGGTTATAGTATATATGTTTGCCCTTTTTTTACCCTATTTTCTTGGCATTCCCTCTTATGATTGCTGTTAAAGTGCTGGAATGTGTGTAATTTTGGTTGGACTTAGGACAGCTCTTCTAACTGTATATAATATTTGTTTTGGAATTCTCTATAATTTTTCTTTTGTTCTGAGGAAAAGATATTCTAGAAACACATAAGGAGATTGAAGGAAGCACAGATTTTTTGTAGAATAATATTAACTTTCTTCTAGGACAAATATATAACTCCACTAACTCTCTCTACAATATTAGTTTATGGAACTTTTTGTTTGTATACAAACACCATTTTCATAGACAACTTGATGTAAACATCTCTGGATAGGTGCTACTCTTTATTTTCTAAATAAAACCCTAAATGTCTCTAAAAGCTCAATATGCTTAATCAAAACTTAAGTGAAATTCAGACAAACTTCAGTTTATTATGTTCCATTACTAAATCATGTTTAATAGATAGCCACAAATTCCAGGTTTCCTAAAATCAAAGCTCTTTAAGACAGAAATTTTAGCAAGTACAATTACATCAAGACCCTGAAGGTCTTCTCTTCTGAAGCTATACTGGTGGGCTTGCTCAGGATTTTTTGGTTATCCAGAGCTGTTTTTGAAATGTATTTGGATTCATTTAACTACTCCTTCAGGAATCATCCTGTATTGAAGTCCTAGAGAGGGGAAAAAGAGGAAAAAAAGAAAGAAAGAAAGAAAGAAAGAAAGAAAGAAAGAAAGAAAGAAAGAAAGAAAGAAAGAAAGAAAGAAAGAAAGAAAGAAAGAAAGAAAGAAAGAAAGAAAGAAAGAAAGAAAGAAAGAAAGAAAGAAAGAAAGAAAGAAAAAAAAAACCCTGATGTGTTTACTGCCTTTCAGTGTTTTGGTGTAGAAATATCTATAGCTGACTTGACAGTCCTAGGTTGAAGTTTATGTCCCAGCTTACCCTCCAGTGACCTGAGCTCATATGTGGATGTTTTCCTCAAGGAACTTGTTTACATAGTGTTTACCTTTATTTTCAGAACAGCTCCATACACTCTGGAAAAATAAAGGACTATTTATTGTTCATGGAAGTAAACTTTATTGAATGACTGTAGTGTGATCTAAGCAGAGGATAAGGCAGATAAGGCTCACACAGCCACTTGCTCACTGCCCCATCCTGTGAGATGGGGCAGAGAATGGGAAGAGCAAAAGTGGGAAAACTCATGGGGAGATGAAGACAGGTCAATAATTTTAAAAAGTGATAACTAAAATATCCCTATTATTAACCCTGTGTTCACCACAAGTCCATAACATGGCACCATGCCAGCTATTGTGAAGAAAATTAACTCCATCCCAGCCAAAACCAGCAGAGGCTGAATGTCAGGGTTTATGACTCTGACAGTGAATTTGGTGGATGGCTTGAGACAAGAAGGCAGCTTGCTGATATGATAATCTAGGTAATCTGTCATTGTGTAGGAGAGCCTCTTGTGCCTGCTGATGCATCTCTTGGTGTGATGTTGGCATTGAGTCAGTGACAGAAAACCAAAGTTTTACTAATGTTATCTGGAGGATTGCTGCACACTGAAATGTGCTGCATCCTCTCGGTGCTGTGGTTGCTGGCTCTACAAAGTGACTCCTGCTCAGTTGAGCAAAGAAACAGAATTTGCTGGGTGGATGTGCAGCCTTCTTTACACCAGCTTTCAGTGCTACAAGAACTGGTAAGCCTCCTTCATCTGACACTGTTTTTGGAGGCAGTCTGTCGGTCTCCCCCTGGTGTTCTTCAGGGAGGCACTACTACTATTCTAAACACCTTGGCTTTTCTCTCCCACTAGTGAGATATGTTAGAAATAAACTTTGATTTGCTTTCTGTTCTGGTTTTCTTTCAAGAATTGTCCTATCTGAAAAGAAACAAGTGCAGTGATGGGGAGGTTAAACTAAATGACACTAGATTTTTCAGAAGCAGTAGATTTTCTGTGCTATGGGGCAAGGGTGCTGAAACTGTTTTGTTGTTGGTTGTTTTTTTTATTTTTTTTTTTCCCTTCTAGAATTTTGTTCTGAGTTCAATTTCTGTTCCAGAAAAGATCCTGCTTTGTTGCTTGACATTTTGACAATAAGTAGACAGTACTAGATCCTTTTCTTATGTTTCAATTCTGTTGCCTTTTATTTTCCTATTTCTTTTTTCACTTTTTATTTCCCAACAGCTGTTCAAGATCTATAGTTAGAATCTAATCTGTTTTATTTCTTTCATATATTATTTTTCCCTTGCATAAGGAAGGATATAACATGCCAAACATTATATTTCTTAGAAAATAAGGGATACCTTTTGCCACACTTAGAGGGTCAGAAGAGAATAAATCCTGCAGGCCCTGTTCTGATACAAAAGTAGTTTATGTTCAGAAAAGCCAAGACTGCACCTTATGAAACTTCCACTGTTTGGAACTATCTGTTGGTTTTCAGAAGTATTTATTAATACCTTGTTAATAGGGTAGTGAGGACTTTCTAAGGTGCATACGAATTTGGCCATTCTTCTTACAAACCACTTTTAAATTTAAGGAAAGCATGGCATATTTTGCAAGACAGTAAAAGCCTTCTGCCAGCCTATGAACCTGGAGTTGAGATACAAAAGAAATTCGAATGTATCACAGAAGCAGAATGGCTGGATTTTGCACTGTCAGGATTAGTCTGCCCGTGTTGATAAGGCCTTTGGAATTACAAATGTATTCTCAACTTTTAAAGAAATCTACTATGAAATTTCATATACAATAGCTATCTTCAGAGAACTAATTTCAGCACTGAGAGGCTGCATAGATATAGATTTAAAGTCTGTGTGCTCCTCTTCTTAGCCTTATTGAATTAAAGTCTAGTACACTTAGAAA
Source organism: Hirundo rustica (assembly GCF_015227805.2). Classification (NCBI taxonomy): domain Eukaryota; kingdom Metazoa; phylum Chordata; class Aves; order Passeriformes; family Hirundinidae; genus Hirundo; species Hirundo rustica. Next base: position 10,703,940 of record NC_053459.1, on the reverse strand, counting down.
AGTAATAAAGGCATTGACTCATGTAAAAATATTGCCTTGGGATTTATGCATGTATTTCAGTACACGTTGAATCAAGTATATATCTCATTATTCTGGTTTTGTAAGGCAGGAGAGTATCTGTCTAACTCATGCTATTTAATTTCTTCAGAAAAGTTGTAATATGGAAGAACAGTCTGTTGCTCTTTTAGGTACCAGCCCTGATTTTCTTTGCAATCTCTTCTATACCACTGCCACGGTATGGAAATCTAACAAAATCACTGCTCTCTTGTTAAGGCCCAGGTGAAGATTGTGGGAGTAGGAGTTAGAACTCTCAAGATTTCTCTTGCTTTCTCAAATGATGCTGCTCTTTTACTTATGTAAAGTCTAAAAGCATTTGAAGCAGAAATACAGTTTTTATATACTATGTTATCTTTTAAGAAGAATATAACATAATTTAGATGCAAAGTTATGGAAGATTTATAGAAAGAGGAATTCTGTATTTACTGTCAACTATTTTATATATAATAATTTTAAACTCTCAATAAGGTATTGAAGAACAGTCTTGGATGTATTCTCTGTTGACACAGGAGCTTATCTTTGTAATCAGCTCCTAAACATATTTTAGACTCTGGAGGGTACACAAAGGTTTTGTTTTCTTTGGTGACTATTTTTAAAGCAGCTGCATCATTTGTGTAAATGTTTATAAGTCTGTTCCCCAAGAACCTTCTCATTGTCCTGACATTTCTCTATTATTAAATGTTTCAGGAGAAGTGCTGGATGTCATTGCAGTTATGTTATGTTTTCTTTTGATTGTCTTTAAATTACATTAGATACCTTCTCTGTTTGTATTTTTAACTTTAGACTAGGAATGAACTTTATTTTGTCCTCTGAAAATCATTGAAGTATATTTCTCAATGACTTCTGTTTTAAATATCTCCTACCAGTTCTAGCAGCCCTTTTTTTGTTTGTTTTTGAGAGTGAAAATTACAGATTGTTTTGGTTTTCTGAGTGTCCTTTATTGTTGCAATATATTGGTTGTCTTTGCCCTCATTCTTCAGTAGCTCAGTTTTGCAGCACACTCTGTTAAGACATGAAAGAGACACACTTAAAAAGCTTTATAAAATTTCTCACAGCTGTGAGAAAAACTGCAATTTGTTTCTTAATTCCAGTGTTAAAGCTGTCATTTTTTGTCCCTACAACACTTGACTGAAATAGGACACTGCTGGGACCATTTTTTTCCTTACGAGAGTTTCTCCTTCTTCCTATTTTTTTTGTCTGATCCAAGTATCAGGATCATTAATACATAAAAAATTTCAGTTGTTGTAAAGTCCTGAGTTTAGCATCCTACTGGTTTAAATGGTTATTTTAACAGATTCTTAGAACAGGAATCAGGGTCCATTACAAATGGAGTTCCTGGAGAAATGCATCGAACATTAAAGATCTCTTAATAGAAGAGTCAAAATCATGCATTTTGCCTTCATTCTTCTAATTATCATTGCAATATTTCCTATATGTTCTCTTCCTGCTGAGTAATCCTAAATTCTGTTGTGTTTCTAAAGTAAAGTGGTGTTTTTTTGGTTCCCCCCCCGCCCTGTTTTTTTTTTTTTTTTTTTTTTTTTTTTTTTTTTTTTTTTTTTTTTTCCATTTTGTGAAGGTTAAATCTCAGGTCTTGCTCTGCAGCCACTTTGTTCAGTTCTTGCTTCTATGATTCTTTTATTTTTATTCTAGTTGCAAAGACATCAATACCTTTTACTTTAAAAACTTCTGATATTAAACAGTAAGGTAAATGAAATGCTTAAATTACAATTTCCCCCCTTATGTTCCAAGGTAATAGATGTATGAAATTGCAAAACTATAGAAATACTCTAAAAAACTAATGTATTTTAGATGTAGTATAAGACTATGAGAATAGAGATACTTATTTCTTTTTTTCCCTTTGTTCCAGTAAGCATGCAGATTCTCAAAGAATAAAAAATTTTAAAAGTTGGCAAATATAAAAAGAAGAGTGTTAGCCAAACTAAGTTTGGATGCATTGTACTTTGACTGTTAGGTCCATACTTGTGACTTCTGAGATTTAAAAATTGCCATGGATATATTATCATTTTTCAGAATTCATGTGAACAAACACGATAAAATAGCATCTCACTTTATTTTCGTGAATTGTACGTATTCATATTATATACACCAGAGAATTCAACAATGAATTGAGTAACCTAGACACTGGGAGATAATTCACTTGAGAAATGTGAATACTGAGTATTTGTCTTGCCTGAGTCAAGATAAGCTCTGAGTGTCCTAAAAATTATTATTTGCATCATATTCTGGACTTGTTGTTCACGTATTTACATGCATTTCATTATGTTCATGTAATATTTAAAATGTGAATTTGAATTGTATTTAAATTTACAAATTTTATTCTGGCTTTTGTTTTGATGTCAGATTAATTCATGGAAGTGTGTCAGGTTCCATTTTTGCATTTTCAGTAATGTTAATGTAAAAAGTTTCCAAACATTCCATATGCCTGGAAGAATACGATTGCAAACTGCCTAGAAATTTGAAGATTAAACTGATTTTTTTTTCCCAGTGTGACATTTCATAGGCAAGTTGATGAAGATACATGAAAAGTTATCTAAAACCTCTGATAATATTAAGTAATAGACTCAATTATGCCACATAAATATTACTAATTTGAAATACATATACCCTTGGAAACAGTAATAATTTTCAAACTGTCTTTAGGAACTACTTATGAAGAGCTGAATAATTAAGGAGTCTCTGTAATTCCTGTGTTGCATGACACCTCTGGTGTCTGGATCTAGTTAATGTAGTAACAGATTTCTATGCCTAGTAGGCATCACTAGACTTGGCAAACGCTTCCTTTCGCTCTCACTGTGATCATCATTTTTTTCCCATCTGAAAGCACTGTTTGTCCAAGCATTTTTTACTTGGAAAGAATAGTAATGGGCAAGTGGGAGAGTGTTTTTTAAAGGAAACCTGTGTTTGGAAAAAACCCCCATATTTCAATATATTAGAAAGGCAATGCCTGTATTTGTTACTATAAATCCTTTGGTGTTGCATAAATTAATGATGCACTATTTCTTGGATGCAGGAAATGTTGGAGCATTATTTATTATTCTAAAAGACCAGAAAACTATTAACGTTTTTCTAAATATGTTCACTTTTAAAGGAAGATGCCTTCAGAAGTTTACATTTTTGTGCAGGAATTTTTTGTTAAAACAAAACCCTGAAGAGATAGTTATGTGAATTTCCAGCACCTTTGTTGGCAGCATAAAGGTTTCAGTGAATGTTCCTGTGGATTTTTAGAAGATGACTGGTGGACTAATAGTGTCACTTGTAAAAAAAATCTTTCATGTTTTCTTTGGTCATATTTTATGGTTTATTGTTAAATAAATCTATTTTTATTTTCAGATAATGCCAGATGTGGCTTGTGGAAATGCCAGTTCCAATACTTCTGCTGGAGGCCGACTTATCTCCTTTGAAGTTCCACAGAATACATCAATAAAGTGAGAATATTCTTATATGCGATGAAATAAAAAAGCACTTTTATTTTCCTTTGACTTTATATTTTAGACATCAGTTTTTCAGATAGTTAAATTTGTCAAATGACTAAAAGTCTATGAGAGAATTCAGACAGACTTCAAGCATGTAGCAGAGCCATCACAGCTCTTTGCTTGGCATAAATTCTCCCACATATTTAATGTTTTAGAAGATGTAAGCATGTAAGCTGTCTCTGGGCTATCATAATGCATTAGAAATTAGGGCAGATGTGTTGAAAATGTCACTTTGAAGAAGATGTGACATTTCCTTTCCTCTTTGTGCAGTGAACACTCTTTCCCCCTTTAATCTCAAGAAGAACTTGCTGATAGAAAGTGTTATTGTTGACTATATAAGTGCATGTATAGTGTGCATTTGTATTTGATTTCTGAGTTATTGCTTTGGGTGACATCATCAGCTGTGAAATCTTGTGTATGTCCTAAAAAACATGTTTCTCAAAAAAATTGAATTTATTATGTTATTCATTTTTCAAAACCATGCTTTTTGGATCAAATACTTGTTTTGTTACATTTAAATAACAGAACCCAACTTTTTAGAAAGATCTGATTCTGTCAGCTGGGATGAGGCATTTTCTTATTGGAAATTTTATTAAAAAAGAAAAATCTGCCAACGTAGTTCTCTGGCTCACAGCTTTGCTGCAATTTTAGACTTGCATTTCCCCAAAATAGCCTACTTTTCTCATACTGTCATCTTATCTTTCAGAATCCCATGTTTCTGTTAAAAAAGGCCATGCTCACAGGAAAAAAACCAAAGTGATGCAAGCAGACAAGCTGCAGAGGGTTCGGAGCAGTAACTGTTAAACGTGGGGGCTGTCCCACCCTTCCCACAGGGCTTTGAATTGTGCTCATTCATGAGCCTGAAGCCTAAGCCAGGAAGAGATCTGGGAGTGTGGATGCCCTGGCTGGCTGGAATCTGAAAGCAAACAAGTGTCTTTTCTTGGAATTAGGAAAAAGCCGGCATTTGTGGATTCTAAAGTTGTATTTAAGAGCCTTGGTGGAGAAACCCCGTTTTAAAGGAGGTTGCAGAGTACACAGTCAGTTTTGATAATTTACGTATTTGGTAGAGTTTTATACCTGGGTAGATTAGTGCAAGTCAAGATCGATTTTTATTTCATTTCATTTGCCCTCTTAAAGGCCCAAGTAACTTACCTGACTCAATGGCTATCTGTGAAAGGAAAATAATTTCAGTTTAATCAGTTGATTTTGCTTTGATTGACACATGAGACCTAAACTATGAAACTAGTTGCTATCCTCTTCTAAAAGTGAGACAGTCAGTTTGAGGAATAGCAATTGGGGTTTTTCTTAAAGAGGGAGCAGATACTGTAAAAATTTTGCTTGTTATGATGCCTAGTTGCAACATTTTTTCAACTTCTGTCAAGCATGATTACAAAACTTGCTTTTCTCGTTTTGAATCAAATGACAAGTGATCAGGGATAAACTGCCTTGTGTTTTTAGCAGGACTGAACATTTTCAGTACAGGAAATTTTGGAACCGAGCTTCACCTCTAGATATTTGGAGGTCTGTTTTCAGCAGGAGAGAATGATCAGTTTTTAGCAGTTGGATGTAGTTGTGTTTGTATTTCTGGAGGATTGTTCAAACTCATAGGAATTTCCTTCATAGGAAATTAATGCAAATACTTGGGACCTTACGAGAAATATGACAGATTTTTATTGTTTCTATACGGAGATGAGTAAAGGAAAAAAGTGCCCTGGGAGTACAAAGACTGGCATAGTTTAGCTCCCTAATGGAGCCGACAGTGTGGATGCAGTAGTAGACTTGATATCCAATCTGTCAATATTCAGGAAGGCACCATGGGCTCAGTGACCTTGGGAGCATTACGTGACTCATTTGATTTAGAAGAATAAACTGTCCTGAATCTTCGATCTGGTTTGTCAAACAAATGAGGATTTCTACCAGGATCTGTCTCCCGGTATTGAGCGAACATTGAATGTTCTTCAGTAAACAACAGGGCTGGATGTACTTCAGCTGCAGAAAATGATGGCACTGTAGGATGGAGGTACTACTCAAAAAGGCATAAATACAAAGACTGAATAAGGATACTTTATAAGGATATACTTTACTAATACATGATATTTATCATAAACTTTCCTGGGCATTAAGATGGTGACCCTCAAGTATTGGAAACTGGGACTCTGTATGATTTAATCTGCTTAATCTTAAAACATCTGCTAAATCTTAAAACAGAAGCATTTTTAAGTTTTGTGGACATGCTAAAGATATTCAGGATTTTTCCTAATTCCATACTTGCTAGATTTAAGTTTCCCATCTTTGTAAAGGTTCAGTTCTATAGTGATGTATTTCCCAATTACCCTGATTTCCCTCAGTGTAAATACTCTCATAATTTCTTTTCTTAGAATAAGGCAAGATGCTACTGCTTCTCTCATCCTGCTATGGAAAGTCACAAGCACCGGATTTAAACAGTGTTCACTTATTGATGGCAGAAGCGTCACTCTTCTCCAGGCACTGGGTGGACTTGTGCTTTCTGAAGAAATGCTTGCATTAGGGAACAACTACTTTATTGGTGAGTAACACGCTGACTCTCTGTCCATCACCTCTAGGTGACAGCTGATGGTTTACTTAGCATTTAGAGGAACAAAGGACTAATTCCTTTAAGTGCTGAGAGATCCTGATGGGATATTGGGACCATGTTTCAGACATTGGTTCGTTCAAACTAGATAAGAGCGACACTAAATTCTTCCACAGTTGGCACCATTCACTTTAAAATCTCCAGGTCATTTTTGTCTGATACTTTGAAATGATGCAAGTTATTTTATGTGTTTTATTTTAATAAGCTTTTGGCAAATGCTGCAGTATATAATTGAATGCTTGAGGTGTTTCTTTGTCGGGTAATGTGTCATGGGTTGCTTTGTGAAGAAGCTTAAGCCTGTAGACAGTAAAACTGTAAAAAATATATTACAAGATCAGATTTCCGATTATATTTTAACAGTGCTTAATTGCACTACTTTTTTGTCTTCTAGTATTCTTTCTGTGAATATGGAACCTTAGAAATATACTATTTGTTTCTCTGAGCAATTAAATGTTAAGCATCTTTATGGAAGGAGTATAATGAAAATAGCCTGCTATATTATTTTTAAGGGTATGGGAAATAACACAGATTTAATGCTATATATATACATAGACACAATATACTTAATTAAATTGAGATTTCTGGGCAGATGCTTTATTATGCCAATGACATGAAACCAAAGTCATTGTAATAACAACACTTAATTGTTATCTGCTTGAAATATTGTATATTTTTAAAGGAACTGTAAGCTGCCACAATCGTTATTTGAAAACTTACCATGCTAATAAATGCAAAATTAAATACATTCTGATGTAGAAACACTGGGAAAAATTCCAAGTTTGTAGCTACTACAGAAAATTCCCAAATGCAGAAGTAGTACCTTGTTCTCTCCTTTTTCAGCTATTGCTTTCCAAAGATACTTCTTGAAGGTTGTTAGTTGAATAATTTAATTCTTATCATCTGTGGTTTCTTTTAGGGATGTTTATTTCCTTCAAATAATTTTCCACTTTCTTTCTTTTAATATTATTATTCCTTCTAAGATACTTAATTTTAGGCTTTTTATCCCTTTTAATCTTATTTTGGATTTAATTTATCAGAGTTAAAGCCATCCCCTCGTGTCTCTGGAATAAATTTTTGCATTTGCTTTTTGGTAGTTAATGTATGATAAAAGTATCCTGAAGACAGGATAATTGGTAGCTTTTATGCAGTGGTGAAAGTGCCTGAAGGCACAGCTTGGTCCAAGCTCTGAAGCAGAGGGCCCAAGGTGCTCTATGAAGGCTCCACTTGACTGTACAACCCATACAGCACAGACTATTAATTTAGATAACTCAAATATGTATTGTGTTACTCTTTCATAGTTTATCTTGTCCTACTCATCTCTATAGCAAATTTTTGTCACTGGGATTTTACTTTGAATTTTTTTATTGTGTGCCGGGTAAAATGAGGTGAAAATGTACCTTTACCTAGATGAATATAACATGAGGTTGAGTTTATAAAAATGGCTTATTTCATGCAGTACAAGTATTCTGAGACCTCTTGCTTTACTTCCATGTGGTTTTTGATACTTTCTTTTTAATGTCCTGATAGTGAAATTCATTGTAAATTTTTCCAGCTGCTGAAACTAAGGCATGAATTTTTTAGTTTAAGAAAGAGCCTCTGAATTTCCTTCTCAGTTGTATGGAAATATTCTGCTTACTTCCCATCATCAGTTTTTATCCAATGAAGTGTAAGTCTTGGGTGTAAAACTTAAATAGTACCTTAGTTATTTATCTTCACTCAACTGAAATCCATAATTCTGCCAAGGCTTATAGAAAAATAATTTGATCTTCAGATTTGATCCAGATGTATGGAAGAGGTCTGTCAATTTGACATGCCTTAAAAGTTTTTAATAATTTAGCTTTCAATAAGCCACTTGAATAAAGATTTTCTTATAGACAAATTTCCACAATTCTTGATAGGTATGAAAAGTTTATTCTAAGGTACGATAAGTTAGAGTGGGTGATTTTATATTAAAAAATATAATGTTGCCAGTGCTTTTATTGATGATATTTAAGCTAGAATGATAAGAGGAAGCCACAAAATGCTGTAGGCTTCTGTAAGCAGTCACACAGTAAGGCTGTGGACATTTTAATTGATACACTTACTTTATATGATTTCCTCCTTCTTCCACTTTTTTCTCTTTATTCAAATGTGATTTTAATGGTTTCTTCTCTTAATTGGTGATTTTTGTATAAGGCCATTTTTTTTTAATCTTGTAAAAAAAATCTAATTAGAACTTTTTTAATCTTGTAAAAAAATTCTAATTAGAACTTTTTTAATCTTGTAAAAAAATTCTAATTAGAACTGTAAGAGAAAAATGAGGAAGATCTGAGTGGTTTTTTTCGTTTGCATTTTTTTGTGTGTGTCTCTTTTTGATCTACATCCTTTCTGAGTAATTTCTCACTGTGTTCCTTCCAAGTTTTGTTACTCAGCAAGGTACTATAATTGCCTCTTGCAAATCTTTCTGAATAAGTTATTTATGTCAAAGATAAAACATTTTGGGAAATATTATTTGTTTTGTGTTACCTTGTGGTGACACAAGCTTAAAGTTGTTTATACAAGATTGAAAAGGCTCAGAAGTCAGCAATAATGCACTGATTTGCTGATCATGTGGCTCAGGGCACAGTGTTTAGAGGTTGGGAAGAATGGTGTTTCTGAGATCTAAAAATAGACCCTGTCAGCACAGAGCTCTTCACCCCAGAGACAGTACCTGCACTGTGTGAGAATGAAGGGGAGAGTGTAGCACAACTCACCCGAAAAGAGCACTCTGTGTTCTGTGATGGCGTTTGGAAAATGGCTGCTGCATCTGCAAACAGTCTCTTGCAGCGCGGGGATGGAGTGATGGTGCTGTGATTATGCAGCATGATTAAGTGCTTTAATTACAGCATTTACCCGGCCGTGGCTAGCAGAAGACTGGCTCGGACATTCCGTAACGTGCTCTTTCCATGCTTTGCTCAGAGGATTTTAAAAGTTTCTCTGTAAGGTTTGCTACTACACGTATGCCAGTCTTCTAAAATAATTTGTTATGTTTTATTAGTGTAACTCTTAGCCAGTGGGGAAGAAACCCCAATATGGTTCAGGTTTTGAAGTGAGAAAGTGAGTTGTGTGGATTAGGAGTAGGATGAAGCACATGGGCCATGCCAAGGTGCTGGTGCTTTCAGTGCCAGGTTACTGCTAGACAGAGGTGGTCACCAGGTGGTTGGTCTGTAGGACAAGCCAGGTGAGGGTTAGTCTCTGCTCCTGGTTTGCAGCAACAATGTTTCTTCTGAAACCAAGAGTTAAATAAAAGGTGTTTAATCAAGGGCATTTCTGAAAAGGAAAAGTTTTTAATATCATTTCAGTGGAGTGCTATGGGTGGGCATCAAGATTGGTGAAAGAAACAGTGAGAAAGGGAAGCAGGAGGGATTAAATAGTGGCTTTAAATAAGAGATGGAAATTAAAGGTTCAACATTAAAAACGTCGTTGAAGTAAAAGTCAGGCTTTCCATTAATTAGACTTCTAGATTCATACTCTTTGTCCCAATGTTCTCTGAAGTTAATGAGTGATTCCTGCATAAACTATATATGATATTTATAAAATGTCTCATCAGTATTTGTTTTATTTCTGGATCTTCATATATTCATGCTTGCAGTAACGGTACTAGACTAACATTTGAGAATGAGTTAACTGCAAAACTTTACGTTGTTAGAGTCACACACGTATTCTTCATTGCAATATATCTTGAAAAATTGAAATCAGATGAAATACATTTTACAAGTCTGCAAAAGTGAGATAAGAATTCCCTGATGCACCGTCAGTTGGTGGAGGAGTCTTTCAGAAGTTCTCATGAATGCTAATGGGTTACAGCTAAGGATCTCTGGGATGAGTTGAAAGTGCTGCTTGCTGTGTGTTTTGGGGGAAATCTAATCTACACAGCATTGTGCACTTCCCTCTTTCAGGGAATAATATACTGGATTTTGGAAAGTGTATATATTTTTCTATACAAGATTGTCATAAATGTAGAAGATTTACTGAATTGATTACATAATAGCCGTCTTGAGAAAAAACGATGCATTAACATTTTTCTTTAAAAAATAAAAAAGGCCTTTAAAGGACTTTGAAGGACATTCTCAGCTTGTATGGCATTTCCCACAAAAATCCTTTATGATTTGTTGCTTAGATCCCTTTAATCCAAGCAAGCTATCACACTCTGAGAACTGAAACATTAATTTTGAGAACATAGGGTGCTGTCAAAATAATGAAAAAACCCGACCCAATGTAGAATAAAATCATTTTTTTTTTTTTTTTAATGCTCACATTTTAGAAGTTTTACAGTGATTGTACACCATCTGCTTCTGCACGAGTCAGTTAATTTATCCCGGTGCTAAATTAATATACCTGTTTACTAAGGCAACAGATCTGTGCTTCAGGTGTATCCAAAGGTACACCTGTGGCTGGCAGACTTGCAGTCTAATTTCACACAGTTTCCAGTCTGCTTGGAGAACTGATACATATACACACCTGTGTGGCTGTACAGATAGCAGATCATATTTAATGGCCCAGTTAACCGCTAGGACACAAAATAACCATAGCTTCTTTTTAATGAATTTGGAGATTGAGTAATGATTCATGGAATCATCATATACTGAATTGGAAGGGGCCCATGAGGATCATCCAACTCCTGGCCCCTGCACAAGGCACCCCAAAAATCCCACTCTGTGCCTGAGAGTGTTATCCAAGCACTTCTTGAACTCTGTCAGCCTTGATGCTGTGCCCGCTGCCCTGGGGAGCCTGTTCCAGCGCCCAACTGCCCTCTGGATGATAAATCTTTTCCTAATATCCGACCTAAACCTCCCCTGACACATCTTCATACTATTTCCCTTTTCATACCAATGCAAAAGTGCATATGATTATATTATATATATATTATATCATAGTGTGTGTATATATATATATATAAAAAATATAAATATCATATTATATGATTATTGTGTAATTATTACTTAGTTTTAAGAAGTGTTTATTTGGAGGCTTTGGGCCTCCAATGTAGAAGGTGGAGGTGGTTGACTCTGTGTGCATGCAGCCTACTTCCTTTCTTTCTCCTAACAACATTAAAAAACACAATTATGTTTTCAGGTCTTTAGCATGTCTATTAGGATATTATTTCTGTTGAAAAAAGATCTTCTTCTTATCAGCTTTCATGATAAAATGCTGGAAAAATTGCTTTTCTGCCCCAGTGTGCCCAGAGCTGAAGCAGTAATGGTTGGAACTCTTTCAGAAAAATAGTAAAACAAACAGTTGGGCATTAGTATTTTGCCTCCATTTCCCCATAGATAATAAAATAGAAAAGTTTGTATAAAATTGTAAAAAAATGCTTTAAAATAGCTTGAAACTACTTGCTTTTAGATTTGTGCTTTATTTAGCACTTCCACGATGCTGCTTAAGCAGCTGCTTATAAGGAATGAAAGGTGCGGCTTAAAAAGCAGCTTTCATGAGATCTTGCTACATTAGCTTTTTAGCTTATTGTCTACTTATAAAATCAAAGGAAGACATTTATAAGCAAAATTGCTATTTCTCAGATAAGACCTTGCAGATAATAAGGTGGAAAGTTTAACATTTAATATGATTTAATATTTTTATCTGAACAGAAAATAAATCCTCCAACACAGCCTTTAAATTTTAATGCTTATTTTCATCACGGCAAACAAAAACTGATGTAGACCTGTCAGTTGACATTACTTGGCATGTCATCTGTTTTTCTCCAAGATGCCCAACCTTTTAGATCAATACAATATAATTAGCTGCTTTAAGCTATAATTATCAAGTGTTTCAAAAGTATTTCCTTAAATAAAATTGCTAGCTGCACAAACTCACTTGAAAATAGGTGCTCTAGCATCTTTGTGGTGAGATGAAGAGTACTGATGCCATTCAAATGCCAACACCTCTAAGGCAGCTTGTTTGAATTTCACGAAACTTTTTGATGCTTCGCTTAAAAAGGAAAATTAATGCTTGGCTTCTGAAGTACAAGATATCTGCTGCTTTTTAATAAGTGGGGGAGACATATGGTTCTATGTCAGGAAGGATAATATTTTCCAATCCAAAATGCTGTCCTGTCTTTCAAATGCAACAAAGTATTTTCTTTTCTAACTCTGCCCTGAGGGGTTGTTTATTCTTCTGTTGTTCTTTGATTTTTCAATAGGTCTCCCTGCAAGATCTCATCATGCATTAAGGAGTGGTCAACGCCAATACTAGTGCAGCTATATTGAATAAGCAAAATGAAACAGTGTAAAAATACTATGTGAAAAAATATACTATAGACAGATATTTTGAAACAAATTGGTATTTTCTAACTCTTTATCTGACAACAGGATTTCTGATTAGGAGGCAAATTGTATCTGGGGCTTTGAGATGTGTTTTGTGTTGGGCAGGCTGCTAAAACATTCACATATTTCTGTCTAAAGAAAGCAATTTACTGCATCCTGAAATTGTTTTCACTTAAGCAAAAAATTAAATAGGACAATTTTACTTCATAATAGGAGATGTGTGAATTGAATTCCCTGAAAGCCACGTGATCAAGCCACTCTAGCTTCACCCAGTTGCCACGTGCCAGCTGAGTGTGCGAGCTCCCAGCCCGTGGCATATTGCAGTCACTTGACTCAGCCCTCCTTCTCTGGAGCAGATGAAATCTCGGTGCCCCGCACACGCCGTGCTGGGAGTGTTCAGGCAGTGCTTGTGCCCAGCTGATGTGCAGAACCTCTGTCCGTGTGCGTGACTGCTCTCCTTTTGTGCAAGGCGGCCTCGCTGGGGGGAGTTGGTGACAACCGCTCCAGTTAGTGGGGTTCTCATTTGAACTGTGAAATTTGCCTGGAAGGGCCCTATTGTCCGCAGATTTGAGCATTGCGCTCAACTGAACATTTCCCTGGGGTTCTCTGGGCACAAGAGCTAACCTTGCAGAAAACGACCTTTTGGTAAACAATAGCAGCAGCAAAATGTGAACAGTGAGAAAAGCACAGTGAAGTGTTAATTTCAATGATTTCTTTTAAAAGATTGCTTCGTAAGGCAAAGAAATATAACATTCAGCTGAAATCCAAATAGTTCTGAAGAAAGCTGTTGGCCTATATAAGAAAGGGTATCCTTATAAATATGATAAAATAAATATCCCGTCCTTTAGGATCAAGTTGCATGTACCTCATCTCACATATAAGTAGATGTAAACATCAGACTAGTTACTATTTTCATATATTGTATTGTGTTTTAAGCTAGCTTTTAAATAATTTTTACTGTTTAGAGTAATCTTTAATTAATCAGTAAATTATTCAAAATTAATTTTTATTCACTATTGTTTCTAGCAAGTAACAATGGGAAATTATTTTTCTAGTCTGTCTGTGGAGTTTCATCTACTCAAATTTTTAATGTTTGGTGAAATACCTTTGGTATGTTTCTTTAATTTTAAGATTTCTCTTTCTTCAAATATGACTCTGTGATCAATTCACAATCAAGATATTTATTCTAAGTAGATCACATGGTTGTTTGCATGATAAGATTTTGGACAGACTGCTTAACCCGGTCTGTGGAATACCAGTGCATAACTGGTACATCGTGCAGTGTACCAGTGTGAGACACATTTTAATAATGCTTGTAAAATGCTTTGAGATCTTCAGCTAGTAGTGTAACATACTGTAATGTGTATTTAAAAGTAGGGTAGCCACTGATAGAGCCTCTCAGTTGAACCAGTCACTACAGATATATCCTAGCCAACCTTGCCATCCCAGCTTCTGGACTTCAGTGCTGTCCCAGCTACACCACTTGTATTCCACCACACTTAACTGCGTTTGCAAAGTGTGGAATCAAGGATTCTGCTGGTCTACATTTGGGCCCAAATAGTTCTCTGCCAGCTTGGAAACTTGGCTGAAATTCTGACAAATAAAGATATACTGGGAATTTGTGATACAGGAAATCTTTTAGAAGAATAGTCTTGTCACCGTTTGCTGGGCTTTCACCATTACTTTGGACCATAAGCAGCATCCTTGAAGCTGTGGGAGAAGGTCACACTTTAAGCTACTGCCACAGCTCCTTAATAAGCTGAATGCAAGTGGCTTTGTAAGAGTAATTGTACGCCTGCTAGCTGACTGTTTCATAATTCTATTCATGGGGTTTGGTCCAGTCAAGCTATTAAGTTGGATAATTGTTTAAGTAACAGTGAAATTTAAAAATTGACATTTGTTATAGAGGAAATTTAGTGGAACATGGGACTTTGCTATGCTAAGTGAATTCAACTGGTTTGCTCAGTTCATAAATACATTTTTATTACCAGTCCTGTGAAACTGAGCTCCAGCTTGGAGGGCAAGCTGTGTGCTGTTTCTTCCCAAAGTTTTGGTAATAATTTTCTGACACCCAGATTTTGCTTTCTCTTACACCAGTGTAACACTATCATTGTCAATCTGCCTCTGGTAGAACTGTAGTATTGTTACTGAGATGTAACTTGAGCAGCAGCATCTTACTTTTTAGTGGTTATGCCTGAGAAGATTGTTTGATTTTGGGAGCCCAGGCTGTCTTCATTGTTGGTAGCGAAGGCAGAAAGCACATCCACCTAAAAACTGACTGTGACTATGAATGCAATTTGGAGGAGACAATGAATGCCATGTTTTCAGTCTCCTCCCAAGAAAAAATCTTTAAATTGCTGTTTCATGTGAGCTTGTGAAAAATAAAATATTTGAAACAGTTCTTAAACTGATTCTCATTAGAATCTATATATATGTTCAAAAGAAGTATCTGACCAAGGCTTCTGTGAATGAAGCACAGTAAGCACAGTAAGCATGCTGATCTATATAGAATTTGGGAGATTTGTGCCACCTATAAATAGTGCTATTTGTGGACAAAGTAGCAATTTTGCTATTGCAGCTGTGTTTTTGTATCCCCAGATGCTATGTTGCCTAGCAGCATCGTTAGAGAGCGATCTCAGATGTTCTGTACAGCGCTGATGGCACTGATGTACTGCATCAAAGATTGCAAATGGCATTGATTACCTGCTTCTCACTTCTCATCTTCTTATGTACAATAATCATCCTGAGGCAAACTAGGAAAGCATTCCTGACCCATTTTTCATATTTTATAGCACAGAATTGGTGTCAGGTTCCTGAGGGGATTGGTAGGCCTTGATGACCCTGAGTATTAGTGTCATGGAAAGGGAAGTAAATGTATGTTCATCTGTAAATCAAAAGCAGGCCTCTAGTACTGCAACATGCAAAGATAAATTTTTAGAATTAAGGGCATCATGAGAACATCTTGTGCTTTTTCACTTGTTAGCTCTCTAAAATGAGTTGAACATGACTTGTATGAACAAGAGAAGGATTGAGCTTGCTTAGATTTGTTAGATGGAAAACTATTTGAGATTGTAATATGCGGTGCCATAACAGAGGGAAATTGGTTCATATAGTTAAAATAAGTTTCCAGCTTCATACTTTGATCCAAAAAGGCACTGGAGCATGGTGGTGATTAGTATAGACCTCTGTTTTCATAGTAATTTTCATAGTATTGAATGTTAGCTATATCACACGATTCATGGACATGATAAAATGGATAAAATTTGGACATCAAACATTTTAGGAGGAAGAACTGGAATTCAGGTATTCCTTTTTCTTTTTTGGTAGGTACTGTAATAAAAATATATTTTTCTTTCTTTCCTAGCTTCCTTTCTTTTACGTGTTTTGTGTGCAAAGTTCAATGGCCATAAAAAAAGAGGTTGAGCATACTGACCATTCTTTTTTAGCCTGCTGGATAACGTTTTTTCTTGTGGTGAGGGAGATGTCGTCAAACAGAAGATTCCTCTGGACTCTCTTACAGTTTAAGTTAATTCTATGACTTTCCATCATCTGTGGATGAACTATCAGATACACTTATGTAACTTCTATCCTGGACCAGTAAGGTTTATAAAGGATGCTCAGTATGCTCTGATAACAGCAGTGTTTTTTCTAGAAGTTGAAATCTGATCTGGAAGTATCATCCCTTCACTGTGTTACTGCATGACAAGAACTGAGGATGTGGTTCAGGCACACCAAGTGATGCTCCTTTGATTCTGAAGGACTGATGAGATCTGTTTTTCTTCCATTTAACTATATCTCAGTTTCCCATTTTCCAGATAATGAATACCTGACTGTACATGCAGGATGGGGTGGAGAATTTACATCCCCTTATTCTGGGGACCTTTTTTTGTTTCCCTACCATCTTGACTTACCAATGCCCTTGGTGCCAGGGCTGCTTACTGTGCAGGAGAGCTGTAGGCACTTAGTGTCTTTGAGAACTACACTTAGCAAAATGTTGAAGTTGACTACTGACCCCAAAAGCTTTTGGTGTGGGAAAGTGTTGAGAGAGAAAAAGAGAACAGATGGAAACTGATAGACATCCCACTGCTGTGTCATTTCCTTGGGAAACCAGGCTAAAAGTAAGTTCAAAACTTGAGGACTGATACTTTGTTGTGAGCGCCCAACCCCCTTGGCAGTCATTCTCACTCATCCAAGAAAGCTTTAGGTGAACTCAAACACTACATCTACACTTCTGTGAATTGGAACTAAAAGGATAATCTACCCTTTCAACCAAAGGTGAATATCTTTGGAATACCCATATCCGCTGTGTAGAATACAGAGAAATACATTTCAGCCAAATGCAAAAGGCGTCGGTGTGTGTCAGAGCATGTTGGGTGCATACCAAGAGTTAGTGAATGATTTCTAGTGAAGTGTTTTGCCTTTTGCTAGCATTATGTGCAATATGGTAACCTTCTTGGTGGTCTGTTACCTTCAGTCTTCCCTGTTTTGACTGTCCATTGTGGACCAGCTTGCTGACCTCAGACTGCTGTGCTTAGGAGGGTATGGCACAAACGGGGCTTGTGAGGGAAGAAAATCAGTTTGTGTCATCTAGAAAGCATAGACTCAATTAATGTTTGAGTACTGAAAGTATCTGGACCTAATGATAACCCTGTCATCTTTTAGTCTGACTTTATTCCTTATTTCTCATCCTTAACTTCCTTGATGTGGGTGAAACAGGAGCATCCATACTCTGTGCTCCCAGACATATGTGTGTGGAACTTCCAGGGTGGAACGAACTGTAGTGCATTTTACCACGATTCTGCCAAGGAAATTATGCAGGCATTTCCCAGACTATCAAATATGTGTGCAAAAACCTTGAAAATGCCTCCTCTGCAATATAAATGACTACTCACATCACATTATGATTGATTAGGCTTGAGAATCGTTTCTGCAATATTACTGTAAATAATTCAACCCTGAATTCTGCAACTAAAAATGCTTTAATGCCATTATGTTTTAACTGGCTTTAGAAAGCCAGCAAGGTTGAACTGAACAAAATTACCTTTTGGTATAAACTGCTGTAATATTTTTCCCCAGACCTGAGATGAAAGTAGCTGTAAATATGGTTCCAAAATTATTCTCCCATCTAGAAGTTAAAAATAGAACTTGAAACTCACTCTACTTCAGTTGATGTTATGGGAATTGGGGAAGGAATTAATTGAAGTGCTATGACCTGAGTTAAGCAGGGTGTTATAATTAGATGGCCAGACAAGCTTCTTTTAGCCTTAAAACCTAGAGATCTCAGAAAGTTGTATGCAACTTCTATAGAGTGAAAATAAATACCCATGTTTATATTTTGCTAGTATTTACAAATTACGTGAGATAATTAGAAATTTCAGGAAAATGTGTGGCATTCCAGAGAGAATAATGATTTTTTCAGTGGTTTGCCTAAGGGCTTTTGATACCAAAATAGTAACAAGATTCAAAGTACAAAGAAGGTTGATTTAATATTTCTTTAGGGAACTGTCCTGAAGAATATGTAACAATCTGCTTCAGACAAGGAAATGTGAACCTAAAGACATTTTCTAAATATCACATTCTTCCAAGCATTCACATATAATTGCATGACTGCCAGTGACAATCGCATTCAATTGTTAAAGAAAAATTCTGGCTGCATCTTTGAACAGATGGGTAAAAATGGGGTATGTATTGAGGCCAAAATAAATTGGCTTGCTTTGAAGAGGTCATCAGATTACAATAATCTTCACTAGCCAAAACAGACCATTAGGCATTTGGAACTATACCCAATACATATGTTTTTTTTTCTGATCCTTTAGAACATTCAGCTAACTTGTAGAGGCTGTACTCAAGCCAATGATGTCTATGTAGGACATGAGATTTTCCTGATTGAAGGTAGGGTTTGGAGATAATAGACAACTAATAGCTGAAGGGATGCAGCATTTTAAAAGATGAAATCTAAAACTGAAGAACAAAGAATGAAAGTCTTCCACATGATTTTGTGTGGAATTTGTAGGATTAGTCATGCTTGACACTTCCATATGCAAAATGTAAGTAACACTTAGCAGCTGTTCTGAAAAAGAATTCACTTGAAATTCTGTTTCATAAAATTTTGTTTGTTCCTGTTCATTAAAAATATTTTGTTTTACTAATTTTTTTCTCTTGACTAAATGTTGTGCTATCTCCAGTCTATGAGGCAAGAAGCTGAACTGCATCTTTGAAGCTCCTTAGAGGTTTAGGCTGTAAATGGATTTTGCAATTTGAAGTGGAAAATCTAAGAAAAAACCTTCTATGTCATACACTGCATCTATTTAGCATTGTTCTTTTTAAAATGAGGGTTATTTATTTTTTAAAAGATCAGGTTTTGATTGAATTGGCTTAAATTCTCTCTATATTTTCTAAAGGAAAGTAGAATCATAGAACGGTTCTGTGCCTGCAACATTCCATTCTAGCACTACAGTCTTAGACCCTTTGGAGTCTACCTACATGAAGGAGAGTGAAGTCAAGGATTGACAATCCATGGAAGGATCTTTGGTGTTTTTTTATGCATAAATTCTGCATACAGTGTATACAGTATACCAAACACACATTCTCATGTCAGTGCACATTTATTCTCCCCAAACAAAACAACCAATTGATGCCACATGTGGAAGGGCTCTGGTCCAGGAGTCTAATCTGTGCTGGAACAGGTCAGTTCAAGCACAAGTGAAGTACCAGAGCAGGGGCTGTGGATTTTGACATGAACTCTGACTTTATCCCATATGTCATAGGCTGTGTATGTGCCCCATTTTATCTTTGCTGTTGTCCTTTTATTTTTCAGATAAATTGTTCGGAATATGTGTGATAGTGATGTTGTTATGCTCCGATGTGTTTCAGTAGCTACCAACCACAATTTTTTTCATTCCATGCAAATACAGGTGCTAACCAGAGATCAGTGTTCCTATTTCCATATTTAGTTCATCTCTACTTGCTATATCAGCTTATAGAAAGACCAGATCAGACATTCAATAATACTTGCATTGCAAATACACAAAGAAATGCTGTCAGGTGGTATAAGTATAATCTTGCAAACTTCATAAAAAACAGAGCCAAAGGGTTTCTCCATCTTTTACCAATGTAATGAATCTGGATGCTTTTTAGCTCTGAAAGTAACTTTTATGAATTCATTTAAACATATTCCTCCACAAAAAAAATTATTTTAGTGTTCCTTGTCATTAAAGAAATTAGGGAAATATATTTTTTAACTTTTCAAAAAGTAACAGGCAAAAGCATTTAATTTTGAAACTTAAAAATGTAGGTTTGAGCTCTGGCAGTAGATCTGTTTCACCATTCTGCCTTCCTTTTTTTAGTCAATATAAGGAGGTTTGTCTTCAAACTGTGTTTTAACTTGTATTTACATGCCTTGCATTCGGAGAGGTGCGTATTAAGTATGAGAAATTTTGCTCTTAGCTGACAGTTTATTTCAAATCAGTTTTATTTGTTTGTCTAGCTGCAGAGCATTAACAATATTGGCCTATTTTGTCATATAACAAGAATTTATTTTTTTTTTTTTTTTTTTTAAGGTTTTTTGAATGATTCCGTTACCAAGTGCATTGTGGCTCTACGCTTGACTGTGGTGGTGAAAGTGAGTACCTGCATGCCAGTGGGAAGCCATCCAGACAACTTCCCATGTTCAGGGAAAGGGAAATGCATCACCAAGCCAGACGAGGTAAGGTCAAATTACCAAGACATTCCTGCCGTGTGGTAATTCCATGATAATTTAAACACAGGGTGAATTGTCCTTGGTGTTTATACCTTGCAGCTGTTTAACAGGCATCCACAGCTCACAGGTTACTAAATAACAATATTTATCTGCTATACCTGAAAATCAAGCACTTGAAGATGCAAAGATTTGCAAAGATGCAGATTCACACCCTGCCCTTGTAATAAAAACAATTGTTCAAATCGGGGATGAGCGAATTTGTACTGCATCTTACAGTCCCTGTAGAAGGAAGTTTCTCTAAAAGAGGACCAGGGCATGGGCATTTGGGATCTCCAAGCTCCAGGCCAATGTGCTCAGATTCGTTAAGTTCTCAACCTTGTTATAGGTTTTAGGTCAGCTTTAATCTAGAGCTTCTCTTTCTACATCTTAATAATTGCTTACTCAGAATAGACTGACCAGTGCAATGGAATTACCTGACCATAATTATGAGAAGAAACAGAATGCAGTAATTTGGTAGTGGTTGCAAGGTTTCCTGTACTGCTTTGTCCTTTACATAATACTGCATAGAGGGATTACAATGGCAATTCCACTGCACGCTGGGGATTTTGTGTGATCTAGCAATGTAAGAAAATATGAATCAAATCTGTCAAATTTGCAGCCTGTGTTCTGCTTTTACAAAACCAGGCTGGACTTTTGTTATTTAGATACTGTATACTCTGTTACCTTCTATACATGTTATTTTTTGTTTCATGGATTAAAAGTCATTTACAGCACAAATATGCACAGTTAATATTTGGTTTTATTAATATTCATTTGGGAGATAAAAGCAGTGGTAACTGTTGAGTAAATATTAACAGCTGCGAGCCTGCTGTGAGCACAAAAAATTTGGCATATTGAGTGAATTCACTTTTAGTTCATCTGCTACCATTTTCTGATTTAAATTCTCAATAAGCGTGTTTGATAGAAAATGGTGTTTTGAATTGGAACAACAATAATTAAATTGCCACAGTAATCTATACATACATGGCAGTACTAACATCTGGAATAATTATCTGTTTTATTTCTCAAAAATGAATTTTGTAAAATGCTTGAGGTAATGTGTGAACATAATTATTGCAAGATGAATTTAGAAATAAATGCTACTTTACCATACTAGCTGGCTAGTATCCAAATAAATTATTCATGCAGATACAGCATTCTATTTCATAGTCCAGATTAGTTTTTGTGCTTTACTGTATTTAAAATTTTTATTTTATAAATTTGGTATTTTGAATTTGACTTACATAAATAATATATACAAGTTTACTATGCACAATTACATATCAAAATATTTTCCATTTTTTTTCAATTTGAGAGTTAAATATTTTGATAGATTGCCTTATTTTGTATATTTTCATGTTGTTTGTCCAATTTTATGACTCCAATTTCTTTCTCTTGTTGCATGTCATGTTACAAAATAAAAATAAATTGCTTCCTATATCTATGCAGAAGAATTAATGCTTTTCTATATTAAGGGAAAAGAATATATGGCTTCTAATAATTATCCACATCTTATTAATCTTTTAAGGTGTAACAAATACAGTGAAATTTTCTTTAAAAAAGACTGACAGGTTGGCTTCACAGCAAGAAAGAGAAGCAATTATTTAACTCAAAAAAAGATAAACCAGTATCTTTATGTTCCTACCTGTAATCTTGGCATTGGAAGATTTATATGTTAAAATCAGAACAGTGAGCGATGAGAGAGCCCCGCCTTGTGCACGTGCAGGTTGTTGTTTTCTCTGGCAAGTGAATAGAAAAAATTAGGATTGTTCATCTCTTTCCTTTATTCCTTCTCTGAACCTAGTAACAAGAAATTGTATTAAGGCAGTGTTTTTGGTATAAAATGCACCAGGCTGTAGTTGACCAAAACTCTGTGGCTGAAGCTGTGGCACACAGAAACCATGTCAAAATCCATTTCTGAAGAGCATCTATCAATTAATGGCCATTGGAGATCTAGAATTATCTGGATTCTCAGTATGTCTAAATATTAAAAAAAAAAAAAAAAAGGTAAATATATTTATATGACCATAAAAGATATTTAGCTATCTTCAAATAAAATTTTAACTTCAGAAATGCAATTGCTTCTATTTTTCCTGTTGCAAACTGCTCCTGAGTTTTCTAGAACTTGAACAAATGAGGAATGCTCCCAGTGATTCTCTCAAATGCCATCAAACCTGTCCAGGTGCCTGTTGGGCTGAGGTAGCTTGCTAGAACATCAAATACAGTGACCAAAATGTAGTTAATTTATATCGAGCCTGCTACTCCAGGGGCAATCAAAATGCCATGTTGGCTTTTTGTCTGTACCATGTTTCTAAATCGGTGAGCTTTCCTTGCTCTTTAGCCTATTAGGTGCTTCAGAGAACTTCAGGAGGAAACTGATTCATGCCCAGCATAAGATAAAAATAGAAGGTGCATATTTCATTAAGTAGAATGTTTTTGCCATTGTTTAACTCAAATTATGTGGTATGCTCTAAAATATCTTGATGATTTCCCTAATGATGGAGCAAGTGGCTGCCAAAATTACAAACTCAACATGACAGCCGTTGTGTCTGTTTCCCACAACACACTTCTTTTTGCAGAACATAAGCTTTAATTTTCTTTAAATTTAAAACGTGCCTTTTGTGATTTGCTGTTTGTTTTTATCTATAATTCATTCCGATTTGCACAATCTAGTCTTGCAGGATGCAAAGCGACTTAGAAGAATGCACAAAAGGCCCAATGCTATGAGCAAGCTCAGAGCTCTTCTGGCTGTAGTTGTTGCTTCCAGTGCCAAGAAGATTAATGGTTGTCTTTGGGGTTTTATGTACTTCATAGTTTTATTTCAAATCTAGTAGAATGTAAAAGAATGTAGGAACACTTCTGTTTATTGGGAAATTTAAATTTAGTTAACAATCTGCAGTGATATAAGCACTGGGGGTTACTGTTATGTATAGAGTGCATATAACTACATAGAGTTGAATTCTCGCCTAATCTGGGAGTCTTGGCCAGTTTTTACTCATTCCTTCCCAATCTGTAACTTGACTTCTACTCAGCCAGATGCTTTTTGTAGAATTACGAAAAGCAAAGTTCTAATGCAAAGTTTTGTTTTCAATTATTGTTGCTTTTGAATGGAGCTGTGAAGTGAGGTGATGCTGAGCTCAAGTGATGCCTTTTCCGTCCTTTGTAAGAGCTTTGTACCTGTTCTGCTGCCATGCTTGCCACTGGTCCACAAGGGAAACAGGAACGTGTCAGGAGGGTACTGGTCTTGGCATCATCACAATATAAATACCACTCTCACATTCATATACTCGGCTTTACACCAGGATGAGTTAGCAGTTAGCAATTAATGGAAAAGTTTTGATGTTAACCCAAAGGGGAGAGATTTATCTGGTGTGAGTTTCCAATTTCATATAAGATTTTTGAAGTGAACTTGGACTATCCATTGATTGTGAGTGCCACAATTTTGCTTACATAAGAGGTTGTTTCTCTCACAGATGCTCTGTTCCATAACTTTGGCTCTCCCATATAAAGTATGGATGGGCTGACTGTGTAAATATGAAATTTTATTGCTAGATTTAGAGGCCCTGAGATTTACAGAAAAATATCTGACTTCTGCCTGGACTGAGGAATAATATTGAAAATTGAATTGAATAACAGTGGTTTCCATGTCTTCTGTGTGGGCTGGAGTTTTGTGATAGATCCATTTGATAATAATCTGTAAAAAGGCAGATTATAAACCCCCTCATGTATACCTGAAGGTATGCTGTCCTGCATATGGACTTATTTTCCTAAGTACAGTATGCTCCAAAGTACGTAATTACGATGCAACATCTTGCTCTAATATTATAGTAACTCCCTGTGAATTGTACTAAATACTGAAAGCCTTCCTCAGTAAAAGAGAGTTTAGTTACATTAGTTTTGTTCTGGCCATCTTAACAACTTCTTTGCTATAGTAATAAAAAGGATTTATTACTATCCTAATTATAATAGCAAAAAAGTGCTACATTCCATCTAGATTTAAATTATGGTACAGGTTGGATAATAGCAAATTATTTT
This sequence comes from Hirundo rustica, assembly GCF_015227805.2. Lineage (NCBI taxonomy): Eukaryota > Metazoa > Chordata > Aves > Passeriformes > Hirundinidae > Hirundo > Hirundo rustica. Next base: position 10,679,724 of record NC_053459.1, on the reverse strand, counting down.
AAAATTTTATTTTATTGCCATCCAAAATTATACAATAGATTTACACTTAATCAAGTGAAATACACAGATGATCTCTCGATTGATAGTAGATCATTTTGGAGTTCTTAGTGACATTAATTCTAGCATAGTGGCAGTGTGGAGCTGCTTCTTGACTAATTTTTCCTCAAATATACTAGTACATGTTATCTATACAGGAAAAAAAAAGTAGTATCAATTGGGGTAAGTGATGATAACCTAATCTTCTCCACAGAATATCTTGTCAGAATCTCAGAACTGTTACCTGTCATTAGAGTTTTCAGATTGAAGGGTTACAATGCTTTTCTTTTGCAGCTTTCAAACCCTATTTTGTTAACTACTCTTTATGGTGAATTGATCCCTATATCAAACTCTTGAAGAGATATATTATCTGAGTCTTTTTAAACTCCCTATTTCATCATCATTATTGAAGCAATGACTGATTGTTGCATTGTTTAAAGGTATTAATACCTGCATTGTAATGCTGAGCTTTTAGAGCAGGCAGAGCCATGCAGGTTTTGTCTCTGTAGACAGCTCAAGCAAATTATCTTTAAAGACAGTTACTGTGCTGTGTGAGTGTAATAATTTTGACTCTATTTTGCTTGCCTGTCTTTCCCTTCTGTTGAACTACAGCCTTGTTTGATAACCTGTCATTGGTGATGTGTGAGATATTCAGAGCTGTTGTCTGAAGAGGCTGGGGTAAATTCCAGAACATGTGTAGTCTATACTCTTGAGAATAGTTTCTGGCACTCCTGATAAATAACATACTCATGGTTTTGAGTTTTGAAGATGTATCATATTTATTCTTGTATAACTCTACCAGTGTGATATTTGTAAGGAAGAGTGAAAACTGGAGTTTACTGAGTAAAGTATTTTATTTATGTGAAGATTATTATTTTCTACTTAAGTCACATCTGTTTATTCATGTGAAGTAAACCCAAGTGAAAATAGATGCCCCCATCTCTTTGTTTCTAGTTCCATGCGTGTTCTGCACTCTGCATTCCGATGTTTTAACATGGGACAGCTGTGTTCTAAAGATCCAGCTCTGAAATCAATGAGAGTGAGTGATGTTGCCATCTAGTGTTTCATGAACAAAGATTCCGATGGCATCTCAATGCATATCACAGAGGAGAGAGCTTTCCTTGCTTCTCTTCTTGGAGACCTCCTTGGCAATCTTAGTCACCTAGAGAATTTTTAAATATGCTTTTAATTATTTTATTATCGAGAAAAATGTGCCATATCATGCCTCATGTAGGTACTCTAAACCTTTAAGAGGTGTAGTGCTCTTGATTTTTATTAAGCAGCAAAGTTTGGAAAAGGCTATGAAAACACTCAGAAGAATACTCATTTTAGCAGAATTGCAAAGGGGTGTTACTGCTGAAGCACCACTCTGGGAGCCTGTCGTGTCAAGGGTGCATATCTGTAGTAGGATTTTGTTGCCGTAAATATGCACATTATTGATTCTGACAGTTATTTCAGCCTATAAATCTAATTTCTGGAATGGAAGAAAAAATGTATAATGATATAGATATTATGGATCTGATCCCAGAGTCCTTGTCTAGATGAAATGACCCAACATCCTTAAAATTTGAGCTGAAGAATTGGTGCGGGTTTAGGTTTTCAAGGAGTAACTTTGTTCAGTTGATGTATTCATGGCAACTACTGTTGTTATGAACAGGAGAACCAAACCATCTTTGTTCAGAAGTGTATTAAATGAAAACATCATCTTTGAAATTTATTTTGAAGTACATATCCTCTTTGTTTTAGGCAACGTTTTTCTGTGAGTGTGAAGATGCATATAAGGGTTCCCTGTGTGAAGAGTTTGATGCCTGTCAGAGCCAGCCTTGCCAGAACAATGCAACCTGCACTGATGTAGCACAGAAACATGACAGGAACAATTTCACCTGCAGCTGCCTGCCTGGTAGGTTTTGAATGCTTGAATAATGCAGCTTTGCTTGACATTTGGTGCATATCTTTTTGCAGAGCAGTGAACTGTGCAATGTCTGATACCAGAAGAGACAGAAAATGCAACAGCAATGTAAGGGTAGTGGAAGGTTCTTCATTGGTGAAAAATGCCATTGAAAGCACACAGCTGAACCTTAACCCCATAAGGGAATTAATCATAACTATGGGAACTTTGCCTACTAAAAACACGGGAGCAAAATTTAGTTTACATCATCTTTTTCTTTATCAGAGTTAAAACCCACTGTTTTTTAATGTGTGGATGCAACTGTTTTCATTTAACTGTTCTCATTTAACTTTGAATTTCCAGAAAATATTAATTTTATATGAAAAATATTAAAGAAAATGATAGTTAAGAGTTATCTTATATGTCTCCATATGCAAGTTTCAAAAACATTTATATGTGAAAATGATCATGTTTCCCAAATTTTGACAGAAGGAAATGTTGTGAAGTTAAATACCAGCACAAAATGCAGAGGTGTAAGGATTCTTTTGTGTATATCACCAAAAAACTGCTTTTTCCCCCTTCTCTGGTGTTTGTTTAGTACCTCTGCATTTCTAGTCCCTGCAATGTATTTGGATGCTATCCCTGAATCATATTCTCTTTCAGGTGGACAAAACATGCACTATAGGTGGTAATAAGATAGAACATATTTACTTTAAATATTGTCATAAGATATGTCTAATGACTTTTCCTGCAAGCTGTAATGACTGCAGGAAGTCCAATTATTGTAGCAAGATTCAGAGCAGCACAATCATTTTGGCCTTCATGCCACATTCTTTTGGATATATGCTGAATTCCAGGGTAATTTCGAACCTTCACAAACATGGTAGCAGTTCAAAGGAAGAATGTTTAAATGACTTACGCACGTTCAATACCGTGTTACAATTCACAAACATGGTAGCAGTTCAAAGGAAGAATGTTTAAATGACTTACGCACGTTCAATACCGTGTTACAATTCGTAAAAATAATCAGCTGAACGTGCAAACTGAAAAAGCTGTGAAGCCTATAGATGAAAGAAGTCAGTGGATGCAGTCTTCTGTAGTTCTTCATTGTTGCTTTTGTAAAATTGATGTGAATTTGAGACCAGTTGGAATTGCAAAACATCGCTAGTTTTGCAGAGAGAAGCTGAGATCCCTCCCTCCAAGTGCTCCAACGCAGTCAAGAGGACCTGCCATATGAGACCACATTTCTGGCTTTCAACCTCAATTTTTTCCTCCAGTTTAGATGATTTAATAGAATCATTTTACAATACACAGCAGATTCTTTTTCCAGGTTTTGCATTGCAGAGAATAGTTTTATAATTTAGCTCCCTATAAAAGTGCAAGTCTTGTAGAAGTCTTTAACACCAGCTATTTGGTTAAATATGCTCATTATGGAAGATACTAATAATTTTTGTAGGGTTCCTTTTAAAAAAAATAAGACGCCTCTGTGCGTAGCATGTAGTTTTTTCTTCAGTCATGCATCCAGGATATTTTCTTGAAGGCAATTAAAAATTAGAAAAGTGGAATGTGTGGTATTTGTTATGAAATTTAGGTATGGAGTGTAGAATAATTTAGACTGCATTTTAAATTTGTTCATTTTTGGGGGATGTGTTACAGACATCAGACATATGGAACAAAGCAAGCTTATGGTCAAATAGTACAGTACACACAATCTGTAGCTTGTGAACTTATAGAAGCTTATTTGGAAGAGTTTGCAACTGTGCTGAGCAGTTCTTCACAGCTCCCACTTAAAATAAACACTCTTTTTGAAGCCCAGAAGTAGGAGCAAATGACAGTCATTCAGCATATGCACAAATAATTCATAGTGTCAAGTTCTGTCTAAAGCCTTGCTGAGGATTATTGACTTGAGATTCAAGTTGCATTTGAAAACCATTCCAAGCGGACTTTATTTTTTTGGTTATATGAGGGCCAATGAGGACCCAATATCTACTACCAATTCACTAGCGATGTCAGAATATTGCTGTTGGTAAAATACAACAGATGTAGTCTCTAGAATTCTGCTGTTTTTTTTATTCTTCTCCCTGTGGAGTATATGTTTTAATTAGGAATCTCATTTTGTAAGAAATGAGAGACCATCCTGGACTCCATTGCTTATATTAGTTAATTTGATTCAAGAAAAGTAATGGTACTATTTGGGAGGCTGGCAATTTGTTTAGTGGTAACCCCCCGTTTTTGCTCTATCATCTGAATGTTGTGAGCTGTTTTGTAGGTTACACTGGAGAGCTGTGCCAGTCAGAGATTGATCATTGCATCCAGCAGCCGTGCCAGAATGGAGGGACCTGCTCATCCCACCTCAATGGATTCAGCTGTCAGTGCCCAGAAGGTAACCAGCAAACACCTCTCTAGTACCTTGTACAATGTGCTGGTGTTAGGGGTGAACTTACTCTAAATTTTCAATTATTCTGACATGTAAATATGTATATTTAAATGTTTTTAAATTGTGCCTTAGCTTGTAATTGTAAACAGAAAGGAAAACCAGATGAGAAATCTTGGTATAATCAGCAACAGGATTTGAAGTGTTGTAGGACTTGAGTGTTTCAGTGTATGTGGTGCAGAAATGTTCTTTCATTATACAATAGAAATCAGGCCCCAGCACTGATGAGAAAGGTGAATTTGAGGAGACTCAGGGTGTGATCTGATTTTTATGTTGTCCACTAAACGTGTGAGAGAAAGATTCATCCCTTGTAGTATGCGCACATTTCTGCACATGGGCCAGTTAGCTAAAACGTGTGTAAAAGTAATAACTAAAGGAATTATTTCAATCCCCCAAAGTTTTAATTACTTCTCCTTTCCATTTGGACATACTCCTTTATTGACATGAAACGTTCTCCTGAAACGTTCTCACTGATTCTCACTGGTAAACCCTGTAAATGCGAAACAAGGACACCCCAATGCCAGAGCGTGCTTTCATAACACTGTGCTGACTGCAGTGACAGATCCCTAAATTGCACATGAAAGAATTATCATGAGTGGAAGCTTTCAATTATGAAGCCTCCTATTAGTTATTTATAATTAAGATTAGAACTTTGAACTAATTATACTTCTGTCCTCCCTTGATCTGCGGATGTTGGTTTTGTTCTGCCAGCACCTAATGCTTGCTCTAAGGGTGCAAGTCTTTGATAACTGCTCTGGTAATATCTACTTGCTCAATAATGAAGATTATTTGTCGTTTCTTCAGACTGATTCCTTGTTTTTCTAGAGTGCTCTGCATTAACCCTTAACTGCTGTGTTGAAACACAGACTGACATATTGACAGCTGTGCAGATCCTGCATGTATAAAAGTTTTGGAAATAGTTTCCCTTATAAATAGTAATGAAATTCAGGAGAAAAATATTAGATGTTAGATTTTGTCAATAATTTATTTGCATTTTTCTCAAGAAATCCGATCAAGAATCTTTAGGGGTATAGTGCAGGAAATGATCTTTCCAATAACATTGGGAGAGCAGCTGCTGGGATTTTTGGTTGTTTTATGTCTGCCATTGGTGTTTCTGTGTGCGGCTCATTATTGCTCACTCCTGTTAACAGACGGTGGTCTGTTAATGAATATGCTGATCGTCCCTCAGCTGCTCTCCTGCTGCCCAGGGCACAGGGTCGCCAGTGGGCTGAGGGCTCTGCTGGGCTGTGCCAGGCGCTGTGGCTGTGCTGTGGTGCCAGCAGCAGCTCTCTGCCCTGCTAAGGCTCCCTGCCCTGGGCACTGCGGGGCTGTGGCTGCTCTGGGCTCGGGGCTGCCATGCCCCTGGCAGTTGGCTGTGAGGGGAGCGGGGCCGGCTGCCAGCAGCGGTGCTGCTCCTGCAAATGCACCTGCTGCCCGTGCCAGGGCCTCTGTGGAGCCTGCAGCAGAGAGAAGCCTCCCCTCCACCTCCCTCCAGAGCTCTCTTCCAGAGGAGATGGACACAGAGTCAGAGCTGTGCCGCTGCTCGGGGTGCGGAATTCCCACCGGCAGCAGCGTTTTTTGCTGCAGGATAACCAAGTCACTGGCGCCTCTTCTCTGTTTGCTCGTGTTTGGATAGCTCTGTGGTGAGATACTTGAGTCCTCCATCTTGTTGCCTTGCTTTGTTGCCTGAATATTTATCTTCTGCTCCTTTCTTTTCAATTGATCCATATCTGTGTTTGATAAGTTTCCAACTGTTTCTGTTTTGTGCTCTCCTTTAAGTTTAATCTTGGCATGGTTATTGTATTATCTTAGTGTTTAGACTGTATCCATTGATTTTTCCTTCTGGGCACATTGGTATCATCTTCTTAGTATTCTGGTCTTTTTGTTTGTTGGCACTTCTGTTTTTGTTGTGTGTTACAAGCTTGAGCCCCTTTTCTGCTTGGAGTCTTGAGGTTTTTCATGGTTTTTGGACTTGCCTTAAAGACGCTGTGTGATTTTTGACCCTTCCAGAGGCAAGAAAAAAGCAAACCAGTTTCTTAGCAACTTCAAGAAGAACCTTTCTGCTCCTAGGCTTTGTTGATAGGCATGCGTCCTATTTGGGTCATCTTTCTTAAACTTTCTGTGCAGAGCTACCAGATCTAGTCTCCAGTATTATTTCCACCTTTCTGAGAACAGCTGTGTTATAGAAAGATGGAATTGGGGGAAAAGCTGTTACTCTTGTTATTCATTAAATGTCTGACAGGTTTGCATGGTATAAATGTTTCCAAAAGCACTGGGGTAACAAAAGAAAAAAAGTCTTTCTGAAATACACTTACAACTCCGGCTAAAATCCTGCATTATTTCCAGTGTAGAAAAAGCCTTTGGAGGGGATAGAATGTTTCAGAAATCACTTTCTGGACTGGCCAGGATTATTTCTCTTAGAAAGGCTAATTTTATATTAGTTCCTTGGACATAAGAAAATAATTCTTAGGTTTATAGGAATAAATGACATCTTGCTCTGGTTGCCCTTCTTGTGTCAGCCTGTGATAACTCGAGCAATCCAAAGCTTCTCCCTGACTCCCTATAGTTGCTGGTGGCTCAAAGAGTGGTTGTTTCCCATGAAGTTGCACAGCTGTACCTGTGATGAGGGCGAGTGCTGGTACAGAAGTGTCCCAGCCTGTCTGCAGGGCCCATCTGTGTCTCTGGAGTAACCTCAGGGACATGCTAAGTAATACCCTGTTGCTTCTTTGGTTTGTTCTGGAAGGTCTGATGTCAACGAGCTGAAGAATTCGGATATCTTGTGGAAGGAAAGAAAGAGTTGATTTAACAAAATGTGTTGTCTAAATTTACTAATGCCTGTCCCTTGATCATTCTTACATCTTTTGAGGTGTTATCATTTCACAGAGGCATAATTTAGGAGCTTTTGTTTGGGTTTTAATCTATGAAGAGATTCAGTAATTTCTGTAAATACAACAAAGAGTCGTTAATTGAAAATTGCAGATGCAGTAACTTGAAAATTTGCCTACCAACCCCCAATTTTCTAATTTAAGTGAGGTTTCTTGCTCTGCTGCTGTTCTGCTGTGCTTAATAGTAATTTCTTGTTGAGAAAAAGCTTTTCTTTCTGTAGTGCTAATTCAGCACAGTGGGGAAAGGTAACCAAGGAGCTTATGTTTGTGTAGGAACTACAGTCTGCAGATACAATGTGGCTTGGAAAAGGATAAGAAAACGTGGCAACTATCACACAAAGAAAAGAAAAAGATGGCAGATAAAGGAATGAGATGGAAACAATGAAGAATGATCTTGAGAGGGTGCATTTCTTTTACAAACGAGATCAGTAGTTCATGAAAAAGCACATGATAACTGACAGAAGGCTAGATCTGAGGCAAAGAATTTGTTTAAAACTTTGACACTGTTACTGCCAAAATAATGTTTGGATCTTGTACCTGCTTACAGTCAGGTAGGGATCTTTGATTGTTTTAATATCATTAAACATACATTTAGTAAATATTACCTTCAAATGATCAAGCAAAGGAACTCCTAGACATTCTAAATACGCATAGTAAACATGCCAGCCTGAAAATGAATATCTGAAATTTATATTCAGAATCATTCCATCCTTATCAATCTTAAATATCTCCTCTCATTTTCTTCACTTATTGTAGGATATAACAGATTCTTGTATTAACAGTAGCATTAATAGATTTTATTTGAACTGATTGGGGTAGTGCTCATGAATATACCCATTTGGTTACTCTGGGTTTTTTTAAGCTTCTGAGAAGTTATATGTATTTCCAAAATACCCTGGAGTGGAACTAAATACACAAATAGTAATTGGAAACATAAAACCCTCCTGGCTGCAATAAATAAATGTTATTAAATTAATAACCATATATTATTAAATAAATCAACATAAGTTTTAGAGTTTTGAAGCTAGTTATCCTTATTTATGTAGCGATCAAATTCACAGAAATCTTTATTAAAAGTTAAATCAAAGAAACCCAACTGTATGGAAATTGCCTGATTGTGTGGTGAGGAAAAGTGTTCCTTCTGGACACAAATTTTGTAAAATTAGATAGTATGAAAGACTTGGTACTTGTGTGTATATATATATATATGTGTGTGTGTATATATATATATATAAAAATATAAATTTTTTTGAAGACCCTTTTTAAATTTTGCTCATAATGATAATGTTAAAATAATTTAGTAGTGGACTATGGTTCAGAACAAAGCCAGACAGTAATGGGCAAAGTGCAGATCAGTTATAATAGAGAAATAAACTTCTGTTGCAATAAGTTTCTGAAGTTCTATTCCATGCAACTTTAATGTCCTGATGATAAGTACAGATTAACTGCCTTCAGAAAGGATCTGGAAAACATCAATCTTTGATAAAAATAGCTTGCATTCAGCTGGGCAACCCCTAAAACTGGCCTGGCTTCCTCAACTATTCATACCTGCTCCGTGTGGAGGTCACCAGCTTGCACAGAAGGGGTAAAATATTTCAATTTAGGTTAATATATTTTTGAAAAATGATCATCAGCAACAATGGATGTCAGCCATCCTCTAGAATAAGAGAAGACAGAAAGAAAACAATGGCATGATAAAGAGTTTAACATATATAGATTACATCAAATTCACATTTTAGCATTGATTTTATTTTACTTTTGAGAATTTGATTTGAATAGCTTCAGGTAACTACTGCTGGAAACACTGGGCAAAAGTGTCCTGAAATATCTGCAGATGTTTCTGAAAATACTGGAAAGCAATTCACTTATGAATGCTCTTATTACGGTTTCTCTGGTTTAGAAAATAGAGTTTGACAGCTATAGAAGATGCTAAGTTGTGATTCATATGTGTTGATTTGCAATAGCAGCTAGAAAATGCACATTGTCACCATGAATCTTAATTGATTGGGAGAACAGAAGTTATTTACTGAGACTTAGAATAGTTGAAGTTTCAAGGTTTTCACTATTTTCCCTCCTTCATTGTTCATGTAAAAGCCTTTTTCTCTGGTACATCTTGCAGATGTCATTGTAACTTCTTTAGATTTACATAGAATAAACCTATATACAATCTTGATCGTAGGAAACTGGGTCACCCAGCTGTTGCTTATGGAAGATTTCCCAAGGTAACTGGTGATCAGAATGCAGAATTATTCATATTACCATAAGAGAGTTTCATTTACCTGAAGAACATTTTGTTGTTAATTAATTTTTTTTAATGGCTGTTTAGTTTCTGGTACTTTCCACTAATCTAATGTTTTTACCTGGCACCTTCCCAAATTGCTCTTATTTTTAATAGACTTCTCCTTAATGCTCGAATGGGTTTAGCCTCTATTCATCTTTATCCAGAAAGACTTAGCTAGAGTGAATTTCAATCAAAATCTTACAGCGTTTTAATGATTTCTTGATCCTTCTGATTAGTAACTTTTTTCTCTTTAGAGAATTCTGATGAAATACCATTTATTTATATTTCCTTACAAGACAAATTTCTAAAGGGAAAATAATAAATTGCTTGTATTTCTTTTAGTACTTATCCCTGCAGTTCAAAGTTAAAGGTTTTGTAATCCTGAGCCCTAGCAATTGACAGACTGAATTTTTCACATCCTTGTAATGTTTGGAATTGGGTCTAATGTAACATTCAGACACGTTAGTTGTTCACAAGCTGTATAAGAGGCAGCTCTATGGTGTCTTCAGAAAATGTTTTACTTCCTTGATTTGCATGTGGCTCTTTTGCTTTCAGTAGCTAGGTAATTAAAATCCCACTGTGATGAAAAATTTGGTTTTTATTTGGAGCTTTTCTGTCTCTGAAAACATATTTCTGATCTAGTTTCTATCACTGCCCTGGAGGTCTGTAGCCATTTGTAAAGCATATTGCCTAACTTAAGACTGTTATTCTTCTTGACAACTAGCCAAATGACCTGATCCATGCACACAAGGCATTGTACTTTGGGTTTACCAGAATAAATATTTTCTATTATTGCCTTTCCCCTTTGCCTTCTTTGCCCTATTCCTTCTGTTATTCCCTGAAATTTTGTATTCAGATCTTTCAAATTACCACTAGACTTTGCACTTCAGTCATGTCCTTTTTATACCAGCGATGACCTACATGCAGGTTTGGGTCCATACTAGCTGGTTGAAAAGCAATTCAGGGGGTATTTTCCTGCAGATAAACAATGTTAATTTGGAATTTGATTCTGTTTTCAATCAATGCACCTCTGAATTTGATTTTTATAGTTATTGCTTGCATTATTTATTTTCAACAATTGGACTGGCATGGATTTAAATGTACATTCTGAAATGCCAGAATAATAGATTTCCATATTTTCTGCTTTGAGTATTCTCAGATATTTGACTCATGCTTGAGATTTGAACTTCCAGAATCACCTAAGCACATTTCACAGTGCAGTCAAAGATAGCACAAGGGCAACATGTTTTGGTGTATTTTAAACCTGAATATGTTCTTGAAGTGCTTTGTCACTTGAAACATTAGCCATCTGCCAGTAACCTCCTCTTTGGAGGGAAGATTACTGCAAAGGTAGTAGTGAAGTGGCATTAGTGTCATTGTGTGACCTCAGATCTCCTTGATCCTTGTTAATCTGGTTTCAGAGTTACTTGAGAGATTTCACTGAACTCGTTGGCTGATCTCCTCCCGCTAATAGCTGAAAGTCCTTGCAGATTCTTTTGACCAAGATTTTATTACAACAGTACACGCTGTTTTAATTTGTCAGGGAACCATTGCTGGAATTACATCCTTGCTCTTGGGGTTTCTGTTCTTTGGAGTGTCTATGGTTAGTTATCATCTACAGGAGGGACCTCTAGTATAGGATTCCACAGTATTTGTTTTTAGGCTCTCTCTGTTCTGCATTGGTGAGCAGGTGATCCTGACAAAGCCCATGAAGCAATTGGAGCCATAGGATAGCAAAATGGGGAGGACTTGCCCTTCATCTGTGCCCTGTCAGACTGGATTTTCTCTCTTGGTCTGTTGCAGAGTTTGTATGACAAAACTTAGAAGTCCAATCTGTAGGTTATTTCTTTTCTTTCCATCTTTCTAGGTGGGTGGTTTTTTGTGTGGTTTTTTTTTTTTTTTTTTTAGTTTAGTTTTGTTTTGTTTTGTTTTGTTTTTTTCCTTTTTTTTCCCCCCATGTTCTTCATTCCATAGTTCTGGTGTAAGACTTATGGATATCTGAGGGAGAAGTGGCGTTGAAAGTCATTCGTCTAGCACCTATTTTGAAGAAGCCCCTAAAATTCTGCTGCCAATTGTGACCAAAAAAATCCTACTTTGTCTGGAGCTCACAGTGCAATTGTGGCCTCCCCATCTTTTTTTACTTCCATTAATATAAGCTTTGTTAATTCTCTGAGTAGATCTCTGTAGTATGCTCTTTGTGGGTTACTCACCTTTGTTTATTATTCTACTGTAATAGTCAAGTTTTTTACCATGTAAGATATTCCAGGGAATTTTAAGCCTGAAAAGTGATGGACCAAGTACTTATTATAACAATATGTAATTGAGTGGAAAGGACAGTTGGCTCTTTTATTTGGAAGGGTTCTAGAATTGGAATGTGCTTTTCTGACTTGCTTTAGGATACAATAACCATGCGCTGTGTTACTACGTACAGGATGTGTGTGTATGTATAGATACAAGCTGTAGTTACTGCAATCCATTAAAATGTTATTCTTCCCTACATCTGATTAAAAGTTCCCTTGCAAGAATATCCTTTTCCTTATGTCTATTTTTGGCATGGTATTGCTTCAATAAATCGTTGTCTCTCCTGCTAATGAGAAGTCTGTTCTTGTAAAAGATATTCTTTAAATTATTGAAACTCAATAAACCCAAGTTCTGTTTAAGAGGTTTTTACATTTAACATACATGTTAACAGTTAGGAAAAACAGGTCAGTTTGGGCTTCTTTTCTTTTTTTCCTAGGCTAGCCAGCTCCTGATCTTAAGAAAATCTCTTCTGCTTTTCAAGACAGATTCACTCAGAAAGCAGATAAGCACTGTTGGTTTCAGGAAATATTTTTGCAAGTCACTGCTTTAATCATTTATAGTATGATTTCAGTTGAAGCATCTCTTTTCATAGAATGTCAATGGGCAAAATTAGAGTTTATTACGTAAGAAGTCTGTATTTTTATAAAATTCCTAGAATTAAAAAAGAAAGGAATAGAGATCTCTGAATGGCTTACTTTTAACGTACTTTAGTTATTAAAATTGAATGCATATCAGGATGCTTACTTATCAGACCCATTTATTTCTTTTAGGGTTTTTAGGAACCACTTGCGAGGACAAAATAGACCCTTGTGCGTCATCTCCTTGCCAGAACAACGGAACCTGCTATGCAGATAGACTTGCCTTCTCCTGCAGCTGTAGTCCTGGATTTACAGGACCTACATGTGCTCAGCTGATTGACTTCTGTGCTCTGAATCCCTGTGCACACGGCATTTGTCGCAGCGTTGGAACCAGCTACAGATGCCTCTGTATCCCTGGTTTGTACCAACACTTACATGCTCTGTAAATCTTCTAATATTTTTATATGTAGGTTCCATATATATATGGAACATACATATATAGCTTAAAATTACTTCCTTTTCTTCTTTTCAGTCTAAGAAACAGATTGAGCAGATGTTCTATCTGTTTAGGGTAATGACAGGAATCTACACATTGCACTTGGAAAACCAAAAATTGCAGAGTGAGCACTGAAATACCCACTGAGATCCATATGGTTTGAGTGAGCTCTACAGCTGTATTACAAAACTGTAGTCTGCAGGATAAATCTTTTTAAGGCGAGGCATCAGCACTGTTGGAATTACAAAATTTGGTAGAGAGAATGGAAAACGTGACACTGATCATCAGGGAACGAGAAAAACAGACAAGGGGGCTGAACAAAGGTAGGGGAGGAAAAATATTGGTTACTCCAAAGGGTTTAGTTCTGCCATCCATGTTTACATAAATTGTCTCTCTAGAGAAAATCCAGCAGGGCTGCTCGGGTGAGCCGAGTGAGGAGACTCAGCTGGGAACTCTTTGACAGCACAGCCTGACAGTCATGGGGTCTGCCTGGCAACCGGTCTAGCTCCAGATTATTTTCATCCTTCTGCCAATGTAACAGAATATTGGGGTCCATATCCATATCCGTATCCATTTTAGCAATGATAATTTGTAGGTGAAGTAGCAGTTAAAATGTCTGATAACCAGTGCTACACATCCACAGCTGCTTCAGCTCTTACAGACTGAGCACCAATCTTTGTTTTTGCTTGAATAATTTTGACCCTTTTTTCTTTTTTAGTCTGTACCTATAAAGTTATAAATTTGAAAACTGAAGAAATGAAGGATAAAACAAATTTCCAGTATACAAAGGATAAACTAAGGAGCAATATTTAATAGTTAGTAGCTCTGCTGTGACATTCACATTGTTCTACATTCCTTTCAGAGGCATACCTTCTCTCTGCCTGCTTTTCCTTGTTTTGTGAGAAACCAGTCACAATTCTTCATCTCTTCCATCTCAGTTTGCAGGATGTGCATCTGTCCTACCAATCTATTTGTGGACATCTGTGAATATGGGGATTTTTGTAATGTAATCTACTAATTCAGCATTTTCAGGTGGTGTCAGAATTTATCTGCTGTTTAGAGACATGAAAGGGTGAAAGGGATCATCTGAAATTTTTTTGGGAGGTACTTGCAAATTACCAGAAGCTATGGAAATTTGTTGTTGGAGTTGACAGATTTACAGTTAAATGACATACTCTTTTATAAAGGAGAAAAACATGAAAATAAATTGCGTACAATGCCATGGTAATATTACCATTTAACGCACATTTCATTAATAGTCAGAAAAACTAGACATTTCTCTTTCCGAGAAATCCAGGGAAGTTTTACTCTTCTTCAGCATGTTCTTTGCCTGTAGTTCAAACAAAGAAAAGCTAGCCAAATATTCTTGGTCAAAGAAAAGCTTTTTTCAGAGGTTTGTCACCTAAATCTAATTAAAATTCCATTATTAGTTTTTTTTCAAAATTATTCTGTCTCTCTCAGGACTTAAAAGTAGTCTTAGAAGTCTCATGTTATGGAAACTTATTTTTATTTGACCAATATTTATGCTTTTAAAAGTCAGAGATGAGAAGCCTTAGAGGCTGCATCCAGGACCATATGTGGCACTTACTTAGTTGAACTCTTTTGTGTTGCTCCGTGTATGACATTAAAAAAGATATTTATTTTTTTCCAAACATTTGTAAGCTGCTGTAAACTTCACTGTAAAAAAGAACATTACTTGCTTCACATAGAAGTGGAACTAGAGGTCAAAGTAAGTGGGCTCATCTTTAATCTGTCAGTAGTTTACAAACTTGGATAATTTATTTCAGAAGGTCATTTAGGAGCTGCAGCTAAGTGGCAGCAAGATAGGGATAGACAGAATGTTTCCTTCTTTTATAGCTTTTATGCCTTTTGATTGTTATGAACAGACTGTTATGGGCTTTTGTTAAGTCATAGCAGCAGAATTTGAATCAATTATCTTCAGGTATTTACACCATGAGTTAAAAGGATAATAGATAGATGGCAGTCAACTTCTGTGTAGATCAGCAGGTAGGAGGCACTGTGACATACACCTTGCCCTTGGTTTGGGTAATTTTTGAGTGTAAGGCAGATAAGAATAGTTAAATTTGAGGATTCCTAGACTGCAATTCCTAAAAAAAACCCAAATTAAACTAGTGACTAGAAATCATAGCCTAATACATTTTTGGTATCTCCATCAAAAAGCAGTTTGCTAGAGTGGGTGAGTAATGTAGTTATGTATCTGGGATATTAAGAAGCTGGATTACATTTACAATTTTGCCTGAAGAGACCTTGACAGTACCTGTTACATGACTTGTAAAGTGAATGAATAAAATCTGTGTGCAGTTTAGTGGCATTGTCAAGGGTTAATAATACAGATATTACCAGGAAAGAAATGGTCTCTGCCTTGTGACCTTGAGGCTTTCTGACTTGCAGGCTCTCAGCATCAGTGTGCCAGCTTCTAGAACACTGGTTTCTGTACGCGAGTTTTTCAGACATATCCCTGGTTTCCTACACATTATTTTTTTAATGTATTTTAATGGAAAGGTTGTTAAATGACATCTTAGAATTCTCTTCTGTATTGATTACCTGACATGTCTGAAAAAGAGTTTTAAAAACTTTGGAATCTGTCACTTAAGTTTTGTGTTCAGCTCTAGGATGCCTTTTCTTTTTCAGTATTTTACAGAGGATATATTTTTTTAATACAGAAACAAAGTACCTAAGAGTTTTGCTTATATGTGTGACCTGAATGCTGTTCTCCCTTTCTGCACTGTTTTACAGTGTCAGTTGGATTTTGGATTTTCATCTGTGTTATTTCTACCTCAAAAATTAAAAAAGAGAGGAATTTTAAATTGTTCCAATTAGTCCAAGGTCTGTGCAAGTCTCCTTGCTTGGTAGGCAGTTTGGTTTCCTTGTTTTTTTGGCCGGTGTACAGATTTGAAGAATGATAAATGGTAGTGGTTATACTTGCATAGCTGCACAATTTGCAGAACATGAACAACCGGACATTTGCTACTAATTTTTTTGTGTGTGTGTTGGCTTTCATTGTGGGCTTTCATCTAATAGCTTGTAGAGGAAAGCTAATTTGTGTAAGCTAACTTGGAAAGCAGTTGAATTCTTTTGAATGTTCCTATTTCCAGATTGGAAGGAAAAGCATGTAAGTTATTTCCAAGCTGAACATACTTTAAATGTCTGCTGAGGGGCTCTGTGGAATTCCCAAGCCTATGCAACCACACCTACTTTGTACTGTGTGTGTGATTTTTCAATTGCACATGAAACTTCACCTTAAATCTTTATTTATGTGCTTACACACCCTAATTATTAATACTTGTCACCTCGCCCTTTAAAGATAAAAAAGAAATTCTTCATGTTTGGACATTAGATTCAGAGTTTGTGTCATGTTTTACTTCTTACCTCATATGAAAGAACTAATTCTAACAAAAGTTCTTGTGCTCATTTCTTGGATTTCTCATCTGGAGTCTGTTTGGTGAAACTAGTGGGACCCCTTTGTGTCTATTTGTAGAAACTAGTGAGACCCCTTTGTGTCTGTTTGTAGAATATTTATTTAGTCCTTGGATCCCAAAACAGTTTCTTCCTCCTCAGCTACCATTATAAATTTCAAATGTAAATATTTAATATAGTATTTTTAATTGTGTCTGGTCCAAAGTGAAGAAATGTAGCTAGAAATTGCATGCGTTAATATCACAGCAAAGTTTTGGATTTGGGTTTTTTAAAGACGTAGATTTTGCAACTGCAAAGCACGTGTACAGATATTAACACCTGCCCTCTATATAAATATATATGATGGCATATACAGAACATTTGGAAAGAAAAAAGGAGGAGTTTCAGAAAAAGAGCCACAGGGTATAAAAAGTGGCTGCAGCTTTAGAAGTAGTACCATGGAGTACGCTCCCTTGATTTTACTGCTCATGCAGCTTGATAGATAGTTCTAGCATAGGTTTATTTTAGTGTCTTAGCAGAAGCCAGAGCAACATTTGTCTGCAGCAGTTGCAATTTTTCTTTTCTCTGTCTTTTCCCTTCCCACATTTTGTAACTGGGGCAGGATATGTGAGCTCTGGAAGAAGTGACTTTAGGTTAACTCCAGTTCCTGACTGTCTCTGAGCCCGTTCTAGCTTCTGTTTCCTCATCTTGTTTCCACTTCTGCGTTAAGACAACCTTCCATGCAATCTGGCCATGGCTGGTGAGCATGGCTTCCTACCTTCCTGCCATCTGGAGCATTCTTCTCTCTTTCTCTTATTTAATTGCTGTATAAGCTCAGACTTTGTCAGAACACTCTTATTTCCTGGCTGTATAACATACAACTCTCTATTAGTGAAGAGCCATATATATAAACTGATGCTGTTCCCTGCAAATTAGAGCTGTTTTGCATTGCACCCCATTAGGCCTTCCCATAAAGATGGGATTTATGTTCTGCTGCCTTGATTGGGTGAAATGTTAAGTGTGGATAAGCCCAGAGAATCACTATTGAGGAGTTAGGGCTAAAAAGGCTAAAAAAATTCAGCTTTGTTCTTTATTGATTTCTAAAGGGAGAGTAAGCTTTTGTCGCTTTCTTTTGTTAACCTGAGAGTGCAGATATTTTTGAGAGATTACTCTGCTGTATCTTTTGCTCTTGGAGGCTTTGACAAAGCCCATGTCTCGTCATCAGCCCGTGTGACACAGATTGTGGGCTCCCTTTCCCATTTTCTCCTTCTGCAGTTTTTACCAGCCGTGTGCAAAGACAGCGCAGCTCAGCACGTAACTGGAGGCTGTGCCAGAAAGCATCAGGAAAATAACCTGCTCTCTTTGAGGCACCCTTCCTGTGGCTTAAGAAAGAGGAAGAAGAATTTGGGGATCAGGAGGAGAATGGCATCAGATCTGTTTCTGCTCTTGTAAGGACAGGTGTTAAAGGGATGGTCATGTAGAGGAACAGGGGTCATATAGGGACATCTCTATTTTAGGGGGTTTTTTAAGGCTCCCTGTTCATTCCTCAGCCTCTGAAGGAGCACATCAGAACTGAACCTTCATTTGCAGGTTCTGCTTGGGTTCATGAAGATTCTATTACTGAAGTCTTTTCCAATTTCATGTGACCAGGAAAAAGTGCCCTTTTTTGAAGCTGCAATGCCTCCTGTCGTTTTTTTTTATCCTGTTCAGGACACAGTAGCTGGAGAAGTGTTGCTAATGTAGGTATTTTTTCTTTCTTTCTGAATACATCCACAGAAATGTTGCACACCATAAAAGATGCAAAGAGCTGCATTTGGCATTGTCTGTGAACATAAAAGCAGCAGAATTGTAACACTACTAGAAAGAGAGGCAGCAACTACACTAGAATCCATTACTCTGAAGTTATTTATGAAAAATGCTCCTGTTTCAATCTAAAATCTTCAACAAAAAAGTATAAATTATTTATGTAGTCTTTTTGAAGATATATGTATGAATTCAGCGCACTACAGGGTTTATATATCAGTATAATTTAAAAGCAGCAATACAAGGAGAAATGCTCACTAAGAATGACAAAGTGCCTCTTGTCTCCCTGAGGAGAAGCATGCCTTTCCCTCGGGTGGTCCCACAGCAGAACATCCTCCATCCCAGCAGGTGCAGCAGGAGGAAGCTGCTGGCCCCAGGGTGAGGATGATGAGGGTGAAATTGTGTGTGGGTGAGACCTGCCCTCTCGTGGAGAGAGGAAACATCTTTCCTTGCCTGTGTGCAGTGTCTGGCAGCATGGGCTGGCTGCAGCCTGAGGAGGTGAAACCACAGTTCATATTGATTTTGGAAACCAGGCAACTATTTAGTCACAAATTCCCTCCGTTTTCTTGGAAAGGTGAGAAGTGGAAAACATTTTTTTCTGAGAATATCTTATTACATCGGTGTTAAACACTGGGAATTCCCATCTGTTTTTCTTTCTGATTCTCCCATCTGATTTTGGCATTTGTATCTTGGCTAGAGATCTCACTACATGAGGATATTTCATATACTCGTAAGGTAGATGAAGATAGGCTAGCAAGAAAACCCAGAACATTTTGCATAACTAATTCTCTATTGTCTGGCTGACAGCTTTGGAGAAAGTGGTTCTGAAATGTTTCTTAATACCCTACCAGTCCAACTATTTTGTATAAAAGAACAATTTTTTGAGAATCATAATGGATGATATTGTCTATATATCTTGAATAGTACTTCATAAAATTTTGTTTTGAATTATCCATACTAGGGAAAGAGAGGATGAATGCAAATGGTGTCTGAAGGCAGAATTTGTCCTATTTTCTATGATTCTATGAGAATTTCGGAGAAAATTTGGACCAGGATACTGAATATAGATTGATTGCCACTTACTAAGATGAGAATATGCCCCTCTCTTTGGTTCTTTGTTCATGAAAGACACCCTCCTTTCATATCTGTGAGTTTTGCTGCTTACTAGAGATTACTTTAAGTAAAATCACACTGCAGAATCTACACTTTGTATTTCAGGCCTTTTCTCTGGCATCTGTATTCATGCCCATTGCATATTCATTGTACGTTCATTCATCTGATGTTTTTTATGTCATGAGGAAATCAAGCTTTTATAGGCACATGAACACTGTCTCAGCACATGGTATTTTATCATAGACCACACGACATCTGTAATTTCAACTACTGTTAAGACTAATGATTGTGTGGCACACTAAATAAGAAAAAGGTTCTGTTTTCAGGTGGATTAACTCCTCCTTTTTTATCTCATAATACAAATGACTCAGTGGCTGTTAAGAGGCTGTGTAGCTTTTCTCTGCTTCTGCTTTCTATATTTACCTTATCAGCCCATAATACCTGCCTATGGCTTGGGAATACTGTAAAGGTGGAAGTACCTTAATGCTTCTGCAGTGCTTTGACATTGTACAGCAATAATGCTAAAACATGTAATCATTCTAACTACTCTTATACAATTATCACCTCTTTGACAAACAGGCTTTGATGCAAGGATCCAAAGGAGCTGGGAGGTAGTCAATATTCATGTATTTTAACAGAGTGTGGGTATTCACATTGCTGCTTCTGGCCTCTGCCACCAGCCTCCATCCTTACACCTCATCGTGGTCTCTCACAGGAGCTGGGAATTCTCTCAGAACACTGCTTCCAATATTTTCTTGGTAATTTTCACCTGAGGAACAGATGCCTTTAAAATTAGTGTATTAACATATATCAGTTTGCACAGTATATTTAAATTAGCAAGTATCTGCCCACAGTCTGTAGTTGCCTAATTGTTAATTTTTGCTGCGAAGTGTTTCATAACTATTTTCATTTCCTCTTGATGTGATTTAGGTTACCATGGCCTTTACTGTGAGGAGGAATATAATGAATGCCTCTCTGCACCCTGCCAGAATGGAGCCACCTGCAGAGACCTCATCAACAGCTACGAGTGTGTGTGCCTTGCTGAATACGAAGGTAGGCTGGGGTTTGCCATTGTTCTCGGCATTTTTCATGGTAGGTTCTGTAGGTATCTGAGAGATACCATATCCTGAGCAGAAATATATCCCTCACATAAAATTAACAGAGACAAACTTCAGTATTGATCACTGATCCTGATCCCTTAATATTCATTTGAATTAGTAGTTAAGATTTAGCTCCACTGTGAGGAGTGCGTGTCCTGGTCTGGGCAGAAATGGATTTTCTCTGTTCTTCTCAGGTGTAGATTTTTTCTGTATGTTAGAAAGTGATGAGATTAAAAAAACCCAAACATAACTGTTAAATAGACTTTTTCATCAATTGTTGTTGGAGTCCTTACACAGAGAGCTTTCAAATTATTTTTTTATATTCTCCAGTGAAGTGAACTAAAAACATTATAATAAAATATTAGTATTTGAAATGGATTAACACAAAGGAGTAGAAATAAAAGTTTTGTCTTGATTGTTCATTTAGAAGACTGTAAAGCCCAGAGACACTAGTAGTTCTTTCACTGCTTTTCCATGTTAACTGCAGTTATTCTTAGATCTGTGTTCAAATGGAATCCATCTTTGGCATTTCTTAAGTAATTTATAAAATAGATGAGAAGAGTGTTTGTTTGGCTATACAAAATCTTTTCTCTCACAGTAGATTTCAACTGTAAACAAATTAACACATATCAGTGGTCTGTGACAAGTCCTTCTGGGGAAGGCTAAAGTGATACTTTCTTAGTGTGTTCTGTGCTGGATCGCGCTGTGAGAACACTTTAAATGTAATTTTATATGCTATTAGGATTACAAATAAATAAATAAATATTCGGAATGATTATGTTTTAAGGAACATTGCTCCAGCCTTTTCTCATTAAGCATATCAATCCTTATCTGTGCTGATAAGTAACACTCACTTAACAGCTGCTTGAGGCTAAATATGTGTTTCACGCTGGTGACTGCACTGCTCTTTGACTATAGATAGGGAATTCATCATTTTAGAGGCCTGGTGAGGAAATGACCCTCAGCTTTCCATGACAGTTTAAGCAGCACTTAAGCATAATGTTCATCTTCTCTTCTCACCTGACCTGTCACCTGTGGGTGCAGCTGGGAGCACTGTGTGGATTCACACTGGGCATGAAAGAGTGAAGGTAGTGGCATGAAGTAGAGCCATCCAGTTATTTATTTTTAACTAATACATTTGAAATTTTTTTTATTACCTTAGTAATATTCCTCATTTCCAGTAACAGGTAATGAGAGGCATCAGAATGCTTATATATGTTGTAAGTTATTACCTAAATTTCTTAGTCAAGACGATTATTATTGACATGTTACTGAAGACTTTTAGATAACTGATCTGTTTATGCTTCATTATATGGTTTTTCATAGACCACCAATAGTTCTTCTAAGCAGAAATTGGCCTCCCTCTCCTAGCCCAGGCTGTGGAAAGAGCAGAGAGGAGGCACGTGTGTAGAAAGTTTAGCCAGCATAAACCACGTGGCTTTAGTGTTCTGGTATTGTTAGCCCAGAAGGACAGGTTTGGAGTCTGCACACTCATCCAGGTGAAGCCAAATTATCACATGTACTGATTCCATGCTGCCAGTATCAGTCATGTCAATGGCAATTACTGATTTGTCCTTTTCAGGAAGGCACTGTGAATTATACAAAGATCCTTGTGTTAACATCAACTGCCAGAACGGTGGCACTTGTGACAGCGAAGGTCTAAATGCTACATGTATTTGTGCACCTGGATATGCAGGCAAGTGATTTGTGTGTTACACAGAACATCTAGCTGTCACTGTTCACTGTGTCTAGAGGAAGACTGTGTCTCTTCAAGAAAGGAGTTAATTTGGGCTTTGCTGGATTGTGAGCAGTGAGAATGAAAAATTTTTGATATTACTTACATCTGCTTTGGACTTTTTAGCAAAAAAAAAAAACCAACAAAAAAACCTTCTTACTAAAGTGACTTCACAAAGCTAACAGCTGTTTAGCATGGCTGATGACCTTACTACTTGAGACTAGATTTCATTTTAGAAACAGTATTTTGAAGATTTCCAGGTAACCCAATATACTAATTGGACACTGTTGAAACTGGAAAATGTTTTAACAGTGACCTTGGTTACTGTGTGCTCAAGAAACAGCTTATTCCATTATCTTAATATGCAATTGCTAAAAGCCCTAAAGTACTTGTTATGAATCAATTTACACTTGCAGAGTACTGGTAAGAAACTCATTTAATCTTTTGGCCTTGTACTTGGACTGATGTGATTAGCATCCAAATATCTGATGTCGAGATAATTTACAATCTGATGTTCTGTTAGTCATGTAAGGTAATATCCAATGTGAGAGTAATAGGTAAACCCATTCATAGCTGGTTTGTAGATCAAATTCTGCTTTCTGATCTGTTCTAATTAAAGGACATTCTTTGGAAAATAATTAGCTTTCCATTGTACAATGTCAGTTTCTCAGGCACAGATTTTCTACATTACTGTATAACATACCAGAATATCCATGATCGTCTGTCATACCACAATTTCTTGGGATGGAAATTATATTTAGAGAAAGGAGAAAGAGTCTGTGTGAGGTTAGTCAAGTCCTTTAGTCCCCAGGCTTTATTTTCACCTGGTTGAATAAGGATAATGCTTCCTTCTTGGAATCCTTTTGATGATCTGACAATAAAGATGTATTGCACTGTGAGGTGTTTTGCAACAAGTGAGAAGTTAAATGACTGAAGATGCACTTGCTACATCAGGCACTTGCCATACCTAATTTTGGTTTTGTTTTTTGTTTTTGTTTTTTCCTATGTAAGGTGAAGAATGTGAAATTGATGTAAATGACTGTGACAGCAACCCATGTCACCATGCTGGAACTTGCATAGATCAGCCTGGTGGTTACACTTGCCATTGCCCTCATGGATGGGTCGGTGCAAACTGTGAAATACGTAAGTTTCGTAGTTCTCTAAACATTTCTAAAAAAATTAACTTATGTTCAAGGAATTTTTATCTATCTCTAAATACCTATCTGCACAAATACTCTGAATCTCATGTAAATGAACAAAATCATGGTAAATTAATTTTATTTTTGGCCATAGCATTTCAAAAGTGGCCATGAAAGTTAAAAACTTCGGTTTCTGGGCACCTTACTTTGAGGTGTGTCGGACTAGATCGTCAGGGATGCTGTCTCAGAGCTGGGCACTCCGTTTGCCTTTTAATTGTGCTCATGATTCACAGCCTCCCTGCACACTTTGGGTCAAGTGTGTCCCATAGCAGTGTAAGCACGGTCCTATCAGGCTTGTATTGACTTCTGAGCACTTGCAGCTCTAGTGATGTTTCAGCAAAACAACTTGGAACTTGCTTACCTAAAGAAACTGGTTCTGTGTAATTATGCTGCAATTTGTGTGCGCAGGCATTTACCAACTTTTTCAGGAATAACTTTTCCAGCCTTAGGCTAATTTCCACCTAATTTGTTAGAAAGAAGGGCTCCAAGACAAAATATTTCCAAAGCATTCAGTAAGACTTTAGAGAGGTTCCACTGGAAGGAATTGCTTCAGTGTGATCTTGTTTCTCATTTTAGAGAGGAGCTTCAGTGTAATGGTATTCTCATGGCACAGTGGAGAGTCCAGCAGAGGCAGACAGTATGAAGCCCAACAGTGGAAGAGTTAAAATGGAAATCAGGCTTCATTAGTTCTGTTGTTCCCAGACCTGCTTTGTATAATTCACAAAATTTCCCTGTTATTTTGTTCTCGAGCTAGAGATGTTGTTTTTTCTAGAGAATTCATCTGCGTAGTTAATTGCTTGAATACTTGGTTACTGTGGTCACAGATCCCTTCAAGTCATTATACAGATATACAGGTTTGTTAGCACAGTTAAGGTTGCAGGGATAGGCGATAGATTAATAAAGCAAGCACAAAAGATGGATTAAAAAATGTTTTCTAGATCTCATTTGCACAAGGAACATGTGGACCTTCTATTTTTTACTCTCTTTTACTTAAACTTTACATAAACCTATTGACTGCTTCTTTCAAATTGATTCGACTCTTGATGTTCTGGATGTTAGTGCTTACTTTAACCCAGTACATTCAGTTTCAGAGCTTTCTGCTGTAAGCAAAGACTGCAGAAGACCACTGCCAGCTAGCCCAGAGATGTCTTTTTTGTTGTCTCTGTGAATGGCTCTCGCACTTCCCTGGGTGGTGCAGAGCCAGCAGACGTTGCGAGCACAACAGTCTGTGTGCCATATTGCTGATGCTGAAATATGCTTGGATGAGCTTTTCCTGACAAGGCTGATGTTGGTGACACCTGTGACACGTGTGTCCAACTTGATCAGCAAGTTTTTTGCTATTTTTTTTTTGCCTTTGCTATTAAGTAGTTGGCTGACAGCAGATGGGTTTAGTTCTTAGAGAAAGCAACAATCATCCTGGGAACGCATTTCCTGGAGTCCCTTGATGAAGTAACATTTACATTTCTGTTATGTTATGGAATGCCAAAGGGATACAAAGGCTTGCATGCTTTCTGAGCCTGCAGATGTGCTAGAGGAATTCAGGGGTGCATGTTGTGGAGTGCTCTGGCTGCCATGCTCTGGTCACTCGGAGTTTGGCTGTTTGCACCACAGATACACAGTGAAATGCATGTAAAACATATGGGAAAAGGAGAGAAGCAGAAGAGAGGGTGGAAGGAGCCTCTCCTAATGTCCAGCTACTCAATTATTTCTTCTTTCCCCTGTTAGAGGGGTCACAAGTTCTTCTGTCTTGTGACTGCTATTGACAGAGGGCAGGGAATTACCTGAATGTTAACTGGCATTAGTAGCACTGCAAGGCTGATTCTCAGCCAGAAATATTGAACCTTGCCTTGTTCATGGCAATCGTTTTCAGCTGAAGAGATTGACATGACTGAGTTTTTTCTCCAACACATGACAGTAGCTAATAGAGTTCATGTATAAAATAATGATAATAGAAGAGATTTAAAAATACAGTGTAAAAAATTCTGGTTTGGATTGGTCTTGAATGAAAACAGGAAAAAAAAAATCTTCTTATTGCCATAAAAAGATACATTTAGAAGAACAAATATGTTTAAAATTTGAGAGTTACCAGTCTTTTTTTCAATAAGCTTCATTGCAGCAAATATCTGATATTTCCTTGCTATTAAAGTCACTTTGCCACAGCATCAAAGTAAAAGCATGTGTTGTTTTGGGACGCCACAACAGATAATGCTACCCCAAAACAGTTGAGCATGGACATGCAGCCTCTCTAACCAGTGCAGTGCCTTATGTGCAAAGCTGGGGAAGCTTTCCTAAAAACTCAGATTTCAACAGGTGTTTAAGGGATTATGCAAACCAAGAAATACTGAGTTTTGAAGAAACTTCTTTGCAGAAAGAATTTAAAAGTATTTTGATCTGCAGATTTTTCTTCTACAGGTTCATGTAGCCATGTGAAGACCTTTGTACTGACTGTCTTTCCCTGAGCTGTGAATTAACAAGCTGATGGGAACTTAATTCTAATCATATCTAGAAAGGCCATATCTGGCTCTTTTATGAACAGGTGTAGCACTTCTGAACTCAGTGGAGTTGAGACAATGGTGCAGTGGATTTCTTTGAGCTCTAAAGTTTAAATCTATCAGTAAATGTGCTTCTGTTCCTCTTTCTAGTTCTCTTTGCCATGTTTATTATATCCTTCCCACACTTTGTACATAATGGTAAATAATGTGATGGAAATTAAATTTAAACACTGCATGCTGACTTTGTATTGGACCATCCCTCTGAATGCTAGAAAAAGACACAAAGCCAGGATTATCAAGTAACTGATGTTTGAGTGTCATTTGACTAAATCACATTTTATCCTTTATGATTTTCTGTTACTGGCCATGAAGGAGGCTATATGTACTTAATCTTTTTTGTAGAACCACCCTATTTATAGTTTTCCACTTTTCACCAGCTGGTTTAGCTGCTTGAAATGACTACCTTAACAGGATTTCAGGGTTATCTTCTTGTCAGACTGTTCTTTTCAATTTTCAAGTGCTGTAAATATAACAAACGAGACAAGATGTATGTTGTCTGGGTGAGTAGTGATATTTTTAATATCATCTTATGGTGCTTACCAGTATGAGCAATTCCAATTAAATAGGATTAAATTGTTCTTAATTATAAAGAGGATATTCTTCCTTTCAAAGTGAAATGCATTTGCCTAAAACGTCAATGGAGCATTCACTGTAAAATGCTTACAAATGTCTCATATGAATTCTCTAATGCCTGCTGGTTATTTGTTAATATCATTACCTTTGCCACCTTTGGAATTATTACTGTAGTTACTGAGGTATGCCAAACCATGTGGTTACTTGAAAACTAACATGATGAAGAAATTCTAGTACAGACCATGGTGTGCATTGAAATCTTATTCATAATTAATTTTATGAACATTAATATAACAACTGAAAATACTGTGATTTTGAGCTGTCATATGCTATTTCTAATCTCTGGAGCATAAGCTGTTAATCTTTATCTTTTGATATGGTGAGGAAAAAGGGAAGAAATTTTTCTCATCTTTGTCATCCAGAGACGGAAGACGTGGAATCTAAATCAGAAGTCTCTTGCCATATATCTGCACACATTAGATCTGAATTCAGCCCAGTCTGACAGCCTGACAGAAACCACTGCGTGTGACAAATGTGCTGCAGAACAGAAATAGAAGCCCATCCCAAACTGCACAGAGCACAGCTGTATTCCCTCCCTCATATCCTGACTGGGTAAACTGCCGTAACAGTGCTTTAGGAACATCAAATCACTGAATGATTCAGGCTGATGAAAACTTTACTGACCTCTGAAGAAGATAAGAGAAACAAACAGCCTGTTCTTAAATTCAGCTCCCATTTGTGGACAAAGTCTGAGCACCCCCGAGCTGGGAGGTGCTCCAGGACAACCTTGGCTATTGTGACAAAGAGAAGCTATTTCTCCAAACTCTGCCCAGCTGAATCCCACATGTTACAGCTTCAGCTTTTCTCACCACCTCCCTCTAAAACAAATTTCTTTTTTTCCCCCGTCCTTGTACATTCCCTGTATTTCTACCATAGATTGAGATTTTATCCACGGATGCCACTAAGCTGGAGATTTCAACTCAGGTGCTTGAATTATCTGCCATCATCAGCATCCTTGAGAGGTGGCTTCTGAGAATATCTTCACCTCCCAAAGCATATGCTTGGAAGCCCTGTTACCAGACTGTTTGTGATTGAGCAAAGGGAGTTTCTAAATCAGTGCAAAGCAGAAGTACATTTGAAAAAGGAACAGGCACCTACTAGAAATAACTTTTGCAGAGTGCTACATTTCTGTAGTCAGGATGATTCAAGTTTGTTCCTGTTTTGAAATAATATGAGACCATAGGCTTAAAAGACTGCCAAAAATTAACCCTGGACGGAAGTACAGGTTAATTAGAAATATTCTGACCCATGCTAGAGAGAAACTGAGGAGGACATAGTCAATGGATAAATAATCTGCTTGGCATAGATATAGTTTGGGGATCAAGGATATTTATACAGAAGATCTGGAATACATAGATACAAGAAGCCTCTTCGAGATTGGCTTTACATTAAGGTCTGTTTTGAGAATCTCAGGGGAATCATGCTTGGGAAAAGACTCCAGTGAGCTCCCTACCATAGGACCTTATGGGGTGTTCTTTTTGTCCTTGAAATGCTGAAATCTCTACAGTCTGGTGGAGACAGGCATAAGAAAGTCTGTGTTTCAAATGAAAAACCAAGTGTGTTTAGTGCATGTTAAATATCACATTTTAGTGGAAGGCTTCACCGTTAGAACAAACTGCACAGAGGACTGATTGGTTCCTAGAAGCTTTTGCATAAAACCTGCCTGCCTTTTAGAGAGCCTGTAAAGCAAGAATAACTCAATGATTTTCTGTTACTTGGGTTATACAGGAGATCAAACTAGACAGGTCTACCTATATGACCTTAAAAATCAACAGAACAAAGTAGGTGAAGGTTCAACAGAGTGCTGTTCAAATTTGTGTCATGTTAGGCCTGGTGGTGTATTGGTTACAGAACCTGGGAAAGTTCGAATTACTTATCTCTACCGCTTCAAAAGTCAGAACTGTTGAAAATTAATATAATAAAGTAGTTCCTTTCAGCAGGATAAATATAAATTATTAATGAATTATAACCTTTTATTTCTTATTGGCAGATCTGCAGTGGAAGTCTGGGCACATGGCAGAGAGTCTAACAAATATGCCTCGTCACTCCCTCTACATCATCATCGGGGCCCTGTGCGTGGCCTTTGTCCTGATGCTGATCATCCTCATCGTGGGGATCTGCCGCATCAGCCGCATCGAGTACCAGGGCTCTTCCAGGCCTGCCTACGAAGAATTTTACAATTGCAGGAGCATTGACAGTGAATTCAGTAGTGCAATCGCTTCTATCCGACATGCCAGGTTTGTGCTGGGGATGGTGATGTCCCAGGAATCTCTTCTGCTGGGTTGTTTCAGTTCATGCACAGTGCACCGTGCTGCTGTTAGCAGAGCGAATGGGCTGCTCTGCTGGGGAAACACCAGCCCTGCTCACTGTTCTCATCTGAAGTGTGAAAATACAGCAAAACTCCCTGAAAACAGGTGGAGCTATTCCGACTTTATTTGGGGTAACTGGTGAATTGGGACAGATGCAGAGCTCTTAGCATGTCCGATCTTCTGTTAGGGATGTAAAGACTCTTAACTGCTACGCACAAGTAATATGATCAGATAGGAAAGGCACACTGATTTTCGTGACTAATTTACAAGATTATTCAGTGAGAATTTCTTCACATCACTCATTTTTTGCTCCTATTTGCCTTTCTTACTTGCTTTCCTAGAGACAGTAATTTTTTTTACTTTGAAATTTAATTAAACACTTGCAAGGCAGGGAATTGGGTGTCAGAATAATAAAAAAATAGAAGTGGAAGGGATTTAAGAGCTCAAGTATAAGCCATGGCACTAATATGGCATTAAATATGCCTAGCCCTCTGTCCTGGTTAAGGGCAAATTTGGGAGGAAACTTCCAAAAAGTCCCTCTAGAAGCAAATTCAAGAGACGTCTCCCCCCACCGGTTCAGCAGACATAAATCTCCTTGGAGAAAAGTGGAAAAAACCTGTTTATTTAACCAGGAAAGTATTCACAAGCATAATAAATGAATAATGTTAAACAAGAAAACCTCTCGCTGTTTGTAAGAGATGGCAAATTCAGAAAGTCCTTGCATCTCAGCTCACTCAGTCCCTCCTGTGCTGGAAAATGCCACATCCCAGCCTGGTGGGCCACAGGTGTGAGCTCTGCTGTTTTTCTGGGTTTTCAGTCCAGAGCAGGCCCAGCAGTTCCAAGAAACAGAACAGTCACAGTCCGGAGAACTTCTGTGCCTCAGGTGCTAAAAATGGACTGAAACCAAAGGAGAGCTCTGTCCGCTGTCCGTGCTGCAGACAGCACTGTCTGTGTGGAGGATGTGGGGCAGCAAGTGCAGCTCCTGAAGACAAACTGAGTGCATCCTTTTCTCCCCCTTTTCTCTTGGAACCAGTCCTAAAGGTGCAGGACTTAATACCCAGCATAAACAGAACAGATGATTGGAGATAACAAGCATCATAAAGTCACCTGAGGACAGTCTCTGCCAACAGTTGTGTTTAAAAAATTCCAAAGGAGTTGAGTAGATTTAGAAAGGGCTTTCCTAAAATCTAACCTGGATTTTCTTTTCCATTAACCCGGCTGCTTCTTCCTTACTGCTCTTCAGGCTGTCATGGAGGATAATTTATCACTTGTATATCAGTTGCTGAGTCCTCCCTCCCTTCTCTTTTATGATAACAACAAGCAAAGCAAAACTTTTTTCTTCCCTAGGTTTAACTAACCCATTCTTTCAGTTTCTCCCCCCAGATCATGTCACCTTCTTTATTGCTTTCCTGAGACACACTCCAGATTGTCTTTCTCTCCTTTTTTTTTTTTTTTTTTTTTTTTTTTTTTTTTTTTTTTTTTTTTTTTTTTTCTCTCTCTGGTGACAAATTCTTTCTGGTGACATACTTTTGTGACCTGTTAGACCTTTTCTGCATCCCAAGATCCTCTGTGTCATTTTGCTTCCTAACCAGTATGGTTTCTTCTGTGTTTGACAACTCTCTTAATAGGGTAGAACTTTCATTTTTGATGTTTCTTTTTCCCATTTCTTCAATTTGTCAAGATCACTTCAAATTCCAACAGAGTGTTCATGTGTGTTACCATTAAAATGCTCTTAAAACAACAGAGGGAGACATGTTCCTGTGCACTGACCTGGAGGAATATGTGCATATTGGGTGGTGATTGCTGGTAATTAATTTTCTGAGTGCTCCAGTTCTGTTTCAGTGAAGATGAAATAGGTTAAATTATATCACTGCTGAAGTCACCAAAATTATCTGAAATGGGTGAAGTGTTCCCCCAGGCTCAGTTAATCACGTCACAGCTTTAGGTAGTAGCTCTTCAAAGTGTTACAACTTCAAAAATGTTCTTAGACTGGGATAGGTTAATGATAATGTTTCAAATCCATATTATGTAGCTAGAAATTACATTATTGTCCACCCAGGATTTCCCTATCTTGGAAAAGGTATTTCTACTCAATGCAAATGAAAATAAATGTTCTTATTCCAAATAATTTTCAGTGTCTCCAAGAATGTGATGCCATTTAAAAATCCACAATAGAGATGCCAAGTCAGGTAATTCATGGAGGTTTGTTGTGCAGATTGTTGTGTATATTTTGGGTTCAGAAAGATATAAACTACTGGTTTGGTCATTTCAATCCAGGAAAAGGAGCAAAACTTTTACAGTTATTTTTTGCATAAATTCTTAAACCTACATATATAAAGGTCCAAATATTCAGAATTGCTGAATCTAAGAAATCTACTTTCAAATAACAGAAAGTTCAGCATTTTCTGAAAATAATTCCCTTTCACAGTTAGATACCAAACTGCTAGTAATTTTGGAAAATGGAGGCTAAGGGAAAATTAGTAGATTATTTTCTTTAAAGAGAAGGTTTCTGGTAAAGTCAGCAGGTGTCTGGGGGAGTGGATGTCTGTTGCATATTCAGTAAATAATTTTAAAACTACTTGTCCACGTTTCTCAGCTTTTTTTTCCCTAGATCTAATTTTTAAA
This sequence comes from Hirundo rustica, assembly GCF_015227805.2. Lineage (NCBI taxonomy): Eukaryota > Metazoa > Chordata > Aves > Passeriformes > Hirundinidae > Hirundo > Hirundo rustica. Next base: position 10,648,339 of record NC_053459.1, on the reverse strand, counting down.
AAAATTTTATATTTACTAATCAGGGAACTTGTAAAACAAAACCAGTGTGCTCGAGGATCATTACTAATAAATGTCTACTTCTAGTGAATGTTCCTAGGATTAGCAGATCAGAGCTAGATGGTTTTCCAAGCAGATGAAGCACTGTTGTCTTCAGCATTCATTATGCAGAAAGTAAAGAAATATTCCTTTTATGTTGAAATTTAGACATTTTAAAACTGGAAGAGAACAGTGTAATGAAATAGTTGACCACTGGCTATGGCAGCTATAAGATGCCATTGAAATGGAACCAAGATCTGTTATTGAAGCAGAATTGTTCACTTTAGAGAAGCATTCACCCCGAGTTCATGAATTATCTGGTGACAGTCTATGCTGCAGTTAGTTCTGTGTGTGCCCAGATATCAGTAGCCTTCATGCACCACTTACAGTGTAGTTTATTTAATTTTTATTTTCACCCGCTGTCCTGTCTCTGTGTCAGTTGAAGAGTCTGGTTCATCAGACTCTGATTAAGTTCTCCTGTCACATTCTCTGCTCCATGTTCTCCCCATTCCTGTGGAGTTGCCTGTGTCACACTGTGGTGTCCTAAGCTTTCTGAATCAGTTGAGCATCAGCACACACTCATTTCTTACCATTTCCTGGCACAGATCTCTGTCAGCTGCCTTTTTGTAGAAGTGTGATCACGTGCACATGTACTCTGGTCCCCAAATCACCTGCCAGTTGCTTAATATTCATTCTCTGCTAGGGTTAACTTTCTGGGAACTCTAAGATTATAGCTCAGTTATTCTAAGCAAGGCACAATATCACTTGCACACCTGACCTTTTCTCTGAATAATGCAGAGGAAATAAATCTTCTCATTCTCCTCCCGTGGAAGCCAAAAGAATCCCTTCCTCCTCTCAATATGCTTTATCCTTTCCTTAACTTCTGGTCTCTCTCTTTTACTTCTCTTGTTTAAATTTTATTTGTGGACTCCTTTTGCCAGTTGCTGGTTTTGAGCAGAGTAGCAACATGTGTTTTCTTTATTCTGTTTCTGGGTAAACTCTGAACTTTTGCCTGTCCCACAGAAGTCAGAAGATACCATTTCCTCAGGGTTCAGCTGTCCAATGTTCTCAAAAATCTGCTTGAGTGGAGTTGTTGAGGTTAATATCTCTCTAAAGTTAGCCATCTCTTGAATTGTTGTTCTAAGGAAGTGGAAGAGCAGGACCATTCCAAATGTGAAGATGATTTGCAGTGTCTGTCACACACACACACACCCACACACGCAGAGCTGCCTTTGTGAAGAATTGCCACAGTGAATATGTACTGTCCTCAGAATTGTCATGGAACCCTCAGTTTCTCTGAAGCTACACAGGTCTCTCCTCTTCAATGCTTCATATATTTTCTGATTGTTATTTCATGTACTTTACTTTGTGACTATCTTTGTGATGTGTATTATTGTTATACACTGGTAAGCATGCCTCATGTACATTGGCACATCACCATCACCACCCAAGAATGGACATGCCAAAGCTAAATGTTGGGCCTTCCCCAGTGCTGCTGCTACACTGTTTATCAACCCAAGCACATAATTGTTCACAGAATGGCATTGAAGCTAATGCTAAAATGATTATCCATCATGTCCCTCCAGTGTTTTTCCACGCCCAGCGCTTCCCAGGATTGAGATTTCCCCACACAGTGTATACTCTTTGTTAGATGAATCATCTTGTGTTTGGTTGCCCTGGAAAAAAATATTTTTATTCACTTGTTTGTATGTGCTTTTGTTGTAAGCAGGCAGTTAATTGATCCAGCACACTCTGTAGCAGGAACCTGCATCTTTTCACTATTGATTAGCCCTTGAATCATAGCCTCTTGCAGATTGTATTGATAATTGCTTTGTGTGTGTCTTTGTGTCATCAATTAGATAGCATAGCACTGCTGTGCAGTCCTAGCAGATACACACCCATTGAACAGAGTTCCCATTTGCCGCTTCTGTCTTTAACACAAACCTCTGAGGCTGGTGATAACTCTGTTTGCTGCTTTGGGCAGTGACTGAATTCTGATCAAAGCAAAGTTGTTGAGCAGCTCGGTGGCTCAACCAGACCATAAACAGCTTGCACATGTACTGTGCTCTTTGCTCAGCCTTTTCTAATTAGGGGCACATGTCAACCCTGGACTAAATGAGAAAACAGATTTTGTCCTGCTTCACTGTGTGCAACGAGCCATGTGCTCTCTACTGTCAGAATCTCTGGAGAATGTTCACCATCATTTGCATCTCTGCAATACATCTCTATTTCCTTTAAACCCTTGACAGTGATGGTGAAAAAAGGTGATTCAGGATTCAGTGCTGCCTCTGATTTCATAAGATGCCATGACTTGATTGCTTCATTCAGTTCTTGAAATTTTGTCTCATTTGTAGAAAATCAGGTTTATCCATCATGATGGGGATTAGGAAACATGACCTGTCTGTATTTATTAAAATAGCCTATAGAAGAAGGCAGACATTCATGCATGGGAATGAATCTAGTGTAGCCTTATGGACAGCTGAATTACTTAGAAAAATAAAATTTTCATCATAATGCTTTCAGCTATTTCAGTTTTGTCTGCAATTCTGAATCACTGAAAACAGGCAAGAATGAAACTGGAAATTATGAATCTGCATAAAAGTCTTTGAAGAAAATCAAGTTAATTTTGGTTTGGGCTAAATATTATCCTCAAAATCTGAATTTTCTGGATTCTACTTTCCAGTGTGCACCATGTAAATGAATAAAGGCCTAATATAGTACACAAGTGCATAAAAATCCTTAGTGTGGATGACTACATAAATAATTCTGTTTCTGTTCTTTCTGTACTGTTTTCTCTGCATCAGGTCAATACAAAAAGAAAAAAAAAACTTGACCATATTTTGCCTCTTTTTCCTGTGATTTCTTTTGTTAATAGAGTTTATCTAAGCTCTCTGACTCTGTTCTTGATCACAGGCCATAACTTACTGTGTTATTGCTTTGAACTCGTTCATATTTCTGTTTGTCACCAAAAGTTTTCTTTTATTTCCAGGTTTGGCAAGAAATCCCGACCTGCAATGTATGATGCAACCCCCATTGCTTATGAAGATTACAGCCCAGATGACAAACCTTTGGTTACACTGATTAAGACAAAAGATTTGTAATCTAGTGTATCTTTTTTGGATTATTTTTCAAAAGGATGGGCTACTAACCTAATTTAAATATTTTTAAGAAGAAAGCATAAGTAATTTAAACCATTAGATGCTTCAGAATTTTCTGTAGAATATTTAAGAACCAATTTTCTGCAGCTTTTAGTTTGGAAAAATATTTTAAAACAGAATTTGTGAACTTCATGATTTACATTTTAATGTACCTTGAGCTCTATAAACTATAAGCTTATGATAGTGTGTGCTTTTTTCTTGGTAGACACTATTACTAAACCCAGATGAGTTTCTTGTGGTTGTTACAGAACAGAAAACAATAATTAATGAGGAGTTCTTTATGAAATGTCAGTGCCAGCTTTCTCAGTAGAGGTAGGAAAAATGTGAAGCATAATATGATATATAATATATCCATTAATTAAAAAAGTCTAAAATGTTTGTGTTGTGAAAAAGAAACTAGTAAAAATTATTATTCCTAATCTGAATGAATTAGCTTTTGCCTTACTCCATGCATGGATAGATAACCTATTCCTCCATTATTTCCTGAAATTGCTAAAACATACTCTTGAGTTGATGTTTGACATTTTTGTAATAGTTATTCAGGCTAGGCCTTGTATAATAATTAAAGTGCCTCTTGAGGCAAAGTAAGGGCATGATCCTTGAAACACTGAAATCAATGAGAGAACTTCCATTGACTTCACTGGATAAGGGATTGGATCCTACAATTGGACTGAAACTATATTTTTCTTTAAAGGTTAAAGTTTTTTATATTGTGAGTAAACTAAGCATATGGTTTGAGTTGTTTGTTTCCTAAAGGTTGTTGATGTACAGTATTGTTTCATGAAATATTGTGTATTTCTCATAGTGCTTCTTATTTAGGATCAGTATGGGGTTTTTGTGGCTGTATTTGATTGCTTATGGGCGTCTTAAATTCTTGCTTATTTCAGAAAATACTGAATAAAAGTTAACCAGTGAAGATTGCAGCTGTTTCTTTGTTTTTCTTCATTTCAAACTGAAGTGTTGTCTGTAAATTTGAAAGGACGTGAGCACTATAAATAATGCCAAAAGATGATATTTCAGCTGTTAATCTGAAAAGGGAAAAATGGTTTGTATTATCAAGGTAATCTCTCAAAACTGAGATTAAAAAAACTCCAGAGTAAATGCAGCTCCTGGATGGTGGATGTGCAGGTTAGTAACACCATTCTGTGTCTGAATTACAGAAATGCCAAATGCTCCTCAGAAATCTAGAGTACCTTTCCTGATGTCCTGTATCTGCTACCATGGGCTTTCAACGATGGTGGTCCAAGACAGTAATTATTAAAAACAGGACTGAGGAGCTCAGATCCAAGTTTATAAACTAGATTCATTCTTCAGGCATGGTTTTCTATGACAGAGGTTGTAAATTTGCATCTAGTGGCCATCAGAAGATTTTTTTTTTTTATTGGTACATTTTTTGCTGTACCAATATATTTAAACTTTTGTTTACTGTGACTTCTAGGAGTGTTTTGAGAATGTTCAAGAAAGAAAAATCCAGAGCAAGCTATACCTTGCACCATTTTTGGTAACCTGAGCAGAAAATGGGCACTGTTGTAATTGATTTGCTAATCAAAGGAGGGGAAATACTAATTCTTCAGAATTTTTTGCCTTTTCAGTCAGTAAATATTGGCTTGCAAATCTATATAAGGTAGGGAAACAAGCAACTCTGTTGTTCTAGGCAACATACATATTCATGGTCTATATTTTACAGGAGAGATGTTGCAATGAGCAGCAACCTTTCTGCATACAAATCACACCTTGGTAGCGATTCTTGACCAGCCTATATTTCTCTCAATTGACTGACCTGAACACTAAGTAATTTGTGAGGAGCTATTTTCCTGTCAGCTTGAAGCCTCTAGCTTCTGTAAATCATCCTGAGCATCCTGTGAATTGTAGCCCGAAAATTACTTTGTCTCCTTCCAATTTATTTTATTGAACTCTGATGGCATGTTATGCATGCACTTGTGAGATATTTGTGAGGCACTGCACTGCCTGCCAGATGGAGCTACCCTAACACCTGGAGGGAACAACCCTATCTTGTGTTTGTATCCCTACTCTGAATCTGCAAGAACAAGTTGGTTACTGTCTTTGTTCTCCAGATTGTGTCCTGAGGACATGCATGAATGTGGGCAAGGGACACTGATTATTCTGTATCCTTTCCCCCAACTGTATGTTGTAGAGCAAATACCACTTGCTGTTAATTTTTTTTTTTTAATAGATAGATTTTTTTTCCCCTGCAAATCATCCAGTTGCAGAAAGGACTGATTGTGTGTAGTCTTCCCCTAGCAATGGCCCAACAGCCTCCAGCTCTTCCTGGACAAGGCGAAGACAAGTCTCTGGGCTTGTCATTAACCTCCAGCACCTGCACACTCTCCAAGTTTGATTATTTTTTCATCCTCTTCCATCTGGAAATAGGAAAACATCCTTGAGTGTTTTTTCCCCAGAAGCATGCACATGTATTCTTAGTTATTTTTTGGGGTAGTGTGAAACTTGCCTTTACAGCTCAGAGTTGTGATACATGTGCTAACAGGAAAATGTCATCATTTACATGGATTCTGAATAGAGTCAGTCCAAAATGGTGAAGACAGTGACCCTAACCATGTGGTTGGGCTAATTGCAGTAGTATGGCATAGATACAAGGCCTGAGGGGATAGTTGAGCACAACAGCTAGAAAACACATGTTGGCTAAAACCATACAAATTATCCCATTAAAATCTGCAGGTGTGAACCTAACTTCAGCTGAGAAAAATTAGACTATTGCCACAGCTTCATCCTCTCTTTGCATCTTGTCTCTGGGAGGTGCTTTGGGAATCTGCATCCCTCCTGTGTGGGCTCCAGAGACAACACCCAGCCAAACCCTCAGGTGAGAAGCCGTAATCCCACACCAGAGCCAGTGCTCAGTAACAGATCCTGCACTTGGAAGAAGCTGGCTCTCAATCCTTCCTAACTCCAACATGCTTCATCTTCCAAAGACACGGTGAGAAATGAAGTTGTTGAGGGGTGCAGGTGGCTTGAGAAGGAGATGAGGTCCCCACTCCAGCCAGGCCTGCTGTGTCCCCAGCACGCCCTCAGTGCAGGGGCTGTGCCACGGGGCGCTCTCGGGGGTGAGGGGCCCGGGCTCTGCAGCTGAGTGCAGACCATCCCTCCCCCTTGGGATCCGAGAGCCCGGCCGTGTCCCTGTGCCAGGCGCGATGAGCACGTGGCAGCAGCAGCCCTGCCGTGAGTCGCAGTGGGGCACTGCCAGCCCCAGCCCTCACCTGGGCAAGCAGGCAGAGGATGAAAGGCCTGGAGATGCAGTCCTGACTTGGCTGAGCCTGCAGGAGCTCTGTTTTCATCTCACTAACCCTATTCCTGATAGCGTATTAAACAATGGGCTCGGAGGAACACTCGTGGCTGGGGATGGATGTGGGAAAGGCACATATGAGGTGAGAGGTTGCAAGGAGACCTGAGGCTCCCCCTGCCCTGAATAACCCTGTGCATTGTCAGTCAGGGCTGGGTAACACCCTGTACCAAACCCATCAACCTGATTTTGCTGTGGTGACACCCTGTACCAACCCATCAATCTCCACTGCAGCTGCGGCCAGATGCTACACTGGTGTGAGAGGAATGAGAGCTGAAAAGAGACTTCAGCTCAATAAAGTGAAAGTCTCTGTGTGGTTAATCCCTTTGAAAATGATGAGATTTTAAGGACGATGTGTGTGATGTTTTAGGGGAAAGTGGCTTGGTGTCCCTGTGCATCTAAAAATATAAAAGATCTAACCATAGGAGTAAATATTGCTTGTTTTAGTAAGTCTTGTGTTGTGACACTTCAGTCACAAAACTGATGTTTTCATCTTATCTCAGCCTCATTTCTGGAAACAGCACGGCTTTTCCGCAACAGGGCTTTGTTGAGAAATGCTTGAGCAGTTATGACATTCCTGAAGGTGTGCAGTTTCTTTGATAGCAATAAACACCTGATGAGGAATAAACTCAACACCTCTGAAAATTATTCTCTGTGTGAGAATGGCTGAGAGGAATTGAAGAGCCCCTCCTCACTTGTGATGTCAGAGGGAACTTCTTTTCCCTTTCATGTGGCTAAATCCTTCTGTGTCCAAAATTTCTCTGAGATTCCCTTCTCATGTTGCACACAACTGCCCAGCTTTTGCAGAGCAGACAGGCATACTGCATCAGACAGATGCAAATCCAGCCTGTCCTCCCCTTGGGTGCCTCCAGCCTGGTTTCTGTGGGAGGTATCTGCTGTGTAACCAGCTTTGGGAAGCGGTTTTTTTTTCACTGCTGCCATGTTTTTGAGGTTCATGTACTGCTCAGTGCAGCTGGGCTGAAATTGCTGTTTGTATGGTACTCTTGTCTTGTACTCCTGACCTCACAGCGGGGGCAGAGGTGCCTTCCTCCCATGGATCATGGAGGGCAGCTGAAAGCCAGATTAATTCAGGGAAGAGTTTAGTCTCTCATGCTATGCTCTGCTATGAATAGTTAAAATAATGAATGTATTATCAAGAGCTAATGAGTTCAGACATGCTCCCAAAATAAAAAATGGGAGTCAGGGCAGTCCAGTGCATGCTTAAACCTTCTCTTCAAACCTGCTGAGAGAGATGTGCACTGGCTTACAGCTTTCAGGCACCCTTTATTTTAAAACAAAATATAATCAAAATTCTTGTTTAAAATTTGTTTTCTCTCTCAGCATCCATTACCCTTAGGAAATGCTCTGCATGTGCAGGGGAGCAGTGAGAGAAGGGCAAAGCACAGAGCTGGTGCCAAATGAGACATAGAGCTGATCTGCTCCATCTCCTCCCTGGAAGTTTGTCTTCTGTCCCTTGAGGCTTTGGCTGAGTGTCTGCCAAAGCACTGTAGTTGTGTGGGGTCAGGAGGGGTGGCATAAGGAAGATTTGAGACACTTTTATGTCAGTCTTAAACATCTCATCAGGGAGATGCAAGCAGCCAGAGTCTGGCATCTCAGCAATCAGATACTGCTGCTAACTGAGAATGCTGGAGATTGCTGCCAAGACGGGCAGAGAGTGATGTGCTCTCTGCTCCTCCTCCTCAGTCTGATGTGCTGGTCACTGGAAAGGTGTCCCTCAGAAATCATCTTTGCACTTCTTGACTCTCTGCTGTCTGCACTAGAGCTGATCCCTCCAGTGCAACTTCTTTGCTGCAGAATGCCCTCTGTAGGACCCAGCATCTGAACCCGTTATATCCTTTCCCTCTCTCAGATTTTGGAACGGCTCCCAATAGGTGAAGGTGATTAATTCCAACAGGATATGGGTCAACCAGTGAAAACAAACAAAACTTCAAAGCAGTTATGCTACATCCAGCTTCATCTGGGCTCAGCTAGCTTCTTTCCTTCTGCAGTGCAAAATGGATAACAAATATGACCTCTCTGGAAAAGTCAGATTTCTCTGTTATTATGAATTCCAATTTCAAATCCTCCTTTTAAGACGTTTATGATAAGATGATTATTGTAAATAAGCTTCCCCTTTAGCAAAGAATAAATCATCAAATAGGCTGTGCTTGGTGAGATCTTTGGCAAAGGAATGTAAATAAATAAGCTAACTGAATAAACTTCTTTATCTGATGCGCTGAGCAGAAAAGGCAGCAAAGTTAATCATTTAGGAAAATAAGCTGGACTGCTGTGCTTTCTTCAATAACAGGCCAGTCTAAGGGAAACAATCTGCTCTATTCTGCTGACCCTGGATATTTGCTAGCATCCCACAGACCATGAGAGCCTGTTTATCACTCTGGCAGCAATGCTGTCTAGTCAAGAAGATGTCCTTCGGCCTAAATTTTTGATTTGTTTCTTTTCCTGAGGACTGGTCTACTTCCTGTCAGAGGTAGCTCCTCGCAACAGAACAGAGATCTATTATGAGGTCAGCTGTGGCTGCTCTTCCATCTCTTGGGAGCAGAACACACATGAACAACAATCTGAATCTGCAGGATCTTAAACTTTGGACTCCGTTCATGTTTCCATATGCGAAAGTTTGTATGTGACTCTGCATGGATCTCAGTCCAACACCACTCAAGGAAATGAGTGTGACTGTTCCAATTTTCACCACTGTTTTTTATTGACATATGGATTTGAAGTAATCTGGAGTAAATCTGCCTGGAATCTGAGCCTATAAACCAGATACAAGATGCACAAGGTAACAAAAATGCATGTAGCTTCTGTGGAAAAGCAAACAGCCTAGTGCGATGGAGGTTATTTTGGCATGTAGGAGCTGCATTAGCAATTAATTTGTCAGCACAATACTTTGTCCTTGCCCCCATTTGTATTTGCTAGATATGTGATCACTGCTGGTGCAATTTGGTCTCCTAGAAGCTTATTTTCTATCTTGTATTGGGACAGAGAGAGCACAAACAACAGGTTCCAGTTATGGTTCTTTCTCGCTGAGAACAGAGAAATAAATGAGTAGGTAACAGAGAGCAGAAAGCAGCATCAGCTTGCTGAAAAGGGTGTTTGCAGATCCCAGTGCATGGCATTGATAGTTATTCTACAGATCACTCTGTGGTTGATTTGCTGTGTTGCACGTGTTATGTGAAGATGGCAACCAGCCAGCAATGTGTCATGATGCAGAATAATTTATTTCAAGGATTTTGTACCTAAAATGTGCTGTCCACAATGTCTTATTTGTGGTCTGCACGTGACACCAGTTCCTCCTATTAATTTAATTTGAACATTTATTTCAGTTGTTTTGCCCTAGTACGGCATTTGCTAGAAAGGTCTGTCAAAACAAAGCTGACAGAATGTCATGTAACAAAGGACAGATCTGCCTTCACGTGTGCCTTTTATGCCATTTCACTTTCATCTAGCCATGAATTTAGACTTGAGATTGTGCTACATATAAAAGATGATGACCAGTTATTTTTATCTCCAGTATTCATCACTCCAGTATTCATAGTGCTCCCCTCTTTCCTGGAGCCCTGTCTTGTCTGAGTGCAATAAGGACAAAGACAAGAGGAGATTTTTAGAGCACTAAATTAGGTGTGGAGTTTATCAGTTTTGGCTCTTTCATTAATTTCATTTCCATGGAGAGAATAATTTACAATTCCATGGAGATATCTTAATCCCTAAGATCTTAGAAGAGTTATTTTACTCTAATGCATGTGAGATTTAAAATAAGGTAGTAAGCTAGCATTATTGACAGACATGTCAGGTTTAAATCAAAGTGTCTTACAGCTGTGATTTACTTAATGATATATATGTTGCTGAATTTTGGAAGATTTCATTTGGAATACACTATTCAATGGTTTAGATTATTGAATGGTAAATATGGTGTTGCTTTGATAACATTTTCTTGTTTCATGCAATAAACTGCAAAATTTCTGTAAAAACTGGTCAATACTATCTAATTTTTCCCTCAATTTAGGGGACTGCAGAAAAAAACCCAAATTCCCAATAAAATTACTACCCTACCCTGGCATTAGGCCTGAAAATATCCATGTTTTTTAAATTGTTTTTCAAGAAGCTCTTGTTTTGCATAAGCATTAAAGTCATCTTCTCTGTCCCCATAAAGGCAGTACCTCTCAAAGAGGGCAGAAATTGTGGACAGAGAATTATCAGACTTCATATTAACAGTTAAATGTGGTCTTCATTCAAAAGAATCTCAGCCTTGAGACTTCTGAGAATTCATTGTGTCTCTCTTTTTTGTTTATGTGTTGTCTCTGACTTACATCCCTCTTCTTCAAACTCTAGTGTCAAGGGTGATTTATGAGTGCAATTTTCTGTGTAATATTATGTAGCAATAGTTGGCAAATCCCTTCCCTCAGCAAGGGGATGTATTCTTCTTTGTCAGACACCGAAGAGGCACGCAGCCCTTGAATTTTTTAAAGTATTTTTGAAAGGCCAAATGCAAATCCTATCTCATAGGATAATATCTCATAATTACGTATAGATATGTTACATGTACAAAAACTGCTCTGGCCACGGGGCATTGGCATTTTCACTTGATGGATGCACTGGGAGTCCCTCTGATTGTCTCAGGTCCAGCTCTGGCTCTTTGCTTGAAACCAGTGCACGGTGCTGAGCAAAGCCTGAGAGTCCAGCTGCATTGCTGTGCTGGGCACTGCTCATGATGAAATTTCAGCATGAGCTTAATGAAGGACTTTGGAGGTTTGTTCACTTTCTGTTATGTATTTTTGTCTCTTCTGGGGTTGGAGTACTTTTACATTTATAGACCTCTGAGTTGCAAGACTTGGTAAAATCTTGTGTGAAATGTTGATGGCATCACCCTTACACTTTACCTGAGGGCCCTACATTCACTCTGGTTCCCAAAAACCTAGGGAGGACTCAAGTCCCCTAAATTACTGTACACAAGAGGGAGATTCTTTGTGCTTTTCTGGATGATTTGTAGATCTCTATTTACAAACTTTATGTAAATAAAGTTCAGAAAATCAGTTCACATCCACCCAGTGACACATTAATATTCTTCCCAATAATGAGTGCAGTGCCCAGGTTAGGGACAAAGAGGGTGGCCCTTTCCAGCTTACCAGTCTGCCTTTTGTGGATTGGAGTATAATTTTGTCCTTGAACGCTACTCTGTTTCCTGTCTCACCCATTTTGTAGTGTACGACCACTGCAGAATAACGAATACGTGTCCCTCATCCTTCAGTGCCCTTGGGTTTCTGCATCTTCATGTGCTTGGCCATACTCAGACATTGGAGTTTTTCTGGTACCAGCTGTTGTCTGTGGGGGACAATGAGTGCATTAAAGAAATTACACCAGAGCTGTTTCACACTCTGCCATGAACATCTCATCAGTGTAACTTGAAAATTTCCTGGGTTTAGCTCTTAAATGATGCTTGTGTGCACAATTGCTTCCAGGAGGATTTGGATTGTTGCAGCAGCTCTCTACATTCCCATGCTCGAGTGGGTGAAGGAGAAACATCTCCTGGATTGCCACACAGCTGACCAGTCTCCCTAAGCCTATGAATAACTGCTGAGGATGTGTCACTGAAATAGGAAGTGTGGCTTTTAGTAACTTCCTATTTTAACAGATTAAATTGGGTAGCTGGAATGGTGAAATCTAGATGACAGATTGCCAAATCTTCTTCTTGCTATAATGACGCTCTGCAAAGAAAAGTTTTGATTTGAGATTATCAAAAGTCTCTTTTCTTGGTAAGTTTTCTTATTCTGAGGGAATATCCAGCGCATATAAAATTGCCCACAGTATTATTTATCATTCTTCATGAATTTTTATTATTTGTCTCTTCAGTGCTCACTCTAAAAACAGCTTATCTATATAGACATGATACTTCATTTTCTTATGTTGTTAAAAATCAGATATAACCACAGAATCACATCTGTGCAACTCAGGTAAGCGTCATGATCAGGAGCTATGCAGGTGGCATGGATTTAATTTAGTGTAAAACTGCTGTAAGGGTGATCAGGATTTCTGTACACATTTGTGGAGGTACAGATTTCATTTTGTCACAGAAAAATTACTTAAGAAACATTAGGAGTAATTAACAAATAAAGACAATACAGTCAAAGGTGCACAAGGTTGACGGGATCTTAACAGGTCTTGTTTCAAGTTTTTCTGGACTAGGAGAGAGCAAACGTGTAAGCATCTGGCATGTGTCAACACAGAGATTTTCTGGCATTCATTTTCTGCTGCTTACAAGATTAATTGGTGCATTAAGAGCTAGACTTGAGCTTCTTTAGATTGTTAATGCAAGATTTGCTGTTGGAGGCTGCCTGGGAAATATCACTGTTCCTTCGAGGAGGTGTCTGGCCAGCAGCTGTGCCAGTGGCGACGCGGTGAGAGCACTCCCTGCGGAGGTGACGACTGATCCTGCTGTCCCGTGTCCCTGTCCTCGCCTCTGACCTGCATGGCATCGCTGCCCACACACCCCTGCGTACTTGGCCTCTACAGGCTCCGAGCCTCGGGATTTTCCCCTTGTGCATCCTCTCTGCCTCTCCGCTCGGAGTCCCCGTTCCTCTCTGGGGATCCCGCCCTTGGGGCCCCGTGCCCGGGCTGCTCCCCTCGCCTGGCCCCGCGCTGGGCGCCGGGGGCCGCCGGGCTTCCTCCCGCTGCGGGCCCTGCCTCTCGCCCATCCCCACGCCCGGATGGCTGCAGCGCCTCGCCTGGGGGCTGGGGATGGCATCCGCCTCGCCTGCCGTCCCCAGACGCTTTTCTCGCCGCCTGTGCGGCCCAGATTCGATGGCCTGAATTCCCCCGGGCCGGCTCTCGCTGCCCGCTGGCGCGGGGCCGCAGGCACGGAGCCCAGAGGCCGCAGCCCCGCAGCGCGGCCGCTGCCAGGCTCGGCCTTTCTTCCCCGAGCCCGGCTAGGGAAAAACAGGCTTGGAGGGACTGACCGAGGGACTTGGCATCTCCAAAATATCGACTCTGTGTTTGCTGGGAGGCTGAAAACCCTTCTTTCCTCGCTCACTCGGGTTCCTGCAGGGGCGATGGAGGGGCTGCCTGGCAGAGGCAGAATAAAACTTGCTCCCCCTCTCAGTGTCGTATATTTTGTCCTTCATAGAAGTGTTGTGCCCTTTTAAATGTATGCAAGACCTTTGCAGCAACCTTCCTTCTGCACTTGTTGACCTGCCATGCCTTTGGTGCTTTATTTTCACTGCTGCCGTGAGCAGGGCCGGTACAGTGCTAACATGAAGGAAAAGTAAGACCGAATATCTGCCTTTCTAAAGAGGAGACCTCTAGAGGTGGGCAGATAAAAGGGATATCACATAAACGTGGCCAAATACGTCACTACCTATGCATTTCACTCTTTTATTTAGTCCGTCCACCTCCAAAATTGAACTTACTTTTGGAAGGGAAGCAGCTGTCCTGGTACTTGGGGAAGGTGGTGGGGTGGTGACAGCTGAAGAGGAACCAGAGACACAACCTCTTCTGGCAGCAGCATGGGTAATTAAAGACACCTGGTCACTGTGGGAGCCCCAGCAAGAGCTTCCCTAACAAACTGGAAACCAGGACCTCATTATCCTTGGCAAGCACAATGTGGATGGATGGTAGAATATGGTATATCCAAACCTGAATTATCTCCCTTGACCGGAATACTTTCTGCTGCCTCAATTTCACAAATCGTTAACACCACAATGCTTCAGGTTAAGACGTCTCCTGATGCCATTTAAAAATACCCGTGAAGGGGATATGAGGCAAATGCATTGTGTGTGGAAGTGCCCTCGGCTGAACCACCTTTTGAACCACCTTTGGTGGAGCTGCACTCCCATGGTGGCATAATCATCTCTATGTGCCTACCCAATCAGAATGAAAATGATTACTTAAATAACATTAGGGATTGTACAGTAAGCGAGGGAAATAGATTTCCTTTTCAAGTTACCAAAAACACAATACCGAAAGGAAATCAAGGGCCTTTGAAATTAACGCGGTCTGTACTTTGCCAGTCTTTTAATGAAATGCTCTTACTGTTGAATTGCTGCTAGTCAAACAGTGGCCACGCCTGAGGAGATCCCAGGTAAGGAATCAGAGCCAGACCTTCAGGTGCTGCTGCTCCCAGCAAAGGGGGGGTGTGTTTCTGTCGCTACGTGTACATGGAAGTTGCTTCTCAACAGCCTCTGAACTCTGCAAATGATTGAGTCCCCTCAAACCCCAGGTTTCTGCTGTCAGTGTTTGCAAACTGCCAGCGCTCTGATGCTGCCCCTGGCTGTCCTTGCCTGCATCCCATGGCCAGCTGTGGTGCTGGAGCCCCAGCCTGGCTGTGTCCTCCCCAGGTAATGCCCTCACTGCAGCTCCCCCATGCCCAGACTCAGGAGTGTGCACCCTGCCATGGGAACGGGAAATCTCTAACTTGGGTGTTCCCTTTGCAATATTTATATGACATAAAGTTGAGGTCATGCCATCCCAGCCAGCTTTGTCATCTGCATGAGGTGAAGTTCTACATAAAAATACATTTATTGTTACCTTGAATGTTAAAATGTAATAGTTGACAAAGAAAACATTTTGGATTACTTGGATAGTGTATTTTGGGTTCCTTGGGCGCTAAACATTTTTTTCAGTGAGATATCGGAAAGCTCAGATGATGTGTCTGGTGCCATCTATGCAGGGTAGATGCACCTGCTTCAAGTGATTTGACAAAGTGTTTAAGAGTAACAAGTGTATTTATATTTTGGAAGTATGCTATTAATTACAGCACTGTACGGAACATTAATTTTGTTAATTAGGCAAATTTACTCTACAAAAACAAATACAAGGTAAACAGAATTAATAATAATAATAATAAAAAGAGATGTGTTTAATGACTTTTGTATGCTTTGTAAACTTGCATAATCAGAAAGAGGATCTTGGAAACAGGACTTGCGAAGTCTGCAAAATATTTGGGGAAGCACCATGTAAATAACTGAATGACTCTTCTAGTTGTGTTTCAGTGAGAAATAATAGTGCTCCTAAAGCTAAATGGAGCTTTTGAAGTCAAATAATTCAATGAGATCAGTAATTGGACAAGCTTAGTTAATTAAAAAGGCAATTCTATAGCTAAAACAAACAAAAATTTTTCTTTTCAAATGCAGAGGAGCTATGTTGCTATAAATACCTTAAATAAAATGATCCTCATTAGGGGAGGAGATGGTGCAAAAGGAAGAAAAACTCAATAACTAGAAACCATTAGAAGACACAAAATAACCTGGAGTCACAGGAAATGCTTCAGATTTACTATCTGAATAAAAGTGAAATTGGTCCTATTGCATCCAATACTCCCTTTTGAAATGCAAGATCTCCCCTGACTCCAGTATTTCTGTCCTATGAGCGCTGAAATGAAGGAGACTGAGAGAAGTGGGACTGACCTGTGTAATGTATTGCAGTGTTAGGAAAGAATTGTCTTAACTCATTCTGAGAAGAGAAACTCCACAATTTGGCACAGTAAAAGGAAAATTAATAGAAAAATATATGTATCTTCTTACAGGCACATTCTGGAACACAGTACATGCTGGAAATAGGAATACACACTATTTATTTAAGTGAAGGATCTCTGACTGGCTTGGAGCAGGACCTTACCTAATGCAGAACAGCTTAAATACCAAATAAAAAATGATGCTTGGATTAAAATATTAGAAAGTCTAGGTAGAAATGACCTCACTTAGTGAGATTGTGACATGAACTCACCCAAGTTTAATGAATCATTTCCTGAGCTGGGCTCTGGCTGGTGTCTGGCCACCCCAGCAGCACCTGGCCCAGCTGAGGACTGAGTTTCCTGCGGAGGTGTCGTGGGGCACGTCCAAAAAGGCAGACCAGCTGAACTTGCTGAGACAGCCCATGGTGCAGAGCACACCTGGAGACTAAACCAATATGAGCAGAAGGGCTCAGTAGCTCTCTCATCCCCACAGTGCCATTTGCTGCCTTGGTGAAGGATAAGGCGTGGGGAGGATGCTGGTGGGGCTCAGGGGCTCACAGATTGCTTTCTAATCAACCAGCTGGATTTCAAAAATTTGTGGCTGAGCTGCTCCTCCCCGTGTGTGGGCATATTCCTACCTTCCTCTCATACATCTAAAGCCTGAAGCCTACAGCATTCATTTTCTCTTGTTTTCATATCCTTTTTTGAAATTAAGTGATTCATTTGTTCTCATAATGTGCCACCCATTTTGTAGCAAAAGCAGATTTCCCTCCCCAATTGTTTTAATTTGTATAAAAGTCGTGTAAACTAAGAGAGAAGCAGCCTCCAGCCCCAGGGTTGGTCTCCTCCTGCTAATTGCAGATCCCGAACTTCCTTTGTGTGCCCTGCTGCTGACAGCCTGGGTTGTGCCAGCTCCTAGCTGGTTCAGGAAATGGAGGTGGGTGGGTTTACCCATTCGGAAGGATCGATGAAACTGCTCCAGAGTTTGCTTGAGGAAGAATGAGGCTTTTAGAAAAGGCCCTCATGGAGGAGTGTAGCCACCAATAGGAGAGTAGAAAGAAAAAAACGCTGTGACAGGGACATGGTATTTGGGAAGAGCTCTAGTGGGCATCTGGCTAAGAGGTGCTGCAGAATTAGTGCTTCCTGTCCTGGAGAGAGGTGGGTGATGCATCAGTAAATGGAGTTGCAACACCTGAATTGCTTTAATTAGGCCATCATTGCCCAGGGACATACTGGTGGAGTCTTTCCAGAAACAGTCTAAAAGTTCATGTTCATTGAGTATTGCTCTGAGTGCACCCGGCCTCGCCCAGATCCGGTAAAGTGTCTCAAGGTGTTGGTCCTCGAGACGGATCCTGTGGCAGAGCTGCCCTGCCAAAAGTCATGGTTTGTCCACAGGTGAGCCTGATGCCTGTTTTTTAAGAAGATTCCCTTCAGTGTTGCTTTTCCTTGCTATTTAAGACACTGACGCTGAAAGGACACCCTGTGTCCCCAGGATCACACACTTACAATGGGTTGGAGCCTGGTGTGCAGCCTGCGTAATGTGGTGATCAATGCTCAGGACAAGCATGACACAGGTTCCTTTGGGTTTTTTACAAATCCTCCTGCTTCCAAGCATGAAGCATTACCCAGGTGGCCTCCGGTGAGCAGGGAGGGCCAGGGGCAGCTTCTGTGTCTGGAAGAAATGTTCCTTGGGGCAGCTTTGGAACCTGCAGAGATTTTGCTTTTCTGTGACATTTCTGGTCTCCACAGGGAAGAGCAGTGCCTGCAGACCTCTACAGCGTGTGTGCCAGTCCTTGTGTGTGCTGGGGCACTGCTGGGATGCTGGGCACAGCTGGGCTGCCCGACACTGTGGAACAGCTGAATGTGACCTTGATGCTGGTTTGGTGCTGGCCCCTCGGGGACCACTCTGGCACTGACCTCGCAGGGGGAACCTGCTGGTGGCTCTCTGTGCTCCATGACCCCAGACTGCCAGCAGCGGCGGCCTTACAGAGCCATGACACGTCCAACGTGCTTGGCAGCAACTTGAACCACCTGCAGTACCGGAGGAAAAAGTTTCAGCTGCGGTGAGGCAAGCGTTCCTTGGGGAAGGCTCCCCTGGAGGGGGGATCACCCTCCCAGGCAGCGCGCAGCGGGCGCCAGTGGGGACACGACACCGCTGCCCGAGAGCGCCACGCGGGGCCGGGACACGCCGGGCTGTGGCAGCAGCTGGGGGGAGGCGCTGTCCCGGTCACCACAAGTGTCCAGGTGCGATGTTTGCCGTGCTCGGGGGGGATGGATGCTGTGCCCAGCTGGGATCGACGCTGTGGAACGGATGCCGTGCCCAGAGGATGCCGTGCCCGGGGAGGGGCGGGGGGATGCCGTGCCCAGGAGGGATGGATGCCGTGTCGGCGAATGGATGCCGAGCACCGGGGGATGGATGCAGTGCCCAGGTGGGATGGATGCCGCCCGGGGGGGGAGCGTGGAGGCAGTACCCGGGGGATGGATGCCTTGCCCAGGTGGGATGGGTGCCGAGCCCGGGGGATGGTTGCCGAGCCCAGATGGGATGGATGCTGTGGCCGGAGGGTGTTTGCCGAGCCCGGGGGATCCCGTGCCCGAGGACCGGCGCTGCCGGGCGGGTCCGCCCGTGGCCCCCACGCGTGGGCGGGGCGGGGCGGGGCGGGGCGCGCGCCCGCAGAGAGCCGCGCGCGGCCCCGCTCGGCAGCGCCTCCCGCCGCCGCGGCACCATGTGGCAGCCGGCCACGGAGCGGCTGCAGGTAGGGGGGAGCGGCCGGGGTCCGAGCCTGAGGGGGCGGCGGGGCTCTGGGGTGGCCGCGGGACCGGCGGAGCATCACCCCCGCACCGGGAGTTTGTGGCAACTTCTCCTCCCGCCGGCGCGGAGGGTGGGCTTGCGGGGACACGGGACACGCACGCACACACACACACACACACGCACACACACACAGACACGCACACGTCCACAGCGCGGGGGCCGCTGCCCCGGCGGCATCCCGGCTGTCGCTGCCCGGCGCTCCCGGCGGGGTTGCGTGCCGGCCGCGGGGCTCGGCGGGGTCGCGCCGCTCAGGGGCTTCTCCGCCCCGCCTCGGGTGAGCGGCACCCCCGGCCCGGCCCTGCCTGCCCCTCGGCAGCGGGAGGGTCCCTCGGAGCGGCGCGCGGGGGATGCGGAATGCCGTGGGAGTCCCTTGCCTCCCCCACGCCCAGTGGTCGGGATGTGTCAGGGTCGCCGGGGTCCCCCCTTACCGCACCCTCCGGCGGCGGTCGGTGCGCGGTGCCGGCTCTGCCGCTCTTCGTGGGGCTCGTGTCCGTGTTGCACAGTCCGGGGAAATCCGAGGAAGGCAGAGGGCGAGGTGAAATAAAACTCACTTTGTAGTGCGTCGGTTTCGTGTAGATTTCCAGAGCAAGTGTCGAGTGAGAGAGAATTGGACGTCTTAAATAAGAATCAATGGGCACGGCAGATGACAAGAAAAGGTTATTACTACTTTTGCAATTCAAATTGAGAATTTGCTTTGATAACATCAAGCAGAAAATTCAGCAGTTTGATTGGAGTTGATAGAGCCAAGCAGTTTGATTGGAGCTGACAGAGCCAAGCTGAGAGATCCATGGGCTTTAATCTTCACCAGCCAGTAATGGGAATAATTCCTGGTCTGAAAAAACTGTACTTTTCTCTACAATAAGAAGCTTGATTTTTAGTTGATAGGAATGATATACCACGTACGTAGTTGATGGATTCCAGGGTAAATCTGTGTGAGCATATCATTAGTTATTTTTTTTCCCTGTTGTGGTCAGAAACCTCTCTGCTAAACACAAGTGGCAGGATGCCCTGAGTGAAGGAGTTAATGGTCTTGGGCACTGTGGAGGCAGGGGTGTTCCCTGGGGAGATGCTGATGCAGGGGACAGACCTCAGGCGAGGCTGCACCCTGTGGCTGGTGACAAAGGAGAAGGTGAGGGAAGGGAAGGAGAAAGGGAAAGCCAAGGTTAGCAGTGTTGTGCTGGTCTGGATTGTACAGAATGGCTTTGTGTCCCCTTTGTGGAATTGGGGAGAAATTAAAATAACAAGGCACTGTTATGACAAATATCTGATACTGCCTACAAGAGCATGCAAGGCTAAAGAGAACCAAATGCCTGTGTTTTGCAGAATAAGCTTGTGAGTGTAACCTTGTTTAGCTGTATCCTGTGCAGTGTTAGGGATCTGGCCTTAGGGAGCGGGTGGGAATGGCTGTGTGCTGTGTGGAACCAGGGCTCTCTGGAGGGGAGATTGATCACTGGCCTCTGACTTACCTGTTGCAACAGAACCCAAGCCTGAAGCAGGGGGAGGTTGTGCTCCTCCCTGTTCTTGAAAGGGAGCCACAAACCCCAAAGTTCTCAGCAGTGGCCACTGATTTTGTGCAAATCTACTTTGGTTGCCTGTGGCTGGAGTCTTCAGGCATCCTGACCTGATAAAAACGCTGAGTGCCTGTAAATGCACTTTTGGCCAACAGGAGTTTCTGGGGAAGTATACATGAATAACTGTAGGTGCTCTAAAAAATAAAGAAATCAGGGGGACTCAAAATTGCAGAATTAAAGGATGCTTTGGACTCGTACCAGCTCCTGAAATGGTAAAGAAAGCCTTGGAAAAGTCATAGGAAGCCCATAATAATTCTGTGTTGATACAAGGGGCTAAATAACAATGTAGTGAATTGTGAGCAAAATGAATTCAGTGAGGGGAAGGATGCTGGAGTAACTAGGATGAGATCCTGTAACTGAAAGCTTAATCCTAATCCATATACATATGATCTGGAGTTACATGGGCAATAAACTATCCTAATAACCCCAACACCTCTGAAACCCTTGAGGTCTGGTTCTTTCAAGTAGTCTGATCTCCCCTTGACATGTTGTGAATCATCAGCCAGAACTGTTGGCAGCACTGCCTGGCCCCCCGAGGAGAGCTTGTGCAAGGTATAAATGCATCTTTTTTCCCCTCTTCCTCCCCCTCAACATCTTAATCTAGTTTCAGGTGTCCCATGTTACTCTCTTTGTCCCAGGCTCTCTCCCTCCTGGCATGTAACTGCGGTGAAACAAATGCTGCTGCAATGGGGGCGTTGCAGGGGGGCCCTCTGCTTGTCCCTGGCATCACAGGCTCTCTCCCTGGGTGACAAGCAAGTGTTGTGAGGCTCTGGGCATGGGATTTTGGTTGTAGCAGGGTGGTATGTGGTCACTGGGTCGAGCAGATGACGTCTTATTGTCTCTATTAATGTATTCTGGGATTACATTTATGCCAAGTCACTGCTGTGGGATATTTGGGGGATGTATAATGGCAGATACGGCCCTGTCTTTCACATCAGGCTGATGTATGGGTGTGGGAAGTGTGGAGCTGGCCCAGCTTTCTTGATGTTCTAATGTGTGCATGGTATGTGGCTTAGTTTTGACCCAGCTGTATCTTGTGTCAATACCCAGCTGTGGGGAAGTGCAGGTCTCTTGTTAGTCCGTGGTGTAGCTCTGTACTAAGTAAAACGGCAAAGAAAATATTTTCATCTCTCAGAATATTTCTTTTGGCCTGGTTCAGGAAGGGAAAGTATGAACTGCCTTTGGAAGTGGATGCCTGTTGGTATGGGTCAGTCCTGCCCTCAGCGCTAAGGCAAGCTGTGTATGTTTAACTTAAATGGCAGCGGCCACTGCAGTGTGAGGGCTCCTGTCGTGTTCTGACAAACTGTGCCCTGGTCCTCCATTGCTCACAGGCCTCCTTTCCCCGTCCCACACAGCAGATGACAAGACTGCACATTCCTGGTCTGTTGTCGTTCACGCAAAATCTACTTCTGTTCCAAATGTGCTCAGTCCCGTTAAGTTTCATAGTTTGTGCTGAAGTTTTTGGCATTGACTGGATGGGTACAATTCCAGTAGTGAGGTCAGCAGCAAAGCTCACGCATATGCAATAGGAATGAATTGTCATCAGCAGCTGGGTTACAGAAGCCATTGAGCTGGGGCATGAACGGGACTTGTCCCCATTTCTGTTGTAGCTGTTTGCTGCTATTTGCTTAAAGTTTCATCTGCTGCTAAAATGTTCTCCCCTTCCCAGAGCATTGGTTTCTGGCTTTGCTGGAATAAGCTGTGTTTTCTTGTTTTTTGTTTTGTTTTGTTTTTGCCAGCCTGTTCTCTACTTCCCTCTGATGGAAGCTTTTCCTGTTATGCTGCTGTTTAATGAAGAAGCCTCTGTGTTTCTGGAAGATATGTAGAATTAAATAGATTAGAAGAATAAGCTAGAAAAAATGTAGATATTGAGGTTTCTTCTTGAAAATATAATACGGCGAAGCCTGCTTCTTCTTTTGCTCTTCCTTTCCTTTCACTTTTTATGGTTCTTTCACCTATAGCAATGTTGAAGTTTCGTCTGTTTTCTCCAAAGTTAGAGCGACAGGCAGATACATGTGAACTCATACATCTGGGATATCCCACAGGGATCAGCGAGTCTCTGATGTGGTAAGAAGATCATGATTTTGCAGGTAATACAGGATTAGCATTATTCACACTTAATGTAAGAGAGGTGATCTGGGGCTGTGTCTGTTTGGGAAACTTTTTCGCTTCTAATTTCTGTGGTGGCATTCCTGGCATGTGTTCAGTAAAGTGCAGGTGAGCATGTGGAACATGTGTGTTCCCCTCAGTGTTCTCTGGAGCAGAAACCAAGGTTGCTTGAGGTATTTAAAGGTCGTTCCCCGCTGGGAATGGGGAGACTGCAGTCCAGAGCTCACTGTACCTGCCTGGCCTGGTTTACATTGTCGTGCTTGCAGCTGACCTTATCAGTGGTTATAAGCAGTGAGCACTGATTTGTGGCTTGATATTTGTGGCAGTGGCACTGGTTGAAATTATGCTGAAAGTACTGTGAAATCTTTCTTTAAAACTATTTCCAAATGTACCCTCTATGTCTGGTTCAGCAGCCCTTGGCAGCACAGCTGGGGTTTTGGAGCTGATGGTCTCACTGATGCTCCCATGAGGACTCTGATGGTTTTTGAAAACAAGCAAGGTGTTTTCACAGCCTGAGAGAACATCGCCTGGCTGCTATTTACTTTGTAACCTAAATTTTCCTGGAAGCTTGATGCTAGACATTGTTTCTAGATAATAAATCCCAGTGGGCGCATAGTTTCCGAGGTTGTGCTGTTTATAACCCCTGTTTATGAGTGTCTCTGCTTCTCCTGACACGTGTGGCTAATAGGGATCACCGTGTTCGAGCAGCCTTTCCCCCGGAGCAGCGGTGCAGCAGTGCTGGTGCTGCCCAGCCTCATGCTATGTTGCCGGGTGTCCCTGAGCCGGGCCATGCTCATGAGCCCTCTTTTTGGAGATGGTCTCACTCTGCTTCTGTGAGTGGTACAGGGAGTGGGCTCACATGAGAGGATGCCAGGCAGAGGGGAACAGACAGGGGTGCCATGTCCTGGAGCTTTGGGCCAGACACTGCTTGGCTTCATATGGGCATGCAGATGGCTGAGTGTTCACAGTAGGACTTCAGTGATTCCCTGTCTGCTCATCTGGAAATTCAGTATTCTCACTGAAACCCACAGTTTGGGGCCATTTTTGGGCAAGGATATAATAATGGATGGCTGTAGTGTAGTCTCATATTGTTAGAATTAATTTCTTTCATAGAGTTCCACATCTCTCCTAATGTGCTGTGAAACACTGTGCAGGAGAGCTGCGAGTGGGAAAGATGAGATGAAGTGAAGTGGATGAAGAAGGGCAGGAAGCTTCAAGTCTTTTACTGGGGCAAGCTTGATTTCCTGAACCTCAAGGCTTAATTCAGGCATCATGTAGCTTGTGCAGCTCCTCTGAAGTCCATGAGAAATAAGATTGTGTAAGGTTGCTTTACCACAGTCTTTGAGTTGCTGGTGTAATGTACTTCCACATCATTACGATACAGCAGTAAAAGTACTGTGTAGCTATTAATGGAAGTGAAAAAAGCGAAGGCAGCAGTATTGGTGTGTTGCTGCTCACCTTTGGGCTGGGTTGTGAACACTGTTTGCCAAGGTTTTGTAAACATATTGCTCATTTTACAGGAATTTGTTAATTTACCTGTAGCCTTGCCTCTTCAATCTACTTTTATACTTTAAAATTTTGTGATTGTGGACTCCGCTGCTGAATTCATGTATATTACATGCATCCACTTCCACTAGTATACACATCAAATGCCTTTCCCATATCAGGAGCATTGAAAAAATCTTTCACTACGGAGAAGTCAGCTCTGGGTAGATGTACACGTGTGTGATGGCTTTGAGGTGATCACAGCCACTGTGGTTTGGTGACAAATGTTTGCACGTGTTCAGGTGTAATGTGGCTTTAAGTGCTATTGGTGCTTTCAAAATGAGCTTCTAATGCTTTTCAGTGTTCACATGCATATGTGTGTTAAAAATACACCATACAGTCAGTTGAAACAATAGTTTTCCAATTTTTAAAGCATATGGAAAACCTTTCTAAACCAAACACAAGTACGTTGTAAGCACACAAACAGCTGTCTAGGCAGAAACTGCTGCAAGACATGTATAGCAGGACTGATACTACTACTGAACTCTGGTTTCATTAAATGTTATGTCAGAAGGAAAACATGAAAAGTATTTGAAATTTAAGCCTGAGTCATGTGGCTGCAAACGTCTGAAGTCTTACAGCCCGGTGTTTTGGCGCTATATAGCTTCAGGATATCTTTCAAGGCATCAGAGTTTTTGCACTTTTTTTTGCACATTAGTTTGCTGCTATGACTTTACAGCAGTCAGGAATCTTTAAAACAAAACCCCGTGATTCCAGGAGGCTCATCTGGCACCACTTAGCTCAGGCAGTTCCTTTTTTTCTACATTATTTATTGTTTGTAGAAACTGAATGGCTCTGGAAAAAAATGTTAATTTTGAGAAGCATTCTGTGACAAAAAAAAAAAAAAAAAAAAAAAAAAAATCAGAATCGGTGAGCACCTTGTGGAAAGCCCCATGGGAAATGATATTCAGGGCTCATTTATAGTGTACTACTAGTTTCTGTTTAGGACACTGCCAGCCTGTTTGATGACCAAGAAAGAAAAAATAAAGTAGTGATTTCCTTGAAGAAAGGCACACTAAAGTGTTCAGTCTAAGTAGTTCAGAATTCTGAGTGCGTGTTTCAGATTTTGTGTGTCCCTGATGTCATCCAGCAGGACAGGACAGTCAGCAGTGGTGTGCCCAGATGTCACCGTTTCCTCGCAGGCATGGCTGTGTTCTCAGCAGACACGCCTTGCGTTGGTGCTGAGCTGTTGGGCTAAGTGTCCTCACCCTTACAGCACTACCGTGCTTTTGATGTGGCTCTGTGCAGGCAAGAGGAGGCTCTGATTACCCAGAGACAAGTAGATGTGTAGCTGAAAAGTCCCTTTAAGCAATGTTTAGCCTTACAATATTTGTTTTCCCCATAACACTTTCATGTATAGTAATTGAACTTATTTGCACTTCATACACTAGCTAGAAGAGTTACAGGTGACAGTGTTAAGTCTTCTGAGCTTTCTGAATAAGTGAATCAGAACTCCTTGACCAAAGATGTTAAATGTGAGTGATTGTACAAGTGTCCTGAGAATACCTAATACAACATTTCACGGTTTGTTTTTCCTGCTGAAATACTGAAAATATAGAGTGGTAAATATAAATATTTGCATAGAATCTGAAGGAAAAATAAAAGGTTGTGTATTGTCAGTATTTAATATTCTTTTAATGGTATTGCTTCAACAAATGACGCATAGTCTCAGAATGACTAAGCTGGTCTCATTGCATTGGCAGTTTGGTGATGACTTCTGGAGTGTTGGTCTTTGAAAAAACCTCTATAAGTGTTTTCATTTGGACCATTTAAATAAGTGTACCTTTCACAGATTAATGGCTGCTTTTGCTTCCAGGCAAAGTGAGGAGGAACATTTCTAACCTGAGTTGCTGCTGGTGAGTTTTACTGATGGAGCTGTGCTGCGAATGCAGTGCTGCTGGGTTTGGGATAGCACCAGGGCAATTGGAGTCCTTGTACCATCACCCTTTGTGGCCTTGGGTCCGTGTTATGCTAGACAATTTTCAAATGCCTCCTCACATGAAAATGTTTTCTCCAGATGTATTTGATGGGAGCTGCCAAGAACACTGAGAGCAGATAGAAATGTAATTAAGTGTCCTGAAGCTTGGAGTTTTGGCCACCTCTTTCTTCCCATGCCAAGCTCCCTCTGGGTTTGAGAGATGGTTGTTCCATACATCTCATGTCAAGCTTGCAGAATGACCCTGGAGTAAGTTTACAAGTCTTCAGCTGGCTGTATCCAGCTTCATTCAGGGACAGTCTTTTCCAGAGAGTGTTTTACCTGGAGGACTGTGCTCTTGTGAAAACTCAGCCACTCACCGAGTGTCTGGAGAGGAGAACTGATGTTCAGTCTGGTCCTACTGGTGAAGTAACTGCTCTGAAGATCTTTCAGTGGGATCTGATCCAAACTTCACTGGGGTCAGTCTCAACCTTGAGCCTGGTGACTCAAGAGCAGAGCAGGAAGCCCATCCATTGGACTGTTACAGGAGATCCAGAGGGTTTGTGTAGTCTCATTTAAAATGAACATGTCTCTCTGCTATGGAGTTTCCTAAGTGATTCTGCTGGCTGGAGGGCAGGATCTAAGGAGTTAGGGGTCTGTGAGGGGCCAAGGCATGGCGATGGTGGCAACATCAAGTACATCATCTGAACCTGCAAGTTTCTAGCTCTCCTTTTCCTCCCTGAGTCTGGGTGTTGATGGACAGGAGGGAGGGTTGGATGCAACATTGCTTTTCTGAGTGGGTTCAGGGAGAACTCTCTAGAGCCAGTCTCAGCTGCTCTGTGGCTTTCCTGTCGCTGGGGACCAGCTTTCCTGCTGTCAGGATTAATCTACTTTCTGAACTGATCTGAACTGACCTGAAAATGGTAGTTTCTTGGGGAGAGAGATCACTCTTCCCTCCTTCCCTGCCATTCTGCTTAAGAAAAACAGGCAACCCAAATTTCTGTTATTATTCATCAAAGCTATCCCATCCAAATCAGTATGCTGAAGTTGTTTTCTAGTGTCGTGTTAAGGAATTTTGTCCTTGGTTTTCTAGGATTCCCTTCTGCTGGGGAGAGGAGCAGTGGGAGTTGTGTTACGGTGTGCTGGTTGTTCTGGCTTTGGCTCTGAGCTGGAGAGTGAAAACACAAGCAGGAAAATTGCTTGAAAAAAAAACCCCATCAGACTTCAAAAACAGGGTTTTAATCCTTTTTCCCCTCATTTGAGGCTATTTATTTAACTGAACCTTTTGCCCGCTTTTAGCTTTTCCATATGGCATTTATTATATTTTTTCTGGTTTTTGACCAGAAAAGTACCTTTTGGAACTTAAGAAAACACCAATTGGCAGCTCCCTGAGCTGCCTGGTTGTCAGGGCATAGTGTGGACCTCTGTCCCACTGCTGCACAGTGTGTCAGCAGAAGACAGCAGTGAATTTTTTTCATCTTTCAGAAAATTGTCAGCTTAAGCATTTTTCTTTTTTCCCTAGTCCATGGGAATTTTCTGTGCCTGACTATAAATTTGAATCAGAAAATGTAGAAGCTTGAATCCTGTCCCAGTGTTTTTAAGAAGGAGCCTGTACAGTGCAGATCTGTACAGGCTTCAGTTTTCACAGCTGTGCTCTGTTGTTTGGATTAGAATTAGAAAGAAAGATATTTTGAAAATTTTATGTCGGCCCTCTTGATAGTGTGGGTGAAAGGGCCTATTGAGCTTGGTACTGTGTGTTTGAGAAAATCCTGATAGTAAGGACAGGTTTGGTGCCTCCTGCTAGAACGAGCTGCTGGAGGGATGTGCAGTGCTGCTGAGGAGTGCTGGGTGCTTGCTTTTTCTGGTAGGTAACAAGGAAAAAACCCATCAGTGATTTCTGAGACACCATAAGCCCCGAGATCCTCCAGCCAAGGACAAGGCATAGGGACTGGCCAGGCCTTGAGCTGGGTTCAGGTTCACCCTTGCTGAGCTGGGCTGCCCTGGGAGCTGTGGATTTGTGTCCCTGGCTCCCCTCAGGCTGTGCTGTGCTGCCAATGGCAGTGCTGCCTGTTGGGATACGTGGTCGGGATGATGGGGGAGGTGGAACCCTCTCTGTCACATCCTTGTTGACGGAGCATCAGTGCTGAAGGCTGCAGAGGGGATGTTACTCTCTGTGAGATTGGAGAGTTCACTTCAATAAAGGAGTGTTAAATCGCTCAGATTTAGGCATGCAGCCTTACCTCGGTGTGTAGGGATAGCCCTTGGAATCCATTAACTTTTATCTTGCCATTTGAGATGGCAATGTAACTTTTCTGTGGTTTATAAGGAATGTTAGGATGCATTTGTTTGTGACTGGCTTTTGTTTTGATGTGGTGTTCAGAGGCTCTTTTTTTCATTAAAGAGCCTGAAGCTTGGTGCTGGGACATGTAACATTTTCAAAGGGCAATGTTTTAATCTTGTACCTCTAAAATACAGAGTTGCTATGGAAGGAGGAGTTGAACATTTTGAAACGTTACAGAAGCACAGGTAGGTTCTGCTGTTGCCCTTTCCCACAATTGGCAATTGGGTGTTGCAATTGTCAGTTTTTTCCTTGTAGCTTTTGAGGTCATGCACCTGCCCTTCGCAGTCCTCCAGCTTTTGGCCTGGGAACAGGACACAGACTTCCCAGGACTAAAACCACTGTGAAGACTTGGGATTTTGTTTTCCTCAATGGTCATTGCACATGGAGTTCAGATCATTTCCTTGGGGGTGTCCAATGGGAATTGGGGCTGCCTGGTGTAGGAAATAGCCCTGTCAGAAATACCAGTTTTGCTGCAGGATCTGCCAAGGCACAGGGCAGCCTGTCTGGGAATTATGGCCACCCTGAAACCCACCTCTAAATGAATGAGATGGCTGCCTTTTGTAATTGAGGGTAGTGAAAAGCTCTGGCACTTCTAGACAGAGAAAAATATTCACTTATTCCAGTAATAAATTCTAGTTAGTGCTTAGTAATTCCTTTCCTGAAGCCATTCTCCCCCATCCTGCTCACATTTAAAATGCTGACAAGTTTCAGGCTGCAGAAATGGTGGAGCTCATCTCCTCGAAGGAAAAGTCACATTTGAAGAGATGCTGAGCTGCGAGTGTGAGCTGAAATGAGTCATGGACGCATCTTCAACTGGAAAAAGACATTCAGAACTGCAGCTTAGGGTTTTCACCCCCGTCACTGGACAAGCTTGAGAGGTTTTCTGAACCAGTAGGGCAGAGCAGGATCCAGCTCTGCGGGGCAGTGAGGTCTGTATAGATTAAGGTATCTACATGTGCTTGTCAGAAAGACAGAATCTAAGGAGGCTTTGGATGAAGTTAAGTGCTATGTAGTGATGCAGAGCTTCTGAGTGTAGGAGGAGCAGGCCATCAGCTGGGGTCTTGAGAGGTCCATGAGCAGCCTGGCATGGCCCAGGAGCCACATCTGCAGAAATCTTGCACTGAAATAGCTCACGTCTGGTTGGCTTAAATTACTTTCAGAGTGTATTTGTATTTCTTTTTTCAAGTTGAGTTTTTTATTTCTCTGTATCAGAAGTTATTCATGCTGCTTACATGATATTTGAAAAATAGCCAGCTGCAGTGGGTGGCACCGGCCAGGGAAATGACCATACCTTAAGTTTACTGCACTGGTTCTGAAAGTAGCAGCCTGACCTTTCATTCTTCTGTTATGGTCTGAGGGTGTTCTTACATGGATGTGGAGCTTCCCAAGATAAACAGAGTGAATGTGGTTTGGCATTTAAATCGCTAATGTTGTAGCAAGCTAGAGGGTTTCAGAAGCCATTAATGTCTAGAAGACATGTTATTTTGTTCACTTGGGGATAAACTTTACCCCTGTCTATATGTGGGTTTTGGTTTTGGTCCAAATTCAGATTTTGAGAGTGTTGGTATAAATGTAAGTGCCAATACTAATGCCAGTGGAGCTATCCTCCATTTCTTTTACAACTGAGAAGAAACTTAATGTGTTTTTTTTAAAAGTCCAAATTTTATTTGATTTTATTTTTTTTAAGAGTAGCTATATGAGACAAGACTTAATGTCTAAGAGAGCTGAATTGAATGTTTCTGTATGACTCTTTTTGGAAAGTGTGTGCTGTTGAGGTCATCCTGGACCAGGCCCTAATGCTGTTTGGATAAGGGGCCGCTCTGCATCCGCCAGAGGAGCGTCTGTCACGCAGCGAGTGCACCGCCCGCTCGCTCGGGGCTGGGGGGAAAACTGCTTTGCAGAATACTTATGGAAGTGTTAATAAGCCTCTCAGTGACCCAGTTCATCCCCTCAGTGAGGGGAAAAAGGGAGTGTAGGTCCCTCACAGAAGGGCGGGAGCAGGGCTGTGGCAGCTGCCTGACGTTGGGCTCAGAGCATCACCAGCCCTGGTGCTTCATGGTGGCTACAGCTGCTGCCCGGCACAGCCAGGAGCCTGACACACCTCCAGAACCTCAGGAAATATTTTCTGCTTTCAGCTAAAACCTGTATTTATTATTTGTGGATCCAGTCTGTTTCTGGGATCTTTTCTTGTTTTCACATTTTCTTGTGAAAATGTCATGTATTTGTTTCTTCAAAGGAT